>NW_026848998.1:0-600000 GCF_030867785.1 Colletotrichum acutatum | reverse complement strand
GCCGACGGCATCCTCGCCGACAGGCAGGTTGAAGTTCATGGTGATCTTTCCGGCAGTCATGGGGCACAGACCAGCGAGGTTGATGCTGCAGGGGTCAACAGTGCGCCTCAAGAACTCGTAACCGTAAGCCGAAATGGAGACATCGAAGACGATGCTGCCCTGAACAGAGGAGACGGCGACAATGTTGATTGCGGCACTTCCATTGCCGGGGGTAAAGACGACGTTGAACAGACTGGCTGTGAAGCTGGAATCATCCTGGCAGGTGTTGAGGGAGTTGGACTGGAGCAACTGCTCAGCAGCGAGGACTGGCGTGGTGAGGTAGGTGGCCAAGGTGCCGAGCAGAAGCAACGGCTTAGCGAATGACAACCTCATGGTGGGTGGTAGGTCGTCGAGATGGTCTGGGTCAGAGTAAGAGGTGATCCGCTTGACTGTGGTCCAGTGTCGTCGTTGGTAGACGATGGAGCGCGGAAGGTGCGGGGGGTTGGAAGCCGTCTAGGTCAAGAATATCATGGGGGTTGACGTCGTTCCAGACGGTATTGGCGACAGAAGACGATTCGGTAGAAGCGAAGGAATTGATGCGGTCGTCGATGGAGCTCGTGGCCTCTGTAGTAATTTCGCAAAGGTTGGCTTGTTTTCCGTGGCAGGGGGAAAGGTGCTAGCGAAGGTTATCTGCCGACGAATTGAGGGTTTGGTGCGGTGGTTGTTCCTGTCAATCCTCCTGTTCCGGCGAAGAAAACGAAGCGAGCGATGGAGAGAATGGAGTGCGTCCCTCTCGAAGGCGGCGACGGGAGAAGCGAAGAGAATATTCGTGTCGTCGTTGTCGTCGAATCAATCGGTAGTCGCAGAGCTAAGTGTCGACCTGAGGATAGGATCGGGTTGAAGATGGGTGGGTTTGGTGGTTTTGTTGTTTGTTGCTAGAAGGAAATTGGGAAAGGAAGGGAGAGGGAAGGGAAGCAGATCGCCAAGCGGAGGGCTGGACGGGGAAGGAAGGAGTGATGAAAGGAGGCGCCGGTGGTGGTTGCTGGATGGCGCTGTGGTGGGAGTGGCAGGTGCTTGCTGGCTGCAACCTTGGTTCCTTCCTTGGTGCGGCTTTCTCTGCTTGGGGTTCGAGTGAGCAAAAGGCAAAAGCAGGACTGGACCCAAAACCAAGACGGGTGGAAGGTCGGATTCAGGGAAAACCGGGCAACAAGGGCCAGAATACGGGGGTGGAAGGGAGAGCAACGCTGTGCTGCGACAGGCGGGCAGCAGGAATCCCGTGGATTGACTTGTGTCTGGTGTGTGGGTGCGCCACTTTGTGGGTAGTAAAGGGGACAGGGGTAGGGGGGCCGTACACAGTAGTACCGTACGGGGTCGCGAATGGGTGGTGTCGGCCCAGGCTGTCGTAATTTCAATCTTTGGAGCCGGGTGGTGCGTCGTCGAGGTGCGAATGCGGGATGTACCTTGGAGACACTTGATTTTGGCCCCCCCCTGTTTAAGTGGTGGGAGGGAAGAACGAGGGAACTTGGAATGACTTTTACACCCTCAAGGAGACACGAGGGTGGAAGGATGAAGGAGGGAGGAAGCGAACACGCGCCCAATGGGATGGAGAAGAGGTACTGCCTGGTGGCCACAGCTTGGCGAGGCTGGGAAGGAACGCAGCCGGGGACAGCGGATATACCTTTGCCCACGAGTGATACAGTACCAAACCAAAGTATACTGCCTGTACCTCCTCATCCAAAACTGGATTCAGCTCGTATTGATCTAACAGAGCTACATATCTTTGGCGCGTAAAGCCGTCAGGAACGGCCCAGACGAACACGCAGCCAGCGGGACACACGTACACACAAAGTCAACTGAAATGCTGTCTGTCACTGTTGGAATCAGCCAAGCAACACCACCAGAGTCACGACTCACCACCACACACACCACAGACTTGCTGTTGCTGCAGTGCCCATGGATGTATTGTCGTCACCCGTTACGAGCCAAAGCACATTCCACATATGCCAGATGCCGGGGAAACAGCACAATAATAATTCACGCAAACCAAACCAAACCAGCCCATTCAAGCATCGACTTCAAGGTCCGGGAATGGCTGATCAATATCGTCTCTAGACTCTCAGCCATGATTGACGAAACAACACATGTGGACGAGACTCAATCTCACCTTACTCGACCCCGCTGCTACGCCAATCCCTAGTCTCTATAACCTTCCGCTACACCAACAGCATCAGCATCGACAACACAGACCCGATCGTCGTTGGCGTTGTCATCAACATCCTCGTCCAACTTGGCGGACTCCCGCAATCATGGCGTCATGCAAACCGACTGCCTTCCGCCATCCGAATATTCCACCTGCAGCTTTGCACGGCCAAGCCTTAAGCCTCAAGTCTACCAAGGTCATTCATCCAAATCCCCGTCCCATCTTTGCTCCCGTATCCCGTCTACATGTCGATTCTAATCCTCTGTATCCATACGGATGCAGTTTCTTCAGCTTCTCAATCCAGCCCTCAGACGCTGGCTGCAGACACGAATGCCGACTACTAATGAACTCCCATCGGCTTACATCGCCCCCGCCCGCCGCCGCGCTACACCGCGTACGAACATACGCACAGTCATCACCACAACCCGTTCCAGTCCAGGTCATCGTCATCGGCCTCCAGCCTCTCCTTTCTCGTAATGACTGCTGTCAACGGACTAGCCTACACAGGAAACCTCAGATCACGCAGTCCCGGGCCTCCGAAGATTCCCAAGACTTTCCAAGACGCTTTCCAATGCTCCCAAGACCTAAGCCTCCAAGACAAGAAACCCAAACGGGCCCAAGTAGCTACTGCTGGCATGTTCCCTCGCCCGCTCTCATCTCAAGCACCTCCGCGACACGGGGTGTTTGGGTGTCGCCTAGCCTCAGACATCAGACAAGACCACCTCGAGAAACAGGAACACGGCACCACGGCGAGAGGAAGAAGCGGCACGCACTAGACCAAGCCAAAGAAGAAGGCTAACCCACAGCTCATTTCAATATCTCTGTTTCTCTTGTCGACTTCAGTCTCTGTAGTCTGCACTGCCACGATCAACTCTCTCTAAAGGGCACGCGTACGTACGCATTACTCCAGCAGACCATGCCACACCAGGGTATCTTGCCTGTTCACACCTGAAATGCCGGCTCCCGGCAGAGCAAGTGCGACCGAAGGCTTTAGTGGTCACTGGTCACTGGTGTTTAGCCAGCCCGATGCCCACTGAACAGGCTCGACGTCACAAATCCATGCCCCCCAGCTTGCGTGGTTTCGTCCCAACGGGATAGAACCTGGCCGGGTTCGTTTCTGAGGAAAAGGGAACCACGAGCCTGAGACGTCTAAAAATGGCCCGGCCGCCCCAACGGCGATTGGTAGGCTACCGTTGCGAGGCTGAACCGTCCAGCAGCCCGCGGACTCTTGGGAATCGTCTATACACAAATTGACGAGAGTACAAAAGGCAAAGTGGAAGGCTTTCTAGCACGCTTTCTTGAGGCTGCCGTCTGCCAGCCTCCGCCCTGTGACATGTTCTGCAGCACCATGACTTCTCTCACACTAACAGCTCACCGCGGCACACCGAGCCGAGCGACCTAGACCACAATTCCGGCCCACGATGGAGTCGGATGGGCGATGGACCAACAAGATTTCCAAGGCTAACGCTGATGATCGACGAACATCCAATGTTTTGGGCTGATGAACCGCTGGCCCGTTGTTACAGACTTTCTAATGAGTGAATATCCCACCTTTGCTCAGTAACAATTCCAGTTGCAGGTCTGGGCGCAAGAGGCTGTGTTCGTTCACCTTGCCTTTTTGCCTTACACAGTATGTTGCTTATGCAGGGCTTCCCGCGGACAGGAAGTCAATTGCGACGCCGCCCGAACCTTGTTCTCACCCGCCTGGCTCCCTCCCTCGCACAGTCCTCGACTACTCTCACGCTCAGAGTCTGCCAGTCTTCTTCCTTGTTGGTCCTTCCCGAGACACGGATCCTCCGTGCATCGCCACGATTGAGATTTCTCGCTTCGAGCGTGTTCCGGCTCGCTCTAGACGAGTGCACATCAAACAGCACTCAGAAACAATTCCATCTCCCTTTGCAGCTCCCTTCTCCGCAAAGCCCACATTTTCAAATCTCGTCAGTGTGGTCAGCGTGCCAGCCGTGCCAGTATGGCAGCAACCCGCCAGCAACGCGTGCTTCGGGGCCCGGTATTACGCTGAAAATCACAATCCCCTCCCATTCTGGCGACAACTCATCTCCAATCGTTTAGCCAAAATAAACATTGCTGGTGGGAACCCGTCACAAATCCACACCCACTGTTCACGGCATCGGTAGTAATGGAGGTGACGAGATTTCCCATAATCGCTCATCAATGATCAATCTCCAAAGCTGGGGCCCGCATGCCACCTGCAGATTTTCCTTGCGTCGTTGAACATCCGACTGCCATATGTCTCGGAATAGTTGATTCGTGCTATCGTGCCTTAGTCTCCCTTGGGGAATTTTCCAATAATGTCTTGTTCCTTGCAGCATGTTTTTTTTTTCTTTCTTCAATTCTTCCCTCTCTCATAATTCCAAGGCAACAAGCTCTGTCATAAGACGGAAGGGAGGAAAAAACATAATTCCTCCAATATTCCCACCTTGCAATTATACGCTCATTTATCGACAACCTTAATCTATGTCATGCTGCTCAAGGTACAGGGACTGGAGTACTCCATCATAACACACAATTAACACCCGACCCGAAAACGTAGAGGCGCTTACCTCTCTTCTCGTAAAGCCGGTTCTGTCCGTCCGCAGATAAATGACCCGACGCCTTAAAATAAATCACGAAAGCCTTACCACATTCTGGGGGATCGATCGTCCGCCTCCATATTCATCACATTTGATTCTGTACAGATGGCTGAGTTCCTGACCAAAGTGAAAAGAGGAGGGAAGTTTCCTGCGCAGCATATTGACGGGTTGAGTCTGCGAAGCGCGTATTACCTTTTTAGCTTGGACTTGCGGGTTTACTGAAGACAAGGGATTGGCGTTGTGTGCATAATTCCCCTGCAGCGTGATGTCAGCGTCGCCCGCGACACCATCCTACGAGGAGGTTCAAACAGAAATCCTGAAAAAGTCGCCGAGTTACAAATGCTACACCAACAGGGCAGATTAATCGATTAGTCGAGTTGGTAAATACTGCCAGAGGGAAACGGTTCAGTTGATTCGAACCACGATTTTTTGTCCCTCCTTCGAAGCGTATCAAACCGTTGACCCTCGCGACAAAACAGAGGCTTGATGATCAACCAACCAAACTGGCAATGGCGGCGAGCCACTCCCGCTCACTAAGACGGGGATCGACAGGGCAACCAACGGACATGGCGGGTTTTACCAGACCAGACCAGACCAGACCAGCTTACCATATCTGTATGGCATACAGGTGGTTCACGATGTCTATCTGGTTTTAACTCGATCACGTACTCTGTACGACGCGCCTCTTTCCAACTGATGACATTCTCCCAAATATGGCAAAAGTGAAACTGGTAGTCATTGCATTCCCTTCATCTATCAAATCGATTCTGTGTGCATGCGGTACGTACGCTCAATCGCTGTACTCATAAAGCCATAAAGCTCCTCAAACACCCACCACCATGAACCCAAAAACCCGCATGCATCCAGGTACTTGGTCAAATGCGTTTAAATCCCACCATATCTCACATGAAAATGTAAAACGATAAAACTCCCGCCTCTTTTTCCACTCAGAGAATTCCCTTCCGAGTGAAATGAACGCCTTCGTGCTCGTTTCCATGCGATCCATCTCCAGGCAGCAGCTTAAACCACCCCTTTCCATAAGCCATTCCAATTCAGCTGCCGCTCCCTTCTCTCCCCCCTCGTAGTCATCTCAACGCCTTTTTCTTCTCCATCTCGCTCTCGCGCTTTATGTGTTCCACGGTAACGACATTCAGTCATATTGATCCCACTGCTGATTCCACGGCTTATTCGTCCCCTGGAAATCCATGCCATGCTTATAGTACCCCAGCAGCTCCTCCTCGTCGACGCCGCAGTGCGTCTGCCCGTCGCGGCCCTCGAACCAGCCCAGACCGTACGTCTTGCCGAGCCCCTCGAGGTACCGCGCCATCTCGGCATTGCTCATCCGCGCCGTGTTGACAAAGTCGTAAATCATCTTGCTCTGGTGGATGAAAGCGAGGTGCGACGAAATGGTGTTGGGCTGCCGCGGCAGGAACGGGTGCCGCCGCCGGAGGAACACGATGGTCGCGACGGTGCCCATGTACACGAGGATAAAGGTCGCCAGGCCGTACGAGATCCAAAAGGACGAGACGGTTTCCTGCCCGGCGTTGATGCCGCCGAGGTCCGGGCCGTCGTCCTCGACGCCGTGGTGACCGCCAGGTCGATCCTGCTGGTCCGGCGGCGGGGCGTAGGCGGCATCGAGGAACTCTGTGCCCACAACCGTGGCAAGGCTGGTTAGCAGCACCGTCAGGACCTCGGCCATCATGCTGCCGAATCCGACGAGAAACATGAGCGTGTGGGCGTTGAGGAAGGCGTGGAACGGCATCAGGGCAAACGGCATGGCCGTGTAGTCGAGCGTGAGCGTCTTGGACGACGAGTGCCTCTTTGACAAGATGTAGTACGGCTCCATCATGCGCATGTCGGTCTCCAGGCCGCCCCAGCCCAGCTTGATGCAGACGGCCAGGGCGGTCACGACCCACGGCGCCTTGGACGTGATGATGCTGGCGCTGGAGAAGAGGAACACCGGGATGAAGCCCGTGAAGAGGGCGATGCCGATGACGAACGGGAGGAAGCCGCCGAGCCGCAGGGACCGCGGGTGCGGGTTCTGCGATAGGTGGTCGTCGCGGTACTTGTCCGTATCCTGCGACGACACGGGGTTCTCGTCGTCGGGGGCCAGCGACGCGTTGCGCAGGACGTAGCGGCGGTGCTTCAGCTTGTCGTGGATGTCGCGGTGGCTTACGACGTCCAGGTCCGCGAAGTCCACGAGGATGTGGCTGACGACCGCCATGGACGCGAGACCTGCAATACCCTTGACGTCGGCCAGCAGGCCAGATCTTCTCCTTTGGAGAATGTAGAAGAGGATGCAGCCGCAGAGTGCGCAGACGCAGAGGGTAGAGGACAGCAATCTCGACCAAATGGCATTCAGTTTGATTTCTTTATCGCCATTGGGGTGTGCGAGACGTGTAGCTCTATCGGGATATAAAAAGAAGGATGCAGCGCCAAAGGTTGGCACCAACGACACAGCCAGGGAGGTCGCGATGGACGACACAGCGACCGCAAAGTGCCGTAGCTTGATCGCTCGGAAAGGCCGCAGCCAGCTCAGGCTGGTGACATAGTCAACGTTGATGGACTCGGCCGCAAGTGCGCCTCCTTCTTTTGAAAGCTGATAGTACGCTTCGAGGCGCTTCACTTCGAAGTCGGTGACCTGCCACAGCACGCCGTACGTAACGGAGAGGATAGTCGGCAGGAACTTGACGGCGAAGTACTCGAGCCCCGGAACATCGGCGGGACTTTTAAACTTGACCAGAGGATGAGTCTGCGATCTCTGGTACAGGAACTCGACCATGACGGCGAGGGCAACCGACAGAACGATCAAAGCGGTGAGATATGGCCATCTCATCGAAAATGGCTTCCAGTTGGGCTGCGGGTAAAAGACCTGTGTCCTCTGGCTCCTGTTGACGGGAAACGTGGCGTGCCGTATACTAGCATCGTCGCCCATGATGCTCGGTCCCGCGACAACGCTGAGGTCGACCTGATCTACCTGCCGCCGAGCGGCCTCCTCCGGGGTGTCCTCGATGATGACCTCAATGACCTTCCCCTGCTTATTAGCCTCATCCTGGCCGCGGTCCTTGATGGTGGCTGCCCGACCCAGCTTCTGGCGACGAGAGAAAGACCGCGTGAGGGATGACCTCTTAGGCAACGGGGACGACGAGAGCAGGTCCTCGCCCTTGATCGTGGTGTCTGGCCTGAATCCAGCCCCGAGACCACCGGTGAGATGGCCGCTCGCCTCCTGCTCCTGCAATCTTCTGAGGAATGCATCGTCTTGATAGCCCATCGGGCCAAGCGCAGCAGTTACATCGAAAATGGGTTCGTTATCCGGTACCGACTCGTACTGCGACGATTGGCCTATGGGTGCGGCGGAGCGCAAGAGGGAGAGGTCATGCTCTTCCTCCGGGATTGTCTCGTGACCACGCCGCGAGGGTGCGCGACCAACATCTCGCCTCAAGTGCGAAGGTGTTCTAGGGATATCAGGTCCGGAAGACGGAGGCAGAGACGCATACCCGGCAGCACCAGTGTATGAAAAGGATGCGGTCCAGGTGGAAGTCGTCGAGGGTCGCCGGTAAAGTTGTTGGTTCGAGTCGTGCGGCGATGGCGAAGTGTGATTAGAGTAGGACTGGAGCGAGACCAGGGAATCCCTCCCACGAATTGTTGCCGGGTGCCCGTCGTAAGAAGGGCTCTCAAAGTCGCTGACGTCGGACACGTTGGAACTCTGGTGCGCCAGCCGCGGTCTATGTCCAGGCACGTCTGGAGGTTGGTAAGAAGCACCAAAGCCTCTATTGTGCATCATTGTTTATGCCGTAATTCATATCGGGACGGCTGTCGTCTTCGCTATCGGAGGTATTTCTGTTGCCCTTGTCAAAGGTGGGCTTCCTCCGTGATTCGCGAGTCGGCGAGGGTTGGTGTAAGTGCGCAAGGTAAGTCAAGGTTACTGTAAGTGCGGGCGAGCGAACGAGCGGTAGCAAGACAGGTAACGAGCGTAAAAAGACCGGAAAGATGAGAGAAAGCTGAGAAGCCCAGATCAATCACGCAAAGACAGGCATCTCGGTCTTTTTGTTGCCCAGCCAGAAATTAGGGGGGTAAGAAGGGAATTGAGATGCTGGGGCACAGCTGAGAGGAGAGGAGAGCAGTTGTAGGGCTGCCGGGGGCGCGCTCTTTTCGTGGGGGAGGTGCGATTGGACGAGGCGCAAGGAACAAAATGGAAATGAACGTCTTGGTCTGCAAGTCCGCAGACCGCAGACCGCAGACCGCAGTCCGTAGGAGTTCAGAGTTCACTTTCAGCATGGGGTCCACGCTAACCTGCCACCGGGCGAACTAAGGTGGTAGTGTGAACCTGACGGTAAGTCAAGTCAGGGACTGTACAACGGGCCATGTCTCGCCAGGGGAAAGATGGGCGTGGTAAGGCTGAGTTGAGGAGGAACTGGACGGATGGCGTGAGATGTGAGGCGCCCAGGTGAGGAGGAATGATGGTGCCAGACAACCTGAGAGAGATCCCTCACCCGTCGTGGAAAGGCAGCAAGCAGGGTTTAAAGACATTCACCAGCACCGATCGATTATGGCTGCGGCTTCTGACGTTTCGTGTCTTGCCTGTTTACCTTACTATGTATCAACCAAAGTCCCCCTTCTTGAACTCGGAACGCGCAACAAAGCATCTTGATGGGAATCTCGTTTCCAACTGGAATCCCAGGAAATGCGAAATGCAGGAGGGGTTGCCTCCGAGCGAACGGTCTGCCGGTCCAAGGGTTGCAGCGGCCACGTTCCCACAACTTCGGATGGCATGCCTCTGGTTGTGCCTGTGCTCCGTCCCTCGTCCAGATTAAGCGTCGCACTGACGGTGGGGGATAGACCCTCCCTCCCCAATCCCATTGCATGGAACTCCGAACCGCAGAGCGCAAGCTTACAAACTCCTGTATGGAGTACGGGTAGGCTGTGTGTCTGAGCAGGTATATTGCCATGTAATACTCCGCACTGCGTGGTGGACGAAGTAGCTGTGTGCGGCGAGCCAACAAAAGTTGCCATCAACATGCAGGCCCTGCAGGACAAATCGATAGTCATTGACGCCCCCCTCCCACCCAGCACCCAGCACCCCGAGCCGCCGGACCTGATCTGACGCAGTCTTGCAGCAACGGGCTGCAGCTGACCTTCCAAGGTGACTGGCTGAGAGACAGAGGTCTTGGGGCTGCCTCTCTCTCTCTCTCTCTCGCTGCGGCTATTATTATTAGTATGCATGCCTGGGGCTATATTCAGCACCCAGCGCTGGATCGGTTCGCGGGGGGCTGTCGCTTAAACTCCTGGCACCGCGGAATGTTGCCGGGTTATCATCGATTACGAGCTTCTCCGGTTACTCTGAACCCCTCTGAGGTTGTTGTCGATCTTTCGCTTCTTGCGATCGGTCCGGTCTCGCTCTTTCACCGCGACTGGATGCCAAACTGCGAAAGTGTGTCTCGCGGTCCGGTGCAATAGACAGGCCTGACTGAGGGAAATGACCGGAAGTCGGGCAGGGGAAACATCCCGACGCAGGTGGCCGTGGGAACACGACGTCGCTGTCGAAAGCCGGCCGTTCGTTCGTGTTAGGTTCCTCCTCATCCTGACCCAAGCCTTGCCGGCCGAGCCTCACTCAAGAATTGAGCTTCTGACATGGCTGCCGCATGGACCATTTTTGTCGCAGAATGCGAACTTGAGATTCTCTCACTCTTTAGCTAACCATCGTTCGCTTCTTGCTCTTCCACTTCATCTTCTTCGTCCTCGATCCAATCCGGGGGATTCGACGGTTAGTGGGCCGCTCGGCTAGACCTAGACTTCTTAGATGCACAAACCCCCAGTGATCTCCATCAACAACTGGTCGGTTAGCTCAGTTGGTTAGAGCGTGGTACTAATATTTCACCCGAAATATTGCGTAATGCCAAGGCCGGGAGTTCAAGCCTCCCACTGATCAATTCTTTTGCTTTTTGAGCCATCGGCTGTTCTTATTTCCCTTTTCAACGGTTTCTTCCATACTTTCTCATGTTCTTTTGTTTCTAGTTGTCGGTTTATTGTTGGGGCGGGCCATTTTGACTTACAAGAGACGGTCACAACTAAAGTCTACTTCCAAAAACCACTATGCATCTCACATCGACTTAATGCAACCTCATCCTCCTTGTCTGAGAGCAGAGGGTCGCTTTCCTATATGCCTTTCAGCATCTGCGTGATACCTCTGGTTAAATTCAATCATTTACCGCGAAGAAAGTAGTCCTACTTCTCTATCTCAGCCTTGTATGCGAAATGAAGATGACAGTTTGGCGCAGCGTCGACACTGGAACACATTGCCATGGTCTCGTCTCTGTGTCAAGGGAATTCAGCGACTAAGAAAATAAGTAGAACTTCGTGTTTGGGCACTAGTAGCCAATGTCTAACGCTCGTTTATCGTCAAAGAGACAACTGACCACTTGCCTGTAGCCACGGCAAACCAACCCGTGTACGCTGTCTCTTGTTCCAAGAACAAAAGCTTCCATGCTTCACTTCGTTGATGATACTGAGACCAGCTCTTTTACACCTGATCTCATTGAAATGGTTCTCCCATTGCGCAGAAATATAATAGATGACGAGTCTTGTTTAGTTGCTTGAAGCATATCAATTTACCTATACGTTGCTGACCAAAAACGCCATACACAAAACGCCATACACCTATTGAGAAAATGAAACCCGCAAGGCAGAACAATACTACCACGAGCTGCAGTTTCAGCCTCATTCCGTGATCTACCATGATATCCGCTTATCGCAGTGGCTAGATGCCCAAGTAGAGGCATGGTACTCACACTATCCCTTGGTTTGCTGATTGCATCCTGGTGTCGCAGACTTTTTGTAAAGATTTAGGTCTTTGTACTAAGCCGATTGCTGGAAGATATCAGAGGGCATCTGAATAGATCTTTAGTACAACTTGCTATTCTGTTGGGCTCTTGGTTCCTCCTTGGTATCAACAAGCCAGGCATTGACATCTTGGAAAGTGAATGGATAGGAGGAGAAACCCATTCTTCCCTTTACGTCTATACCATGACATTGGCAACTCACTTTGATGTAAAACTGTCACACCGTATCCAGAAAGCTTGACCCATATGTCTCCATTCAAATGAATAACCATTCACCTCTGCTTGCGAAGCCGTCCGAACCTACGACATGCTGCGTTATTGCGCTACCCCCCCCCCCCCCTTCCCTACGCAAAGCCTCAGGTGAAGTCCACGCATCATCTCAGAGCTTATGAGAGACATTAAGTTACCTTGGACAAGTTGAGATCGTCGCTAGCTTGGGATGTCGTTCTATGGCTCTTATGGTTCAGCCAGGCCGTGTGGCCAAACGTGATAGGAAATTTCTTCAATGTAATTCACCTAAAGGCAGCTGTGCGGCCTGGTCAGCGTGAGCAAAGGGATTTGCCTGACCCGGATGATAAATAGGCATTCAATTGAGATTTGCTCTGGAATGCAGATGTGGTGTAGAGATCAACTTGTACACCTATTCTTGGACATATGATCTAACGTCAAATCGTTCACGTCAAATATTGGTCGAGAGAGATGATGTCGATTTGCCCGGCTCCAAGAAGATCATGGTCTAGAAATGAAGCCTCATCCAGATACGTCTCGCATCATACGTGTGATGTCGAGACACCAAGAGCCACCAAGTGTAATATAAGAAGTTGTAAGATGAGAAGCGCAAAAGCTGGCAAGCCGCCTTTAGGGAACCCTCTATGGTACCTCGGTGACCTGCCATGCCATGCTGATGGTATATTATCCTGTCACTTATAGGCGGATGTCTATTCCGATCGTCTTATACGACAAAGGAGCCGGTTGCCTCCCGGCTCCTTTCCATCCCCAATTTTCCCCCTCTGTCTTGCTCTGAAGCTGCTATTGACTTTGCCTTCATCATACCAGCACCCCCTCCTCGCTATCGGGAAAGCACCTCTCCAGCAACCTCTCACGATGCCTCACAAGAGCAGGGAACTCCCGCAGGATCTCCGACAGCGACGCATCCACCCACCCAAGCTCCTCGTCGAGCAGGAGTTGCGTGTATGAGAATACAGACGCGTCAAACAGCGTCGGGCCCTCGCAGCCAAAGAACCACTCACCACCACCCTCTCCCCCTTTTCCCGAGATATTTCTACTGCTGCTGTTCTCCTCCAGCAACGCAGCAAGAGCCTCAAACGCGGCGCGCGCGTCAGCGTGTACCCTCTTCACATCCACCACCGCGCTCCTCGTGACCTTCAACACCTCAGCCTCGGCCGCCGCGCGGACCTGGTGTGCGAGCGTCAGCCTGACGACGGGGTTCTTTGACGCCGGCTCGATGTAGAGCCGCGACAGGAGGTCCGCGTTGGCGGGAGCGAGGTAGAGGGCGTGTAGCCAGGCGGCGCGGAGGCGGTGGTCCAGTAAGGACTGGTAGGCTTGCTCGCGGGCCTTGAGCTCCGCATTTGGCGTGGACGAGGTCGAGAAGGAGGAGGATAGCACGGGTAGCCTCTTGAGGGTTGTGTTTTCTAGCGCGTAGGATTCGAGTTTCGAGGCGCCGGCGATGGGGCGGAGAGGGGAAGGCGGGAGGAGGTAGGGGAGAGCTCCCGAGGGGGAGGCGTGGTTTGTTGAGGGGGCGATTTGGAAGTCTACACCGGCGATTTTGAGAAAGGTCTGTTTGGGAGGGAGAGGAGGTTAGCTGGATGTTGCGCGCAAGAAGGAGGACAGGTATGGGGGACGTTGGGGATGTCGCCGGGCAAGAGGAGGGAGATATCAGGACGAACCTGCCACTTTAGACACGAGGGGTTGAAGCTCGGTCGGCCCCTCGGGGCATCGTCGTCCGCGATGAAGACGTATAGTGTTGGCGTGTCGCCGCGGGAGGGACTGCGGAGGGGGAGGTCGTTGGCAGGGTAGACGGCGAGGGGGAAGCGTCGGAAGAGGGCGGCGACGGGGGCCGGGACGGCGAACCAGCTTCTCGGGGTGCTGTCCGGCATGATGGCTGGCTGGCGGCAGCGGCGGCGCCGGACGTGGCTTGCTTTCGGCGAGGCCGGTTCGGTCGGTGATGAAGCCGGGCAGGAGTCCCGGGAGTGGATGTGGTTGGAGGGATTTGGATGGAACGGAGAGCTCCCGTAGTTTGAGGCGGGGAGATTGAGCCCGAGGGGTGTGGAGGTCGGATGTCCGGTAGAAGGAGCTCGGCGGGGGGGGGGGGGGGTTGAGCTGCGGGATGAGATGCAGAATGAGCTCGGGGGTAAAGATGTGGTGCCGGTGCGTGGCTGGTAGGTGTGATTTGCTGCTCTGGGAGCAAGGGGAACGAGTGGGAGTGCGGCGTGCGGCGTGCCTCGGTCTCGCGGAATCGCGGAGCGGCAGGTTGTAGCTACCTTACTCAGACTTCAAACTTGGGCCTCAGGTCAGGAAATCGGTAAAGGCACTGGTACTCTACAGCTCGTGGTTTGGTTGGTTGAGTTCAAAGAAATTTGATGGAGACGTCTATGTCCCGTAAGGTATTCGTGGGTTGTACGATTATGCCCGTCACGATGCGCAACTTTCTACACCGCCCATCTGTGTGTCTTCGGAGCAATTTATCGCTTCTCCATGCGAGATAAGGGGTCTTTGCTCCCGAAGTCTGCTTTCCCGCTCCTTGTCCTCCTCAATTTTCTCGGCGCATTCGGGGCGAGACAGGGGCACAAAGTGGATGGAGCAAGAATTTGCTACCTTAGTGTTGCATGAGGGTTTTTATTTCTCCTTCTCGCTGCCTTTCCCACTCGTGAAAAACCGTAGGCATGGAGACGTTGAACCGTGGACCGATGGGCCATGGACAACGAGTGCATGAAAGGACGCCCGTTTGGTGGTTTGGATAAAGCTGCCGGGAGAGCTGCACCTTTTCTGCAGCCGTGTCCAGCGGCCGTCCAGTCAGTTACGGATACTCAGCTGCAGCTGTGGGAAGACGGAGCGGGTTTGCGGCGCCGTGGATGGACCCTGAATTTCTCGCGACATCCTTGTCTTTGACTGTACGCCTCTTCTTTCTGAATCTGCCCTCGTATCGTCCCCGATGCAGCTTTTGATGAACACAATCATAGTGTACAGTACAAAGTACGGATAGTGCTGTTCGAAACTGCTGGGTGTCCGTACACTACAGCGGCGGGTCACTTGGGCAGACAAAGTCCCGGTCATCAGACTGGGAGAATTCCCATGTGTCACTGGCTGGAAAGGTCATGGGAATCTCGCTCGAATTCCAGAGTTGCCTGCCCCGGCGGCGGCGATGTCGGCGTGCCCCGGACCTTGGAAGAACTGCCAAATGATAGCGTGCCCTCGGTCGGTCAAAGGTGAGTGGGTGGCTCCGGATCAACCACGGTGAATTTCCCAGATTCGAGAGGCCTTTTAGCGGGCGGGGACCTCAGGTTCTACGTCTTCTTCTCCGGGGTCGCAAGGTGACCCTCGGTACTTTCGGTCAAATTCCTCGCCCAATTTCCAAATGGGCCTCTCCTACCGCCGTTACGGGTTTTCCGCCCCTCGACAATCCATCCTCGACGAGTCGACAGCACTACTCCGTACGGCTTGTCACTTTTGACGTGGTTGCAGGAAGAAAGCTGACCCGCCCGCAGGAACAATGCCCGCCACGGCGGGCAATCACACCGGACAATGCCCGGCAAGCATTGAGCCATTCCTTGAACAGTTGACAGGAGCCAGACACACATCAGAGAACCATGACGGCCAGGCACAGACAGAGCACTACGTATTGACATGCCAGATGGAAAGATCGCGCGACTCGTGCAGAACATGCAAGTGTATGCGCCTACGCCAGCGCCGACGCTATTATGGAGGGGAAGCATGGCCCATCGATCGATTCCATCCCCCTCCACACCTCTTTTGATGGCTCTGGACCTCGATGGGCACCTCGTTCAATTTGGCTTCGACGCTTGCCGAGCAGCTCCTCGGCGAGTTGACTCAAACACTGGCGAGCTAATCGGAAGATGAGGCCGTCTACCACGGCGACTACCTTACACTGGACATGCGTTGCTACCAGAATTTGAGGTTGACCTGCCACTGCCTGCCTACCTTACCACTGCTTGCCTAGGTAGCTTCGACTCAAGCTGCATGGTCCCAGGCGATGGGCTAGGAGAAACCTTCCCAATCCAAGTGGTTTTCGACTTATTCGTCCGAGACTATGCTGTTGCGCATTTGGCTATTTGTACTCATGCTGTGGAGGACCAGGTTCCGAATGCTGCGTCCCAAGATTCGATGTGAGGGAGGATCTTGATCCAATTTTTGTCAATCAGAAAAAGAACGCACAGGGCATTCAGGCAAGAAAGAAATTTTGCCATTCTTCGGCATATGGATATTGTACGATTCTCGCCCTTGGATCAGAAGAGAGTGGTCCAACATGAGCATCATCCTGCCGCGGCCTGTGTTACCTCCCGGGATATTCTCATGCCGAAGGTATTCCGAAGCCTCGCATTTGGCTGGAGCGACTCAGCAAGAACGTTTTGGCGGGGCAGCCGTGGGGAAAGCATTTTTTTTTCCCTCTTCCAAAGTGGGACACGTTTGTCAAACGTGGGAGATCTCCGTCCCGAGATTTTCCGTTGCTTGAGACCAAAGCCCACTGCCCAGAGGGCCCCCCCAGACGGGAAGCATGCCGCTAGGATGAAGCGAGGTCGGAAAACCAAGCGACGGAGGGGCGGACATGCACGTTCGACGGTCGCTCGAGACGAAGAAAAAAAAGCTACGGCGAGGCGCCGAAGAAGCTAGCTGTTGTGTGGGGTGGAAAGCCTGGAGAGTACCTACCACAGAGAAAACGGATGCGCCGTCTACTGCGTACATCGTTCGGTTCTTCTTCACATGTCTCCACCGAAGCCGGCATCTCCTAGGATTCTCGTGGCTCTCGATGGTAAGTGTTGGCAGCATGGAGTTTGATGGACCAAGTTCAAGACCAACAACAACCGTTGCCACCTCTCCAGCCCCAGCTTTCTTGCCTTACGTGAGCATCCGTATCCACGACCACGCAACATGAGGAGCAGCGGGAAGCCCAGGCAGAAAAGTCTTTTACGGATACGTCAACCACCAACGGCCTCTGCGCACAGCCATCTCTCTAAAAGTGAGGCAAGAGGTGCCTGCTCAGCCAAAGAGGCAAGAGCTGACGAAGACGATGGCTTCAGCCTCCATCAATTGGAGGGGTCAACGGAAAAGGCAGAGGGGCAGATGGGGGAAATCACAAGCACAATGGAAAGAGGCGTTTTGAATCAGGAGCCACCAGATATTCCGTCGTTTTGAGTTTCTTGCAATCGCTCGCAGCTTCCCCGGCTTTTCTCTTTGTGTTGATGGAAATGTTGGAACAAGTCGAGGCTTGTGATTCCCCCCTCCCCTCCTCTCCTAGAGTGAGGTTTCCCCCGTAATCCCGTTCAAGATAGAGTTCAGCCCGCATCAATCCAGCACCGCGAAACCACCTCACCTTACCTTGAGGCTTGTGCATGGTGTTCGAACAGCAGCAGCAGCAGCAGCAGCAAGAGGCACAGTCGTTGCTCTACAACATGACCGCCCAATCTACTCTAGCCCATCTCTGAGGACCATCCTCCGGGGCGGGATACTACATCATCCTACTCGAGCCTGTGATCGAGTATCTCGCACCGCATCGCATCGCATCGCATCGTCCGCTTCCGCCTGCGTCTCTCAGTCATTAATCCGTCCATACGCCGGAGAGGATAGACATTCCGCTACGGGGCAGGCCAATATCCATACTGTGCCTATGATGGACGGGCCTTGATGGACATGAGCACACAGGCTGGTACGGATAGCGCAATCTTGGTCCCCAAGTGGAGCAGAGCATGTCATCGTCGGGCTGTTCTCTCCCTCGTCCTAGGCCGAAATCGAACGAGGCAGGGCTTCCGTGCATTGGCTCTTGAGCTTCTTTCCTAGGATCACGCAGCCAGGGGCAGTTTGATGCGATCCAGTACCATGCGGAGAAACGGCCCAGAGTCTCTCGCTGACGGCGCATCAAGGGAAAAGCAGACACGCAGGTACCGATACATGGAGAGCGGAGGCCACCCCCATACTTCCAGCCCAGGCCCATTGTGACAACCTGCGCCCCCCCCCCCCCCTTCTTCCCAGAAACCAGCACCAAGGCACGCCGCACCATGACATGCTGCCTTTTTTTTTTTTTTTTTTTTTTTCTCGAAGAGTTGGCTCGACGGATACCTACCCCACACTGCAAAACGCTCGACGGCGAGAAGGCCGACCTCTCTCCTCCGTTCCCGCCGCTCAGGATTCACCCATTCCACCCTGTCAAGCACTGTGAGCGTGTTCTTCCGAACCTGCCACAGCGGTCGCTCGAGCCGCTGATCCGCAAAGACCCTGAAAGCCTTTTGGCCTTTGCTGAGTCGCGAGACGAGGTGCAAATCCCCTTCCCCCCCGGCCTCAAATGGGGGAAGATGTACCGGTACTTGGCACATGGTGGTCCTCAATTACTGCTTTTGGCGACGTTTACCGCGAGGCTTTACGCCTGACGCTTGTGCCTCTGCAAGTACCTCCCCGCAATGACAAACACCAGGTCAAGCAGGCTGCTTGGGTGTTGATCTGGCTGGGCCATGCTGGGGATGATGGATAAGCATGCGTCGTTGTCTCCCTGACGATGCAAAGAGAGGAAGCCGAGGCGATACGGTAGGCGAAGGGATTGAGGAAGAAAAAGAAGGTAACCATGCAGACGGCGGTTCGGCGTCATACCAAGCTCTCGCTCACTCTATCCACCTCCATCTTCGGACCTATTATCGCGGCTCCAGGACTTGGTCGGGCCCAAGGCATTGAGCGTCATGGATTAGACGGCGGGAAATAACGTGAAGACGTATGGAGTATCGTCCCTCTTTTCCCCCCTTCCCTCTCAGTCTTGCTCTGCTCAGCGGGGGAGAGGAAAGGAAAAAAAGAACTGGAGATAAGATGGATTCTTCAACCGCGGCTACTCTCCGTAACCGTGTACACTCAATACTTTGGCAAAGTAAATAACCCAACCCGGACAGCCATCTCGGTCTTGCGTCGGTAGATGGGAAAAAGCAGACGACACACACTCGCGCGCACACACACACACACACACACACACACTTGATATTCTCTTTATCCTCTCGACTCGCCCACCCCCAAGCTTTCTTCCTGGCCCAATTACCACATTTATCCTATCCCTCCCACACTCCTCCCACACTTTTAATTGTTCAACCACACCCACCCACGCTCCTCGTTTGGATCAAAAGCAAGTCAACTGGACAACCCGCGAACCAACCCCAATCAAAGGCCAGCCCATCACATCATCACTCGCACACCCACACAAACCCGCACGAGCTGTCTGTCCTCTGCTTCGTACTCCGTACACAATAGACTACTCGCTCCAGCCTTCTTTCGGTTCACAATCCTACATACACTCAAGCAAGGAAACGCTGCTGCTACTACTCCTGCTACCCACACCATCCCGCCTACCTACCTACGCAAGCCTGCGTCGACTACCGACTCACACTCGCCTTATTCCGTCCTCCAGGCCTGGCTCAGCTGCTACACACTCGAACGATATCCCACACATAAGAGTCGCAACATCCCTCCGCGCCTGACTGTGGTATCGCCGATCCCCCTTCTGCCTGTCTCACTTCTGCGAATCACTCTCCCTCTCTCTCTATTTTGCCAAAAAAAAAAAGAGAAACTAAAACTTGGCCTGCCTCCCGCTCGGTTATCTGCCTCTCACTCACTCGCTCGCTCGCTCAATCTATCCACCGACTCATTTGGCCTTGTTACCCGCTGCCGGAGCAAGGGTTGGTAATCCGCAATCGCGCCGAATTCCAATATTGCCCATCCAATATTGTTGCAAGCAAAGACAAGCGGTCCCGCAATTATAGCCTGTCACCGACAACCCAGGGTCGTCCCACGATCACTTTAAACCAGCCGCCGGCCTCACCCACACACCCCACGCCTCACGGCATTCCCGCTGCTCGTTACTTGGTCTTAAGTAAAATCTCAGACACCACACGTACTTTTCGTGTCTACTCCGCACTCGCCGTCGACTATCTTTCCTTTTCACAAAAAGGGATCTTCCGCACCTTCACTCTTGTCGGACTTTTCCCATTCCACCCTTCTTAGCTTCTTGATCCCGCCTTTCCCTACTCCCCACCCCCCGCCTGACATCACCTACTTTTCAGGTACCTGTGCTACTTGGGTCTCACATAAAGAGTCAAGATCTGCACTCCGAAATCGAAGATCTGGGGAATATAATACCACCAACCATCCATCGCCCCCTTCTCCGACCTTGGTTCCTGGCCCTACGCAGTAATCATCCCACACCTAGATACTCCAACCTCCTCTCGCCATAGCGAGAATCCTATCACAACCACAACAACATCTAGAGGATCATCACCACCCACCACACACCGCCCACCATGAACGCACCAATCCAGTCCCCCAAGCGCCAGGACTCCACGTCCTCCATCTCCTCGTCGTCGTCGCACATGTCCACAAACCAAATGATGGCGCCACCCCAACCCAACGGCCAGCAGCCCCCTTCAACCGAGGCCTTCCTCCGCGACTTCACCCTCGTCGCCGAGGCCGCAAAACGTGCCCAGATGGCCGTCATGATGCGCGACTTTGAGTCTTGCGGGCTCTCATAGACGGACAGCGCATCCTCTTCGTTCACGCAAAGAGAGAGTCCGAAAGCGACCGAGCCTTTCCCATCGTCCCGGGAAGCTTTTTCTCCAACTGGCTCAGACCGCCATTTTGAGGAACGAATACTCCGAATTTCATCGGATGAGAGGACCCCGCTGAAACGCTGTTACGGGGCCGAGAGGGAAACCGAGGCACCGCGCCAACGCTTCGCCGGAGTCGGGGCAGAGGGGGACCAGGGCGAGAGAGAGTTTGCCGTGTCATTGAACCGACGACACTGGACTCTCCTTAGCTCTTCTTCCCCTCACCAGGTTCAATCGCTGGGAGTGGCCTTCCTCGGTCCATCTCTTTCCCTGCCTCTCACTCACTCCCTCTCTCACTCGCGTTTGCTTTTCTCCCGCTCGCTACACAACATTTAATCGACATTGAAGTCTCTGGGGAACTCTACATGGTTTCGCATTTCTTCTCGGTGATTAGAGGCGGGGATAGACAAAGGTTCATCTCATCGGCTTCATCTCATTGGGGATTTTCTTCATGATAAACACACACGCAACCACACTACTACATATTCACACAACAACCGGCGTATACGGAACAAATGGGGGGCATCATTGCATTGCGGGGAATTTCGTTTTGATATCACGAATACTTTGGAAAGGACACGACTTTTGGCGTTTTGGGAGGGAATGACTTTGGGCATCTACCACGACCCGGTCGAAATGGATTCCGCTCACCATTTTTTATCTACTATTTTATTTTTTCTGTACGAATACCATTGAGGAGGACACATGGTCTTTCCTAGATTTTGCTCTACACGTTTTATCCTGAGAGAAATATGGCCAGTCTTATCTGGTCTTTCCCAACACTGCCTTTGTGTTACAGATTTCGGTACATTTATTGTGATACGGTGCCAATGATCGGCTGCCATTCGCTCGCATATATTCCTTCCATACTCTCGCCATGACCCCGAGCTCGGGGGGAAATGAACAAAAACTCTTTACTGCAATTCCCACTCTACCAAATCCTACCGTCCCAAACACGACCCAAAATCCCCCATCTCACAACTTGGAAGCCAACACGATCCCGCCGTCAACAGTAATCGTCGCCCCCGTCACAAACGCGCCTGCCCGTCCGCTCAAGAACAAACACGCGCCCGCGACATCCTGCGGCGTCCCGATTCTCCGCATCGGAATCTCCTCTTCAATGGTATCGCGCATCGTCTCGAGCGTGGCGGCCATCATCTTGCTCTCAAACGGTCCGCAGGCGAGCGTGTTGCTCGTGATGCCCTTGGGTCCGAGTTCCCTCGCCAACGCGCGCGAGAGGTGGTGGAGGCCGGCTTTGCTCGCGCTGTAGGCGTACGAGGAGATGAGCGGGACGCGGAGGCCGTCCACGCTGCCGATGTTGATGATGCGCGACGGGTCACCCGCGCCCGCACCCGAAGCGGCTTCGAGAAGGGGCGCGGCGAGCTGGGTGAGCGTGAAGACGCGCTGGAGGTTCAGCGTCAGGAGCTTCGTCCAGGCCGCGTCCGGGTACGTTTCGAAAGCGTCGCCCCACGCGGCGCCCGAGTTGTTGACGAGGACGTGGAGTTTCCCGCCCGTTTGCTTGGAGAGCTCGTCGACGAGGCGTTTGCAGTCGTCTAGCTTTTGGAGGTCGGCGGGGATGGCGTAGCACTTGCCGGGACCCTTTTGCGTGAGGGCGGCGGCGGAGGCGGAGCAGGCTTTGGCGTCGCGGGAGGAGATGTAGACTGTTGCGCCGTTTGTGATGTAGCCTTCTGAGATCATGTAGCCTATTCCTTTCGCGCCGCCTGTCACGAGGATGTTTTTGTCCTGTGTGTGGGAGAAAGGGAAGGCGTTAGCTTTGTGTTTTGTGAATTGGATTTCGAGGCAGGAGGAGGAGGAGGAGGAGGAGGAGGATTTGGGATAATGAGGAGGACGAGGGCGAGGGAGCTTGGTGTTTACCTTAACATTGAAGAGCGATGCGACGTCCATGGCTGCTGATTTCCTACTATCTCCTGGGGATAGGTCGAGTTGTTTGCTGCAGCTTTGCTTCTGGCACAGGTCAATCGTCAAGGTGGAAGCAAATCCATTCAAATTCGAAAGAGGACCGAGAGACGTAGATGTAGGAGGATGAAATACAAGGGTACCGGAGCTATCTTCGGCCGGTGTGAGAAGGAGAGAGTAGCTTTCGGGGTGCGGTCGTCTGAGCTTCCCCAGTTGCGAAAATGAGCCGAGGCTCACGGTCGTTTGGAGGGGTCTAGGCCGAGGGCGCGTCCCCCCGTCCCCCGATAAGGGGTACATTATGCCGTACCCCGGACTGCTCTGCGGGGAAAGTACATGTCATCTTTTTACCACGCGACATCCAGGAAACTTCAATGTAGAGATGCAGATGCGACGTTGGGAGCTTTAGGTTTCCTGTATTGCCTACATGCTGTGTATGTGAGGCTGCAATCTTGAGCTGAACTACTCAACGTGTCCTGTTCCATAGCTCACGAGCCTCGCATATTGTGCATTTCAGTAATATCGATTACTTACTTATTTGCTCAAATACCTCAAGGAGGGCAAAACTATGCTAATCAAACAGATATGCCTGTTCGTCTCTACTCGACTATCCCGTCTGCCCAAAAGTCTATTGTCATGGTCATCCGATTAACCCGCAACCACCAACGCCATTGCTCAATTTCAAATCCTTTGTTTCGTGCCGGCGACCAAGGGGCTGATGCTACCGGGCTCGAGGTCTCCTATGCATTCGCTGATATCGATGGTTCATCCACATAAGAATCCTGGGTAGCACACGCACCATCCCAGCACAACCACTTGAACGAGGTCGTACGATGGACGAGACCGCCAAAGTCACCGGTGTTCCTCCATGCTCGCCGACATGATATCCCACATGTAACATTACCTACGACGTCGACGACCTCGGGCTGCGCTTCCTCATAAAAGCAGGCAACCTCGACGGCTTCTCGCCACTCTCGGTCGTATTGGTCGTCTTCTCCGGCGTGTTGTTCGCCCCACCGGCAGCAGCAGCGGCAGCGGCAGCCTCCCTCTCTTTCCTGGGCGAGCAGCAGCAGCCCATGGCCATGTGGAGAATGGCGGCGAGGTCGACGAGGGCGCTGGCGAGCCACATGAAGACGAACATGCGCACGCCGAGGACGGCGTTGATGTTGAGCTCGGACTGCTGGGTGAGGGCGATCTTGGCGCCGACGCTCATGACGGTGCCGATGATGGAGGCGACGGTGACGAGGAGACCCGTGATGGCGGCGAAGATTGCGATGGGGAGACTCCACCAGCGCGAGCGCATGACGAGCGGGGTGACGATGAGGAGGGCGGCGGCGAGGGAGATGCCCGAGATGAAGAGGCCGAACATGACCTGCTGGCCGATGCGGAGGATGTTGAGGATGGTGCTGACCTCGGAGGGGAGGGCGATGGTGGCGCCGGCGAGGAGCTCGTTGGTGAGGATCTCGATGGGGTTGAACCACCACATGCGCTGGGGGGTTGAGCAGAAGGTGACGCCCCTGGTGATGGTGAGTTAGTAAACGTATGCTACTAGGGATTTTGCGTGTGATTTTGAACTCACTCATCATTGTAGCCTTCGCAAAAGTTCCAGAGACCGACTTGGTAAAAGTCGTGGAGTCCCAAGCTACGGGCTACGGAGTTGAGGAGGACGGCGTTTGCCGAGGAGAGCGGGATGATGTCGGAGACATCGAGTTTGAAGAAGTAAATGTCCGTCAGCACGGGCTTGATGGAGGTGTTGCCGATGATGACGAGAATGAGGAAGATGATGGCGATGAAGTAGCAGACGGCCGCGGTGATGGCGCTGTTCCGGCGGACTTTGGCCATCGTGAGGGTCTGTATTCGGAGCTTGAGCCTTGAAGAGGAGGAGGGGGAGGATGATTGCGGTCGTCGTAGGAGGGCGGAATTGGAACCGGAATCTGAGACCCGGGGATGATGGAGTACAGTATACGGAGAATCGCCTCTTCTCTCCCCAGATATCTCACGTAGATGCGTGGGCGAGGGCAAGATGACGCGGTCAGGTATCCGGAGCTCTTACTCTAAGTTTGCCAATGATCCGGAGAGGTGACGAGAAAAGAGAGAACTGGATACTCGGGGGATGCGTCCTGTTGAGCTGTCCAGGCGCGGCCGTAGTCAAGAAAGCCGTCCGTAATCCAAGAGAATTAGGCGTAGACGTCTCGGGCCAAGGGGCTATGGTGCGAAAAAAGGGATTCGGCCCTACGTGTGCAAATAGGTTGGCGGAGCGGAGAGGAGTCGGGAAGCCAAAGAAGTGCCAAAAGACGAATAATGACGATGAGCGTCTGGAAGCTAGCTCGGCTGATCGAGTCCACTCGGCAATTTGTGTCTGAAAGATGGGAAAAGGAACAAAACAAAATGATTCCAGACCAGGCCAGGCCGTCACAATAGATTCGATGGAGTAAACACCCCCCCCCCTGGACTTTGGAGCCCTGGTGGTTGGTAAATACGGACAGGGCGTCAAAGACTCAAGGCAGAAGCAGGGCCAAGACACCGGAGCCAAACCTGGATGGATAGATGGACAGATAGAGAGACGAGAGAGGATAAACAGAGCAGGACGGGTCTGACTGAGTTGGCATAAACCCAGGCGTATCGCTGTTCTCCGGGGGTTGCTTTCTGCGTACACAGAGGCTGAGGATGGTCCAGGTGTTTGCATGGGTCACTGACAATCGGACAGGGAGGATGACGTCGTAGCAACCAATATCTTTTTTTTTTCTCTCTACACTATTTTTTCCCTTTCTTTCTGCTGCTGCTGCTGCTGCTGCTACTTTTCTGCATTGGATCATCCCAGCGTTTTTTTGCTAGCGGCGCGCCACGGCTAGCGGGTCCGTAGGTATCTTACCTTAGTGGGACTCCGCTGCCTCATTCCAGGTTGTGCGGTGGGTCCATCCACCTCATGTTTCCAAGCTCCCGTTCATCTCCATTTCGTCTCACTCACTCACAGTCGCTCATCTTCACAAGTTCACAGTCTTATCACAGAGAAGAACTCAACTCAATGAAGAGGACACACAGACTCTCTCAGGACGGCACAGACGGATGGAGTACAGTAGTGAAGAATCATCACCGCAACATCATGGCTCACCTCGGGGCTACTCCTCGGGGCGTCAAAAGGGGGAGACAGAAAGAAAGAGACATCAAGTCCCATGGCACCGCCGCGAGATCAGGTGTCCGTACGTCAGTACCATTCTCCATCCAGAACAAGATCCCAAATGCCTTTCAGTTTCGGGTCCCGAGGGGCCGTCTAAACGAGGTTCGCGCGGCCCCCATACGGATACCCGCAACCACCACCGTGACCACCCCCATCCCATCTACCCATACTTCGTACAGCACCGCCCCCAAGCCTCTGTCGACGAGTCCAGCCAACCGGGCCGTTGTGTCACTCTCTCCGCGGGCGGGCGATCTGTATCATTCTGTGGGCATCTGTAGCCACTCCTCAGCTGAAGTGGGATCATCACGGTTGACAGCGGTTACTCAGCGCAAAAGGAAGTTCGGCAAGCCACTCGAAATGCAAATTGAACAGCAACAACTCAACAACAGCAACAGCAGCCCAACCCATGACCCATCAGCAAACCAGGTGCGTACCCAGAGTCAGACGCCGGCTGTGTGAAATGAGATTTCAATGGGTGGATTGATGGTTGGGTAGGGCCGCTTCCTTGTTGCACCATCGACCCGACTCCCGGGCCCCGTACGGATGTCCCCCGTCCCGCCTTGTGTCTCCTGCAGGCTGCACCTCTCTTCTTCCTATTCGCACAGAAAAGATAAACGTGTATTGTGCTCATCACTTTGACATGGAAGTTGATGCTCATCGCTGAGGCATATCCAAGGAGAATGACCCACGGAGGGGGGTGTCGAGGTGTTTCTCTTCCCAGGGACCAAGTCACAAATAGTTTGAAAATTCCCCGTCGTAGCATCCAAGGGTCACGATCCCAGTAGGGACCCAGATAGATGCCTTGACCTACACAAACGAAATGAGGATGGGCGGCAAGTGTTGAGCCTAAAACTCTGTTTTTTTTTTTTTCTGTTGCCCTTTTTCGATCTTCCTGATCTACCTCTCAGCCTCAATGAAGATGGTCATCGATGACCATTATCATATTCTTTTTCAGCTTGCCGGATCTTTGTTTTGCAAACATGACGAACAGTTTGGTTTCCTTGGATTGCTACCAGACAAAGGCGCGTCCAGCAAGGCCATCCTGCACGCGCGTCCGTCCCCGCCACGCCGGCACAGGAGCCGGTGATCGCCAGGGATATCCGTATACCGGTAGGGCCCCCGGTCCACGGTTTTCTGCGTTGTCCTTTGCCGCAAGCCACAGCCGCAGGTATGCAGTGGTACCGTAAGGTAGTTCTAGTACGGATGGGTAGATGGAACGGCGCGTCCATGACTTGACCTGCTGCCCATCTGTTGTATCGGGATTGTTGGTTGGGGTTACTTCCAGTCAATATTTCTCAGTCTCTTGACGACCTCTTACCATGCCAATTATCATCACCTGCTGTTATGAACACTACCAAAAAAATGTGACAGAGGGTGCAGTGACATGACTGCGTGACCCTGTCGAGCTGGAGCTGCCGATGAGATGACCAGCAGGGACCCGGCACATCCCCAGCGATCCTCGCAGCAGCTTCCGGTGGTGGTGGGTCCGTCCTGACGGGGCTCTGTGCTCCTGGTATCCACTACCTACAGGCTGTATGGGGCCCGGTACCCCTGCCAGTTTGGCGGTAGCGCCGTATGGGGCCTGGGCCACCACCCCTCCAAGCCTCCAAGGCGTGCCGCAGGCCGCAGAAAGAATGTCTGGGCCACCCCGGGAAAAACGAGGAAGAAAATACACAAATATTATGTCATAGCTGGACGTAGCTGGACGTGTTTGAAGTCTCGACAATTGACTCCAAGGTCCAAGGAAAATAGTCGTCTCCTCTAGACTCTACACTCTAGAATCCAGGCTTCTCGTTGCTGACTGGCGCAACATTGGCAAACGACCGCACCTTTCCTCTCTCATGTGAATTCTCGACTTTTTCATTCCGCCTCTGCCGTTTGAGACGATTGAACAAAAAAAATACTAGCCACCCTAGCGTGCTTCTGCTTTTCGGCGGTATTCTGCTTGGGGATCGTCATCGAAACTCTCCTCGTCCGATAACCGTTTTTGGCTTCTGTCTCCCGTCTCCCGTCCCTCGCCCAACTCAAATTTCTTTCCCCCGAGGGGCGCACCGTGGTCACTGCGTCTTGCAGCCATCCCAGACTCCCAAAGTCTACTCCCAGACCTCGAATAACATACATCCATATCGAGCCCGGAAAACCACCCCTACCTTACCTTACCTTACCTTACCATCCATTCGAGAAACGACAACAACAACAACACCACGACTTCCCTTCCCTTTCTCGCGGCCACTCCACCATCAAAGTCCTCGCCAGAGAGGCTGCCTCGCCCAGCATGACAGGACCTCTCTTTGCCCTCTCCCTCGGGCTCCTATCCCTCTTCACAGCCCAGGCCGCAGCTCAAGACCAAGTCAGCACGAGCACCTTCACCCTCTCCAACACCGACGACGTGACCTTTCTCTCGGGAACCAAGACCGTCGCAGTCACCCAGCCCAGAACCCCAACGGGTCCCTACGCAACCTACACCTCGAGAATCACCCTCACGAATGGAGACCTGTCCACCATGACCGGGACCATGACGGTCACCGGCAACGTCACGCAAACCACCACAAACTCCGTCGGCCAGTCCGTCGTCATCATCTCGGGCCAGACCTCCGTCGTCACCTCCACCATCACCGGCACCGATGCCAATGCCACCCAGACCGAGACCGCACCCGCCGGCCCGACAAACACCCAGCCCTGCAACAACTACGTCGAGTTCTGCGACCGCAAGTACAGCAACGTCACCGAGGTCGGGTGTCACAACTCCCCCTTTGTGCGCCCCGGGAACTCGGCCTCCAACCAGGCTCTCGATGTCACCACCCAGCTCAACGACGGCATTCGCTTCCTCCAGGCCCAGATCCAGTGGCCCACGAATGGCACAGTCCCACACTTTTGCCATTCTTCCTGTGATATCCTCGATGGTGAGTTTTCTCACAGACAAGCTTCATCCTCAAAGAACCGTGAGCTAACAGTACACTACAGTCGGCCCCATCACCGAATGGCTGACCACCGTCCGCGAATGGGTCGCCTCACACCCGTACGACGTCGTCACCATCCTCCTCGGCAACGGCAACTACTCCACCCCGGACCTCTACGCCCCCTTCATCGAGTCAACCGGCATCCTCCAATACGCCTACCAACCCCCCTACCTCCCCATGAGGCTCGAGGACTGGCCCACCCTCTCCCAGATGATCCTGGGCGGCAAGCGCGTCGTCATGTTCATGGACTACATGGCCGATCAGCAAAAGTTCCCCTGGCTCCTCGACGAGTTCTCCCAGATGTGGGAGAGCCCCTTTGACCCTATGGACCGCACCTTTCCCTGCACCGTCCAGCGCCCGCCCGACCTGTCGCAGGAAGCCGCCCGCGACCGCCTCTACCTCATGAACCACAACCTCAACGCGGAATACAACATTTTCGGCGCCTCCATCCTCGTCCCCGCCGTTTCGTTGTTGAATTCGACCAACAACGCCACCGGCAACGGGTCCCTCGGCGGCGCGGCCCAGAACTGCACCCGCGACTGGGGGTTCCCGCCAAAGGTGCTCAACGTGGACTACTACAACTACGGCGACCCCGAGGGCTCCGTCTTCCAGGTCCAGGCCAAGATGAATAACGTCACGTACACGCGCGAGTGCTGTGGCAAGGTTACCGGCGCGTCGCCTGGAAGGCCGACTGCTTCGGCTTTGGTGCTGGGTTTGGCCTTTGCCTGCGCCCTGTTGCTGGTCTGAGATGGCCGACGTACACTTTTAATGTCTTTTTTTTTGTTTTTAATAAACTTCCGGTTTCACACGATGAAAGCATGTCTGGCGTTTTGGGGGCTTGTTTAATGCATAGACGGGTTACATGGAGGCCAGAGGGTTTTTACACCATGGTAGATTGTATGGTCATTTTGGAGGCTTGACTACTTTCCAATAGGATGCTGCCATACAAGGCTTAACACTGCATATACAATACCAATACTATATTTACTTTGCAATATTCCAAATTCTGGGTAATTCCTCGACTTGATAGTGACTCCTTTCGCGAGGCTGTGACCATGACTGGACTGATTGACTTATACGTGAGAGAAAACCTGGCATCCCAGACTTGAGCTTGAGAATACGAAACTACACGACTACTTCGCAGCCTACAGAAGAAGCCTATCCACGTTCGACTCCAAGATGAATATGCCGAGAGGTAGACGCCTGTCTTGCCCCCCTCCCTTCAACATTGATGAACTTTCCCGCCCGAAGACTGGATATGACAAAAGTTGCTTTTCGACAGAAACATTCCACTTCTCCCCCTTTTTCCCACCACAGCAAGAAAGATCATTAGCCATAACTGAGCTCTTCTTCGTATCAAAGTCCAAAGTTTTTTTTGTTTCCCTTGCGTTTGACAAGGGTTGAGAAGAACCCAAGACTTACCGTCCTTGATTCTTTTTCCTTTTCTTTGTTTGGTCATCCCCTCTCCGACCGTCACGTAGACTGTATTTCTCAACAGGGAAGAGAAACCCCGGATGCCGTATTGATGCAAAATAGCCGTTATTGCATCTTCCAAAATCACTCACTGAATAGAAGACAAATACCGACAGGTACGTACAGCGCAAAAAGTATACGCGGGATCCATTGTCTTTTTTTTTCTTCTTTTTTTCTATGAACACTCTCTACTTTGAGTGAACGCGGAAGAAAGGAGGAGAAGGTAACATGCATCAGGAGATGCGAATATAGAGCAGACATCTTGAATGAATAGTTCCTAGACCGAAAGATAGACCCCTAAACATCTAAAATTCGCCGCCGTATCATAGAAGGGGGGGGGGGGGGGTAAAAAAAGACAGACAAGGTCCTCTCACCTTGGCGACGGTGCAGTGCCATCACCAAAGACGGAAGCTGAGGCTTACCCACCTTACCTTGAAGACACCAAATCCAAGGGGGAAATACACCGACGAATATACACCCGACCCTCCTTCGCCTTGTCCCATATCCCAATTGAAGTCGTGATTCATTCAACCAAGCCCAATCGATCCCCCGTGGTCGAGCGGTATAACGCCCTGGTCCGTTAGTAACAGAACTTGGTATGAAATCACGAGAAGCTCTACAATTCCAGATTTCGTAGGGTGCTGCAGTTCGATTTCCGAACTGGGCACCTGAGCTTTTGCCCCCCTTTTTTTTGTTCTGTGTCTTTTCGGTGCCTTCCTTCCCCAAAGTGGTACCCTGTTACTTTTCAGTCCCTCTATGCAAGAAGGCACGCACACGCCCATTTGATACCCTCGGAAACCAGGCTTTCGATACCTACTCCCTCTCCTTTTGTGAGAATCCCCCATCAACTAAGAAAAACGCACTTGGGGAGACGCTCACATAGATAGGTAGCACCTGAGACAACTAAGCCAATACTCTCCTCACTCGGACAAGATGGTCCAAGATTTCCCGCATCACACAGATCTCGCACGCAAGTAAGCATCACGATACCGACAACATCCAAGACACAACCAGGCCTCTACAGGAAAACACGACAAAGTCATTGAGAATGTATTTATTTGTGCAGCGGCGTCGTTTCCGCCTAAAGGGGGGGGGGGCCGACCGGCGTATGTAGACTCAAACCCTTTCCTCTGCAGCATCAGCCAATGCAAGAATCCATCCCCGCAAAAATAAACCAGGACAAGTATAGTCTCCATTCCCACTCCAAGACGAAGCCTGACGCCAATGTTATGATCGTAAGAAACAAAAAAGAAAGCGGAAGGGGGAGCGGGTCTTCTAATAATTCACACGAGAACAGTGAAGGAGGGATGTGGTGGAGTACCATCTTAGATTTACCCCTGAAAAAAAGTCTAAGCAGCAAGCAGCGTTGAGGCTGGCCCGTGATTATCGCCACCCTCTAAAAAGGCTGGGACTTTGGGATATCTTCGATGACGTCCTGTAAGGAAACAAAGGCGCCTGGTCCGCCATTTTCCCGCAAGTCATCAAGCAGCACACTTGTCTGGGCGTAGACCTTTTCGAGCGCAGCGCGAGAAGACTTGCCCAATGATACTGCTGACGTTAATAACCAATCAGCATGCAACCGGTGTAACAGGAAGACTCACATAATATCGCGGAATTGAGCTCTTCTGCCACCGCAAGTCGGCCTTTCCTGTCCAGGAGGTGTGCGACGTCCTTCTCCTTGAGCGGGTTTGCGTAGGCAAGCAGTGCGTAGATATCCGCCAAGTGCTTCGTTACCTCCCGCCTAGGGTCGTTCTTGAACTCGGCGTGAAGCTCCTGACCGTAGAGCAGAGTTGCTATCTCGAGCTCGTTGATATCGACAGCTGGTTCGTTGGAATCTTCAGTGTCCATCTGATCCCACGCGCCGTTCTCGTTGCCATTAGCATCGAGATCCATCGCGCCTAGATCACCGCCATGGCCATTGCTCTTCTTGGACTCTGCCGCAGCCCTCATCTCAGCCGCCGTGCGGACCATCTCGATGAACTTGCGACAGCGCAACCGGAAGTAGACCTGCTCGTTATCCTTGAGAACTTGAGGGTAAAAGGCGTTGGTGTGCTTCAGCGCCCTATCGATGTCGCCTTCCAGCACAGCTCTCCTAATTCCTATGTTTTGTCAGCATACGGACGACTTCCTCGCCAGGAACTTGACGTACTTTGGCGCTTGTTGGCATGCTCGTCGTCCTTGACATTAATTCCTTCGATGGGAGCATCCGGGTCGAGACTAAGTGCCTTCTTTTCCGCGTTAATTTCCTCTGCGAATGCCCTCGCCGTTTCCACATAACCATCATGCTGCAAGAACTGAAGGACGAGCGCCTGTATCAATTCTGTCTCGTTCATCGCTGGCGCTAAGCTTGCTGTACTTGTTTCCGAGATTTCCCTCTGGATACGTTCTTTTTCTTTCTGTGGTGCCAGAATAGTTAGTGATATTTCCCTCAAGACTAACAAGGATCCCGTATAGTGACACTGGAATGAGATCCTGATGCTATGTATCCACAGTAGACCACGGCTGACAAGTGCCGATGGTGCAGGCTACTGAGTCTTGAAGAGACAAGGGATAATCGGGGGCAGAACAGCATGGTAGGCACAAGACAACCAGAATGTAGAAACATTCGGGAGTAGAGGTGGGGGAAAGGACAAAACTGACCGTCATCATGCCCTCAATATCGAAAACAAAGGGCGTTTGACCAAAGTTGACACGAACGTGCTCTCCTGACTTCTTGAGACCGACTGTTGGATAGAGGCTGCTGCCCTTTCCAATTTCGCGGAAAGCAGTACCTAGAAAAATGAGTCAATCATCGATAAGAGTGAGAGACTGGGTTACGATCAAGAATACCCAACATGTGGCCGTTCTTTGTGAAGAAAGCACAGCCGGTGCGGAAGTTGACACCACAGCCGATCACGTCAGGCGCAGTAAACGGAGGCCCGTAGTTCTTGCCGCCATTTTGCCCAGCGTAACAGTGTCCATCATCACTGTGGTAGCCCCACGAGTCCGGCTCCCAGCCTGGAGGTCTTGAGAGGGCCACAGTCTTGGCAGAGAATCCGATGCCAATCGTCATGCTAACCAAACGTCAGAATACGTGCCAAAAATCTCACAACAGAGATCATAACCTACTCGTCTCTCTTGCCTGACAAAACCTGAACCTCGAAATAGTAAATACCACACTGCGGAGGCATCGGGTTGTCCGCACGTATACTAAACGCCTCATGGTCCCGCTCCGTCTGGCCCCGGGGCCCAATGTAGCGAACCTCAAGCCCGTCTGAAAGAATATCGAGAGCACCGTACTTGTCGTCCCTGTTCCACCTCATAGGTAATGGGGTGAACGCCTCATCGTCCTCGAATGCCGCGGTCTTCTCGATGACGTCGTAATTCACTCCTCGGTGCGAAGCCGGCTTGCTGTGAAGACTGACGCTGCTCGCGCTCGTCGTCAGGTTTCCGCCGGGCTGTGCCTGGGCCGTCTGGGACTCCTTCTGCGCCTGCACCTTTGCAAAGTGCGCCTCCTCTAGCCGCTGTACGTATGTCGATCCAGTCAAATACGATGGCACGAAGAAACCACCGTGTCCGCTTGCGCCCCCTGGCCCTCCATTCTCGCTCGACGGGTTCGCCATGTACATATCAAAGACCCTCGAAAAGGACGGCAGGTTGTTGGCACCCCGCGACAACCGCGTAGACGCGCCATTCAGACTGGCACCGTTCCTGTCCGTGTCCATGTCGCCGCCCCTGCTCGATTCGTGGTAGGTTGAGGCCGGTTCGAAGGTGATGTCGTCGGAGTTGTTGAGAATCTGGGAGATGACCGAAGTTCGGCCGGGGTGGGAGAGGTAGGGCGGGTTATAGTTTGGTGGTGCTCCGGAAGCGACTGAAGCGTAGGAGAAGCGGCGCGGCAGAAGACCAGAGCTGCCCGTAGGTGTGTTGGATTCCGTGTAATGTGCAGAACCATGGAACGGGTTCGTCATGGTGAGGGGTCGAGGTTCGTAGAGGGGTCGACCAGCTCGCGCACCCGTGACGTCTCGTACGCAAAGAGGAGCTTCGCAATGCCCCCGAGAAGCCGCAGTCCGAGCTTCTTAGGATGAGGTATCCGGTGGCAGGCGTGTCTCTGTCTGGTTAACGAGTGATTGGGGTCTCGAATGGGTCTAAAAGGGCGGTCGGTCTGAGTGACGGGACTCTAGTCGGGGGTCCAAGGAGCAATCGGGTTCGGAATGGCGTGCTAAGACGGAGGTTCAGATCGGTCGAGAGGCACTACTATGATGTGGGTGTGGGGATGGTTTGCCGGGTAACGGTGAAGTGCCTTAGTCAAGGTTCATTCCGGTGTAGCAAAGGAAGTGAGAAACAGCCGCGCGAGACGAGTCGTTCGGAGGAGGAGGGGCTAAAATGCGGCGCTGGACAGCTCGATTATCATGATAACGCAGTGATGAGAGGTCGGAAGATGGGGGTTGAGTGAGGTCAGGTCGGGGTGCTATCGCTGTGTGGAGTACGTGGGCGGCACACAGGTGACAGCGTGAGGTGAGGTACCGGCAAGGAGCGGGTTTGCTGGCGAGGTACCTTACGTGAGGTCGGGGAAGAACAGGCCAGGCAAGGTTGTTGTTGTTGGTGGTGGTGGACGGAACGTGTGGAGTGCGCAGGTGCGGTACGATGCGGTGCAGTGACGGAGGTGAGGTCCAGTGCGCGGACGAATGATAGGCGTCCCCCCGGGCTAAGACTGGAGAGGGCCTGGTGTGCTGGTGGGTTTGGTTTGGGTGAGGTGCAGTGCAGTGCTGGGCTGGCTTGGGCTGGGCTGAGCTGCTTAGTTAGGTTGGCTTGGCCATGTTCCGACCGAGCGTGTCCCACCCGTCGACCCAGTGCAAAGACGCCGCTACTACATACCTATGGAAGGCATACCTAGACAATCACGAGAGCAGGTCACTGTAGGAGAGGCTAACCCGCCAGTCGGGGCGCCAAACGGGGTAGCCAGTCGCAGCTTGGAGCAGAGCAGCCGCAGGATCCTCCCTACTGCAGGCGAGACTTGTCAGGGATCATTGGCACGGTGCTATCGGGGACTAGCTTGGCCAGTTACTGTGTAGACCGCAGAGTAAGGTATATCCGTATGAAGTAGAATGTCAAGACCAAGGTTGTGCCCGTGGACTGTCGACAGCAACCTAAGACTGTGTTGCGCTTGTCTTGGACGCGAAACACGCGGCTCTAGAGGGAAGCATCTCCGGATTGCGGTTCGCAGCATGACGGGGCGATTTCTGCAGGAACTGGTCTCATTTACAGTACCTAGGTGAATAGGTAGGCGGAAACGACCTAGTCATCATGTTTGATACATTGATGAACAAAGACGTCCTTGGCTAAGGTCACCGAAGCGGCATTCGTTGCACGCCTTCAAAGAATTGGGAATGGAAGTAGAAACGTCGTCGTCATGCAGTCGAGGAAGCACTGTGCGCCGCTGCCGGGAAACAGCGGCCAACGTGCCAGCCACAGCCTGCCGGGTGCCCAGGTGCCCAGGTGCCCAGGTGCCTCTTCCATCCAGGTTGTCTGGACTCCGTGATGGGTGCTCCAGCTCCCCACCTTACTAAGCCAGATCCTCCCAAGCTCGAGAATCGACGCTTATATAATGTCACGTGGCCGACACCAACCACCAACGTCCCTTTTCCCGGCCTCCATCACAAAGAGGCAAACGAATCTTGATGGGGGAATCATGAAGGGAGGGACCAGTGCTTTTTTTTTCCCCGCGCACTTTCTCCCGATGGTGGGTTCCCACATGTCTCGCTGAATCGCATCAGCAGAGCCCATCCATCCGTGCCTACCTCACCGACAGTCACACCCGACGCAATAGTCGAACAGCATCTTTTATCACCATCACGGTTTTACGATGCACTCGATCCGAAGGAGTGAAAAGCACGAAGCTGACCGCGCGGCATGGCCGAGGATGCACCAATCGCCATGGTCAGTGCATGCATACTCTATCTTTCCGGGTTTCAACCTCCAAGGTGTCTTCATCTTCCCCAACCAAAGCTCCTCAGCCCAGAGCACTTCGCATCCATGCCTCATCTCCGGCCCAAGTGGGACTTTTCCACATCCGAGGGTCTCGGCACTGGACACACCCCCTCCATCACCTACTGATCCAGGCGGCTCCCTTTCACCGAGTCGAGCCACCTTCAATCACCATGCATCGCACACTCAAATTGAGTCGAACGGTTATATACTGGTTGGAATGGCATCAATTCTATGGCCGATAGTCGTTCCATGCATGCGCAAACTTGATAGTATACACTCTGTGCCTGCCCAGGCAAACGCCGTAATCCCCATGGCAGCTACCGCGCTGAACCATGATATTGTGTTTCCGTAACGCCAGCGAGCTAATGCCCTGTAATGACTCCGATTCAAAAACTGCATCGACCTTTCAAGCCTTGGTCGGTTGTTGCAATCATTTTCCCTCCTGATCCTTATAACTCCCAAGCTGTTTGGAACATGTGTCGAGGGCCCTCTTCAACGTCCCGACGACCCAAAACAAAAAAGAAATGGCGCGAGCAAGGACGCAGCTACGAAGCGGCAGAGATGGCCATTGGCGCCGGAGAGCTAGCCGGAACGCTGCCGGTCGCGCTCCGCATCTCGACGTCGGCGCCGCTGTTGACGGCACTATTGGCGTCGCTCTTAATTTGTTCGTTCTCCTTGTTCTCCTTGGTGCTGCTATCGGCTGAGGCGGCGGCAGAGTCCTCGGTGGTGGGCTCGGGCACAAACTTGGGCGGCGCGGTCCATCGAGGAACCTCCCAGACGATGCCTGTGAAGCTCTTGAGGACGAAACCGCCCCTCGCCCATTTGCGGCAGGGCTTGCCGCTTCGGTCGAGAGCTCGTAAGCCGGCGTTGATGGCACCTTGGTTGGCCTTGGGACCCAGCTTGTGTCCAGCAGCGCCACCACGGGCATTCGGGTCGATTGTTCCATCCTCACTACATGATATCATTAGCAAGGAGTCGATGTAGGCAGCGGACAAAATGGGTATACATACAGTCTCGCCTTCTTCTTGGGGCCAGGCTTGCCGCGGATCTTGGGCTGACCATCAGGGCCGAGGCCATTGGCAGCACCAGCACCACGCTTGGTACCCTTCTTCTTGACTCCCTCGGTAGGAGGACCCATGGACGTAGGTGCTGGGGTTCCATCGCCAGCAGGCGTGCCGGGATTTGAGTCCGACGCCGTCTCGCCATTTGTGACGGCAGGAGCTGCCAAGGTGGCCGATGTGGCGGGAGAATCTTGCGCTTCTTGCGTCTCCTTGTTTCCATTCGTCTCCTCAACGTCCATCTTGACGGGCGAGTCTTCCTTTACATAGTCGGGGTCAAGGGTCCGCTTCAATTTATCGGCGTCGACGGTAAGGGTGATAACGAGGCCGCCCTTGCCTCCATTGGACTTGCGTCGACTGACGGATGCGGTAGGTGCCATTTCGAGATGGATATGGGCGGGTTGTGTGATGATGGATTGGGTGGTAAGGGCGAAGTTTGGTTCAGGGTGGAAGGGATGGGTGAAGAGTTGGAAGATTGGCGGCGCGGCGTCAGGAAGCTTAGTAGGTAGTAATGGCTTTGTCGGAGATAGCTGCTTTGATGAATGGGGTGGCGGACGGGCCGGGGATCCAATGGGCCACGAGTTGTAATCTGGTGGGTAAAGGACTGGGCAAGGTTTTGGGCGGTGGTGTGTGTTGGGTTGGTTTTGGTGGTGAGCTGGTGCGGTGCGGTGCGGGTTCTGGTTCTGGTTCTTCTGGGTGCGGTGCGGTGCGTTCTGTCCTGTCTCTCTCGTGGGTGGCAGATAATTTCGCGTTGGCGACTCGCACAGTCGACGGCGATGATGCGAGGCAAGGCGGTGATGGGCGATGGGGGTTTGGCGATGGATGGAACGGGAGGGTGGAAGGGTTGATGAGAAGGGGGACAGAGAGAATTTTTATTTTATGGGGGAATCCATCTGGTAAGTTTGGCGTCTCATTTTCGAGAGAGCGCCAGAGCAGGCGGCGTGACAATAAACGGTTCTCATGCTGCCTGGGTTGGGTGCGCGGTGGTGCTGGGTGCGTGGTGCGTGGTGCTGGGCTCCCGTTTCTCTCTCTCTCACCCACGCTCAAGAATTGACCTCCAGCTTTCGCTTCCTCTCGCGCACCTGCCACCAGCGCCGCAGTTGTGGGTAAGCGAAAGGAAGACCCGACCAGTAATCTGGGGGGGCCGTGACCGGAAAGGGATGCACGGGTGGATTTTTCTCCCCCTTCCAGAGGTACAAAGGTACATCCAATCCAATCCATCCACCCATCCAAGATCTCACTCTACCTTACCTTGGATGAGGTCCCTCAGAATCCAAGGGAAGCCATAAGGCAAAGTTTCGTTCGTCCTTGCCATCCAAGGATCTTGGGCCATTCATGGACCATCCGCACAGTACCTACTTACCTTACAATCTTGCGTGCAGCTGTACGGGACTCTGGGCAACCTACCGTACCTTATTGTACCTCAAGGAGTACGGAATACTTAAGCACGAACTTGAAGTGAACACTCAAGGGTAACAAGGCGAGATACGTACCCCGGCACCCTCCGTCCGTCGGCCGGGGGCCATCCACGCACCGCGCTCCCTCACGTCAATCAATCCCGACACCAGGGCCACCAAAAACGTGGACTTTCCGTGCTTGCTTTGGCTTACCTACGTAGTACTGGTAGATTGACGATGCGTGTGGAAGGCATGCCGGGCTGGCTGTCTGTCTTGCTGCATCTTGGCACCAGTTTCTTTGATTGTTCCCTTCCAAGTGCCCCTTTCCCCATTTCGCCATCTGACCTCCCATCACCTCAGGCTTCAGCAGGACATTCGGGATGAGAATGGAAGCTCACCTCAGTAATATCCACTCCAGATACACACAAGCACACGCACACACCCACCACACCTTTCTTTCCCCCTCTTCCCCCTTATTGCCTTCATCTCGTCTCGTCACGACCGTCCGTCAATGATTCCCGTCCTTTCCCCGGCCCAGTCCTTGACTTTCCCTCACATTCTGCGCATCTCCGTGCCTCAGGCGGACGTCCATCATCTATCCCCATCCTCCCATCCATTCATCCCGACTCACTCAATTGTCAGGGCAAAGGCGAAACACTTCCATTACTTTCACACCTCGCGACAAGGTCCAGCAGTCTATTACCCATTTGTGCAACGCTTGACTCGAAGATTGACGATAGAACGCTACCTCCTGCATCTCCACACAATACCTCCCAGTACCTAATGTGCTAATACACCACCCGATGATCCATGACCCTTTCAGACTTTATGTACTATCGCAGATTATTTCCCTCAGCCTTCAGCTCCATGACACAATCAGCCCGCCTTGGTCGCTGGACATTCGGGACATTATCTCACCCTCCGACCTTTTCCATGCGTTGCGGTTGTTTCCAGACCAACTGAGCAGGCTGCCAAAGGCTGCGATTGCGAATTTGTGCGAAAACGCCATGCCACAAAAAAAAAATCACTACGGGATCCACGGGTTGTCCGTACTGGCGGCGGCACGAATGGGTCGGCGAGCGAGGATCAAGGCGACAGAGATTCAAGTCTCAAACTAACAAATCCTCATCAGACCCGATGGGCCCAGGTCTGCGCTTGGCTGGCGCACTACGATACTTGTCCAGGTCGGCCCAGAACTCTGAATTGGTGATGGCGACCTGCAGGCTTCCGGCCGAGCCTGGAATCCCCTTGGATCCCTCGTTGGAGCTCGAACCTTAGTCACCCTGGGATCTCTCTCGTCATCATTTCGCCTTCGAGAAGCAATCCGTGTCCGTTGCATCAGAAGACCATGGACGCTGATGGACAGTTGTCAGCATACGAGGTGACGAGCTGCGTAATTTACTTTATCAACATGAGTAGTCATGATAGGATGGGCTTGATGCCATTGCATGCACTGTGAGGAAAGGTCCAGCAGAACGACTGTCAGGCCGATCCGAGATGGACACCTTGCGACCGCCGATTGCATCTGCACCACAACCAAATTGGATCCTCAACAGGCTTTGGTAAGAAGGGCTGATTGCTGGAGGCACCCTCACAGCCTGCCTTCCTCATTGCGACACCAGACAGGTCTTGAAAGAAGTCATATCACGTCCCACGATGCACTTGCACGGTCTATTTAGTTTGAGGTTCTTCTGGCATCATGATTTTTTCAGCGACATGGCTGAAAAGGTGCGTATTACTACATCGGCTTCTCGACCAACTGCGCCCGAGAGAACCTCGTGAGTCGCGAGACTAGACCTCGGGAAGCCCTAATAATTGAAAAAAGGGGGTCAACGAGAACTTCCGCGTCTGCCGTGGCCTCACTTCCCTGTCAAACGGGTTGGAAAAATGCTTCCAACCCCAACTTCATTCCCACATGGTGAGAGCCAATCGTGCTTCGAGCTCCCAAACAACCCATCCCGAGACCAGCAGATGTGGAAGGCCAGGTGCTGCAAGCCTGAATGGAAATGAGGTCAGAGCTCAGCTCCGATCAACCTGTATCCGTACAAAAACGTGCAACGCCACACGATTGAAGGAAGAAAGGCTCCCCCGTTTCATAGCACGCCGAACCTGGTCATCGCCAGTCCAATGATGCTTCTCCAACCAAGGAACATTCAACCGGCGTGTTTTTATCCTTCAGCGCCCCCCCCCCCCTCTCCGGCAAGCTGCTTGTGGAAAGCATCCAGTGCCATCAGATACCTGAGAAACGCAAGAAAGCCAACCCGTACAATTACGTAGATTGCGTCGTTTCATAAGATCCGTGCAGCCGCTGTCGACATTCATAACGGCATTCCCCAAAGCCAAGATTTATCCGGTCTTTGACTGTCTTCTCAGGATGATTGAGCTGCTCCAGGTACCGAGTGTCGCCCGACAGATCATCACCACCGATAGGAAGCGGAACCTGCATCGTTACCATTCCACAGCCAAGCTTGTGCGTGCATCCTCGAATTCAACACCGCGCGTGCAGCGCTCCACTGCCAGGAGAACATCTTCCGCCGGCGGCACATTCGTCACCGCGGCCAGTCTAGCCATGCGATTGTCTCCTCGTTCCGATCATCCATCGCCGCCGCAAGCCATAAAAAGACCAAAGAAGGGGATAGTGACCCAAACTATGGATTGTCCGACTTGCAGATTGCCTACTTCGGTATTGGAGGTCAATTCTTGGAAAGACACAAGCGTTGTTTCCCCTTACTCACGGCCACCGTTGATCCGTCAATGACCGAGGGATGATTTACCTTTGGAATGCATCTGCATCAGCGACCGTCGAATGACCTCTGGAATGCGTTGCTATGTTTACATTGTGTGCAACGCCACCTTGCTATATCATGAGCTTGAGAAGTCTCGAGACCTTGTTTGGGAGAGAAACCATCTCTTACTCACCTTAAACATTCCAAGATGCATCTTATCAGCAAAATTCTTTACGTCTGCGTCGCTTTACACGTCGCCTTCCAGGGCGCGTCCGGCGCGATTCTCCGGGGACGAACCAGCGATGCCGATTCTAACCAGCTTTCAGCAAGTGATTTCCAAACTCTGAGCCAGGCCGCGGAGGATCTGAACAGTCAGCTGGATAACTTCCTGCGAAACTGGAGCGGTGGCCACCGTAAACCCGAAACCGAGGAAACTACAACCATCGTCAAGCGGCAGAACAGTGGCGTCTCGATATCTGCGCAAGACCTTCAAGATCTCCTGAAGCTCATCCAGTCCATCGAGCGGCAGTTGGCAGCGATCATCTCTGGCAGCACCACGGCAAGCGGGACGGTGGCACCGGCTCCGTCAAACACTGTCAACAACCCTGGGCCACTTGCTTCGTCGCCAGCCCAGTCCGTTGTCCAACCCACGGCGACTGACAATAGTCCGGCCAACCCAGGTGTAAGTTCTCCTACCCCCAACCCCGTTCTAACAAACACACGAAATGGCGGGCCGCTCACCACGGCATACGGGACGTCCGTCTCGACCGGGACGAGATGCATAACGACCATCACTCAGACCTTTACCGAGTATGTCAATGAGGACGGAACGACAGCCGTGCCTGGGGCTCGCCGATCAGTCGTCGACGACGTCGAGGTTGACGCCGAAGAGGACGATGAGCCTTGGGTCACTGCCACCGTGCCTCGGGACATTGAAGAAGACGATGAGTGGGAGCCTTGGGTCCAATTCGACGGGACAACCACCGAGGAAGACGAGTCCGATGTGGGCTTCACGACGCGCGATTCCTGGACGGAGCTTGGTGTTAAGCGTCGTGATCCGCTAGACGAGACCAGTAGCCCTGGGCTCCTCTTTGTTCGCGACGAAGAGGGCATTTGACGGCGTCGGATGGCGTCGAAAGGTATGCGGTCACTCACATGCGAAGATCGCCTTGGCTCACAGTTCGCAGTACATGACGATTGAGAGACCGTCCACGGATGACGATGAGAATGGGCAACGACACATTATGATGGACGAATTTTGGATAATGATTTCCACGACTTATTTACGACATTCATTTGGCATGAGAAGCATAGTAGCATGAAAGCATGACCAGCATTTGGACGGAGAAGAATGCGAGGAGAGATAGATATGTACGCTGTTTTTCGGCATCTCAACTACCAGAACGGCAACAGCTGGGAAATTCTTGGACCGGGTTTTGTGTATCGCACCTTCAACAGGCGGCGGGCACACTGGATGAAATTATTATGAAACGACTAGATGGGCACACTCCTTTCAATGCAACAGTGCGACTTTAAATCCTCTTATCTTAACAATTATCAGTATTGTTTGTGTGTGAAACCTGTTAGTGTCTCAGTCCAGTTCAGCCGAAGGGGAACAAACAGTCCGGGTCCGTGTGCCAAGAGGCCGGAACGGTTCCGGCCACGCCGGCAATAATCGGTCAATAAGTGGGGCTAGAGAAAGTCAATACTCAACCACCGCTCCAGTCCCCAGCGCGCCTGCACCGGACCTGCGAGAACCACAAAACTTCGGCATCTTCAACAACAAACAATGTCAACGCCGATAAAAAAAACCTTGACCTCACGAAAAAGGAAAGGAATGCATGTAAGGTCATCAGGGTGTGGGCATGTTCCAAAGTGCGCGAACCAGTGAGGTGCAGAGGCATTGTGCTTATCATGGAGTGCAAGGGCTTGGCTGGCATGAAGGAGACGAGATGGTGGGAGCGAATCTCGGGTCTGGGCTATCTTGATGACCCCGTGTGACCAGAGATTAGGATGATATGACAAACAGAAATAAGGGAACGGACTGGACGGGACGGACGAGACGGACGGGGGGTGGAGGGAAAAAGGGATTCGTGTCATGGCCGGAGGTGCAACCCCCTCACTTGAGGCCGGAATCGATTCCGGCCACGAACTATATACACGGCGCCGAGTGGCGGCAGGTCAACGAAACAAACTTGCACTCCAACTCATTCAGCACTCTTGCATTGAGAAGCAACTGAGAAAGCTCGATTGGAAATTATTTGGCATTTTTTTGCGAATTTTCCGCATACTTTTACATACCCATCTCACTTACACGCATTTTGGTGAAGCTCATCTTGAGTCTGACTTACACCAACCCAAATCTCAATCATTTTCCCTTTTGCCCAGACATCCATCCCACACTCGCACACACATAACCACACCATCATCACTTCATAACCCACATCCCCCCTTTACACACATCTCCCCCAACCCATCCCAATTCCAACCCACACACACTTACACACCCCTATCCATCCCCAGGTTTTCAATCAACCTTATCCACCACAATGGGCTCAATCGACTCCACCCCCTTCCCCGTCCTCGACGACCCCCGCGCCTCCGACACCTCCCTCCCGGCCTTCATGGTCTCCACCACCCGCGGCTTCCTCCCGCGCGCCGACCCCGTCGCCGTCCTGCCCGCCGAGTTTGCGCCCCTCGAGGACATTCTCGCGCGCATGCCCGTCAAGAAGCTCGACGGCACGCCCGGTCTCCTGGCGTCTTCCAAGCTCGGCGAGACCGTCGATGCGGAGTTCCCGGACCTGACGGACGCCATTGACCAGTACAAGGACAACCTGCCACTCATGAACGCGCTGTACCGCGACTACTCGTTCCTCGCTTCCGCGTACCTGCTCGAGCCGTGCCATGAGCGGTTTGTCCGCGGTGAAGGGTACGGGCTTGCGAGGGATGTGTTGCCGAGGAACATTTCGATGCCCATTGCTCGTTGCGCTGAGCTGTAAGTCTTCTGTCTCTATCTCTTCCTCTTCATGTGATGCTTGGCAATCCAGATCTAACATCTGTCATAAAGCACCGGCTTCAAGCCATGGATGGAATACGCAGGCTCCTACGCCCTCTACAACTACCGCCTCGAGGACCCCTCCAAAGGCATGGAGTACTCCAACATCCGCCTCATCCGCGCCTTCGAGCATGGCTTGGACCCGACCTCCTCCGAGGCAGGCTTCGTCCTCGTCCACATCGACATGGTCAAGAACACGGGGCCCCTCGTCAAGGGCACAATGGCCGCCCTCCGCTCCTCCGTGCCCACCACCTCTCCCGTCCCCTCTCTGGACCGTGCCGCCCTCAACCAGGGCCTGTCCGAGGTTCTCGCCGCCCTCCGCAAGATCAACAACACAATGGAGACCATGTGGGACAAGTCCCGCCCGCAGAGCTACACCAGCTTCCGCACCTTCATCTTCGGCATCACCAGCCAATCCATGTTCCCCAACGGCGTCGTCTACGAGGGCGTAAACGACGGCAAGCCAATGTCCTTCCGCGGCGAGTCGGGCGCCAACGACTCCATCGTGCCCCTCATGGACAACTTGCTCCAGGTGCCCATGCCCGACACCCCGCTCACCGAGATCCTGAAAGATTTCAGGTCCTACCGCCCCAGCAACCACCGCCAGTTCCTCATGCACGTCAAAGACCGCTCCCTCGAAGTCGGCCTCAAGGACGCCGCGCTCTCCACCAAGCTCTCCGCCGACGGGTTGAATGCAGAGGAGAAGGAGGCCGTCAAGGAGTCCCGCCGCCTGTGGCTGCATATCCTGCACCAGGTGCGCGACTTCCGCTGGCGGCACTGGTGCTTCGCGCGCGAGTACATTCTCAAGCGCACGTCGCACCCGACGGCCACGGGCGGGAGTCCCATTGTCACGTGGTTGCCGAACCAGCTCGAGGCGATTTTGGTGGAGATGGAGGATTTGTACGGGGCTGTTGGCGGCGCCAAGGGTGAGTGGGATTTGGGCGAGGAGATGAGGGATGTGATGGACCTTGTTGCGAGGCAGAAGACGACGCTGAGGAAGGAGGTTGCCAAGTATTGTGCTGAGAGGGGGGTCAACACCGTTCTGCAGGCGACTTCTTGATGGGTGGTAGTGGTGTTGAGGTGATTGGTGCGAGAGGGGGAAGGGAATGATATACAAAGGGAGTGATGATAAGCTGCGGGCGCAAGGGCGTCGTAGAGAGATGCGTGTGATATTGGCTCGTCTCTCCGGAAGCATACACAATTTCAGGTAACAAAATTCTATTATTTAAAACTTCTATAACTGCCTGCCCGCTATCGTCATTCTATGAATGCGACTTCGAGGGACGCAAGACAAGCAAATCGTAAAATCTCGTCATTTGTTCAACGCCGCGTCCATGCTCTTCCTCCACTCGGGGGCCTTCTTCCTGAGGGTCCAGACGCAGATATAGCCCGACACCCACGCAAAGATGCCTAGTATCGTAAAGAGCCACCCGTTGCCGATGGCGTTGATAACGGGCTGCGCCGCAATCGCACCAATGCAACTGAAAATGTTTCTGACAAAGTTGTTGACCGCCACGCCTCCCGAGCTCCGTTTGGGCATGAACTCGGTTAGCATGGTCGTGGCGGCGCCACTGGAGCAATTGTTAGCCGGAGCCGGACGAGATAAGATGTAGAGTAAAGAACTGGATATCATTGGTGAAGAAGGGAAGAAGGGGAAAAAAGCACTTACAAGACGAGCATCGAGCTGGCGCCAAACGTGAAGAGACCGATACACGGCACGAACCAAAACAGGCCCTTTTCCACCACCCAGCCGTAGTAAATGAGTGAAGCCGGGTACACCGTCGCCGCGATCCAAATATTCTCGCGCATCCTGTCCTCCGGCAGCAGGATCAGTTTCCCGTCGGCGTCGTACCGGCCCGCCTTACGAGCCTCCCTCGCCATGATGACGTCGAGCCAGCGCCCTCCGAGGAGGGAGGCGAGGAAGTAGCCCAGGCCGGCGGGGAAGTAAAAGAGGCCGATAATGAGCTCGCTGAAGCCGTAGGGGGCTTGGGACAAGGTGGCCTGGACGGAGATGTTGACGACAAAGAGGGCGCCGAACGTGACGGCGGCGAACCAGACTGTTATGGCGACGGGGGGGAAGCGGAGGTACAGCAGGACGGAGAGGGGATCGATGAAGGATTTTTTGAAGAAAGCGGCTGCTTTTTTGGAGTGAACTTTTACGGATTCGGTTGTTTTCGTGCGAGCGAGGGCGTTCTTTTCGGTGCCTTCTGATGCGAGTTGAGACTGTGGTGCCACGACGGCGGCAGCAGGTCTGGGACGCGCGAGGGTCTCGGGCAGACAGAAGAGAATCATGACGAGGACGAGCCCGCCGTAGATGGCGAGCGTCCACATGGTCGACTGCCACCCGAACCGCTGCGCCAGCGCGCCGCCGATGATGGGCGCGAGCAAGGGACCCGTGAGGGGCCCGAGGTAGAAGATGCTCATGGCCCGGCCACGCTCGCGCGGCTCCCAGATGTCGGCGATGGTTCCCGCGCCGACGGCCTGGACGCTGGCGCTGGCGCCGCCGGCGAGGAGGCGCATGACGATGAGCATCTCGATGTTCACGCTGACGGCAGAGAGGATGGAGAAGAGGACGAAGAGGGTGAAGGAAAGGAGGTAGATTGTGCGGCGACCGAGGGTCTCGGAGAAGGAGGACCACCAGAGGGGGAAGATTGCCATGGCGAGCATGTAGAATGCTACCGAGAGGTTGGTGATTGTGGGGGTGACGCCGAATTCTTTGGACATCTCGGTGAGGGCGGCTTCGTTTTGTTAGTATATGGTACCTGAATTGCAAGGTAAGATACCATATAGGGTAGTACTCACGATAAAAGATGGATGAGCCCATGGGTGATACGGCCGCGGCGAGAGCGATGATCAAGGTGATTGTCCATTTCGTCTTGTTGGTATAATTATACGGATTATCCACTTCCGGGATGGTGGTCAGCTGTGCGAGAAACCCGCGCCGTTTAGATCGGGCTACGATGGACAGGGCGTGGGAGCGGGTGGAGGAGGCCCGGGACCGCGTTCTTGCCGGGGCGTCGCCGGCTGATGGGTCCCCCTCCTCTCCCTCCACCTCCCCGTCCCCCTCCGAGTCGGCATCGGCCTCGGCCTCGGCAGACTTGCGGGACCGGTCTCCGTTCCTCCGGCCAATTTCTGTAATCTCATCTTCGCTGTCGCTCGATTGGCTGCTGCTGCTCCGTTCCTCCCCGCGACTGTGGTTTTTGGTTTCTTCTGGCGGAAAAGAATCCTTTTCCGGATCATGTAATGTGGTGGTCATCTTTCCTCCCTTCTTGATGAGCCTTTTTCGCCGAGTCGGTGCCGATGTGGATACGACAGTTGAAGGGCGCGAGAACTCAATGCCGGACGGAAAAGGTCACACAGCGATTCAACAAACCACCTTGGTATGACAGAGAAAGGGAGAGGAAAGTAAAGTCTTGTCACTTGATCTTCAAGACTCCACAAAGCCAAGCAAGTAAAACATTAGAAAGAAAGATGGCAGAGGATTAACCGTCACAAGAGAAAAAAAAATGACGACAAGGAAAATTGCCGGGGACCTGGGCCGTATTATGAATCGGGTGCTGTCCGGCTTTCCCACCCCACCCCACACCCATCCAGGGCTGGTCGTGTGTCCATGATGGCGGCTAGCCGTCTTCAACCCAGAAACGTGCTTGTCGGCTACCGCTACCGCTACCGCTCCGCAGTGGAGTGGATCGACACCGCGCTCGGCTCTGCGTAGCCGATGTTTCGAGCACGAGAGGGGAGTAAGTTGCCTCGGCGGTGTTTGTCCTGTATGGTGGATTGGCAGTAGCTATGGCGAGCTTTGGTAAAGTATTATGATGCTCTCCCCTCGATTAGCGGAGTGATCGAATAGAGCACTTGCGACTACGAGAAATTGAGAAGGTACCCTGATTCCCATCTAAAAGGTGGGAAGATCGGCACTGGCCGTTTAGTATTGCCGTCTTTGGTCCTGTTTCCGGCTTGTTACCGCTTAGTCAAAGGCGTGAAAGGCGTGGTCCATCGGCAATGGGGATGAAAATGATTGAGCTAATGGGGGCATGCCCCGAATCTTTTCGGCTTACTTCTTATCGAGGGTCTATTTCTTATCAGGCGGAACGGGTAGCTCCCGCCGCGGAATGGGTCCCTGATGTCTCTGAGAGGGTCGGAGGAGACTGTCCAGGCCTGGTCTTCGCGGAGTGCATACCATGTACCTATGTTGCGGTCACCTGCATGCCTTGGCAGTATACCGTCGTGGGTGAAGGAAAACCTGAAAGTAGAAGGTTCTTTACACACAGAGAGGTGAGATGAAGGGCGGATGAACCACGCAGTGAACCAAGTTGATGAGTACGGGGCAAGCCGCAAACCTGAAAGATTTGACAATCGCTGACGTTGCCTCAATGTACCTCGGCTTGGAGGGGGGACTGTCGCGGAATGTCCGACAGTGTAGGAGATGGTTGCCGGCCATCCATGACTCGAGCTTGTTGGTAGTTGCCAGTACGGAGTAAGGTGGCATTGTATTCGACTGTTTATAGAAACCGAGCCTGAACTTCAAACATTTCGAGTGAAGTGATTCAATGTTGCATCGAGGCCAAGAGAGAACAAAAATCCAAGAATGTTCGGGGCACGGATCGTGACAGTGACATTTCCCAGGGCAACCAACAGAGCGGGTCAGGAACAAGACTTTTTGATCCCTGTTCCGATGGCTGGGCCAGTACTACGACCGAGAATTGAGCTGCCGAAAAGAGATGAATGGTCAACACCGTATTGAACGAAGAGGTTTATACCAAGTAAGTAGTTGAAAAAGACTTTGAATTTCTGCCTCTGGGACAATAAGGTTGCTGAATTTAAGTTTGTCCATGTGCTATTGGAGTCTGGTAGAGTTGCTTCAACTCAATTAAACAACCTTTACTATTAACCTCTGTGCCCAGTCCAGTCTCACTCACCACTTTTGTTCCCCCTCCGAGTGCGGGGCTCTCCAAATTTTCATGGCCAAACATGCTGCCCGCCGAGTGGCGCACCGCACCATTAACCACCTCAGTCTGATTACAGGCCCAGCTGTGTCGAGTCGCGAATTGACTCATACCGAACTCACCTTAGCTTGTAAGTGTACAGACGTAAATAAGTCTTGCACTTTGTACTTTCAGTCCGGTTGAAGGCGTCAAACTACTACACACCCAACATCATTGGACAGGAAACCCATCCGCTCACCATGTCCCTCACCAACGCCTCCCCTGTCGACGCCGCAAAGGGTGCGAAATCGGCCTCTCACATCCTCGCGACCCTCCCTGCCGAAGCCCGCAACGATGCCCTCACGGCCATCCACGCCTCTCTCGCCGAGGCAAAGGACGACATTCTGGCCGCCAATGCGCGCGACCTGGAGCTCGCCCGCAAAGCCGCCGCCGATGGCCAATTGAGTCAGAGTCTCGTGTCCCGCCTGGACCTGGGCAAGAAGGGCAAGTTTGAGGATATGCTCAAGGGTATTTTGGACGTAAGAGGTCTCGAGGACCCAGGTATGTGCACACTCACTCTATCTCAACTCACCAGCACAACAGTGATTCAGTATTCTGACTTTGAATGCAGTCGGAAAAGTCACACTCAGAACCAAGCTGGACGACGGCCTCGTCCTGGAGAGAGTCACCTGCCCCATCGGCGTGCTCCTCATCATCTTCGAGGCCCGCCCCGAGGTCATCGCCAACATCGCCTCCCTGGCCATCAAGTCAGGCAACGCCGCGATCCTCAAGGGCGGCAAGGAATCCACAGAGTCCTTTGTCGCAATCTCAAAAGTCATCTCCGCCGCCCTCGACAAGTCCCAGGTGCCCAACCCGGCCGTCCAGCTCGTCACCACCCGCGACGTCATCCCCCAGCTCCTCGCCCTCGACGACTCCATCGACCTCGTCGTCCCCCGCGGCTCCAACGAGCTCGTGCGCTACATCAAGGAGTCGACAAAGATTCCTGTCCTCGGCCACGCAGACGGCCTCTGCTCTATTTACCTGACCGACTCCGCCGACGCCGATATGGCGGCCAAGGTCCTCGTCGACTCCAAGACGAGCTACCCGGCCGCCTGCAACAGCGTCGAGACCCTGCTCGTCCAGGAATCCGCCCTCGACTCTGTCTTCCCCGCCGCCGCGGAGGAGCTGATCGCGGCCGGCGTCACGCTGCACTGCGACGCCAAGTCCAAGGCCGCTCTCCAGTCCAAGATCTCTGGTGACGCTGCCTCGAGGGTCGTCGATGCCAAGGACGTAGACTACGACACCGAGTTTCTCTCCCTCGACCTCGCCGTCAAGGTCGTCTCGTCGCTCGAGGAGGCGGTGCAGCACATCCACGCCCACGGGTCCAAGCACACCGAGTGCATCCTCACCTCGTCCGCCGACGACGCCGAGCGCTTCATGGCCGCCGTCGACGCCGCTGGCGTGTACTGGAACGCGTCGACGCGCATGGCGGACGGCATGCGGTACGGCTTCGGCACCGAAGTCGGCATCAGCACCAACAAGATCCACTCGCGCGGACCCGTCGGGTTGGAAGGGCTCATGATTTACAAGTACAAGATTCGCGGCCAGGGTCAGGTTTCGTTGGCATATGGTGAGGGAGAGGGCCAGAAGCCGTTCAAGCACGAGAAGATGGCTTTCTGAAGGGAAAGGGGAGACCGGGTGTAGACAAAAGGAAAGAAACTAAAAAGCATGGGATCAACGGCGTTAGGTAGTCATTGTGGGGATAACGAAGGAAATGAATGAAGAAAAAAAAAGCCAATGATCTCTCTGCGTTGGTTCTCTTGAATGTTGTTTCCTCTGCTCTTTCCCAGTCCGAAATGTCACTCGCAGTCCGCTGCTGGAACCGGCCCCACATTAGACGGACGCCCGATGTGGCCGGTCCAGTGTTGCTCCATCGGCCGGGCGCTATTTCACTTTGTGTTCCGCTCAGGTCTGTCACAAGCCAAACTTTTGTTTGATGTTTGATTGATCTTCTGCAGGTCTCACAATCGCTTCTGAAGGAATCTCTCAAGCACAACTTGGCAACGCCTCAATTCCATGTGCCTAAGTATTGGTAAGTACCTACCTCAGGTTTGTGGTTGTTGGTGCAGCCAAGCCCATCGACAATGTCTGTAAGAAACGACATCTATCAAAAACTCAAAGGAAGTGGTTCATCCTCTTGGACACGCAAAATTTGACAAAGTTCTTAAGGCTCAGAGACCGGCATGGAATTCCCGAGAAATGGAATAGGTATAGAGGCAAAGGACCAATGGTAGGGCGAGTCGCCGTTGGACGTCTCTAAGCGCCGCCCCTCTTCACCTGACGCCCAAAAGAGTTAGAGACTCTCTCCATTGCGCTGGGCAGACCCCCAACGATTGGACAACGATCCAACATCGAAAGCTCACCAATACAACTGCCCTACCACCTTACCACAGCTACTACACTTATTCCATGCAGGCCAACGGGAAGCTGGGGGGTAGCTGGGTAGGTGGCGGCGATGCGGCCACATTTCATGGCCATGACAGGGGGTGGGGGTCTGGCGGAGCTTCTTCCTGCAGCTCAGCAAGCTTGCCGGGATTGCTCTGGCGCGTGGGAAGCTCCCTCTTTAATGGCCCTGAACCCCGAGGCGCCCATTGTCCTTTTTGCGCGGCAACAATTTTCTCTCTTTTGACTCTTGGTCTTGTAAACATTCTTCTCGGAAGCTTCGGCGACTCAAAGACAAAGCGATAAAGGGCTTGCTGTTCGTGAAACTTGAAGCTGACTGTATCACGACGCTCTGCAATTGGGCTGTTGGGTGACAAACTGTAAGTGCGGGGCAGGCGATGGTGATGGCGCTGAGGTGGGATGCGACCAGCTTGGCGTGCGACTGACCTGCTGCCAGATCAACTCACCAATTCTTTCCCCTCGATCTCCCTCACCTCGTCTTGTCGTTCAATTCGAGTCTGCTTCTTCTCTCGATAATACCCACAAAGCTTACGCCGCCGAAGAGACGCGACATCCAGCGAGAGATCATGTCTTCCCAATACTATCCACGTAAGTTCTTCACTCTCACCCCGCCATCCAGCAAAGCAACAAAACTCGTGCTGACCACCACTCCCAGCTCCTCCGTCGGGAGGTACGTTGTTCCAATTGAGCGAGAAAGTGTCTCCAGAGGAAAAGCGCTGACAAGACATTCAAAATCACAGCCCAGCAAAACTACCCTCCGCCGCCGCAATCCCCTCCCGCGAACCAGACCAAGTTCTCGTACCCTGCTCCTCCATCACAACCTCAGCGCAGCCACAGCGGGAGCTATCCACCACCGCCTCAGCCTTCGCAAGGGCAGTCGCAAAACTACCCTCCTCCACCCCAAGCTGCCGGACAACATAGCAGCAGCAATAGCTACCCCCCTCCTCCTCAGTCAAGCACGTCTCAGAACTATCCGCCTCCTCCCCAGTCGCCAGGCCATGGCGCGAGCTATCCTCCTCCTCCGCAGGCATCGCCCAGTCAGGGGAGAACGTACCCGCCTCCTCCCCAAGGCACCACGACGCCCTCGCAGAACCAGGCGCAATACCCGCCACCTCCTGGTCTTTCTCAGCAGCAGCAGCAGCAGCAGCAGTATCAATCGCCCCCTCAGCAGTCGCCGCAGCCCTCTCCTCAACACCAGCAACACCAACAGACGCAGCTTCCCCTGCGACAACCAGGCACCCCCGACTCGCAACCTCAGTTCTCCCCTCCGCCTCCCGCCTTCGACGGACCGCCCGAGGCCTCCAGCCTGCCAGAGAAGCAGTACGTCGAGGAAGCACCAGTTGACACGAGCAACCCGTCCAACCTCGTAGGAGGTGCGCCCCCGCCCCAGCACTTCATCGGCGCCACCGCGACCGTCGACGACGTCGGCACCTTCAACGGAGGCAGCTACCGCATCAGCCACCGCGATAGCAACACCATCCTGACCGTCCAGCTCGCGATGGGGTGTCCACTTCAGGCGAAGCCCGGTGTGATGGTCGCCATGTCGCATTCCATCACGCTCAGGGGTCAGATCAAGTTTAGCATGAAGAAGCTCGTCGCCGGCGCTGAGCTGGCGAGCTCGACGTATGTCGGACCCGGCGAGCTTCTCCTGGCGCCGCCTATGCTTGGTGATGTTACTAGTCTGCGTCTCACGGGCAAGGAGACGTGGTCGGTTGGGCAGGACGCCTGGCTGGCTTCTACGCAGGGCGTTATCAAGGACTACAAGCGCCAGGGCCTCAGCAAGGCTATTTTCAGTGGCGAGGGCTTGTATGTGTACAAGATTAGCGGTACTGGGCTACTTTGGCTGACCAGTTTCGGTGCCATTATCCGCAAAGATGTAAGTGCCCCGGGCAGGACCATGTAAGTGACACAGGGGCTAACTTTCATCCAGCTTATGGAAGGCGAAAAGTACGTTGTTGATAACGGCCACTTGGTGGCATGGAACGTGAAGTACATCATGGAACGAGTCGCATCCGGTGGTATCATCTCTGGCCTCTCCTCTGGCGAGGGTCTGGTGTGTAAATTCACCGGCCCAGGAACTGTCTTCATGCAGACGAGGAATGCGGTAGGTTTCCGTCCATCGAATGTGCTGTCGTCGAACAACGCTGACATAATGGACCACAGAAACATTTCAGTGCTTACTTGTCTGGACAAGCGAATCAAGGCATGTAATGCGATGGATGAGGTTAGGCTTCACGAGTGCACTGGCCGCTGTTTTGTTTGCATACCTTACTCTACCCATGTTCATCACAAGTTGGCGATATTTTCGAGTTTTCTACGACATCTAGCGTGTTAAAATTGATATCCTCTCTCTACTAACGCACGTTTCCTCCCGGCATTTTTCCAACAAGGCGCATGGTGCAGTGTGAGGATGGACTTACCTTCAGGCTTGCAAGAGTATGTTGACAACGATGTCAGATAGTGGTGGTTCTTGACTTGAATTGGACGACTTCTGACTCACTTAACTTATACGCCAACTGTGCGTTTTCCCTAGTGACTCTGCACTTGGGCGGTCCTTCTTGGTGAGGCCTTCCTGGCAACGAGGACCTGCGAGAACACCCACCCTGCTGTTTCCTCACGACGATCACGATGTTCCCCTTTCTTTCCTCATCTGCCACCACACGGAGCAAATTCTCCGGGCAATGCATCGACAAGCAAATTCAACCTCGGCGCGTTTATTTCTGCCAACCTACCTCCGTCATCCACATCATCCGTCAACGTCACACCCAACACCTCAGCTCTCCAATTTTGGACACATCATCGCAGACTTAAGGGCCTCAGCGCATGTTTTTTTACATCAGCGAAGAACTTTCTTCACCTCACTTTGGGCTCATTACGCCTGTCGTCATCGTATCCTCTGACAGCTTCCGGCTCTATTTTCCTGCTTCGGCCTGGACTTCCGTCGGGAACACTGCCCTTCCGATCCATCATTTCCGACAGTTCCAGCCAACCTAGAGCATCTCCTCTTTCGTACGCCTCAATTTTCCTTCTTCTTTTCGGATTGGAACATGTCACTAACAACCATGGCAGAGACATGGAGAAGGCAGCGGTGGCATTATCCTCTGGCAATTGGCGCAGGCCATTGCTTCCTCACGATCGTAATACACCACAACTCAGCATGCGTCGAAGGCGAAGAACAAACTCGAGTACTGAAATCAACTCCGACGACGTAGCTGAGTTAGCTGCCTGCTGGCGGAAGCCCGTGGCTGGCGTTTCCCCCTTTCAAACCGCGACCGATCCCATACCCAGAGACAAAAGCAATGCCTCAACCAAAGGAATGGGCCTGGCCGATCGCGTGAAAAAATGTGCCGTGGTCAATGTCGTACCTGTTCCGAGCAGTCAGAGCAAGCACTCCTCCTAGAAGCAGGATCCTGACTCCATGGTCTTGGACGTTTTTATCCACGAATGCACCGACCTCAATTGCAAGGAACACAACGGCATGTTCAATAACGCAGAGATACGCAGCATTAGAAATGCGAATCGTTTCAAGTCGCACATGCGGAGCGATAATATTGTTGACTTCAGTAAGCAGTTGGAGGATACCGAGATCACACCTCGGAAGTCTTCCATGACAGATCTTCTACGTCCTTGCAAGCACGAAGAGAGCGATGACGCTGGGAACAAGAACCATTCTACAGACCTGCGGAAAGTTCAGATTTTGAGTGACTCGGCCGTCATTCACGACCCAGCAATTATTGACATTGGTTTCCGGGATGCCAAGCCAACAGATGGCGGTTCCGAACACAATCAAAATGATCGCTTTCAGGGGCTTCTGCGAAAACTCCAGCGACCTTTGCAAGACGAACAGTCAAAACACAAGGTCGCCAGAAATGGCGATACTCGCCCAAGACAAGTTTCCGAGGATTCTGGTATCGATACCAGAGGACCGCACAAGGCTCTAACTCTTAACCCACTAGCAAGGGAGTTTTCCACCTTCGCTCCTCAGACATCTTCAGCTACATCAGACAAGGCCGAGGAGAGGGACAGGAAAACTATCATCTCTCTTCTGGAGCAACTAGTGAGCCAAACCTTCAGTAAAGCTCCCGAACAAGATCCAAACGAGATTATTGCCAACACAATCGCAAAGTTTGGCATCCAAGGAACGCAAGCTTTTCCACCATTCAACTTTACCACCTCCGTGCCGAGACCAACATTGCATCCGTCACTTTTCCAACAAACTCCTCCAGTATCTCTTAGTCCAGCTTTTGGTCTACAGAACAATATTGTCAGACCTCCACTAGACTTTTCAACCCAAATGCCTGCCGCACCATTCGATCCATCTGCTCCAGGTTTTACACCATCATTAGCAAACAACGCAACCGCCCCCCCTCTGCTGCCCCTCAGGTCACCGTTCAATCCAACTCGGTCTACTCTACCCCAACATGCTCATGGTTCCGATACAAGCCGCGTTGCTCCAGCCATTGGTTTCGTCCGACAGATGGCCAACAGTCCGGCAGTGCCTATTGCCGGGCCTTGGACAGCTCCCTTTCCGACACAAGCACCGGTACCTCGTCACGGGTCTTTGTTGAACGCAAATGCTCCTGTGTTCGGTCCTAGCATGGCGCCCAGATGCGCTGCCAAGCCGCGAGTCCCTGATACAGTTGGTCAACAGAGTTACGAGGCGTACATCGAGTGGCGCAAGGCAAACGAGCCCGGCTATGCTCTTGAATGCAAGGCGAGACAGGCCAAGAGGGCACTTCGGCCTATTCCTAGCTGACTCCAGGAGTGAGCTGTGGTCTAAGCCATCTCAAAGGTTTGGCTATGGAGATCATTGGGGCACATGGCATACATGGGTGAAAGGGACGGATTCAGAGTAGCTAGCGAAGGGCGGCTCTCTCAGATCAATTCTGAATTGTATTTGTACGGCGAGATATCTTCATATCGATCGTTGGAGGATAGCAAGGGTGTCGGTTTATACAAGGGTAGGAACTTGAAGAGTAGGATTACGTGTTTTTGGGGGCCCTTTGATCATTCTTGAAGGGCTGAAATCGAGGATATGGGAGGTTGAGCGAGGAAGGGAAGCTCACGAATTAACTCGGATTGCTCGCATTCAATAAAATTGCGTTATGGCTCATACATGTGCTCATGAGGCGAGTTCTTCTTGCTGACTCTGAGAAGCAAAAAGCGAAGACCGGGAACCTCAACGGTTGCCAGGGCTGCCACCACCAACTCACACACCTTCCTTCCCCTGGTTCACCCATCCACATCACAAACTTATTCATCCGATACCTTTGTTGTCTACCACACGAATACACAACAAGCCCTCATATACCCCTCCAAGTCCAATTCTGTCACCAGCACAGCAGGCGCCCTCTAGGTCGGGGGTCAGGTCAAACTGTGGCGTGGGTGGTGGAATGGTTAATGGTCAACAATTAAAATCGCCAACTAGCCTACTCGACGACAGGCTTACCGCATACGAGTACCCAAGTTCGAATACCAGCATCAGCACCAGAAGTTTCCCAGCATGAGCGCCAGAGATGTAGCCCCCAAATCGGCACCGGGGGGGTGAACTCTTTTGTTATTTTGCATCTTTTGTTCACATGGTCGTTATAGGGCGGAGAAAACACGTAGTTGATTTTGTGGTATCTGTGTGCAAAGTCGTAATATATCGATCATCCTCATGGAACCTCATACCCACGCCCGCCCCCACCGTCGAATCATCAGGTACAAACTGGCGATGTCATCCCTAGACGCTGTGAACCCAGCGATTTCATTCTTTCTCATAAAGCCCCGATCTGCAAGCCCACCATACTCAAATCAGAATCATAAGACAGCGTTCAAACAACACAACAGCAAATATCATCATCAAAGCCCCTCGATACCATACGCCTTGATCGCGGTACCGCCAAACAGGGCCGCCTGGTCCTCGGGCTCGAGGGTGGCCATGTAGCAGGTGCGCTCAACGAGGAGCTTCCACTTGCGCCAGGCCTCGTCGACGCCGACGGTACAGACGGGCCAGTCGGAGCCGAACATTGTGCGGCGGGTGCCGAACGTGGCGAGGACGACGCCGAGCCAGGGGAAGATTGCCTCGAATATGGCGTTGGGGTCCTGCTTCTTGAGGGAGTCGGGCATCTCGGAGAAGCCGCCGGACAGTTTCATGTAGGTGTTGCTGCACTTTGAGAGGGCGTAGATTGCGGTGCGCCAGTGGACGAAGGAGGGGTCTGTTGTGTTTATGATGCCGAGGTCGGGTTTGCAGAGGTGGTCTGGTTGGGGAGTGTTTGTTAGCTTTTTCGGCTTGGCTTCATGGGGTTACTGAGGAAGGAAGGGTGACTGACTGATGACAAAGGTGACCTTCTCCTCCTCCGGAACACCCTCGTGAGCGCGGGAGATAATCTCCAACGCCTCATCGAGCTGCTTATTACCGCGGCGGTGCTGGTCGACGCCCATGTCGAAGACGAAGCCCCTCTTACCCAGGAGCTTCAAGCTGTCGATAAAGTCGTCCGTCAACCCCGCGCCGTGCGGCTTATCCTGCAACAGATACCGGAACCCGCGAATCTTGGGCCAGACGGCGTCGCCCGCGACGGTCTTTACGTGGTCGAGGTACTTCTCCATGGCCGCGGCGCCGGACGGCAGGGGCGCCCAGGGGACGATGCCCAGGCAGAGGCTGGCGTGGTCGGGGCCGTGACCCTCGCCGTCGCGGGGTTTGCCCTCGGCGATACGGCGGAGCCAGGAGACTTCCATCAGGGGGAACTCCCAGCCGGAGGCATCGCGGGCGCCGGCTTTGAGGTCGTGTTTGCGGTCTGTTTCGAGGAAGATGAAGCCCTTGAGGTTTGCGGGGGAGCCGGTGGCGGCGACGTAGTCTTCGACCGAGTGCTGCTTCGCGAGGGGGTTTTCGGGGGTCGCCCAGGCGAGGGTCTCGATTTCTTGCCCTGGGTAGAGGTGGATGTGGGAGTCGATGATGGGGTAGTCGGCGGCCATGGTGGGCTTTGGGGATGTTTCGGGGGGGCTGCTTGCCGATTCGAGTTTATGGGAAGTTGGGTGCTTTCGGGGCTTCAATTGATCTATTTCGTCCAGGATGAATGTCAAGAGTGAGGCTGAAGACGAAAAGTTCAGCGTCTTTTGTTGTAGGAGGACACTTGAGCTAGGCCAGGAGAAGATGAGAGAGGAGAGAGCCCGAGAGACGTGGAGTCCCCGCACCTATTTCTTTGACATCGCGGGGTTGCAACAGCGACGCACACCCTTGTCCTGACGCTCTAGTGCCCCACTGCCCGGTCCCCCCTTTTCTGACGTTGTTGGATAGTGCTCCCCCACCGCCTTTCTTCAGGGGATCTTTCTCCCGAGCACCGACCTTTCGGGGCATTTATGCTGGAGAAGGGTGGCGGACCACCTCCGGCACGGACAACGAAGGCGTATTGGACTCCGTCCGGTCTGCCGGTGTAGACATCGCCCACTTGCCAATTTCGGCAATTCAATGTTTACTACAAACGTTTCTGGGCAGGGTTCGAATTTGGACATTCCGTACAGGGAGACTCATTCAAATTGCGATGGCAGTGTTATATTCTACGTTTGTTCAAACACGCTTTTGAGGGCGGGCACTTGTCACTTGTATCACGCAGCGGGTGCACAGTTGAGGTTGCGTTCAAATGATGAATAGATTCAAATCGGCATCTACCCATAGCCGCCTGTGGCGGTCATCTTAACTCTCTACATGAATTTGCTTTCATGAAAAAAAAAACAGCCATGCCCGGGAGCTTTCCTAAAGCCCAGCCCCCGGCAGCCGCTTGAAAACGGTGTCATCCCCAGGAGCGGCGGATGCGCTGGCTCCTTTTCCAACCCCTGGAGTCTTGGTCTCTCGCATTCGCTTCCAACTACGAAGGTGAACGACGAGGATGGCTCCGCTGTTGTCAAGTGAGGAACATGACAAACGAAACGGTTGAGTTTGGTTCACGCACGCGGCAGCCACCGCGGCGCGGGATCGCAGCATCGACCCACTTGGAACGAGGAGGCGGGCGGACCCGAGACCGGCTCGGGTTCGCAACTGCCTTTCCTCGGTGGATGCAATGATTAGCACGTCGGCGAGCGCGGGGCAATCGCACGACGAAATGAATGTACGGGCCACATGGGGGCCTTCTATCTTCGTGTATTTGGTGGTTTTCCTTTTGGTGGTGGTTCCCATCCCAGGGCAGGATTGAAAGCTCTTCACCTGACGACGATGCCGTGGCGGCGGGTGGTGGAGGGAGCGTACTCCTCCTCCTCCTCGGACTCGGAGTCGGAGCAGTCGGAGCTGTCGTCGTAGCCGCAGCGTGCGCCGCCGCAGTCGATCTTGACGCGGTCGCCCTTGCGGGTGATGCCGTAGCGCTCGCAGGTGCAGGTGCTGACGTCGGAGCCGGGGGTGCTGTAGCCGGAGAGCGAGGAGCTGGGGCTGGAGCTGTCGGAGCGGTAGGAGAGGCTGGAGCCGGTGGAGGAGACGGGGGAGCCGGAGGCGGAGAAGTCGGTGACGATGTCCTCCTCGTCGAAGCCAGCGGCGCCGAAGCGGGCGGTGAGCTCCTCAATGGTCTCGTCGTCGCAGTAATCGCTGTTGAGGATGTGCTGGGTGGCGTGGGGCGACATGGGCTTGGGGGCCTTGATCTGGGAGACGGAGAGGGGGCGTCCCTTGGGGATGTCGCGCGACGAGGAGCGGTGGCGGCTCGACTTGGAGTCCTTGTCCTTGGAGGAGTGGCGGGAGCTGCGGGACGAGGAGTGGGAAGAGGACTTTGAGGAAGACTTGGAGGAGCTGGTGCTGCTGGACTTGGAGCTGGACTTGCTGGAGGACTTGGAGCCGGCGGGAAGGTCGAGGATGTTCAGCTCGCGGCCGGTGGTGGGCTCAACGGTGGAGGCGACGCTGGGGTTGTGGGCGACGTGGTAGCCGTCGATGATGTAGTAGTACCAGTAGCGGGAGCCGGCGGAGAGAGTGGAGCCGCCAAACTTGAAGGTGCCCTTCCATGAGCCGGACTTGGAGGAAGTCTTGTCCTTGGAGAGAGGGAGCTGGCCGACGTAGCCGTCCCAGGAGCCGAGCAAGTGGACGGTCTTGACACCGGAGGAAACACGAAGGGAGAAGGAGAGTTGAGTGGACGACATTATTGCGGTATTTGACGTTAAAACGGGTGCTGCGATTAAGTGATTTTGCTGAATAATGTGCGTTGAGCAAGAAATTCCAGATTTCCGTTACTAGGGGATAAGTTGACCGGCAACTTTGGTGGTGATGATTTGCAAAAATTGGGTATTAGTTTGGAGTGTGAATTAAGATAGAGACCGGCTCTATGGAAAGAAGAAAGAACAAAAAAGGGAGGAGGTGAAAAAACGAAGAACTGGAATTAGTTGTTTGATTGCTTGCTGAAGAGAGAAAGAGGAAAGGGAATCGAAGAGGATGGGATGCTTCCATTATATGGTTTGACGGCCCGTCCTAGGAGGCCCAGGAGAGGCCGGCCATGGTTGAGGCCAACACCACCACCACATGTCTCTTCCACCCGTCTAGTGTCCGCTACCTCTGCGCTCCCGTCACCTTGTTGGTGGTGGGTTGGGAAACCTAGACAGCCACTCGAGATGCGGTGCTACTGGCGCCGGTTCATGGCTGGAGCAACGCAACGGGGAACTTGTTTCTCGTCAGCACAAAGTGTAGACTGTGGAGCGTGCCGTACACAGTAGCGTGCAAAAAAATCAAGCGTCAGTCGACGGGACGGCCCAATGAGAGAATGGCTGGGGAGGACGAGGCTTGTGGATGGTCGATGCAAGCAACCAATATCACACTGGTGATGAGCTTCGCGGGCAACGTCAAAAGGATCAGCCGGCCGGGGTTCCCCTCGTCCAAGAATGGACACTCACACACAGCTGTGTACTGTGGTTGGCTGTGTGCCCTCTCTCCAAGGTGTACTGGCAAATAGGAACGAAAGCAGCTTTTCTGTCGATGGGGAGACCATCGTAGCCGTCACCTCTTTTTTTGTTGCTCGTTGCCTTAGTGGTGCTACCATAAGATGGCCGCCAGGATGGGCCATGTCTGCACGCTGGGCGGTTAAGCTGCATGGTGAGGGGAGCCTGGAAGAGGTGAGAGTTGAGAGAGAGAGAGGGAGAGAGGGGATCCCTGGGCAGCCGTCGGCGAAAATAGAAGAGAAAAGTGGAGATGACCGGGACTAAAGCGCGGTACGTTCCCACATTTCCACGTTCCCTCCGATCTTTGCGTGAGATGTGGGGCCGGTCGTCCTTTTCGGCTTGAATTGGGCGTCTAAATCCCTGCCGTTATTGGCCAATAGCCCACGTCCAACGCTCTTCTGTGCCCGGTCGCTTATCACCCCATCACCAAGTTGTTAAAGTGATGTGCTGCAGGTCGAGCCAATCATGAATATGCGCGGGACGACGCAGGTTTGCGAAAGCATCACCACTCACAAGAAGGGTCCCAGCCCTCCTCAATAACATAGTCAATAGCTGCCGTCCAGCTGGGATTGGCTCATCCTCGTGCCCTTGATAGATGAGCAGAAAAGCCACATCTCTCCATTCTCGCACGGTATTCGCCCGTATGCCTATGGCCGCATCAAGCGGACAGTCAACTGGCATACTGCATCATGCAACGAGTCAATATGCATGCCGTCTGCATGTAAATGCGCGAGCTTTTGCTGAGATTGATGTCCTTCCTCATTGGAGTATCCGAATTGTCACTTGACGTCCCGTCCTCTTTCCAGCCGCTCGACCAGGGAAGAATCGAAGATCGCGCGAGTCGGAAGAAAGGGAAGCAAACATGATGCCAGAAGCCATGTTCCTGGTTCCCTGGGTGCTTGCCTGGGTGATGTGCAGACCTGTCTGCGTCCTCCGGTTTGCCAGCTGCTTTCCGTACCTGCCTAGACTTCGAACCACGGTAGACTCTCTCGAGATCTGGCAATGCAGGAAATCCAAGCTCTGTCTATGGGAATGTCGATAAAGCTATTCATATATGCATTCATCGTCAGTTCAAACCGGAACGATGGTAACGCCCAAAGACAACCCCCACAGACTTGGCCCAAAGGGCTGGAGGAGATCAAACACTACCGAGATCCGGAGCTGGAAAGGGCGCAGGAAACGGGGCAGCATACTCTAAAGTGCCTGCTTCTCTGCCTTGTCTACCGTGGCACAGACTGGCAGCGTGGGCATTGCCCTGGGCGGTCTGGGCCTGTCAGTCGACATGGCCGATCGTGGTGCGGCCCGCCAAGTACAAACTGCCGTTCTCCGCCTTCGGTCGACATCCGCTGCGACTGCGTGACCCTTGAGCCACACACACCTCAAGAAGATGATGGAGGTGAATTGTAGAAACGGCGTCAGTTTTTTCCTTTCTCAGTTCTCACCATCCTCCTTCGGCATAGTATCCAAGGTGCGTCATCCGGCTCCATGCGTCTCTAGTCTCGGCGGGTATGTGAGGTCCATCACACTGATGGACCATAGTCCCCGTTGAACGGAACGGCAAGACCGCTCGTGGTATTTCCCTCATCGGATCTGGGATCTGGGATGTAGAGATGCCTGCCGTGGTTCTGGAGCGCAAATGTGCGAAAGGTCCATCGAGATTGTCACTCCATCAGATTGATCAGAAAGCGAAGAGAGGGTTGTGATTGTGACAGTACGGCGCCTCCTAAGCGGGCTGCAACTCTGGTATATCGGCCTATTCCTTGATGCCGACAGATGTCTCACAAAGCGACTGCGAGCTTGAAGCGGTCTGACCTCAGAGTGGTAAGATCGATGTCGGCTGACAAGCTGGGCGCTCAAGAGTGTTACGTGTGTTGCAGCATTACAAGAGATTTGGTCTTTGAAAGTTTTTCCCCGGATGCTTGGCCAACGTCCAAGATCCGTGATAGTGTGCCGTTTGCCTGTGGTCTTTGTTGGTGACGGGAGGACCTGGCGGGAAACAGCGGGATCGCCCGTGAGAGGGATGAGCCATGTGGAGACTGGAAGCGGCGGTATCCACCTACAGTTGACCTTTATCACGTGAAGGGTCACCTGATAGCGCGTTCCTTTTCAACGATCTCGCGACTGTCTACTTCGGCGCGTCGTAACAAAATCGCGTCCGAGAGTTATTACGTTGCCGGCCTGAGTCAACGATCCAAGGCAGCAGCAGCCCCTCTTTCATCAATTCGGTCCCTCAATCTAGCTAGACGTCCTCAAGGTAAAGCCCTGCTGAAAAGGTCGGATTACAAATCCATCAACGAGAAGTCTTGCCATTGCTATCGATAAACGCCATCGACGACCCAGTCTCCTTCAGTTCTTCAAACACAAGCTTTCTCATCCGCAGACGTTCAAGATCCATCAGACTCTCAAGTCAGAGGCCCCGGCTTCCAATATGGCTCAAACCACATCACCAACCAACGAGGAGCTCGTTTCCGAGGTCACAAAGTACGTCGAGGCCTACATGGCAAAATACGACGCCTCCCATGACTTCAACCACATCAAGCGTGTCGTCTCTCTCGCCCACCGCATCCACGCGCAGTCTCCAGCCACCACCCCGGCCCTGGACAAACACACAATCACCCTCTCCGCCCTCCTCCACGACGTCGGCGACCGCAAGTACCTCCAGCCCGGCGAGGACGCATCCACCCTCGTCTCCACCCTCCTCAGCTCCCTCGGCGCCAGCCCGGAACTCGCCGTCCGCGTGCAGACAATCTGCCTCGGCGTCAGCTACTCCAGCGAGATCAAGGATCCGGCGCGCGTCCGGGCGCTGATTGCAGAGTACCCGGAGCTCGCCGTCGTGCAGGATGCCGACCGCCTCGACGCCATTGGCGCCGTAGGCATCGGGCGCTGCTTCACGTTTGGCGGCGCAAAGGGCGCGCGCAGCATGGACGAATCTATTATGCACTTTGAGGAGAAGCTCGTCAGACTGGAGGGAATGATGAAGACGGATGCTGGGAGAGAGATGGCGCGGGAGCGGACCAAGAGGCTTCTTACGTTTATGGAGTGGTGGCAGGACGAGGCTGGTCCTGTCAGTGCCTGAAAGGTTTACCTTGAGGATTTTGCACGTATATGACTTTCCCTTCGATTCAACTCGATACCCAGCTTTGTTTCTTTGAATATTACGGTCCATGTTTCAAAGCGGACTATTACGATTACTCGAATAAGAATAATTACATCCTTGGGAAGACCTCAACGGACCCGTGCCTCCTTTTTGTCACTCAACTCAATTCCCTTCCGGCAACACCAGACCTCCCCTCCTCCTCTCCTCTTCGACAAGTCTCATCCGCTTCCGAGCCTGCCTGTACCGCCAAGCCCAGTCCACCGCCCCGATCAGCGGCAACACCAGCACGTCCATCACCCTGATGGAAGTCCGCAGCGTAAAGTCGTCGTGCACCCGCCGCCGCCCAAACGACGAGCAGAGCGTATTGACCCAATACAGCGCCACCTCTCTCAGCAACTCGCGCCCTTCAAAGTTGTAAAGAAACGCGAACCCGCTCCCGTCCTGCCACGGCAGCGTCTGGCCCCTCACTCTTTTCTCCACCACGGCGCTCCAGTCGTCGTCCCGCGCCAGCATGAAGACAGCGACCGCTCCGCGGCGCATGAGCTGCCTGTTGGGCCCGTCGCCGCCGTCGAACCAGAGGAGCGTCGCGACGATGCACGCCCAGGGCAGCCGGTCCCGTAGACGAAAATAGTAGAGAAAGGAGGCGTAGAGGTAGGCGATGCAGCAGGTGCTGACGAGGACGGTGATGTCGAGGGGCCCGCCGCTGGTGGACAAGAGGAAAAAGATGACCATGAGCGGGTAGGTCGCCATGAGGAGACGGAGCTGGTTCGTGATGGAGACCCACCCTTCCCATGCGATGGCGGCCAGGACCTCCCAGATGATTGCGGGGAGATCGCCGACGGCGCGGAGAAGCATGACCGATACGTGGGTCCCTCCTTTCGGAGGCCGTTGAAGCCCCATCGGTGGTCCGCCCCGTGTTTCTTTTTGCCTGCGGAGTAGGGAAGAATTGATGTTCTTTTTCGTGTGAGGTTTGTTGGGTAGACCGGGGTTGCGATGCGGACTTCTGGAATCGCGGACTGTGTGGACTGATTCGGGATGAAGGTGGTAGTCTGAACTTGACTCCTTCAACTTCTCTCTTTTTTTTTTTCTGCTCGAGGGGGGGAGGAGAGGGGACTACCTTCAAAGCTGGCGCGGACTCCAAGGGGAACAGCTCAGCATGAGCAAGAAACCCAAGGATTGTGTGTCTTACCTTAGTTCCCTCCCTTAGCTTGAAGACGGACGGACCCCCCACGCAAACGCACCAAAGGGCGCCACAAAATATGATCCTAATCTCCAGAAATAAGGGACCCAAGCGGATGATAAGGCTGTGGCTCTGGTCCCGATTTTTTAGTAGGAAAGTGACGTAGACAGGAGCTCCCGTTTCTTGCCAGGATGATATGATCGGATTCCGGGATGTTAGTTGGAAGCAAGCGGGCGTTGCTGAGTTATCCACGACTTGAAGGCCAGCTTTCACATCTTCTTAGTGAAACTTTTTCGACAGTCCCAATACCATCGTTTCGCGGCACGATACAGGATGGTTAATTCTAGCTTCACGAAACGAAACGCGAATGTAAGCAAGCAAACTGGCGCAGAGCGGATCGGCCGGATGAGGTTTGACATGCACGGTAGATCCTTGGGACGAGCTAGTCGGTGAGGATTCCAGAGGGCAGAGGCATCCCGCGTTGCTAGGGTTCTCGCCCTCTTTCGTATGTGAGACAACAATCTTGGCAACCTTCCAGAAAGATCATATCACGACTTCATCAGAGTAAGATAAGACAGACATTGACAACGGCAGAGCAACAGCCTGCGAAAGCGTCACCTAGGTTACTAGACAATTGTTGTCTGAAGAGTGGCAAAGTTGTAGATCAATCGCACATTGGTGTGAATTTCCTTAGGATGAGTCCCCGTTGATCTGATATATAAACGGAAATAATGTACTGTCAAATGGTGGCTGCATCCTGGGCGTTTTTTTTTCTATCAAAATTGCTAGAGCTGATCAAAACATCTCTTGACTCCCAAAAGCTGCCGGCCTACCAACGGCACCTGAGATGATGATCCCGATCTTCAGATACTCAGGAAAAGAAGTTATTCTCCTGAGTGAGCCGCAGTCGACGTCGTAATCATTATACCCTCATGCTCGTCTTGCTGACATCACCAGATAGAACAAACATGTCTCTCTGGTGACCGCATATCCAAATACCAAAATACACCAAAAGAGATTTGATCCAAACTGACAAAGGAGCTAACCCAACCCCCCCCCCCACCCCCTGGATGCCGAACTGGGGGCTACATCTCTTGGTGCTCATGCTGGGAAAATCAATTTCTGGGTGCTCATGCTAGGGTTCGAACTCGGGTACTCTCATATGCGCTGAGCCTGTCGTCGAGTAGGCTGGTTGGCGATTTTGATTGTTGACCTCAAACCACTCCACCACCCAGCCAGTTTGACCTGACCCGTCCTAGACGGGCACCTGCTGGCTGGTGACGGGAATGGAATTGACGGGACCTAGATGGGTTTGGCTCTCGTGGTTTGTTCATTTGAAAGTCTGTTTATTCTCAGGATGACAGCGCCACCTGCCGCCTTCCCTCTTCTACCTTGTCATACTAAATTGCTCACAATTCCACGCATGAACAAGATCACCCGGGCTTCCTGTCCTGAGTATACTTGTCAATGTTGAAAATCCCAACTCCTCGGATATAAGGGCTGATTCAGCAGCAAATGAGCTTCACTCGATTAGTACCGCAGCTATGTATACCTACACAATTCCATACCGACTGCAATATCCTCCTTCCCCTGTAAATCTCCTCCGTCAGAGAGGCGGGAAATCCCTTCAGCGTCCGTAAAGACATGGCTTCATATGAGCAGCACAACAGCCGCAAGAGCAATGACTGCGGCGCAACGAATGTTTTCTGACATGGGGTTCCCAGCATTCGGGGGCGTAGCACTTGAAGTAGGGGTAGCCGAGCCCGTCCCGGTCGGCGAGGAAGTCGAGGAGTTCGGCAGGGCATTGGCGGACATCACGCGGTCCAATATGTGGATGAGTCCGTTTTTAGTCCTGCCACAAGCCAATTAGCATCATTGCCTAGGTATAATTGCCGGCCAGGCAGTGCTTGTACGTGGTATTACTTACAGTACGTTGGGGCTGATGACCTTTGCGTCGTTGAACCAGATCTCGTTATCCTTAAGCGTGACGCGGACAGTCACGTTGGCCATCGAGTTGAATTCCTGGCCATCCACGAGGAAGTCGCTGTAAGCTGCCCGAGGTAGAATGTGGAAGCTTTCCCTAGGTCAGTTGACCGAGAGCTATGTTCCGAGTCCGTGACTCGCAACTCACAGTAATGCGATTTTGAAGTCTTCGTTTCCGAACGAAATCTGGGGGCTGCCTGCCTCATTGGAAGCAGCCGTGTTGGGTCCCAAGCATGTGATGGCGGTATTGTCAAGTTGTTTCCGTAGCTTCATCTTATCCAATGCATCTCCAAGAGCCGATAAAAAGCTTGAGAGCTTCTTGATGGTGGCGGAGCATATTGCCGGCGCTTCTAGAACACTTTGAGGCCATCAGCATGAGTCCCTTAATGTACGCGTAGGGGTATGGACTCACGCATCAACAGATTGGAAGTATCCGCCATCCCACACTCCATCGATGGATGTGATCTCGGCAGTCTGATCAAGACCACCGCGTAGGCTTGCGGTGTGATCATCGGAAGACGTCCCTTGCCTAATTCTGAATTTGGCGGGATTGATGGTGCTCGGCGAACCAAAAAGCACCTGACCCTGAGCGTCTTCGCCGCACTGGTCAATTATGGCAGGGCCAGGTGTCCGAAGGTTGAAGAGCTCATCTCGAAGTTTGGCGGGGACTGTGATGCCTCTGGACCCGCTGAAGTTTGCAGCCGTCAACGCAGCATCTAGACTGCGGTATCGAAAGATGATCAAGAGCTGGCTCACTGGAAGCTGCGTGATTTCGCTGACTTTGAACTGTTGAAGAAACTTGGCGAGGGTATCATTGATTGGCACCAGGAGGGTGACTTTGTTTTTCGTCCCGGCGTTTATGTTGCTTATGATGCTCGGATAGCTGTTCAGCATGCCGTTGAACGCAGAGAGATCGGCGTGGATTGTCAGCGCATTGCTGAGACTTTGCTGAGCCTGTCGAGAATGTATAGACGGATCAACAGCCGAAGCCAGCAGCGCGAGACTCACGACAGCGACAGCGAGCTCTTGGAAGAAGCGCATACTTGCAATAGGAACCCGGGATGAGTGTCTATTTCGGGACAATGTGTAGCTCGCGAGATTGGAATATCAGATGGCGAGGAGTGCCATATAATCAGTCGTTTACTTGTTCTTCAGCCACACGAGCCAGACGGATGGCTGAGCCCAGCTGAAGATAATGTTCCGCCAACTTCAGCGGCACTGCAAGCACCCTGCCTACATTGTTTCTGCCACAATGCAAGCCCAGACCAAGCTTGGAAGCTGACCGAGAGGCTAGGGCGGCGTCTTCCTACACCGAAAGACAGACGTCGAAGTGAGATAGTGCCGCAAACAAAGACACTCGGGCTTTGGGTGCGAGTCGCAAAGACATAGGTCTCAAGACCAGGCCATCCTGTGTTGATGGGACCGTTCCCAGCGGCCAGTGGCAGGCTCATGCAGCAATTATATGTCCGGCTCGATTTTTTCACATTGACCGGCGATCGAATTCGGGAATGAAATCAACTGCATTTAAAGTGCTGGATTGTGGTTGGGTACGCACGATGCGGCACTAGAATACGTAGGATGACACGCGCACTACCAAGCCTAGAGGGCCTCGTTTGTATGCGTCCCCAAACCACAGAACAAAGTGCCGACTCGAATTCCAAAAGTCGAAAACAGCCTGGTATACTTCAGTTGTCTGCCGTTGGATGTTCTGTAAAAGACGACGGAGGTGCGTCGTCGAACAGATCAGCATCTTTCCTGCCACATCTGGGGACCTTCGCAATGAGATACAGGCAAGACCATGCTTACTAGGTACAAGCAAGCTTAATTTACCCCTGCGGCATTGCCTGCAGGAATAGAGTTGAACGGTGGTTGCCCCGAGCTTTTTGTGGCAGGCACGTGGTTGAAGGCGCCTCGCGACTGATGAGCAGTACCTCGATCATTCGATGCGGTGCCAGGGAGTGATCCCTTGCTCCTTCTTGATCAAGGTTCCTCTGCTGCTGCTGCAGCTATTGGGCGTCGAAGTGCCACTTTCCCTTGAGGAAAACCTGCCATGTCACTTGCGACGGAAGGAACCAGACCGAACAATATGAGATCGAGCCGTCCAGCTGGTTCCTGCCCAGTTGAGGAGGTAGCAGTTACCATAGGTATGGTAAGGTACCTATGCCACGAGTAACCCGACAACGGGAAGGGGCAGGATGAAGCGTTATGCAGTCCTTCAGACTGGCCAGCGGCAGCAACTCAGTCAAAGCATTAGTACCTCGCATGGTGCTTCAGATGCACTTACCCCGAGTCCCCGCAAAAGAAGGGACAGGAAGCTCAGAGTCCAACACCAAGGTACTCCATATCCTCAAGCCTTCCGATGGGGTCGACGATGTTTAGGGATGCTGCTTCGCTTGGCGCTAGGTAAGCACCTTCGATAAGGTGTTGCTCCCCTGTCAAAAGGACAGCTTCTGACTCCACACTTGCGCCCGAGCTTTCCCATCAGTTGAAGGTGTGGACAGTGCCATCCTTGCGTCACTAGGCCAATTTCGGCCAGCTGCTCGAGTTGGTTCAACTCGGCGCGAAATCTTCCTCGACCGTGACTGGACAACTTGCACCATGTGTGTGTGCGTCTACAGGAGTGAACGAGGTGTTTAGCTGTGCCGCAATATTCAATTTCCGCCGGCGTGAGAAACCGTCTGTTCTGGCAACATTCCCCTCCGGCACACCTTGCCGTTAATGGCGCATTAGTTGCGGTAATGACGGCAAAACGTATTCTTGCATGACCCAAGGTAAACAAGGAATACCACAAGGGTAAGGTCAAACACCAAAGATCCAAACTTTGGATATCCTGTCCACGATACCTCCCCCGTTTGCCCCGGTTCGACGCATGCGTTCTCACGCCTGTTCCTCCCCCCTCCTGGATGCTAGTGTAGTCGAGGCAGGTAAGGCAAGGCAAGGCAAGGTAAGGTCAGGTACGAAAACCCGGTTTGGCAAATGAGGTAGTCACAGCAAGAGAGCACTTGCCGTTGGTTGTGATACAGGCAGCAGCCTACTCATTGGACAATGCCTTTGTGTTCTTGTTCCTTTTCTTCTTAATCCCCTTCTCTCAATTCTCTTCCCGACCCATCTCCTCTTCTCCCATCCAACTACAGTGTACACATCATCAGAGTCTTCCACAATTGCCTTCACCACTTACACCAATAAACCAAACTCCTTTGGAATACCCACATCCATTGCCATTGCATCTATCCTCTCGAACAATTCCTTCATCATCCAACTCCTTACTACCACGCTACTTTGACCGGCTTGTCAAAACACACAAACTACACCAAAATGAGACAGACAACCATCATCGCTGGCCTCGCAGCCATGCTTCCCTCTACCGCCCAGGCTTGGTCTATCCCAGCCCTTCTCGACATCCGCCAGACCAGCCGTCCCTACCAAGACGTTGTCTGCAAGCCTCAGACAGGTTCTGGTGCCCAGCTTCCCCCTTGCGTCCAAATCGAGAACATTGAGCTCGCCTGTCAACCCAATGGCACCAACCCTATCGACTACGAGGCACACGCCCAATGCATCTGCGGGGGTAGCTTCTTCGCTGAGAAGTTGGCTTGCGAACGATGCCTCACTATTCACGGTCTCCGCAGCGAGCGAAACTTAGCTTTCTACAGCGGCGTCCTTTCATCTGCCTCCAATGCTCTCTGCACAGGTACTCCCACTGCTGTTTTCGCCAGCATCTACTCCGGCATCGAGGCTGCTGCTACTCCCGTGACCACTGGGGCCACTGCCACAAGCGATCAAGCTCCCAGCAACACGGCTATTTCTCTCTACTACACGGCTAGCGGCCCCCAGGGACCTGGCACCATCACTGGTGCAGCTGCGAGTGCCACTGCTGTTGCTAGCCGCACGACGACGAGCCCTACTACTGCTATGACTGGCTCAGCTTCGGGAGCAACTGGTAGTTCATCTACCCGTGCTTCAACTGCCACCACCGGTACAGCTTCGGGTGCCGCGGCCACGAGCACAACCGCTGGTAGTGGTGCGATGCCGACTTACGCTGCTGGTGGCCTCTTGATGGGTGCTGCTGGTATTGCAGTTTTCGCAGGACTGTAAGAGATTGCTGGAGAGGCAGAATGCTGGTCGTCGCGTGAGGGAAGGGCGGCTTTTAAGAGATGTCTGGTGACGGAAGTAATGATAACGTTTGGCACTGTTCACGATTCAAGTTTTAATGAGTATTGAATCAATGCACCTCTCCCTTTCTCCTCGGCTGAGCCGTGACTGTGATAAGTGACATGATCGAAAATTAAAATGGGAGTTTCTTAAATGCAACTCGTTTCTTACACGTGACACTCGGATTGCAGTGATGGCGCTTTGGACAAGGATGTCACCTGGACTGCGAGGCAGGATCGAATGTGTCTTTGTAGAACAATTGCCTTGCATTCAATTTCTAATGATTCCTTCCAGAATCTCTCGTCCGAGCTAAACTGATAGCTGGGTATACTTGGGTAACGACGGACGTGGGTCAATGGAAGGTCGAGTCGAGCCCGATGCCATCATAACCCTCCAGGTTCTCACGCCAATCCACCACACCCACAAATTTCCCACATCCAACTCATCCGTGCTACTCTTGTTCCCTTCAACGCACAGCATATAATTTGGGTCCCAGACCCTTCATCCAAGGACCTAGGGGTATATCCCATCTTACGTGCATCTCAACTCCATTCGATTTTCCGTGCGCCTGAATTTACTCGGGCATGTGCTTGAAGGGCTTTGCCAAGTTCTCCTGGCAGAAAGGCAGCTTGCCGACGGTCCAAATCTCGGTGTCCTGGAGATAACGCATTAGTCACGACCTTCGCCTATGCCACCATCACAAACCAAAGCCACGACAATGGAGAGAGTGCCTTCGATAGGTGTTGGGTTCGTGGCTCGACTTACCGGCTTCAGGTTCTTCTTAATCTCAGTATCGAGGGTACCAGCCTTGAGAGCGATGATCTCTGGGGCCGCATCGGGGTCGTGAGCAATTGGCGAGCCACACTCGGAGCAGAAGATGCGGTGAACATCCTTGCCTGATGAGCCCTTGCCTGCCCAGCTCTTTGTAGGGCCGTTGATGGTAAGCTTATCCTTGGGGACAACGGCGACGAGGGCTAATCCAGGGTCAGCAACCAAGACACGCCCAGGTTACAAGCCGAATGATCGAGCAATCCGCTTCTATGCTACGACAAGGCTATGTGGGAAAGCAGCAGAGAGAACACGTACAGTATGTTGAGCCACTCTGGCGCTGGCAATCGTCGCAGTGGTCGTAGCCCGTAATGAGAGGGGCATCGACGTCCACCTTGTAGGTGACGGCCTTGCAGAGGCAGTGTCCCGTAAGAGGCATTTTGGATATGTGAATCAAAGTCGGAGAGGTACGTTTGAAAAGGGTTGGAATTCTTCGAGAACAACAACAATTTCGAAGTCGTTGAAAGACAGTGCAGTGCAGCAAAACTTCCAACTGGACAAACACCAGACGGGAGCAAGCCCTTTTTGTTTCTGTCGATGGAGGGGGCGGGGTATCTGGTGGCGCATCAGGTTTTAGCTGGCGACCTCCGAACACCACTCGAGGCGCTTACATATTTCCGACGACGTCACTTACCCTATTGAGGTACCGATCCTGGATCCAGACCGGATGAGCGGGGAGAAGTGTCCGAAACTGTAGGATGGGAGTTTCCGATGGTGAATTGGCTGCGACCACAACTCAAGCTGCGGTTTTGAGACGTTGAGATACTTTCCGAAGATTGGCGTTTGTGCTTTGTTCTTTGGGAGGAGGAATCGACAACAGCGTTCATGAGGGAAAATAACTTCTTTTTATACATCCGACGAGTCCTTCATAAAGCTTCGAGAGACCATACCCTTTCGTGGCGGTAGGCTTGGGCTCCTTCGGCGCCGGGACATCGAACACGACCCAACCCTGGAAACAAGACCTTGGACAACTTTGGGAAGCAGTGAGGAGAAGGGGTCCACCAATTCGAGAGACGTTTCTGTCAGCGCTGCAGGCCACGGCGATCCTGAGTTCCTTGGCGTTTCTGTTCGACCTGCGGGCAGCTCATCCTTGTTGCACCGTATATCAACAAAAGTCTGGATGACATCCTTGCTCTCAAATTCGCTACATACACGACCAAGTACAGCACAGTACAGCACAACGCGAGACAATACCGGGGCCTGGTCGGAATATGTTCACTGCGAGCGCTGTTCGAGTCAATCTGTGGCATGACAGGACTATGCTAGTCAGGCGAGCATTGGATGTTGATGTCTCGAACTCGAACAGCTCGACCCCGCGGAGGGGCACGGAAGGGGGGGCTCATAGCAGGTGAAGATCAAACCAAAGCTCGGTTTTGCGCCAGCCACGGACGGGCGTTCGGGTCCCTTGGAGAAAAGATCCTTTCACCATCGTAATTTGTCATTAGAACCCCTTCTCCATGACAAAAGGTACGTCTTTGAGATATCCTCGTTTGATCGAAGATACGGTTTGCTGACAAGATGGGATCATAGCTTCGAGAAACACTGTACGGGTTTTCTCGAACGCAGCCCCCCGGCCGCCCGCCCTGGACCGGACGATTTGGAATTTTCAATGCGGGACCCGCGTTAGTGCTACTGCAGCTCGCCGGCACCTTAGCACGACACACCGGATACCTACTCGTTCTCTGCGGCACCTCGACTTAAGGAGTTGAGAGTTCTGTCAGTGTGAAGTTTCAAGCGTGTGCACACCGACCCCACTGCCGGGTTGGCATAGGTGCATACCTAGGATGCGTGGATGCCTACCTATCGGCCCCATGCCCGAGCGGTTCAACAAGCCTTCTTTTTGCAAATCATTGCGAATCGAGTAATGGCAACCACCAAAAGCAGTGCGAGGCGCCTGTGGGCAACCTATGTTTGGAGAGTGTGACGTGACCCCGGCCCTCCCCTGAGTCCACTCTCGAAGACCTCCCCCTCCACACCAGCTTCCCCCGGTCCCTCGGAAATCGGGGATCCAAACAGGGGCGGGGAAATGTGCGCCACCTCACAGACAGCGTTCTGAATCAGAGCTAGGTAAGTATTCCAGATGCCATTGACGAAACGTTTGAATCAACGATTGAAACATGAGATGACTTTCTGACAGATTTTTGATTTCTTCTCTTCCACAAACGCTGCACTATCTACACATTAGATGGCATGCTGAGTAAGGGCACGAACGTATGCCGTGTGCCCAGTTCGAGTACAGCGTTTCCTTACTTGGACCATGCAAGCTAACAGACATGAGGTAAGGGAACCCCTCTTCCAGGTAAGGTACCGCATGCAAAGAGATGTAATTCAGCGTCCACTGCCCGCCCGCCCCAACAGGGACTAATCAGACTACCTGCCGAATATGCTTTTTTGGTTGGGGAGAACCACGGGAAAGAGAGACGAGTATTTCAAATACCAGCTGTAACCATTGGAAAGATCCACATCTTGAGGGATCTGCTTACTAGCAACCATGACAGCGCAGCTCGGTGTGTGGACGTGTGATGTCTTTGTGCGTTTGCTGCTCATGATACGCCGGACTGCGGCAAGTAAATGATGAAATGTAGGTGAGCTATCAACTTTATCTCCGCGGGCTTATCTGAGACGAAAAAAGAGATCTCCCCCAATGACAGTGAGCCACGGAAGACAGCTCGTCGCATATGCAGAGGAGGGGGGAAACCAGCCGGGCGATGCAGATATGAGCAGCTAGCTAGCTGCCTTGTTTGATCATCGGCGACATACATTGAAGGCTGAGATGGACTGGTCCAGCCAGAGGGGCATCGTCATCTATCTGGAGCAAGTCTGGAGAGTTGTCTCTCCTGCTTATTACATCTTAGCCCTTCTCTCCTTCTCTATGATTTTCTAATAGGCGCGGCTGATTGCGCGTTGTCTCTAGTAGGTAGGAACATAAAATGTGAGCCACATGCATGGCGCTTACTGAGTACTACGGTACTCGTATCAAAACCTCACTCATAACCTCATGAGCGGAGCGACAGTAGACGACAAGACCCAAGCGACGCCCGCGCGCAGGATCAAGTGCTGCAAATCCAGGAGCTCCACGCTCCCCAGCGCCAAGCGGTCGGCGAGGAAAGACCGTAGCACGAGGGACCTGTACGCGCTCCGCGTTTGCCTATCCGTCTGCCCGAGAACGAAGCCGTCCATGGAGGAGTTGCGGAAGTCACGAATATCGATTTTTTGTACGCCGCCGCCGGTGTCGCCGTCTTTGGCTCCCGAAGACTTCGTGGCCGAGGTCATCGGCCGCTCGATGCGGTCCGGCCTCTGCCGCAGGGCGCGTATGGCTCTGAAGTAGACGTAGTCTAAGATATTTGTCGTCTTTAGTGGCGGCGCGGGCTTTTTGAGGATGAGTTTGGGTAGAACCTCTGGCTGCGAGATCCAGAGCGTGCCGTTGTCCTGGAACTCGCAGCAGATGGCCTCGAGGTCGTGGGCGTAGCGCACGAAGCGGGTGTAGAAAACGGGGGTGAGGACCTTGACGTCGAGGTGCTCTGCGCGTTTCGGGTTCTTTTGGGCGGCGGGCGAGAGCATCGTCTCGGTAAGGCCTCCTCCTGCTCCTCCAGTGGTAGAGATTCCCGCGGGGATATACGTGACGGCGATGGCGGCTGTGGACTGCGCGACCAGGTGACGGAGGTAAGACCGGAAGACGGGCTCGAGCCGGCTCTCCGTCGCGTCGGCTTTCCGCCCGATGCTCTCCTTGAGGGGTTCCGGGCGGAACCAGACGTGCAGCCCCTTGCGGAGGGAGAGGACGGCGGCTTCCTTGACGATGCGGGGAAAGGTGACGAAGCCTACCCACCACCAGCGGGCGAGGAAGACGAGTTTTTGGAGGGGGTTCATGGTGGCTGGGTCGATGGCCGGGGCGGAGTTGAAGAGACGGGCGACGATTTTGGGGTGGTGTTTTGAGGAGGAGAGGGTGATTGTGCTGTCGAGGGTGTATTCGTCTTTGGACTCTGCCGCGCCGCCGCCGGATGGTGGTGACGGTGGGAAAAAGTCTGTTGCGGAAAGGGCGTAGGATCCCTTGCGGGAGTTGAAGGGGGAGACGTGGAAGTCTTTTGGCCATGTTTTTGTCATTCTGATCTGCTGCGTCTTTTTGGCGGCAGAAGCAGTAGGGACGGGTTCTGCATCTGCTTCTTGTGAAGCTGGCTCTTCGATGCCCTCTTGTGGTTCACTACCACGGCCGTCGAGACGCTGTTCTGACGGGACGGCATCCGTGGTGAGAAAGTACATCCTCCGCTCGTCAAAGGTGTTGTTCACCTCGAGCACCATGGCCGTCAGCTCCTTGTCCCTGGAATAGAGATACCAAAAGGACACCGGATTGAAGTGGTACCCCAGGAACCGGGCGGCGGTGACGAGGTATGCGTTGGGATACTGCGCTGGGTCCGCGCCCTGTGTGACTTATGTGAGTCTCATGTTCATTCTCATGTCACGCACGGGGGATTGCCCAAGTCGAAGTTCGTGGACAATGGTGACCCGTTCAGTAGAGACCCCTTTCTTACCTGTGATGTGAGATACGCGTCAAGCTTCCCCCTCAACCCGAGATGCCCGCTCCCGCGCTCGAGATAATCCGCCGGATCCACGTGAAACCATCCCCTCCCCGCCGTCCGCGGCGCCAGCGAGAACCACGATAGCCAGCCCGCCTCCTCGACGTCGCACGAGACCATGCCGGCGTAGTTGCCCTTCCATCCGACGGGGATGCCGACGACGAGGTACGAGTACACAAAGGCGTGCTTCTCAGGGAACGTCCGCCTGTGTGTCGTGGTACAGGGGATCAAGAGCGGTTTCACCGGCGTCGTCTTCCACTTTTTCGTTTCCGTTTCTGACGCGGTGGCAGCGTTTAGGCCAAGGAGGAAGCGGCATATCTGCAGGAAGATGAATCCTAGAAGGAAGCCTGGGAGGAGGAGTAGCTGGTTGCGTATGAGGTGCGGATTTATGTAGGGTGAGATGAGGTCTGCGAGTAGGCGCTTGTTGCGGTAGGATGTGAAGAGGAGGAGGAGGGCTGTGTCGAGGTAGGTTCCGAGGAGGGAGTAGTAGGTGAAGCCTGCTAGGAGGGTCAAGGGCTGGAGACCCGGGGCGGCGGCGGCCATGATGTTGCGCGGGCCGCTGAGAAGTTTGGAGGATTTCCCGGGACCGAGGCCGGTGTTCACCACGGGGTAGAGATCGGCGTGCGGCGTTGGAAAGGATGCCTGGGGGAGGGGGGGCAGGGCGATTCGGTGGGATGCCCGGCAGTCTTATGATGATAACGAGATGTTGAGTATTATATTCATTATGAGAAAGTTGTGCTTGCCAAAAGACGTGAGTGGTCTTGCTAGAGGTAAGGTAGTCTGTCTCTCAGTCAAGGATCATGAAAGCTTGGCTATGGCGGTTGCCAGATCGGGTCTTTCGGTGGAGGACGGGGCGGGTTGTGGGCCGACGAGCATGTTCGATGAGATCAAGACTCTTGGTGAACCCACCTCAATGTGAGAACATCGTTCCATGAGTGAGTGAGCTTAGTCATCACAACTAAACCAGCTGGGGCCAGGTGAAACTGTTGTGCCCGGCGGTTTATCGGCCAGGCACCCAGGACAGCTCTCATGAATCAGACGGACCATACCTGTTCATGGCGGCTAGCTACTGATCCGTAGGTACCATTGCCTGGATTGACGATGAGCAGAGAGAGTAGATTGCCATATTCAGAACACCACAAAGGTAGCTGCTGCCACATGGCCAGTGTCAAGTTACGCATGGCCCGCGAGGGAGCCTGGGCGGAATCATTGACTCAGTTCCGTTAACTGCGATAAGTGCCCAACAATGGAATGGACAATTATCTGTACCTGAGGTACTCCTTGGAGACCGCTCTTCCGGATTTTAACGGGCTGACTTGAGTACGGAAGACGACGAAAAAAAAGACCTTGAGGGCCTCGAATCTGATGTGTGGCGCAGTCAGGCAAAAATAGAGCCCGGCCGGGACAGCCACCGGGAAAAGACGTGGTAAGGCTCCCCATACGCAGTACGGATACGGATAGAGCGCTCCCATCAGCTGGGGAACAGCTCTCAGCGGCAAGAGGGGGGGGCTCTTCAGGTCGGTCACCCCGCCATTTGCAGCCCAGTCTGACAGTCGGATCTGCCCTGGTGCTCTGCTCTGCTCTGCTCTGCTGCGGCGGCGGCGTTAGGCACATGCAGGGATACCCGCCCCTCTTACCTCCGCCGGTTGACTCAGTTCGCTCAGTTCAGTCCCTCCTCGACTGCCCCCCCCCCCTTCCCCCCACCGGTTTTTTGCCATCTATGCCAGTCCATCGACTTCCATACCTGTCATTTGCCGACCAGCCTACGCACCAGCCACAAAGACATTCAGGACCCTCCGTCTCTTTGAACAGCCGCCTCCCAAAAACTGACGCAACGAAACCCTCTTTTATCTACCTTCCTTCCCCCCTCCACCAACAAACCAACATCACAATCCTCACGAGACCACATCACCAACCGCGACGAACAACGAAAGAAGGACATATCTCCTTTCGTACCGCTTGAATCCTTACCTACAACTCATAACTCTTCACACACGCAACCGAACCGCCCACAATGGATGACTGGGATACCGCCACCAAGATCGGCTCCAAGGCCCGCGGCGGAGGCGTGCAGAGAGAGACCGTCATCAAGGGAAAGAGCGCCCTCAACGCCGCCCAGCGCAGCGGTTCCGTCATCGGAACGGAGAAGAAGTACGCCGCTGGCAATGCTGTACGTTTCCCCCCCTTGGCAATCCCTCTCCTGCGCGTACAGACGGCATCCTTTGAAATTCACCCTTGACATCATGAGCCCTTGCCCAACCTCACCCCTCCATTCTCCACAATTCTTAATCGATGACGGGAGACAAACCACTCTCGAAAGCCATTCATCTAGCATTCAAGGATCAATCCCTCAAAATCAAAAGTTTCTAACGCTTCCCCCCAACAGGCCACCAAGCCCGGCGTCGAAGGCCAGCGCCTCACCAAGGTCGACCGCTCCGACGACATCATCAAGCCCAACACGGTCGGCAAGGAGGTCGGCGACGCAATCTCCCAGACGCGCCAAAAGATGGAGCCCAAGATGACCCAAAAGGACCTCGCCACAAAGTGCAACACCACCCAGTCCATCGTCGCCGACTTTGAGCGCGGCAGCGCGGCCCCCGACCAGAAGATCCTCTCCGCCATGGAGCGCGTCCTCAACGTCAAGCTGCGCGGCGCCAACATTGGCGAGCCGCGCTTCGCCAAGAAGAAATGAGCAATTCGTCCGTCTCTAATTTCTTTTTTTTGATTGATACCACTCACTCAATCGGTGGAATCGTCACGGTCTCCGGGGAGGCAAACACGAGAGAGAGCGCTCGTGGCTTAAACCTTGCTTGCGCTGGGGAGTCTGGAATCTTTGGAAGGGCGGAAAATGGTCGTATTGAACAACAAAACAACAAAACAAGATGGCCCCGGCTTGGTTTGCATAGCATGAAACAAGACTGAAGACTCAGAAATGTCTCGAGAGGCTGGCTCTTTATGAAGGTTACGGTTCCTAGACGTTTTACAGCACAATAGATGAGTTGGCGACTCCAGAGCTGACGATTACACTAAATCCATTATCTGCATCTCCTGCAGTCTCTATATGCGTGTGACTGGTTACACCTTTATTGTGTCAAGTCTAAATGTGTGTCTCCCGCAAGTGACCCAAGCGCCCTCAACTCCCTTGCCTCTGTCTGTGGTATCTTCCAAACTCCGTATGTAGAAAAACACGCTATGCCATGCATCAATCCAATCCCTTGAACACACTTCCACCGAAATCGTCCACCCAGATGTATCCATCTATGCGAGAAGTCGGTTCACTCTCGCGGCGAGCTCCGCCTCGTATGGCTTGCGTCTCGTCTGGATGACGACGTGCTCCTTACCACCAACCGTGGCAACCTTCAACCATTCCGGTGCGACCTCCCTGGCAATCAGACGCACCGCATCGACGCCTTCCTCCATAGGCATGGGGACGCGAAGAGAGTCCTTGAGCTTCTGCTGCAGAACAGTCATGGTGAAGGACACAACCATCTGTCCGGCCGCATTCGACGACGACACGAGCATGGAGAGGACGGCGGAGATGTCTCCGACGCGTTGCAGAGCGCGCTTTCTCGCCATCTCGGGGCCAGTGGGGAGCTGGATGTTGGCGTTGGCTTCCTCCTTGGCTCGGAGTCTGTCGAGGAGTGTCATCTTGGTGCCGTTGGGGTTGAGTGCCGAGAACTTGGTTGCTTGGGTTTGCGTCTCTCTCTCCTGCTTCTTGAGGATGTCATTCTTGATTCCGGTCAAGGCGCGCTGGCCCTTGGCGAACATGGGGTTTTCCGACATGGTCGTGTGACGAACAGTAATATCGGACTTGGGCAGGTCGTTGAAGCTCAGGTTCTCGAAGCAGATATCGAGATCCGACATCTCATCCATGGCGCGCTGGGAGCACATGATGTGGAGGTTCTTCTCGAATTGTTGGCAAAGCTCATTCTCGTCAATACGGCCAGTGTTCTTGGTGAGATCCATCTCGAGGCAGAGCTTGCCACGGCCGTAGTCGGTGACGATAAATGGCGAGCCAAGGGATCCATCCTCCTGGCCTGGTGTTTTTGTGTCTTGGATGGCAATGCATCTCCGAATGTCGTCTACTGTAACCCTCCTCTTTCCCCATGTGCGGGCTACGTGAGGTGTGATGGAGCTGATGTCAAGAGGTGCGTTGTTTTTCTGGTGCACCAGTTGAAGAGAAACAGTCTTGAGGATGGCGCGTTGCAGGTCTAGGAGCTCCAAAAGCTCAGCAGGCAACTGCTTCTTGACAACCTCCTCCTTGATTTCTGACTTTGTGGAATTGTGCTTCTTTGTTCGCTTGACCTTTTGGTTGGCTTTGCGCACTTCGGTCTTTGCTTGGGAGATGACGTCCGACTTGCGAGTCTTTCGGCGGCTGTCGGCGACTGGTGATGTCGTGCTCTTTCGTGTAGAGGCAGCGGTGGTGATGGTGTTGATTGCGGTTGTGGAGGCGACCTCAAGCTTGATGGGGACAGGCTCGTCCTTGCTGCGATTCTTGAAGACTCGCTGACGCTTCAGAGACTCACACCCGGGGGCATCGATTCCCACATCTCTCGGTGAGACGTCCTCGTCAATCGATCTTGCCTTGCGCTTCTTTGAGGGTGTTGCTGCGGGCTGAGGGGGGAGAGCTCTTTCTGGGCTGGACTCGAGCTTGATCTCTGTCTTGACTTCCGTCTTGGCGACGGGAAGAGAGGAGGGCAGTCCGATGAAGAAGACCTTCTTGGAGGCGTCGTCTACGGGAGCAGGTTGTGTCTTGGAGACTCGGCCGTACTTGCTGATGGGGTTGGTCGCTGGCGTAGTTGCAACAGGCTTGACCTGCCGACGGGAAGCTGCGCGAGCCATTGCGTCGAGATGTGCAAGTGCTGGTCGTCTAGGTGATGGGGGAGAAAAACGTAGGCGGGTGAGAGCGATGCAGATTATAAGCGGGAGCTATGAAGTGGTGAAGTAGAAGTCGAGAGGGTTGGCAGGCGCAATCAAAAAGTCTCGAAGCGTGTAGAAGGTACAAGCTGGAAGTATTGAAAAGTCACGAAGAGTATGAAGAGGTTTTGTACATCGGAAGGAGAGTGGGGAGCGGAAATGATGGAGCAACGATGGCAGCAACGCGCCGGGCTAAGGGGGTCGCGGACCACCGACCGCGACAGACGCGTTTTTCGAAAGGAGCACACGATGCAGGCGGGAAGTCGCGTTAAGTGGTGGGGCGCGCTGGCGCTGGTGTTGATGGCCCGTGCTCTCGCAGCAGGCGAAACCTCGGCAACATCCTCCACCTTCGATTTTCCATGGGACCCAACGGTCTGGGCGACGGAAGCTCTTCCCGTCGAGGTCCGCCCAAGAAAAGGGACGAAAAAAAGTCGAACAAGAGGAAAAGGGAGTCAGTCTGGACGAATATTCTGCCCGGCTTCCAAACTCGCAATCCAAATTTGGGGAAAGCATTGTAACCACTGTTTTGGGATTCCTTGCTTGTCCCTGCTTGCCTCATATCTGTCAACAACCCGGGGGATTAGGCTGTTCGAGCTGTTCCAATGCAAACATGGGACGGCCCTTTTCCCCCCTGTCAACCGGCGAACCATTCGCAGAACGAGTCACAATCCCCGGGTCTTTTAAAACGCAGCAGCTATAAGCAAAGGCGGTTGCCAAAGAAAAATGTGTTATCAGTGTTAATTCATAGCTAGCTAGAAAGGCCAATTTCCTAGTTGCACACCGAAAACGAGTGCGCATGTCGATCAATGTGTAAGATGGGGACGCCCATCGTCGTCTCCAACCATCAACGTTTTTTGGGTGGCTGTTTGCGGCCAATAACCCCGTATGCAGACCGAAAAGAAGAAGAAACCCATGATATGTGCCAGTCCTGCTTTTTGTGTAAACCTCGTTCGCTAGCCGTTAAAAAAAATAGTTTGCTCCGCGCCCATTTCGCCCCGTACTCCCGTGAATTGTCCGTTTGCTAATTGTACAAGTAAAGAGTAGCCCCTGTGTCGAACAGTGGACAGGAAGAATTCGTTCGTAGCTCTGAACAAAGAATGCCTTATCGGCGGATTGATGACTGCCAGTGGTCTGTAGCGAATGATACTGGGCTTGGTGGAGGAGGGGCCGGCACGCTGTAGTCGTTCTCTTGAATCATGTGTACAGGCGTCACCGGGCGGTGGGTGGTTGAGGCGAGAGTCGCGTTTAAACTTGTGTAAAGATCCTGGCCCGTCATCAGGCGCAGATTCCTCCGTTGGGGAGAAATAGGAAGAGGCGAAGCGATCTGGATCTGGCTGGCAGGCATTTTGATTGTGTGTGCCGGGGGAAATGAACAGGTGAAGTTCTATCACGCAGGTGTTAGACAAGGAGTCTGGATGTTGCTGTGTTGTCGACGGGCTCCACGTACCGATGGTGATGGATCCTTATCCGTACGGAAGAATCTGGGGAAGAAACGGGGATTATAAAGACAGCTGTGGATATAGTTGCTTGTTGAGAGGCGTTATCGAGGCTGGAACTGGTGCCGAGACACAGTAGAGTGGAGTGTTATTCCTTAAGATGGGGGAAGGCGTATGTAAGGTAAGGTAAGTAGGTGGACGAGATGGAGGGCAGCAGGCATGAGGAAAGTGCAGATGCCAGAATATTTAAAGCCGGAAGCCCCAAACGAGAATCGGCTGACAGACACGCACGTAGAGAGAGAAAAAAGGCAGAGAGCAGAGAGAACGAGAAAAGGTGCGACCGGGCGTTTGTGCGCGATCCGTAACAGAGATTTCACAATTCCTTTCCTTGTGTCGTAAGTAGACCGACCACCCCCGGGCTGGTCAAGTCGGTGCGCAAACAAGACCAGGGTGGGTGGAATGCCTGGGAGCAAAAAGGACCCAACCGAATGGTCGAAAGGGTGGGCTATGGGCAGAGCAAATCGACAAGAGGCGCTGGTAAGGTTGCAGTTGCCGGGAGAGTTCAACGGAAGCGTGGGGAAGAAAGTCAGGGGTTCTAGCGATGAAGGGGAGATGAGCAAGACGAAGATGGGAGGGGGGGTGTGGTGAGAGTGAGAGTGAGCGTGAGCGTGAGCGTGAGAGTGAGAGGAGTGAGAAGTGGAAAGAGGAGGACGAGGGTTCAGAAAAATGGCGAGGAAGTTGAGATGGACCAAAGTTTGCTCTTTGACAGCTCACGGGCTCAAAAGACTGGCGGAAACAGAAGGCAGACCTGGCAGAGTAGAGTAAGGTACCTTGCCCGATGTTGGACGGACGTGGAATTGAGACAGGATGATAAAGGCAGAGAGGTACGGGTAGGTACACAACGAAGATCGCGGAGAGCTGGCATGCGAGGCTTGCGGTTTGCAATGTCGCAATCTAATGAGGCAAAGTATAAGACGATGAAGCACCTGGGCTTGGGCTGGGGCTGGCTTGTCGTGCTTGTGTCATGACGAATGGGCAGTATCATTGTCTCAGTGGACTGGCTGTGGTTTATTTCTGATTACCTTGGGCATTTATTTGTGGGAGCTCGCGCAGACTCTTCACGTACCCGCGCGTGGTGATAATGAAGATAGTTGATACTTTGCATCCCTATTGAAACAGCAAGGTACACATACTTACAGTGCTCTGCTTCTGGCTGCCTTCTGGCTGCCTCTGGAAATCAGGCTCGTCGGCCAAAAAGCAACATGTCGTGCAGTCCAATCTTCTGTCGTGCTGCCGTCTGTTTGTTGTGCTGGCTAGCCCCAAACCGGCTCCCATCATCCATGGAGGTCTCCAAAAGACAATCCCCGGCTTTCACGGGGGAGTGCTAGAAGCCTGGAAGTCTGGAAGGGGAGGAATGTTCCATGTGGATGTTCCTCTACCAGGATCAGGGCTGCTTGCCCCTTTGAGAGAGCTCGGCGATGGGGCCGGATGGGCTGACCCTGACCGTTCGGGTGTTCGGTGTAAGAGGAGGTGAGTACCATTAAAATGGGGGTAACTACAGATAAGGTACCTAGCGACACGAGGTGGACAATAGAAATCAAAGGGGTTTGAGCATGTATCTGCCGAGGCACAGCTGTCTTTTGCCGTCTTCCTCCCTGCCTATCCATCATCGCCGTCCTTTCTAGGCACAGAGCACGCCGCAACTATGGATACAGGAACTGCGAATAGGTACCGTCTGGCTTCTAATGGAGCCGGCGCGATTCCTCAGATAGAGAGGTGATCAGCTCGGGGAAACAGAGAAAGAATGCCGCCGGAAGTCAGGGCACGCTGGGATTGAACAGAACAGGGCCATCCCTTTCTTGCCGTGTAGGAGCTCTCACGGGCTTTACCGGCATTCGTTTCTGGGTCATCCCAGCTGTCGCACGCCGTCGGCGGGTTTTCTTTCTCTCTATCCGCTGGAAACTACTCATCGTCTTTTCTGGCCCCGGATTTTCTTGCTTATGCGGCAAGCGGGTACGCAGTACGAGAATAATCATACGGCAGCCTAGGACCTTGCGCTTTTGGGGGAACTTGCGGGCCAAACGGATCGAATGGATGAAAACAAGGCGCGAGGGATCAGGAAGAGGACTCCGTCCAGTCCCCAATTCTGCTCAAGGTCGTCCCATCCGCCGGAAGTCGGAAGTTGTACCTTCTTTTCCCCAACGTATTGGACGGAAATCGTACGGCAACTTCAACCTTGTAATCAACTGTCCAGTGTTAATGTGGAGTGAGGTATCTTGTTACCCCCGAAGCTCCGCTTGCCTTTCGCACGATCGGGGCGGCTACGGAGCTGTAGCTTGCATCTTGCGTTGCTGAATTCCAGTCAAATTGGTAAGGCGGCATCCGTCTAACCCATTTTCACTTGCGATCGTCAAAAGATGGGACCGAGGGATAGCTTATCTCAGTGACACGCCCTGAGAGCTCGCCTTCAACCCGAAATTGGACGTGATAGAAAAACTTGGACTAGTTTCAAAAGCCTCCATTTGATTGCAGAGGGAATTGGGACAAGAGAGAAAATTCCCCAATTGTTACAGAGTCGGTCCTTATTTCCTAGAGGTAAGGTAATGCTTGCCGACGGGGAGACGGGGAGACGGGGATGGCGGCCATGTGTCTTTTTTGGACCATGGGGCAATACCGGCGTGCAACACAATCTGCTCTCTATCTGACATTCGGTTCACGCGCCGGATCGCCATGCCTCCTTACGCGGACTTTTCTCGTCCGTTCTTTTCGAGGTGATGTTGCTTCATGGGGATGAGATAAGGTACCTGGAGAGGCACAGAGCATTTTCTCATTTTTATTGAATTTTTCTCTTCGAAGGAATCTGGAACTTCCTCCTTGCCTGAAGTGGACCTACCACAGTCGGTAGTGGAGGCACTCAGACTCCACTAATCAGGTACGGAAGGGGAATGTGGGGTCTCTCTTGCATTTTGCGGAGAAGCCCGCCAAAGTAAGGAACCCCCAACTTCCTGCATTCCCCAAACTCTGGGGACGGAGCCACGGGCAAGTCACGTCCAGGTTCCCCCTACTCTGGTACACAGCACAAAGCATACAACTCACAACACACGGCAGCTTCACACCACCTCATTCCCCCAAACACATCTCGGCCACGAGGTAGACGGTCGACTAGGCCTGGAAACGACATGCTACAATCTACACACCTTGACACTTCACCTTCCCGTCCTGCGACGGCACCCTTGGGTGACCCCCAACCCGACACTCGTTTTGGACTCCTGGTCTTGCGAGACAGGGGCTTGGAGGCCAACGTAGCCACTCCAAGGGCGGAGTACGAATACATCGTGGCACGCAGACACCGATGGCACGCAGACACCGAGACTAGAGAAGGCCTATTGACAATCAAGATAGGGTAGGGTGTGGCGTCCTACCACTAACACGTCTCCTGCAGCCTCATCAACAATGCTGCCGATTGTCAGCAAGCCCACGTCGTGCAATCAACCAGCCCGCTCGTATCAAGCTTCCCAAGTTCCTGCAAACGACGTACATATCCTCCTTCGCCTCGACTTACGCCTTGCGTCCTGACTCCTGACTCACGGCCCCCAAAGATTCTGGTCCAACCTCACCTCTTTCTGCCACGTTGCCTCCAGGCTCCAGCTGTCAACAGAATTTCTCACACCTTCCCGGCGTTTCTATTGTGCCCCCAAAACACGCGCAGCCATCGCTGTTTCCCCTGATGGTGACGGGAAAATTCAAGGCCATAGTAGCGTCATGGCGCCGCTTACCCTTGAACACAGGCCGCCATCCATCAATACCTCATTTCACTTCCCATGCCAGTTGTCATGGCTGGCCTATCGTCCTGCCGCCACCTTCCTCGGGGAACTCAAGCCGGCGCAGCAAGGGTGTTGACCACAACCGTCTCTACTCGTCCAGCGTGTTTGTGTTACCGGGTGTCTACGCGCTTCGATGCGAATGGTCTGTTTTAGCCTGTCGGCCTCGGCCCAAGCTTCCGCTACTATACGCTCGGATGGGGGGATTGACGTCCAGAGTACGAAATACTCACCACACTCCTGTTGCATCTTGCCGTCTCCAATGCAGCTTACCTGGCCATTAGGAACTCCTTGTTGTCATACCGACTTGCGGTGTGCAGCTACGCTTCGGTCTCAAGTAGCTGACTGGTGCACAGTGCCTGCTGTGGTCGCGGCTCAGTGCCCATCCGACACTGCCAGGCTACCTTACCCTCGGACACAAGACCTGCTTCCAAAAGTGGCGTACACAGATACATCACCGTATGATTGGAGCCTCCGCAACTTTTGGTTTGTGTTTGCTCGTCATCAAATATCAATACTTCAGCTGTCCGCCACGGGTAGCCAACGCCCGTACTTTAGACTCCCGTTCCCCGCGTTTCCACCAAGCATACGGCGCCGCGCCCCGAATCCTCATTCGACCCCACCTTGCAGCAATGTCTCACCTGGGACATATAATTTCCGCTCTTCATCTTACCGCCAATATTGCGTCAGAAAGACTTCGCCAAAGCCAGACCACCTCTAGCATGTAAGAAGTCCGTGAGCTGAGTTCTGCCTCACTTGTTGTTGTCAGAGCTAGTAATCTCTTGTGTGTTCGTGTTCATATCAGATTGACGCGAAGCTATAGCCAAGTGCTGGTCTCATTGTGAGGTCTTAGAAGCTATTCAGGGCGGCATTCCGCCTTTGCAGAATTCCATGTCGCAAACGAGATATCTCCTCGGCATGTCTCGCCGTTCTGCGGCGTTACAAGACAAAATTATCGCCATAATGCTCCCAGTTTGACATTTCTTTGGAGCTGCGATTGCTGCCGATGGAATCTCGATCATAAGCCAGTGAATTGCAGTAAACTCGCGCTGCTTTCATATCTAGACGCGCAAGCTGGGCATTGTGTGAGGCTGTAGTAAGAGGTCGGTTTGTTGAGAGCCGCACTTGCATTTGTTGTAGACTGAAAACACTGCTCCGCCGCTCGTGGTATTCCGCCCAGAAGCAATCTTTACTCAGCTCCTCAAAACCGCAAACCGACCGCGTGTGCATGGTGAGAAGGTCTCAAACGTTGTCGCCAACAAAAACAACCCGTGCTACCCGTAGACGGACGCAGTTCGTGGGGCTTGAACGCCGTCAAAGTAACACACCATGTTTGCTCGCGGTCGAAGCACGATCTACCGAGAAAGACTTTGGACGATTCCTTTTTTTTTTCTTTCTGAAAAGTGACGCGGAACTTCACTGCGATATTCCGATTCGCTGTTTTATTGCAGTATGCCCGCGCAAGGTTTCGGGGAAAGGGGGGAAGAATGAGACGCAACTCCCGGCTGCAGTCAGAGTTGGGATGGAAGTGAGATGGGCTGGCAACGCGGCTGCTACCCCGGAGCTACTGGGATGCTCCCGGCCGGGCAACTCGTTGGTGGGAGTCTAGCATGCATTGCGTCGCTTTGAATCAACGCGCCCTCTCTGTGGTATAGCCCCTCGAATCGATGGAAGTTGCTGCAGTTTGTCCATTACAAAGTCCGAAGATTAGCGTCTTGAAGTACACGCCGTCCGTTCAGCTCGGGGCGCCGTGTGGGGCCGCTCCGTTTGTAAGCTGTTCCTTTAGCGGCCGGGCAGGAACGTCTTTTGAAGCTGCACATCCATCAAGAAATGATGCTCTATGTCTAGTATCTACAGAAACTCGGGTTGAGAAGGCGGTTTATCGCTGTTAAATGAACCGAAACCTAACTCGCGGATCTCAAGTGGAATAATGCATGGTGTAGATGAACAGGTCTGGTTTCCGCATCCCTTCTTGATATAACTTCTTCGACCAAGTGGTGTAAGGTTTTGTAACTTAAAGAGTTCCCTGTCACTGACAGGGCGACTTGGAGTGAACGAATATAGGTCAGTCTTTAGAGACAGACTCGTTCAGGCAAAGCTTCAGAACGTTGAATTTATCGCAGCCGCCAGTCTTGATCGACTACCGTAGCAGATCCACTCCCCAACATATGCATACATGTGTATCCCAAGATTTACTTGAATCCTAAGATCGATTCAAACCGATGAATAGACCATCTTCCGAGGACCCTTCTGATTCAGGCGTAATGCCAGATATGGTAAGATGAGGTACCACCGACCGCCAACCCCGTCAGACCTGAAATTGAAGTGCATACAAGATCCGATTTGTAGGCCAATTGAATATCCCAGATGACCGTATGGCAACATCTGCACATCCTCTGAAAATGCAGTCTGAACCTCGATGCCGATTTCCGGTCGGTTCTCCGCTCTGTATCACGACGGCAGCACACATTGCTTTTCTCAAGCCATTTCCCCATGGTCACACGTTTTCCGAGTATGGGTGCAAGCAAACTTTCCAACAGACTGGTCCAGTCAGAGGGCGAGGGATATCATGCCCCGCCGCTCCAGTGGGGAGAGGGAGATTTGCCAAGTGGTTCGAAGTATGAACCAACAGAACCAACGAACGACTTGACTCTCCATTGACAAGTGCTTTTTGTCTTGTGACCTCTGGAAAAAAGGCATGTCCATTTTTTTCGGCTTCTTCATATTTGCAGTCTACAACCCGCGTGTGCGTCATAAGTAACAAAAAGAGACTTCGCCGTATAATCATCCAATCTGCACTTTCAGAATGGGCTCAGGTATAGCTGAAAATCCTCCGCTTTCTCATATATTCTACGACCACTGGGACCAACATCCTACCCGAATCATTCCAGCTACCTTGATCGTGATTTTTGTGCTGTTCCGCATCTATGAGACGGCGAAGCAGTACCGGCGCCTCCGGCACTTTCAAGGTCCACCTCTGGCAGCTTTATCCAAGTTATGGCTCCTCAAGACCGTGACAGGATCTCGGGGTCACCTCGAGTTCTACAACGTGACAAAGAAATATGGTGAGTGACTTTGTCTCTGTTTTGCCAAATGGTGCTCAAGTGCTCGCCGAGTCGTACAATGTGGAAAAATTCGCTTTCTAGACAGATGACGGTCTACTAGAAGGTTTCCAGAGCGCAGGCGCACAAGAACTTGAGGCTAATAGAAAATCAACTTACAAAGGCTCCCTCGCGCGTATCGGCCCCAACGACCTCCTCAACGACGACCCTGCCCTCATGAGGCGCATGCTCGGCGTGCGGAGCGAGTACCGGCGCTCAGATTGGTACGACGGCATGCGCTTCAACCCGTCCAGGGACAACGTTCTGTCGTGCAGAGACGAGGATGGCCATGCCAAGCTACGGTCAAAGATGGCCGCGGGCGTGAGTTGTGTCAGGGGAAATCCCCCCACGCAATCAGTTACTGACGAATGGCGCCTCTCCTTAGTACTCTGGCCGCGAAGTCCAAGCTTTTGAGCAAAAGGTTGACGAGAACCTCCTCCGACTGATCAAGCTAATCGAGGGTTACGTCGACGAGAGGAAACCATTCGATTTCGGGAGGAAAGCACAATTCTTCACGCTAGATGTCATTTCGGATCTCGCGTTCGGGGAGCCATTTGGGTTCGCGGCGTCTGATTCGGATATGTACGAGTATATCAAGACGACGGAGGAGAATTTGCCCGTGTTTATGGGTATGACTGTGGTGTCTGGGTCATCAGGTTGTTCCGGTATCCTTGGCTTAGGTCGATGTTGCCCACGGGCAAAAGATCGGCTGGGGTTCGGTAAGGTGATGGGGTGAGTGAGGCGGTGTCTTTCTCCTGTTTCCTAGTAAGCAATATTTTGAGTGATATTCCCAGCTGACTTTTCCGGTCCAGGATAGCTAAAAGGTTCTCTGCCGAGCGATTTGGTCCTGATGCGAAAGTCCAGAGGGATATGCTGGGTTCATTTGTCGCTCACGGTCTCACGCAAGAGGAAGCTGAATCCGAGATCCTGCTTCAGATGTTAGTCCTGCGCCGGCCCCTTCTTTCAGTCAAGATCTTGTATCCAAAAGGAATGAGTACAAGCTGAAACATCTCTAAAAGCATTGCCGGCTCCGACACAACAGCAACAGCAATCCGCGCCACGCTTCTCTACATCCTCACAAACCTCCGCGTCCACAATAAACTCCTAGCAGAGATCCTATTTATAGACAACACCGCCCTTCGCAGCCGCCCTATCGTATCAGACGCCGAAGCCCGCAACTTACCCTGCCTCCAAGCCGTCATCAAATGAGGGCTGCGCATCTTCCCGCCTGTGGCGAGTCTGATGGCCAAGCAGGCGCCGCCAGAGGGCGACAAGTGGAACGGCGCCTTCATTCCCGGTGGCACGCGCGTTGGGTGGTCTTCATGGGCCATGTTTCGCCGGCAAGACGTCTTTGGCGAGGATGCGAGCGAGTTTAGGCCTGAGAGGTGGCTGGTTGGGGAGAGTGAACGAGAAGAAGAAGATGATGAAGAAGAAGAAGGCGGTTCGATGGGCTCAGCAGAGAAGAAGCTGCGCGAGATGGAGGCGACGATTGATTTGGTTTTCAGTTATGGGCGGTATCAGTGTCTCGGAAGGCCGGTTGCGTTGATGCAATTGAATAAAGTTTTCTTGGAGGTGCGTTTTGTTGCGGTAATTCCCATTCTCTTGCTTTAATTTCTGCGCCATCCAAGTACGTCGGAAAGGAAACGCCCGTTGTTTTATCAGAGTATATGCTGACAGGGAATTCTATTAGCTACTACGCCGATTTGAGCTCACCATCTGCGATCCGTTGAATCCATGGAGGACTTTCAACTGCGGTATTCACGCACAATCTGAGTTTTGGATCAGGGCCCAGCGGAGAGCGTAGTTGATGGAGTTCCACCGTAGTTTCACACTCTCCACTTGGCTGGTTTACGTATGAGGCCTGGTAGGTTCTGGAGTACGTTGAGAGGTAACTAGAATACATAAGTTCTTGGTCTGTATGCCTACTCGTTCAAAACCCGCAATGTTAAATGCTATAAATTGCCCTTCCATATAACAGCTGGACTCCCAGTAAGCCGAATGATATTTTGCGCTTATATCTTTGTGTTTTGATCTGCGAACCATGAATTACTCTGAAAAGAGAGTGAAGAACTACGAAAGCAGGTAGATGGATGTGTGTTGCGGCATAGTTAGGTCTCGCGATATACCTCGCTCGTGACACCTCTTTCTGCTCTCGGAATACCACCTTCACCCCATTCCAAAGACTCTCTCATGCCATAGACCCTAAATCCACATAATGGCATTCAAAGATTCACTCGAGGTTTTCAATAAGAAACCACAACGAGCACCTAAGTTCTACAGAAAAGAGAGGTCAAAAGTATAACACCCAATTGGCTGTCTCACCTAGGTGAGCAACCCCATAAAGCACTCCCATTGGTTCCTCTCACCCCCCTTTAACCCCGCATGCTCCACGTTACCTTAGCTTAGGAACTACCAGGTGCCCCGTCGCGTTCGTGCCTCGGCATCTCGAATATCTCTCCCGATTGTTTCGCAGGTTTCCCGCCATTCGCTTTCATCGTCATCGATCTTTTGAGTCCTCAACACTTAACAATCGTCGGATTTCATCTCATCTCATCTCACCTCATCTCGGCCCAGCATTGCTCACTCACAGACAACAGAAATTCGCTCTTCTCTTGTCGTATTTCTCACTTCATCTCACCTCATCTCATTCCTCAATCCCTCTAGTCGTAATACCTAAAACCAAAAACGATGGCCTCATCCGATGACGAAAAGAAGATTGTGCTGTACCACTACTCTGCCTCGCCGTACGCGAAGCGGATCGTGTGGTACTTGGCTCTCAGAGGCATTCCCTATGTTCAGTGTGTAAGTCGACAATTCTCACACCTTCATCTTCACCACGATTCGGTTTTTCGTGGTACCTACCGGTACTTCCTATTCACATAAAAAACTAACAACCCCCTCTAGATGCAACCGCCAGTCCTCCCCCGCCCAGACGTAGCAAAACTAGGCCTCAACTACCGCCGCATCCCCATCCTCGCCATCGGCCGCGACGTCTACCTCGACACGCGCCTCATGCTCCGCAAGCTCGAGCAACTCTACCCTTCCCGTCCCCGTCTCGGCGCCACCACCCCAGAACACGCAGCCGTAGAGCGCCTCCTCGAAGCTCTCATAATCGACTCCGTCTTCTCCAACGCAATCAACGTCCTGCCCACGAACCTACCCATGCTGAAGGACCCCAAACGCACCTGGTTCAAGGACCGCGAGGACTTTGTCGGCGGCAAGCTCTCCACCGAAACAATAGAGCGCGGGCGGCCCAACGCCGTCAACGAGATCCGCCGCACCGTGGCACTCCTCGAGACGACGCTGCTCGCCGACGGACGGGACTGGGTTTCCGGCACGAATGGACCCTCGCTGGCGGATATCGAGGCCGTGTGGCTGCCGCACTGGTTAGCTTCCCTCCCCGGCGCGCTGCCCGCGGAGCACATTTCCAAAGAGCAGTTCCCTAAAGTCTTTGCCTGGATCGAGCGCTTCCAAAGCACAACCTCGGAAGCAAGAAAGGCAGCGGGCAAGGTCGCGACGGTGTCAGGTGACGAGGCGGCGGACATCACCGTCTCGTCACCGTACAACGAATCGACTACGGGAGGAGGAGTCGACGCCAAGGACTTGCTCGTGATCGCGCAGGGTCTCAAGGCGGGCGACGAGGTCATTGTCTGGCCCGCCGACACGGGCGCCTCGCACAAGGACACGGGGAAGCTTGTCAGCCTCGACGGGGAGGAGGTCGTATTCGAGGTCAATGGGCCCAAGGGTACCTCCGTAAGGGTTCACGCGCCGAGGCATGGCTTTCGGGTGGAGAAGCTAGAGAGGTATAACGCGCGCATCGGGGCGGCAGCCGCGAAGCTTTGATTTCTTTTCTTTTCTGCCCTTTTTGCGGGAGCGAGCGACCACGGCCCGAATCATTTTGCAACTTTCGTCATTCGTCCCGGGCGCCGTTGTCGGAAAAGGCAGCATGCACAAGTCTGTTCCTCCGGCCGCCTATCTGCTCCATTCCAGAGTGTCTGTACAACCGGAGCCATCAATCGGGGGGAATTCAGAAAAGCGTTCTATCGGGCTCGCGTGACACCATGCGGCGCAGGTGGGAAACGTGAAACAAACGCCCGCGCTACATTAGAGATAAACCACCCATCGAGAATCTGGAGCACCATCAGACCCGGTGAGAGAGGGAGGAATGTGATCAACATGTAGCTCCGAAACATATTAGGGTGCGGCTAGCGATGAGCTGGGATGTTCTACAATAAAACATGCTGAAATAAGCCACGCTGATGGCCGTCCATACGACTTTTCCATCATCTCGACGTACCGAGAAGCTGTTTCCGGCTTCGAGATGTCGAACCGCGTGTTACGTGAATACACAGGCCGGAAAGGGCAAGCTGAGTTTCACCCCAGCATGCATCGGCTTCCACAACTGTGTTTACCGAATATTCGTTGCTTTTGCTCAAGCAATATAGATGAGGTAACTTGCAACGGCTAAACATCGAGTGGCAATCTCGATAAGCTAAAGATGAGTTCCAAACTAGGCTTGGCGGAAGGATTGAGACTACTACCAACAAGCCGCGGGACGCAGGGCAGGTTTCCACGTCCGGCTGCTACGCATGCCGATATAAATGTTGATGCAATATCCGGGATTCTTTGGATGTAAGAGCCTATCATAGAGGATAGGACATCTGCCGATACGGCTCTTTATTCGGCATCCTATCAATCCCAAGGTCTTGCTCCATCTATTCGGAAAATGGGTAGGTGCTTGTGTTTGCGCGGGATGTGAAGCCAAGAGGATATGGCACGCAGTGCAACAAACTGTATCCTGACGTTGATAATCAGTTTCGGAAAGCTACTTTGTCAGTCTGGTTAAGAGGCGCACAACCCGCCAACTGAGTCTGTCTCGAAGGTTTCCATTGTAGATAAGCGCGCTGGCGCGTCGACGATTCCAAGCCCTCAGATCATCGGACGAGATCCTCCGCCAGGGACCCGGAGGGCGAGTTGAGGCTTACACAAGGCACTTGTGGCGCTGACCCGGTGGAATGGGGCAGCGGACGCCGCCGGACGGAGAACATTGGGCCTAGACGGCACGATAGGCCTAAGCTGCCCCTGCTACGGCCAAGCGTGTTGTCTCTCGTCCGAGGCACGACGTGGTTTGTGGTTCTGGACCCGAATTCCCCCATGCGACGTTGTGGTCGTTCGCACTTCGCTAGACGAAAATCGAGCATGGAGCAGTCAGATCGATATCGAGATTGATGCCGAGCCTCGATTTAGACTGGGCGCCTATCCAAACGTGCCGTCTCATCCATACTCTAGACAGGTTTCTGCCGTCATCGCTCCGTCAATGTATTCTGGGGAAAGCTTTAGATCTGGTCATTGCAGCATGAGCTCCGTCGAGATATCACGGACCGAGCTAGGTACCATAATGCATCCAAGGCTAAAAGAGGTCGAGTGGATAAGCCCCGTGTACAGTGTGACGCGACGCGCTCGCGAAAGTGCAAAGTTTGAGCACAGTGCAATATGAAAATGGTGCAAAAAGAGGAGCAAAAGCATGCACGCTGCAAGGATGTTCTCCGGGTCTAGTGCGTCATACGACGGTAGCCGACGGGACAAGTCAATCTGTTCCGGAATACGTACCGTCTGCTGACCTGAGACTCCCCGTTCGCTGGTCGGGTACTTTCATTCTCTCGCCTGGGCGTCCATCGCAGGAACGCAACAACATCCCCCACCCAAGCAGACCACGCGTGAAGAAGACGGGAGCAAGCGGTCTTCGCGGAGCAATCTAGTGGGTCGCCGGAAATCAGAGCAAAAATTTGGAAATTCCGTCATTGTCGCAAATTACGGACCCTTCTTGTCAGAATCGCAGCCTCCACCGTCGACGAGGACAGTTCTTGACACAAACCCCTCGTATGAATGACTCTGGACAAATCAAGAGACCGTTTCAATTTGGTGTTGTTCACTGTCAGGACCTCGTGCAGCCATGGGAAGGTACCACACCATTAGGGATCGCATCGCCGACCGTGCCGGGGCGTCTACTGCGTATGGGTGGGCAAGCAGCGTTGAGCTCGTTTCCTTGGCTTTGTTGGCTCAGATTTTCTATTCGTCAGCATCTTACTAGACATAGTTACGTCATGACCAGGGACGCCACCAATGCGATACAAAACTGAAAAGTATCGAGACAGTGCGAACCCAGTTGCAGAGCGGAACTTGGCCAAAGCCGTGACTATCGAGCGCATTTGGTGCCGTTTTCGAGAACTTTGCCAATCTTCCGTCTCAAGCTAAAAACAGGTCGACCCCATGAATAAGACCCTGACGTAATGTTTGGAAGCAGACAGACTCGCTTGTCGAAACGGAGAGGTATCAGCTAATTTGTTAGCAAGAGGAGCATGAATCCTTGCCGTTGGCGGATGATGGAAACTGGGAGGATGAGGAAACGGGGTGAGTATGTCCCAATGGTCTTCCCGTGTCTGGCTACCTGAAGCTTGGAGGGTTTTGCTACGGAGCAAAGTAGATATGCCCCGTCTGGCGCGATTGTTGTGACGCAATTTGTTGTACGGATACTCTGCAGTTGAGCGTGAGAGAGCGGGGACTGGCTGCCGGGGCCTCCCTGACCAAGCTGCAGCTCTTTGGGACACCCTATTGGATATTGAAGACAGTAATTTGCCACTTCGGGCTTCCCAGTCGCGTCCAAAACCGACCGTCGAAGTTGCCAGTCCTGCGGCTCCTGCCTCATTCTCACCGGCAGCTTTGGGCCAGAACCTTCAGGTAGCTGCAGCTTAGAAATCCATGGCTGACGGCCCCTGTGTAAGGCCACGCAAGTGCAACGATTTGGGGTGATGGGTTGATACAATCGTAGACGAGTATTGGTGAGAACAGTCCGTACAGTGGCTGTACGGTTCAGGTAGGGTAGACCGGCGGGATCGTGATGGGGGACGAAAACTCTTGCCCGAAAAGGAAATGAGTATGCCGATCGCTTCACCGTCACGATTTTCCCGTAGCCAGATTCCTCCAGGAAACCAGCAGCCGGACGCTTTGAAAATCTAGCAGGGAACAGGTGGCAGGTGGTTCGATGGCGTTGACTGTTCTAGACTCTCGCGAAAGGTGAGATGCAGGGCAGGGCAATGCGAAAGGCCGGGTCGAGGCCGTTGTTGACCTGCTTTCTCGCTGTTCGATGGATGGAGAAGGATGGCTGTATCCGAAGAAAAGAGAGTGGCTTGGTGGGCGATTATGAAAGAACGGGAGGTGGATGTTCTGTCAACTTGTGTATCCAGCACGTCAGTTGCGTAGGCTCCACCTTGAGCAAAAGTAACAAAGTTGAGGCAAGGCCCAAGGCCCAAGGCCCAAGGCCCAAAGCCCAAAGCCCAAAGCCCAAAGGAAGAAAAGAACAAAAAAGGGACGGGATGCCATGGCCCTCGAATGCGACAGGAAGGAAAAGTGATGCAATCAATGCAGGGGTCGGAAGACTTGGGAGAGGGGACCACCAGATGGAGACGTGCAGCCACAGTAGAAAACGTTGGCTGCAGATACTGGCTGGGTGGTGCCAGATGCGTTACGACACCGAGGGGGGAATACTTGGGCCACCCCCCGGACTTACATTTCCAACTAACCGGCGATTCTCACTGTGTGGAAGCTGGAGTCTGATTGGTCAGCTCGCTTACAGTGTGTGCAATTGCGCCGCTCTTGTCGGCAACGACCGCCTGATTTTCCACACATGCCGTACAGTGCGGATAGCCTATCAGACTTACGGAGGACGGGACGGTGATAGCACCGTGGAAGAGACACATTTACATGCCGAGCGCGGGAGGGAAGATTCAGCATCCTCTAGCCGTACGGCAGTGGCTCTGAAGATCTCGCCAGCAAGCCAAGACATGGTGTTCGTGTTGGCTGTGCTCCGAGGCATTGCAACAGCCGTCTCGACATCTTCCTTCAGCTGATAAATCAAGATAAGGCGAAGACAAGTGAGAGAGAATGGCCACTCGAAGGTAAAGATGTGTCCGTAGATGGAGAATGCGACCGAGATGGTGCGCGGCTTCGGCAGAATCGTCTGCCGTCATTCGCTTGAGGCGATAAGATGGGATGGAGTCTGATGTAGAGGTACCCATCTCGAGTCGCTCTACACTCCCGTCACAGTACACTAGGATCTGTGGTCGAATCCCTAGCATCTGCAGGTAGTTGGGCAACAAAGCCATTCAGACGCTCGCGAAAGTTGCAAAATGCGAGAAAGGGGTATCCGATCGAGGATGAAATATTGACCAGGCCCTCATGTCGGTTGCAATCGAGGCAGCATTCGTTCCTACCATTCCTACCTCGCGCCATTGTCGAACGCGCGCTACGTACCTGTTCTTCCGTAGAGGTACCTGGAGAACATATATGTTCTCCGTGCTTTGCTAAACTGATATGCCAGACAGGTGTGGTGGGACCATTCCCCATTGGTAAGCCGTTCTTGGACGTCGGGGCATTCGGCGCACAGTGCGAGAAACAATTCCCCACAAAAGCCCCAGCGTTTCTCGCAGAACGGGGAAGGAGGAAGAGGAAGAGAGAGGAAAAAAAGGTCAGGAGCAACGGATATCGAAAGGAGAGGGAAGGAAGCGCGCAGGAGCAAAAGAGACGGGAAGCCTGTCGAGAGACTGAACGGGGACGGGGGGGTCGTTGTTGGAAGGGGTGGGCACTGGGCGTGGATGGGGACATGGACATGGACGTGGGCGTTTTGGTGTCAGAGTGTGCGCCGCCGCCCACCCATTTTCTTTTCTTTCGTGCGCCCTCGCCCTTTTTTTTTTTTTTTTTTAAAATCGACCACCGCGCAACGTCATACTTGACCTGTGACGTCTGCCGTTTTTCTCCCCCGACATCTTACTCTCACAACGATACTCGTTCTGCACCCCCATCTTAGCACGTCCCCGGGTACGCATCCAGACAGAGGCCACAACTACGCAATACCTCTTTTTTTTTCTTCCTGCTGGCGGCCGTAGAGAGAGACAACTTTTTTCCTCACCACCGTCGTCGATCGTCGAAAGCCATTCCATTCTCGTGCCGCTTCCATTTCAGAGGAGCGCTGCAATAGCGTAGCTGCTGCCTCTGACGGCTAACCTCTTGCTGCCCTCGCCATCTCTGCTTTGCCCGTCCCTCCTATACTGCGCAGCGGATTGGTTTCCCCCCGATCTCTCATCGCTTCCAATCCAGATCTATCCTTCTAAGCTTATTCTTCCCCGTGTCCAACTCCTCCTCTGACCTCATCTGGCTTTTTCAACACAACCATACCTACATCATCATCCCTACCCTGCTACCGTCACCTTTTGCCTTTGGCGTCCACCCCACAAACGTCAACAACGCTTCTTTCCCCAAATATAATACATCATCGTCGTCATCATGGGGACCTCACCAAACGACGCCTCGACCGGGGGTGATACGAAGTCACCCAAACAGTCCAACAATGCCACTCCCCCACGTCAAAGTAAGTCGGACACCCTCTTCATCGCGTCACTCGTTGTTTCTTCACCGAAAGACATCGTCGTCGTTGCTGCCATTGTCCTCGTCGTCGTTCACTCGCTCACCACCGTACAGACACCATTCCGGAAGTGAAGCAACCCGACCCGAGTCTGAAGCCCGATGCTGACGGCGCGAAACCTCTTGGTCCTCCCCCTCGACCTGGACAGACGACTGGAAATACTCCCGATTACTTCGGCGCCGGAGCCGCCTCTCTCAGTCTGGAGCCCAATCCTTTCGAGCAGTCTTTCGGCGGAGGCGCGCCAGAGACACCAGGTGGTACGAAATTGCCATCCGTTGCTGCTCTGACCTCGCCATCTTCGTTGCTCCCTGGTAGCGGCGCAACTCCATTCAACTGGGGAGGAGGTTCTCTACGAACCGGTCCTTTGAGCCCGGCCATGTTGTCAGGTCCTACCAGCGACTACTTCAGCGATACGCATCATCTTCGTGGCGGATTCCCAACCCCGAACGAGTCTTCATTGAGAACTGGCTTGACTCCTGGTGGCAGTGGTTCCATGTTCCCTGCCCCAAGCCCCAATTCACAGCAACTTTTTGCTCAGTTGGCTAGTGGCGGTGCTACTCCTAGCACCATCGATTTCCATCGCACTGCGTTAAGTGCCGCTGCAAAGCGTGACACGCAGGCCCAGAACCAAAACCAGAACCAAAATCAAACTCAACCCCAGAATCAGACACAGAACCACAACCAGCAGCAGACAGCGGTGACGTCGCAGCCGCAGGAGATGCCAAACGGTGCATCCGCTGTCAAGACCGAAGCAAAGCAGTTTGACCCGCACGATAACGACGCAGCGAACGGTCTCTTTATGCTTGCTCAAGGCGCACAGGGTAGAAACGGTGCTCCAAACGGCGGATTCGCGGCAACACAAGCGCAAGCCCAGGCTCACCCACCTCCCCCTCCTGCTCAAGGCGTAAACACGTCACCTCAAATGAGTGCTAACGGTGCTGGATCTGTCGGTGCCGGCTCGTCAGTCCGTGGCGTTAGCGAAGGCGGAAGTGCGATGTCGGATGAAAGTGAGCAAGCCCGTCCCGCAGCCAGGGGCAAGGGCAAGCGCAACTCGACTGGCGGCGCATCAACAAATGGCCGTAGAAAGGCTGAAGAGCCACCGGCCAAAGCACCGCCCGCTAAGAAGTCAAAGCCGAACAACAATATTCCCCCTCCTGACATGATGGGAGATGATAGTCAGTCGGATGACGACGATATGAAACATGAGAATGGTGAAGGCGGAAAGTCAAAGATGACTGACGAGGAGAAGCGCAAGAACTTCTTGGAACGTAACAGGTAAACTCCAACCTATGGTATTCGCTCCCTGCGAGACCTCGCTAATCCCTATACAGAGTTGCCGCACTTAAGTGTCGCCAGCGCAAGAAGCAGTGGCTGGCTAACCTCCAGTCAAAGGTGGAACTGTTCAGCAGTGAGAACGATGCCCTCACAGCTCAGATCACGCAGTTGCGCGAGGAGGTCGTGAACCTCAAGACACTACTTTTGGCTCACAAAGACTGTCCTGTCACGCAACAGCAAGGCCTTCACGGTGCGTTCATGCAACAGGCCATGGAGCCATTCAACCCTCAGATGAACCCGTATGGTATGGCCGCTCCTATTCCCAACCAGCAAGTCTTGGCGGCGGGTCAGGGTGTGCAACGCCGCTTTTCATAGGATGATGAGGCCCTGTACAACAATCATTTCGAATATGAGGAGTTGGAGGATTCGAGTCATCAATAACAACCCGTCGAGGTTGCTGCTCTCGAATAGCCTGTGGCGACATCGGGATTACGACTTTCATGCTGTTCCATTCTACGGCCCAGTCATCTTACGGCTCAATTGTATCATCATTATATACGACATTCTTGCGCCAATATCTTCACTTCGTTTCTACGATGGGGTTGCAAGCAACCAGGGATAAGCTGTCCAGTAACAGAGGCAGTTCACCTTGGGTAGGTGGAGGCGGGGAGTTTGGCAGGCGTCATTGGCTTGCTGCAATTGTATCAGTCCGTCATTGGAAGGGCTAGATACTGGGCATATACATCAAAAGGAGTTCAAGGGTCGGCAAGTCATTTGAAAGGGTGTAGGCGTCGAGGGGTGGTCGATGGGAATACGCCATCTTCTGCCGGCTGATTGATTTGAACGGATTTATAGTAGCAATGGTAACAAGAGCTGCATGAACGGCAACGCCTCGTGGTCATTTAATTTATGAGACTTCGCGCCATTATGAGTTTAAGAAGTACTGCAAGATCTTGGAGAAAGTGCATCAATTTTTTCTTCTTTCTGACATGTGTATACATTAACATGCCAACAATCTTAAACGGCATAATGAACCGCGAGCCGATTTGTAACTGGATACTAGGAGGCAACGGGTCAACCCGTCGACAGCGGTGAGTGGAACTGTGGAAGTGATGTAAGTGAGGCAGTCATGTTCCAGGATTGTGAGTGGTCGAGAGTGGGTTCCCAAAACGGACTAGCGGGACTGCTCGGGTAAATCATCCCTCACTCTTGTAAACAACATCGTAGCGAAAGAGCACCCCAACTTCGTGCCTCGCGCCGCCGACTACCACACCCGCAGAAACGCGAAAATCACGACAGCACCCCGCCGACCGCCCTTCTGACAAGACTGGAAGTTAGCAAAACCGCACCGAATTTTCGGTCGCCTTGGATTTTTCACGCGCCAGTTGACGCGCTTTTCGATTGCCTCGAGGCGCGACTTCCCGATTCCTACTCCGAGCGCCACCTTTTGTCTCTCGATCGCATGCTTCATTTAACGCGCCATCCATGACGACCGTCATTCGCACCCGTCACCCGTTGCAAGTCATTAGCATGAGCAACGAGCAGCCAGAGAGAAGGAAAAGCAAGCGTCTTGCGGGTGAGTTGGAGGAGCGCGGGCATGGGGCGAGGATGATGCTAAAACGACGCGCAGCTTCATCGGTTTACGACGAGCAGGATGGCGACTTCCACTTCACGCGCGGGTCCAAATCGAAGCGAGTTAAGAACGCAGAACCGGAGCCAGAACCCGAACCTGAACTTGAACCTGAACCTGCGCCACTACCCCCGAAAAAGTCTGGAAGAGGAAGGCCAGCAAAAGGACGCTCTTCGGCGGCAGCGAAGGCGCCCGAGCCCGAGCCATCAGTAGTAGTGCCAAAGGCAGCGACATCATCAAAGCCGCGAACGCGACGGACAGCGAGCACGCAGCCGGTGGAGGACGATGAGCTGCAATTGTTTGCGCCTAAGCGCACGACGAGCCGAAGCACGCGCAGTTCGACTGGGAAAACAGAAAAGGCAAAGCCCGCCAGGAAACCAGAACCAGTACCGGAGGAGGGGGAGGAAGAAGAAGAGCACGATGGAGTTAACAGCGCTACACCGAGAGAGCCGGAGCCGAATAGGCGGCGGACGCCACTCGCCATTGAAGAACCAGTTGAGTCTGCAAAAATCACGCTTCCCGTCAGCGACACGCCTGTTATCAATCGCAACAAGGAAATGAGGAAGAAGGGCGGGGGCAATCGTAGGAGCAGTACGGGTATGCGCGGCCGGAGAGCAAGTTCGCTGATTGAGAGTGGACATAACGCGATACCCCACCGAGAGGTTGAAACTGCAGAATTTTACAAGCACATTGAGTCGGAGGGTCTCATGGAACCAAGACGGATGAAGCAGCTATTGACGTGGTGTGGCGAACGAGCATTACTGCAAAAACCGCCCCATGGCCAGACAGATTCCAATACTGTTTTGGGTGGTGAGTAAAGTACGAATCCTTGGAAACCCGTACCCAAGCTAACTCTTTTTCAGCCCGCTATATTCAGGAACAGCTCTTGAAGGACTTCTCTACAAAGTCAGAATTTTCAGACTGGTTCAGTCGAGAAGAAGAGGGGCCAAAGAAGCCCGTGGTGTACCTTCCAAACCCGCGTAATCTTGAACATCAAGAAAAAATCGAGCAACTGGAACAAAAAGTCAAAAGGTACATTTTCCATATCCCCGAGTTCATGAGGAGGCAGGGACTAACAAGCCTCAGGTTAAAATTAGAAAAGAAGAAATGGCTGGCGCTAAACAAACCGCGTCCGGATATCCCGCCACTCTTCTCAGAAACAGACAGAGCACAAACAGCAACAGTAGTCGACGCATCGATCCTCGAACCGAACGAGGCAGAAATGCTGAACTGGCTCACCCACCCGGCATCCTCGTTTGAAAATGTCCGCGCCAAGACGCTCGCCCGCCTGCAAAACACGCAGTCAACGCTGGAGTTTAAGGTGGACCAGCTTGCGGACGGCATACACAAGCTCTCCCAACGCGTCGACACGGCGGGCCGAGAGGCGGATAAGGTCCTCTCTCTCAGCGCCGCGCGGCTCAAGGAGCGGGAGGCGAGGGAGAAGGCCAACGCGGGCACCAAGGAGATGCCCGTTATGGAGGTGCTCCGCAGCCTGGGGAGGATTTTACCAGAGGACGGGGAATGAAGGGAACGATTGCTATTACACACACAACGCCGCCGTTTCTCTCCTTCTTTTTTCTTAATGACGACCGACCTTGGAGAAGGGGGGTATAATGACTGATATGAAATTGTGGTGGTTTGGGTGGGTGGCGAGGTTCATTCCTCTCTTTTTTGAATTGGCTTCCCTGAAGGGGGTTGTTTATCGAGATGGGGGTCCATCTCTGGAGGGACTGGCGGACACAACGGTCTCGTTCCTTCTCTTTCGATGCTTGTCTTGGCATGGAATTGGCGCTGGAGGCGGGCTTTTTGGGGATGGAATTTGAGAGGTACAGACTGCATCTCGAACGGAGTTTTCATTTAGCCAAATACCCACATGTTCTTTCGCTACCCACGACTCTGTAGTATGGTCCCGTGATGATGCCGTTCTTCAATTCGTGTGGATCGGTTCTTATAGGGCCAAATAGGATCAATACTGGTGTTTGATGATAGAGTCGCAATGTAGGGGATGTTTCTCTCTTTCACTCGGCTTACAAGGTAGCTCAAAATCAGTGATGTTGTCTAATGCGACGAGACCCAGCTTTTGGGCATCGCTGTACCATACACTACCATGACTGCCTACGAACTCTAGATCTTTTCCCCACAAACTCGGCAGATACATTCGGTTTGCCAGTCAGAAACTTGACCCGTTTCGATCTGGATAAAGAACTACGCAAGGATACTGTTATCAATGCCTCTACTATCTGCAGCGCCCATGTACTGTGCACGATCCAAGCCGCTTCCGCGTGTCCGTCAAGATCGAACCGTCATACAGTGTTGGTAACCATTTTCTACTGTAAATTTTCGTACGGTCCGAGCTTCCATTGCAGCATCGAAACCAAGGGTCCTGTACAGTTTTCGAGGCGAATTACGGACGAGAAGTGAGTTTGCTTCATTCGTCGTCCCCCCTCTACCTCGGTAACGTCCAAACCGACCTCGCACCTATCACAGCGTCCAATTTGTCAGACAAATCACCCAGTATACACATTTCACCACCGAACAACCTTGACATTTGCACAAACGGAACGTCGGAATCGACTATCCCCTTCCATCACCACTCTGAACCGAGTAGCAAGAAAAAAAAAATGTCGACAGTAGCCCGCGCCCTCCGCCCGGCTCGCCGCCTCCGCGTCACGGCGCCGGCACCGACCACAACGGCGGCGCCCATGATCCTCCGCAGATGCTTCGCCGACAAGCCTCCCATTTACACCGAGTCCGCCGTCAACAGCGAGCTGGGCGTCGGCGAGTTCGAGGGCATCAAGTTCCGCGTCGAGCCGCTGCGGCGTCAGGGCGAGGACGAGCGAACCATGCGCGCCCGTCTCCTTTGTGAGTTCTTTCTATTCCCCTTTTCTGTGTTGTCCTCTCAACTCCCTAGCAGAAGCAAAAGGAGGGCAGAGCAGAGAATGATCCAGACACCAAAGCCCAAGAAACTAATCATTGCCCTGCGAAAACAGACCAGTCCCGCAAGCGCGGAACCCTCGAATCAGACCTCCTCATGTCGACTTTCGCCAACGAACACCTGCCGCACATGACAAAGTCCCAAATGGCGCAGTACGACCTCTTCCTCGACGAGAACGACTGGGACATTTACTACTGGGCCACCCAGGAAGAAGCCCCCTCCGCCTCGGCCTCGACTACAAAGACCTCGTCGTCCTCGTCAAACGACACCCTCGCCTCTTCCACCGTCAACGCAGCAGAGTCCTACCGCCCCGTCGGCTCCGGCGCCGCCTCGACAATCGACTCCGGCAAGACTTCTAAGCCAAAGGAGGACGTCCGTACGCAGGACGTCCCCGGCGAGTGGGCCAACACCGTCGGCTCCTTCAAGGCGCAGTACCGCCCCGTCCCTGTGCGGTGGCAGGGTAGCGAGATTTTGGAGATGCTGAGGGCCCACGTGCGGAGCCGGCGCGCGGACGGCACTGTTGGTGTGCACCGGGATGTGCAGGAGCGTAAGGAGGGTGGGCTTGGGTTTATGCCGCCTCTGTTTGACGTCGACAGCGCTGGCAAGAAGAATTAGAAAGGGGTTTTATGGCCGTGTGATGCGCCGACGAGCTCTAGGGAGAGAGGTTTGAGACATTGTACCAATATCTATCAGGAAATATCATCTTGGGCGGGGAGGGTAAAATTATGGGAGCATGGTACGTTATAGACGGCTTCATTGGAAGCCCTCATTGCATGGTTAGGGGCGGAGAAGTAGCGCACATTTGAGAGGTGCAAAGGCTCGCTGTAAGACTTCGTTGGAAACACCTAGCACGTCGAGCGAAATTGTACACATCTGTAATTTGACAGCGACCGGAGGCTACTGTTAGAGTCCCCAGAATAGACATGTTACTGGAACGGTGCATAAGTCATTGGAGTGAAGACTGATTTCGCCGTGCCGACATTGGCAACGCGGAAGGTCGAGGGGTCGGCCGACATTGCAGGCACACGCCTCCAGCTTAGAAAAATCCTATTTGCCAGCCTTATCTCAGTGACAGTGAACATGTCATAAGCAGATTCTGCTGTAATGTAATTTGCGTTATATCATTCATGACTTTTATGGTGACCGTCGTATGTATGCATACACTAATACACACTCGAAACCCCCGAGGTGATTTTTGATGCTTCCAATGGCATCACAGAGACTCTCATCATCACCGCTGTGCGGCGGTGCAACATCTCTTATCTTCCGTAACTCCTTTACGCTGTTGGCAAGCCATTGGCTTACTGCCTTTTTCACTACACTGATGTATGCGTTTAAATCAGGTGCTTGGATCTGTCGTGATATCGCATGGTTAGCATACCCAGAGCTTCCTTAGTAGCATAGCAAAATAGAGCAAGCAACAAACCTGAAGTATGCCCGCAGGTACATAATCTGCCAACCCCACAGACCGACGAGGATGAGCGTTGTGCCGATGCCGAACCACTTGACGCGGGTGTTTGTGCTCTCGTTGGTGTCGCGCAGCTTGTGCTCGCGGGCGCGCAGGTAGTCCATCTCGGTGTTGATCTCGCTGACGAGCTCGTCGATGCGCCTGAGCTCCGCCTCGACGGGCTTGAGCTTCTCCGTCGCCTGGATGGCGTTCCAGTCCTTTGCGTCGGCGCCAATGTCGATGTCGAGTTCAATGTGGCGGCTCGTTGCGCCGCTGCGGCCGGCTATTGGTTTAAGTCACTCTTGTCAGCTTTCGTGGTTCTTTTGCTCTTCTCAAGGGGTGCAGTCAAGGACAATTGGGCAAGTAGAGGGTTTCAAGCCATTGACATTGCAATGTGCGTGAGTATAGGGGTGGGTGGATGAGACGTACAGCCAGTGAGGATGTTCTCGAAACAAACGTCGAAAGCGGCGTCTGCGTGGGAGGTGAAGACAACACGCTTCTCGCCGCCTGCAATGTCCTTTGGCTTTCCGTAGTCGTTGCCAACAGCGTCCTTGATCTAGAGAGTCACTCATCGTTAGCCAAGCTGCGATTGCAAACAATTTCCTCTTTCACCCAATCCTCTCCCTTGTTGCTATTCTGCCCCGATCTCCGAAAAGCCTCCATCTCTTCTCAGATCAAGTCCCAACATCGGGGAGGATGGCGTAGGGGGCATAGAAGTTCAGGCCACATACGTGCATGTTGACGGTCATGCCGTCACCCTTTGAACCATCCACAATAGCCGTGACGACGACCAAGGTGTCCCTAGCGACGAAATTGCGGATGCATCGCTCCTTCTTGCCCTCGTGGGTGCTCGTAGCATGCAGGTCGAATCTGAGCGCCTGAGCGCAGCAGGCGAGGAGCACAAGACCGCACACGTAGCGCAGCAATGATGTCGTCGGTGCCATGGCTAATACGCAGAAAAGGTCCGTCTCAAGTTCGAAGAGAACTCCAACAAGTATTCGATCGATTCGGGTGTCGCGACCGTCGTGGTTGAGGAGGAGAAGGGGCGGGCGGGGAGAACAGCCTGGGCGTGGGTTGTTGGGAATTGCGTCGTAAAGGAGCTCCCTGGGCTAACGAGGACACAACTGCGATAGGAGAGCTATGGGCCTCAAGGAACCACCTTTGGGGATTTTTGGAAATCTGTCGCGTTCGAAAAGGCCTGGACCCACATTGAGGACCCCTGTCGAACGGGTAGAGGTCAAGCGCTCTGGCCAATTGGAGTCGGTGGGCGGGGCAGCCTTGTGCCTTGGTACTCACGTGAGAGCGACAGCCTCGCAGCTTTTTGGGTGTGGCGTTTGGCGCGTCGGCCGCTTTCCAACATCGCGATGCGACAAAAGCGGCATTGCAGCTTCAGGAACCTGGTTTTGTCTCCTAACCTGCTGCGTAATCGGAACCTCGCGAATTTAGCACAGCTTCTGCTCGCCAACGAGATACCGCCGTCAAGATGCCCAAATGTGAGTCCCGAATCCCTCCAAGTACCTCTGCAAACACCAAGCTAACATGAGATCCCAGTCTTCTGTACGTCTCAATCAAACCCCGATCGCCCGCGAAGCTATTCAACCGAACTGACCTGGACTCTCCGATTCTAGGCGATTACTGCGATGTGTACCTCACGCACGACTCCATGAGCGTGCGCAAGGCGCACAACAGCGGTCGAAACCACCTGCGCAACGTCGTCGATTACTACCAACGTACGGCTCCCCCTCAATTCCCTCCTCATTCCCCTCCTCATTCCGTTACTTGCGCATCCATCGTGGCACATCAGAAGCTAACATGCGCCCTTTCTCTCCAGAAATCGGTCACGAAAAGGCTCAGTCCGTCATCGACTCCATCACCTCCTCCTACGCCGCCGAAGGTCAAGCACACAATAATCCAATGCTGCCACAAAACCAGCCCGGATCGGCTTTCCCGCCGCCGTTCCCCTTCCCAGGAGGTTCGTACTCACCTCCCTCACCCTCTCTCTCAGCGCCGTCTCATCACTGCGACGGGGCACATTTGCATCAAAGCACTGACCTGAACCCCTCTCTAGGTGTCCCTCCTCCCTTCCCCGGCATGCCCGCCGGCGCACCTCCCTTTCCTCAAGGCATGATCCCACGTAAGTCCCGCCAAAAACCTCTGTTCGATAGCCTTTCCAAACAAGACTAACACCGAAAATCACAACAGCCCCAGGACAAGCAGGACGCGGAATGCCACCCATGCCCCCCTTCCCCCCGGGCCCCAACGGCTCACCAATGCCCCCAGGAGGCCTACCGTTCCCCCCGCCCGGCGGTCTCCCAGCCGGCCTCCCCTTCCCGCCCCCGGGCGCGCCGGGCGGTCTGCCCCCCAACTTCCAGTTCCCCGGTATGCCGGGCGGCGGCGCGTTCCCGCCTGGACCTCCTGGTGCCTTCCCGCCCGGCGGCGGACCTCCGGGTCAGGACAGGCGGTAGAATGCTTTGGGACCATCTCGGTCACAGCATACTGCATTATCTGGGGCGCATGTCTTCTTGGTACAAGTGGGATTGGTGTTTAGGCGTCATATTCAGGGCAAAAGGGTGTATCAAAAACTTTGGTTTTCATGACATGGACATGGTATATCACATTCAATCAAAACACATAGAAGCAAAAGCTCATCCTGCACAACCCAGACAATGGGCCAAAATTCGTTCCGAAACCTTTTAGTTAAAGTAGTATCTTGACGAGCAATTTTTTTTCTATATGATACAATAATAAGACGTCCCTTCGTTATCTGTAGCAGACAGCGCGCGCGTTCAATCGTTCATCAAAAACCGGATCCCCCCCAGTCCCAGAAATCATTGTCATCAATATCGTCGTCAAAGTCTCAAAGGTTAAAAGCTTTGCCATCCGTCCCCCCGTCATCAGCTCCGAAATCCGCGAAGAAAACAGTTCTTTGTGTCGTTAGAAAGTTTCTGTAGTCGTAAAGATGAAGAAAAAGGGCGTTCGTTCGTAGCAGTCGTAATGGTCCCGTTTCATTTCCTCCAGCACCCTCCTTTTGTGCTTCATACCCAGATATATTACGCGTTGAAAGGTGCTCCAGATGGGATGTCATCTGAAATACTCAGGAAATTTTGTACGTTGCAATCGCATCAAAAATGTGCGACCGGCAAGTTGTTTTGTTCGGTTGGAGGGCCGCGGTACGAGTTCCGTCGAAGGACGTCGCCCATGCCGTCTCTTACTTCGCGCGGCCCGCTGATCTTCTGTCTCAGCTCCTGGGTCCTCTTCTCTCGCTTACGCTCATTCAGCTGTCGTGGAAGGTTCTGCAGCCCTTCCAAAGTGCCCGAAATCGAGAAACGACGTCTTCGTTTTGGTGGGCCGTCTGCGTCGCGATCGTCGTTCTGCCTCATGGAAGGCCCTGAGGTAGGTGGGGATTGGTCGCGGAGAGAGTCGAGGCTGCCGCGGCGTCTCATAACCCGAAGATTCCCGCTATCTGTCCGGCGAATGGTTCGGCGGTCAGGCTCGTTTTGAGATCCAGAGTAGACGTCATCCTCGCCACGAGCAGGAAGAATAGCAAACGTTTTCTTCACCCGCTCGCTAATCCGTCTTCGCGGGCTCGGGCGACTGTCAATAGGAGGGTATCGGTAGACCTGGCTGATAGGCTCGTCTTCCATTTCCCTCTCCCACACGTCGTCTTCCTGATCTGAGTAGGCAGGACGCCAGTGCGGGTGCAATCGGTCGTCCTCGGGCGGCGGGGCCATGCATTCCGGGCACGAGCATGGCTCTTCAACAGCAGAATGGTCGTCACCACGGGTCCCAGAGCTTGATCCTCTTCTCGTCAGAGAAAAGGTTCTAGTAAGGAGCCCAGGTCGGCCACTCTTGGGCGGATACGTCTCCGAGTTTCGTCGTCGGACCAATGCCCTTTTGATAACAGATCTACTACGCTGAGGTTGTTCCTCCTCCATTGCCTCGAAATAATTCCCCATATTGCGTTGTCTCTCATGATTGGGAGTTAATCCCGAAGGCGTCGCGGGTATGAACTGAATCGCAGGAGGATTAATCGGAGGGACAGGGGGGGCCGCGCGAGGATTGCGGAGCGGTGAATCAACGTCGTCCATGGAATGCTGAGGCTGTGAGGGTGTGATTGGACACTCGTCGTCTGGCCCTGTCGTAATAATCGTCGGCCTCTGAAGCGTTTGAGGCAACTCTCTCTCGGTCTGCGAATCCTCAGAGTCCTCCGACGGCTTGTTGGAGTGGTTGACGACAAGCACGGATGAGTTCTGATGAGGATATAAGCTCACAGCCTTGGCCTCAGACACTTCGGGCGCAGTACCGCTTGTTTCCACTGAAGCTGCAGAAAAAGGCGTATTTTGCGTAGACAGCCGTTTACCAAAGAAGGGGTCACCGTGACGGTCTACATTGAGTTTATGGTCTCGGTGATGGTGGCCGTTATCAGTCTCAGAGGATGCCGCCCTTTGGAGGGTCAAGGCGGGTATCCTCGTTTCATGTCCAGGCTGTTGATTCAACAAAGCGTTCTGGGATTTCAAACTTTCCGCGGTGAGTGAGCCAGCGCGGGAAGTGTTACGGCTGGTCGGAGCGGATAAAGAAGAAGAACGCTTCGGGATGACGGGCGGATAGTCAATCGTGCGTTGGTCAGATCCATCTGACTCGGACATTGAGCGAAGTTTTCGCCCTGGACGTTCGAATACAGGTGTAGGCAAATCGTGACTTTTCGGACCATTTGTACGGGTCGTCGAACCGACGCTGGTACTTCTTTTGGATCGTCTACTGCTGGTTGACCTGAGAGACGGCTCCCGACTAGATCTGGATGATCGGCGATCGGGAACAACAATGACCGGGATGCCACCGCTCTTCCAGACTTCTCTGCGTGCTTTGCTACTCGAAATCGAGTTAAAGGTGATGTTCGAGGCATAGCTGTCATGACGGCTTTCGCTAGGACGAGTGAGCGCCCTAGGTCGCCTCGGGCTTCCTTCCAACTGAGTAGCCGAGTTTGTAGCAGAGCTGAGGGGGGACAGATCAGAGCCTGAGTCCCTCAATCCAAATTGCTTCCGGACGTGTCTGAGCGTCTGTCTCCTTTGGGGGATTGAAGGAGCTTCGACTAAGATTGCCTCGACAATAGTGGAGGCAACCGACTTGGTTGACTTTGCCGATTTCGCAGACATTCCCGATAGTCTGCGAGAGTCCGTGTCGGCTGTCTTCCCTGGGGTTGAGGTGTTGGGCCAAGCGATTTCGCTAGGGGCATAGAAAGCTGCCCTGTCTCGTTGTGACATCGCGCGCACCGCCTTGGCAGCGTTTGTCGGTGTGACAACACGGTCTTCGATGATTTCGACCCTCCGTCTTCCAGTCCGAGGCGGGGTTTCGGGCTTGGTACGCCTCTTTCTTACCGTGACATTTCTGCCCAGGTTGTCGTCCCACTCTTGTTCAACTTCGTTATTCGAGGCCCATTCTCCGTCAAAGCTACCAAAGTCTGCCTTGGCCTTGGGGGTTGGAAGGTCCTTGGTAGGTGATTCTAGACCCAAGCCTAAACCGACTGGAGGCGGCGTTCTCGCCTGAGGCTCGGAAACGCGACGTACCGTGTTCTGGGAAGTTCGTGCTGAGAGAATGTTTGGCCGAACAGTCGACTGCAAGTCCTCTTCAGAGGAAAAGGGCTCTTCTCTGGCAGTTCGGAAAGACTCAGTTCGCGACTCAACGGTAGTAGCTTTCGATACTGTGCGGTCGATAGGTATCGGTCGAACAACCTTGGGGCGAGTTGCAGGTTGGGGAGGCGTCACATCTGGCGTGGGTGGACTTTTCTGGTTCGGAGGAGTGGCTGGGGCGCGCGCTGGGGTTGTTGGTGTCTGCGATTCCGGCGCATGAGGTTCGGCGGGCGCTGGGCTTGGATGCTGGATGGAGTGAGTGCTCGATGAGGTTCGTGAGTGGGAAGGCGGTGTCGGAGGCAAATCCGGGCCACTGCCTATCCGCTTAGGTTGGTGTCTCAGTGTCTGGGGGCTTTGCTGTTGCGGTCCTCGCATTTGCGACGCTACAGCATCCACATCGAGGTCATATTTCCTAGGCGTCGATCGCACTTCATAGGAATGCGCAGAGTCGCTTGCATGTCTTCTAGGGTGCGGTAGTACTTTATGCTTTTTGAACATTCGTTGCGCCTGCAAGCCGTCTGCAGGCAAGGTCGAGACCTGTTTCTTGGACCGAACCGACATGGCGGTGGAGTTGAGGCTCGTAGCAGCAGCCATTTCAAAGGACGATGGTTGGAAGGCGTCCCAAAGGCATGCGACGCGCTTCTAATGCACGCACGTTGACCCTTCGCAGGTTAGCGAGGATGGGAGAGGGCCAGAGTTGTTTGCATGCTGAGCAGAGTGAGGTTGATGAGCGTGTTCGTGGTTGAGATGAGGAAGTGAGTGGCCGATGGCACGACGTTGGACAATTCGGTATACCGAGTGAAGGAGGGTGAAGATTGAAAATCCGGTGGTGGTAGAGACGAGGAAATTTTAAGGGTAGGCGTGAGACATTGAATCGAAAAGACCTGGTTGGTGAATCGCGTCGGAGTCCAGTGGCGTCCAGTGATCGATGGCAGTTATGAGAGAGACAGCAGAGGCGATGAGACGGAGCACAATCCTCAAGATGGCTCAACCCAGCGATATGAGACGGAATCTCTGTGGTTGAGGTAAAGAGTATGTGGTCGCAGTGGTCACGATGTACGGGCCGTGTCTTGTGCTGTAGAGAGAAGTAGGAGGAGGGGGGATGAGGCGAGGACGAATACTCGGGCGTGGGATGCGGTCCGATCGGGTGCAAGTCGCACAGACCGACGTAGGGAGAGGAGTACCTAGGAGGCCTAGACAGAGAGAGGACGGGACGATATGTGAGATTGACGCAGCGCTTCAGCCGGGCTTGGTGGAAGCGTGAAAAGGAGGACAAAAGGGCGGTCCCAGGCTTCCTGCAACCTGCGGACGGACGCTGGCGCTATTTTGGTGCAGGACACGGCTTCAGGAGGTTGAGACGACGGAGACAAGTCGACGGTTGAAAAAAGACAGACGGGAAGGATGATTGGCAGGGCGGGAAAGGGTCTGACGCAAAGGAAGAGAATGCGCCGTCTGGGGTGGGAGAAGAGAGACAAGGGCAGATCAGAGCAGCGCAGAACAGAGATGGAGCGGCAAGTATCCGGACGTGAGTAGATTGGTCGTGGCCGAGGGTTGCAGAGACGGGCGAGGAGGAAAGCTGGCGATAGGTGCGAGAAAGAAGAATGGCGGGGCGTTGCGCGCCGGTAAATGGGTACATGATACTTACATCATTGAGGTGCTAGGAACCCTACCTAAGGTAAGTATTTAGGTACCCAAGGTGAGGTAAGGTAAGGAAGGGAGGTCGAGGTGAAGTGAGGTCAATGTATCACTCCACTGCAATTACTTGCCAGAGTACATCAGGGCCGCATCTCAGTTCAATGGTACGTGGGTCCAACCTGTTCGTTTCTTGACGGCTGCGCGCGAAGAAAGACTGGGCAGCCCCGTCGCAAACTGTGCGTGTTCCGCGTGGACGGTGGATTCGGGGCCTTTCCAAACCTGCCGAGTCAAGGAGATTCCCAGTAGGTTTCTCCCGTCAGGTAGCAGTCGCGCTTTACTGTGGTAAGGCTCAAGTCCAAAAGAAGGCAGAAGAAGTTGGCTACAGAAAAATTCGGGTGGCGGGGAAAGGAACGAACAGCCAGGCAAACTGCCCTACCTTACCTTAGCACTTACGTATTCCTGGCCGAACTTACCTTACTACCTCAAGGTAAGTATCCAGTAAATTGTAAGCAGCTTTTTGCAGAGTTGTTTCACTCACCAGCTAGGGTCGGGAATACCTGCACTTGCATTTGCCTACCCTCTATCTACTCCATACGAGTACCACTGATATCGTTGACCCCCTCCCCCTTTGTTCTCCAGTCGCATTGAGTTCGTCTCGTGATGCGCACCTCTGCCAGGATACCAAGAGGAAAGGCGCGTGTGGCCCAGCAGCAGTAGCTCCGCCAGGGGGGCCGAATGGGGAACTCTTCCACCATCCCAAGTTCCCAGCTGTCGCCGTAGCGCACTACGCGGGCTCAAGTCGGCCGGGAAAAACGGGGCCGGCCCAATCCGCCCTCCAATAAGTCAATCTGCACCATCGTTGCAACGGCCTCTTATAGGTTGGATCCTGCTTGAGTGGTTGCATCGTGCTGCACGCGTGGTTTCCTTCTTCTGCAAAGCTGCAAAGCCATGCCAACTTTTCCTCTCTGGTGCATTCACCTGCTTTTCTCCCCTTTCCCGCCTGTCTCTCCCCAAATCCCCCCATCCTTTCCAAAGTAAATACTTGTTAGTATGTGCGGAAGGTATTCTTGTGCGTGTCTTCGCCTTGGTCTCCCCCCTCACCTGCTCCAACATGCCCCAGCCAGTCTGACCGATTCGGCCACATGTCCTGCAAGCCATTTAGCCCATTAGGGAGTTGCTCGCACTTTCTAACCCATAGGTATGGATTCTGAGAGCTACCCTGCCAAGCAGCTCAGTCCGTCCTCACTTTCCATGGCACCGGTCAGTGTCAAAGCTTCTTGATAGTGCGTCCTTCTTAGCTGGCTGTCAGAAGAACGGCGTGGCATCCTAGGCATCTCGCAGGCTGGATGTCTTGCTGCAAGCGAATCCCACGCCCGTGTTCAACGGCGCCATCCGGTCTCCCGTATAATAAAAAACAACTCAGATGCAGCAACAAAGAAGTCGTAACCACTTTTTCCCGTGCTTGCCCCAAACAAATCAGAACTGTGCAACTTGGCGTCCTTCTCTCAGACCTGCATGACCTTCAACAAGCCCCGAGGCGAATCAGCAACCTGCCACGGCTTGCTGCATGAGACAAGGTGCAGATTTGGAAACAGAGCCACTGCAAAGGATGCACAGGGAGTCGGGGACGGCAAATTGACTTGCAAAAAAAAAAAAAAAAAAAAAAAAAAAAAACACGACAGGCAGCGCTGTCATGATTACATAGCAGCAGCCAGAGTTCAGCTCGCCCCGCTGAGTTGCGATAAGAAAGAAAGAAAGACAGAATAAAAATGCACCCGTGCCTTGGGTAGGTACTGTGCAATCATCAGCGTGGGCTTTGGCAAGTGCTGTTCCGATAAGTTGTCGCGCAGATATTTCGTCTTCTGTGTTCGCAGTTTTCAGAGTCCAGCTGATGTTCCGCTGCAACAGTAAAATATCTTCGGGCCGTACCACACATTTTTTGTTAGCCCAAGAGATACCGAATTGGTATGTTTCAGCCGGGGCAAGCTCAACGGGCGCGGGACGGCGCCGGGGCGGAGCACACCCGGGCTCCGCCGTGAACATCAGGGCTTGCCAGGCGAGAGTCGGCCCGGTGTGGGTCCATAGTCTCACGAAGTTCGGTGAGCGGCGATGCCATGACGGATCCGGCACCTCGGCACGTGCGGATGAGCCGGAGCAAGGTACCATCCTCCGTTGGAATTGAAGGTCGGTTGAGCGGGCAAGTTGCTCAGCTCAGTTTGTAGAAGAAACTCTCAGGTTTTAAAGTACCTACAGCTGAGATCCTAGGCGGTGGTAGAAGACCATGCATGGAACAACATATCATCCTTATCGATCTCAAGAGGTCATCACAGGCCGCCGATGAAGCCGACTTCCGGGAAAGTGGCGTACCCTGCTTATCAGCACTCCGGGCCCGGCCTTGCAACATGTTGCACATCATCGCCGCTGTTGATTTCTCTCCAGGCGTGCAGCCTGCAAAGTGTGCATGACGGGTTGCAAGTGCACCGAGGTGGCCGTTACTGCTTGTTTTCCTATTCGGGTAAGCGCCTAGCACAGGTTGCATGTGTTAGCGTGTCGTAGCTTTATCTTATCAGCCCCGCGTGGGAGTTGCTGCTTTGCCCCACGTCATCGATGAGGACTCCCATCTGAGGAACCTTCTTCACCAATGCATTTCTGAAAAATCAGGACGCTGTTGGAGATCGGGGAATGCTTCTTCGCTTCTAACGACTCATGAACTAATGTTGTTCAGGGCCATCTCATTGGCCGAGATGACTCTGCTCCTACCAGCTCAACAGGCGCTTTCCCCGCGGAACCGGGTTGGCACTGTCAACGCTGCAGACTTGTTCTTCAAAACCCGGCCGATGGCCCTGCAGAAGGTGCATCTGGGGAACCCATTCTGGCTTATCTCGTTCAGAGTTTGCATCATAATACCGACAACACTCCAACTTGACCCCGCCCTGCTCACGGCATCCAGACCGTCCGTCCTAGGGCCTAGCATCCTAGGAACAGACACTTGGACCGTTCTCCCCACGGCAATGGCTTCGCCGACAATGCCTGATTGCCTGGGTAGTAGGTAGAACCCTGTCACTACGTGCAGCACCGCTTGATCTGAAGGGTCTCCGTCCGGAGTACAGAGGCCGGGTACTCCAAGACTCAAAGCCAATCGAAGCTCGAACCAAGCATCTGCGCTGATCTTGCAAGCATCATGACATTGGAGAAGGGCGGAGGGAGCTTTATCTCTTGCCCCGCACTGCCAGCAACGTCTGCCGTGGCTCTGGTCCTTACCTAACGCGAACACGTTAATCGTTCTTACCAACATTGCGTCTGATGGTTATCCATTGACCAGTAAGCGTCTCAGGGAGCTCCTATGGTGTGGCTAATACGTCGACGATAAGCTTGCGAGCCGGATCCAGGGCCATACCTGATGCCCACCATAAAAGATTATGCGTGGAGAAGAGCTGTCGAACTTTGACCAATCTGCTTCTGAAATAGAACGGGACCTTGCAGCTCGCCGAGATTCATAAAGTCAAGGCCATTCCCCTACATGGACTTTGATTCTTGTCCTGAACAGTAGCTGCAATTTGAATTCACCGTACAGTCAACTGTTAGCACCATGGTTTCTCGAAGCATCCTCGCACTCTGCCTTGCGGCAACCGTTTTTGGTCACGGCGACCACGACGACCACCAGAAGTCCATGTCCGGACCTCACCAGTCTCTCTGGTACAACACGATCCCGGGTGACGGCGGTACTCAGGTATTTAGGAACGTCATTGACCTGGGCCTCGATCGTTGTCTTACACGTCATAGGCCGACTCTGTATTCTCGGGCATTTCCACCTTTGGTCGTCTGCCGTACCAGTCGTGCCTGGGCGCAAAGAATGTCAAGTATGACATTGCCTTCATTGGTGAGTAAGGGCGGAGAGCAGTTGACTGTGTGTGGCACTTACACCACGCAGGAGCCCCCTTCGACACGGGTACTTCGTACCGCCCTGGTGCCCGTTTTGGCCCGTCAGGAATCCGCCAGGGCTCGCGCCGTCTGAACCTCTAGTAAGTCTATGCCCACTCCGGGATGCTGATTGTGCGCGAGGAAGAATACTTACACCAGACAGCGGAGGCTACAATGTGCCATTGGCTACGAACCCTTTCAGCAGTTGGGCTACTGTTCTGGACTGCGGAGACATTCCGGTCACATCGTGAGAAGCCAACGCGCACCCTGCTCATCCGCTTGCTAACTCGAAACAAGATACGACAATACGTGGGCTCTGCACCAGATCGAAGAGGGACACTTTGAGATCCTCTCGCGCCAGCCTGCCACAGACGCGGCGAAGAAGGGACCTGCGAAGAACGAGCGCACCCTGCCTCGTGTCATCACTCTGGGTGGTGACCACACCATCACGCTGCCTCTCCTGCGCTCTATCAACCGTGCCTACGGTCCCGTGTCTGTCATCCACTTTGACAGCCATCTTGATACCTGTAAGTAAACTTGTACGCAAAGGCGCAAATAGAAAGACTCACATTGTGCAGGGCGCCCCAAGGTCTTTGGCGGGTCTCCCTCGGAGGTCGCCAGCATCAACCACGGCACCTACTTCTACCATGCCGCTCAGGAGGGTCTGCTGCGCAACGACTCCAACATCCACGCTGGTATCCGCACGACGCTCAGCGGACCCAGTGACTACGAGAACGACGGATACTGCGGCTTCGAGATTGTTGAGGCTCGCGAGATTGACAAGATTGGCACGGATGGCATCATCAAGAAGATCATTGACCGTGTCGGCACAAAGAACCCGGTCTACCTCTCTTTGGATATCGACACGCTTGACCCTGCTTGTAAGTGGTCGAATGTTCAGGACGTCTGAAAGGATATCTGCTGACTGTAGCGCGCAGTCGCTCCTGCTACCGGTACCCCTGAGACGGGTGGCTGGTCCACTCGCGAGCTTCGCACCATCCTTCGTGGACTGGAGGACCTCAACCTGATTGCCGCTGATATCGTGGAGGTTGCTGTAAGTTCTTTGCGGATGCTGTTGATTCTGGGGGCAAGGCAACAGAAGACTAATCAATGGAAATAGCCTGCTTACGATACGAACGCCGAGCATACCACCATGGCCGCCGCGGATGCGCTCTACGAGATCATGAGCATCATGGTCAAGCGCGGACCCCTCAGCGCCATGGTCAACCAGACCGAGGTCTACGAGGAGCTTTGAGGGAGAGGTATTACAGTATGGTGGCAAGAATGAAACAAGACGGCCCTTACGCAATTAAGAGTAGGGATATAGGACGGATTTTTGGTGGTATGTGGTCCTCTCGACGGTACAGGCGTTGTCGCAGGTTGGAGTTGTGACTGCAAAAGTTGGTGGACGTTGGTTGTGGTTCATAGGTGTGCGTTGGATGTAGTCAATGAATGAACGCTTTTTGAATCCGAGGAGTCCCTGAACCTATCTCTATGGCCCCAGACCATCTTAATAGACAGCCGAGTCCACATCGAAGGTATAGGTAGTAGATTGCAACGATACGTACTCAAGAAAGAGTCACGAGCATCCAAGTGAAATTCACATTGGTCTACCTAATCTTCAACGGCAGAAGCGGCATTTGCCTCATCGATCGACACAGCCCCTGCCGCATCAGCTAAATGGAACCCAACGCTTTCACGGTCCTTGCCTTACCCCCTCGCCTCGATCGCAGCCCGTAACTGGAATGTCCGGCCACCGCGTTGCGAACGCGACGCGTCGTGTAACTGCTGCTGGAATGTTCAGACTGCCTTACCGTATCCAAAGTTTCCACACAAGTTTACTGTGTAAAGACGTGGGGGAAGCACAGACCCGGACCTTTCGGGAGCAGCGGGGCGGCCTCCATCGCGGCGTGACAGGGACTTTAAGTGTTTCTATTTTGGTCGTAGGGCTAACCTGGGCTGTAGTTGCGTAGGGCGGCACGCGAGCTGCTAGCGATGAAGATGGCCGGGGGCGCATTCCAGTGGACTGGTACGCCAACTGCTGCTAGACCCGAGCTGCTTTACGGATACCTACTCTGAAGTCCGCGCAACCAATAATTTCACAGGTAGAGGATGCCTTTCCTAAGGGGCACTTTGTTGGGTAGGTTCCGTTCTTGCGAAACGAGTCTAAAAGAATCGATGATTGGATTTTGACATGGATGAGCGCTGGTTATTCTCGATATAAGGGCGTATAAGCCATCCTGCCTGTAGGCTCTGCTGAATACGACCGCCACGGAGTCGGGTTCGGTTGAGCTGAAGCCACAAGGCGGTGTTCTCCTCTTCGTTTTTTTTCTTGTTGAATTGTCGTACGAAGAAGCTCTCAGCTTTGCCGAATAAGGTTCCTCAGGTGATTTAGATCGGAAAGGGATTTCGGCGCACTGAGCAAGCGTAGCACGAAGCAAACTCTGGCTGGGCGAGTGGCCGTTTGCCCACGAAAGTCCAATCTGAAAAGACAAGTGAACATCACTAACGCATACAATCTTCTCTCTATTTTTTTTTATTTTTATTTTTCCTTTCTGCGCGATTAGAGTACGAAGAAGAGCTGGCGGCTACAATGGTGTGGCTTGACGGTTGCACGTGTATGTCTTCCGATCCACCAACACCACGCCCCTTCGCAACCGTTCTCGGGTGTTGGAATGTGCGCGAGCGGCACCCCTCCCTTCCCGGCCACTTTCAGATTCGCATTCGTGTCAGTTGTCTCAGTCTTCGTTAAAGAAGTGGTCATACTTGAGAGTATCTCGTGTCAGCTTTGCACCTCTGCACGCGATTGCCGGTGGCTTGATGATATGAGCTGTATCTGCGTCGCCAGCTCCCGAGACGAAAAACGGTAATTGTTTGACGGTCAAATTTCACTTCGAGGCAAAACCAAATCCCAGGTCTTATTATTCTAAATTCTGTTAAAATCTGTATCATATCCAAGATGGGAAGTATGGTGAGCAAGACGCAGATCGCAGGTTCATCCCATGAAGGAATATGCTACAGGGAGGGGTTGGAAGCCTCGCTCGTGATGTCAGTGATGCAGCTCTGTTCTATCGAAAATGCCTCTGCCTCCTTCGACAAGCAACATGCGGCTGATGGCAGGGACCCCAAGGAGCTGGCACGAGAGGATGTTCCCTTTGGCCTGCCATCCCATATCCCATTCCTCTCCGTTTGCTCCCTCTCTGCATGTTGCACAAACTCACTCACCCCGATCGTTCCGGGATTCTGGTTGCAGAAGAAGACGCAGTACTGAGAAAACCCGCCCAGAATGCGTGGGCAGATTCAGAGGCAACCAAGTCTCATTGCCTTTTGGAGACGACACTAGAAGAACTTAACCTTCCAAGAAAAGACGCCGACGGCAACCCGATTCGCCAATTGGCAGACCAGCCAGAAACACACCACCAACGCGCCGCTACCAGTCAGTCAGTCAGCCAGCCAGCCACCAGCCCAGCTTCGCCATCACACACCTCAGTTGACGTTTGTCTCAGCGCCGCCGCCAGCTTTTCTCTCGTCTTCGCCTTTTTTTCCCCTTCGAACCCAGCGGGTCTGCCACCGTCGTTTTCTGCAATGGAAAGAGAGAGAGCTTGACGGTACTTGGCTTTTCGCATGCGCTAACTTTTAGGCTCCGGGAAGCCGATCCCAGCCATCTTGGCTCTCTTCCTTTTCCGTGCCTGAAGATGGCTTCTTTCATTTGGCCCCCCCCCCCTTCCCCCTTCTCACTTAGTAGCGTTGCTTCCACGTAGCCATCTATATATGGATCACGGATGATTCCACCTTTCATCCCTTCCGTTTCTCTCATTATCGGCATTCATATCTCACACACCACAGCATAAAGAAACCACATCCCCTCGTTTTGTGTGAGCTTCAACCCGCACTTACACAGGCTTCGTCTATCCTCCGTCGCCTCCAACCCTTCACACCTTGGCCATCTTCACGCCCGCGATAAAACTCATCTAGAAGCGCATCAAACATGAAGACATCCGCTACCCTCATCCTCGCCGCTTCGGCGCTGGCCTCAGCCCAAGTCACATAGTAAGCCAAAGCTTCTCTCTTCCTTGCCCTCACCCTCACTGACAGCACTACTTCAGCAACGCAACAACAGGCCAATACATCTGCTCCCGTCCCAACTCCGCCTTCTGCGCAGGCGACTCCTTTGGCACAGACATCATCATCCGCTGCGACGCAAACGGCCGCGGCCAACCGGGCCGCTGCACGAACAACCTCGCCGGCCAATTTCCCTTGGGCGTCAACCCGTCCCTGTGCTGGATGTCCCAGCCCTACTCGGGCGACGCCGCCTGCGAGAAGAACTGCGTCGTCTACGCCTCACCCAGCCCCTTTCAGCTCCCGCCCAGCGTCTGCACCCCGTACGCTTCCGGCACGGGCACGGGGACCGGGTACGTCCCGAGACCTACGTACCCGATCGGCCCGCCGCCTCGGTCGTCTGGTAACGGTACGATGACGAGTACTGCTGGTCCGTCTAGACCTACTGGAACCGGCGGTGGCGGCGGTACTGGTGGCGGACCTGCTCCTTCTGGGAACGGTACCGCTCCCACGAGCCGTGGTGGTGGTGGCGGCGGCGGCGGCAACGGTGGTGGTGGTGGTGGTGGTGGTAGCTCCGGTCGTCCTACTACCGCCACGTCCAGCAGCATTCCGTCCGGCACGCGCACACCCATCCCGCCCTCGGGTACAATCACCAACCCGACCTCCGTGCCCACCGCCGCGGCAGTCCATAACTCTGTCGGCTCTCTCGTCGTTGCTGGCATCGTCGCTGCCTACTTCATCTAGACATGTTTTTGTTTTTCCTACTCGACGCGGTCTCAGGTATTACCCCCCCTCTCCAGGCGAGAGACATGGAGGTGTCCAACAACACGATCATTCCTTAGCAATTTCATACATACCCACATCACTAGGCCCGTGAAAGAAGAATAGGCCCGAAGATTTGCATTATACATCTTACTTTAATACCAAGTCAGTCACCAATCGCATCATTATGGGGCGGGAACAGTCTTTGTAGAGCCTCATCTAGAGGAAGAGTACACTTTACGCGGCGCAAGGAGTTTTATTTGAGTCCTCCCATCACTCCTATGAGTACAGTATGGGGAAATCATTTGGATTTGAGTCTTTGTCTGATTTTTCTGAGAAGAAAAGCGAGTAACGTAGCTAGTCTGGAGGCCCTGGAGGTACAGATAGATCCAATCATTTACATGTCATTCTTCATATTCTCTCGTGCGCTTTGCAAGTTCTTCCCTTAGTCAGCAAGGAACCCCCCTTTCTTGCTTCCCATTCAAAATTTCAATGCGATTCAAACCTTGATCTTCTTGGAAGGGTGGCTGTGGTGGGAAGCAGCGGATTGGCAACATCAGTCGCTGTTTTGTGCAACACGGAGATCACATGCCTAGGTCAAGATTGTGTAACAATTCAAGAGACTCTTAACAAGAGACGGCGGGAGTAAGTTCTTCAATATGTGCTCTCTTGATTGTGTGATAGAATACGTTCCCTAAGCTCGAGCCCCAGGGAATCTTCTCATATTCATCATGGCCATTGCCATTATACGTCTCTCGTATACGTTCCCCATACTATCCTTATTTCCGTTCCTCGTTTCTTCCTAATCTTAGATGAATCCATCTTCGGTGCCTTTGCAAATTCCAGTTTATAAACGCCGCCCAATGCAATGATGCTGTAAATCAAAACAACGCAACCATAAGAGAGATGACCATGACAGCCAACGACACCACAACTCTTGAATCCCCCGAATTGGGGAAATGCTTCTGGATCTCACCGGTGCGTGTCGGTGAGATACTAGAGCAGCTCGCGGTGCCACACTCATACCCGCTCGGACAGCAGCCGGGAACGGGACCGCCCTCGGAGCCGCACAAGAACCAGCCGCTCGCGCAGGTTTCCGTCGCCTGGGGCTCCGGTACTTCGGTGAGAGGGACGACGACGGTGACACCGTTGCTGATAATGGTGGTCGATTCTGTTGGCGGGCAAGAGGTAGTGGCGCAGTCGCGGCCGGTCTGGCAGCAGCCTCCGCCAGCGCGGGCGAGACAGGCGTAGAATCCGGTCGGGCAGTACGCGGATGTGACTGGCGGCTCGTCAGAGTTGGTGGACGTCGGGCGGAAAGGAGGCACCGCGGTGCCTGTAGTAGTCGTCGTAGGCTCCGGAGCCGTGGTTGAGGGCTCCTCAGCGGTTGTGCTCGTCGTGGTTCTTCTCGTGGTCGCTCCACCAACTGTCACAATCACTGTCACATGCACCGTCGTGGTTCTCCCGTCAACGAGTGTCGTTGTCGAAACCGAGGTCGTGGTGATTGTCTGCACGACTGTCGTGCCTGCTCCTCCACCACCACCTCCGCCACCAGTACTGCCGCTGCCGCCGCCGCCGCCTCCTCCTCCACCTCCACCAGTGCCCGTGGCCGTCTGACTTGGTGAAGCACTCGTTGCTGGAGGAGGGCTTGGTACGCCTCGGTCATGTTAGCTTATGACCAAGCATGGAGGAGCGTGTGAATACTTACAGCCAACGCCTTGACAGACATATCCCGGGATGCAACATCCACCACTCAGCTCTGCATCACAGCTCGTGGTACCGCTGGGACATGCCGCCACGGCTCCACTGCAAGCGGCACCCTTGGGGCAACAAGCGACATTCCCAACGTGCTCATCGACCACCTTTACACACACTTCATTGCTCAGACAGCACTTGTTTGCCGCTCCGATGTAATCGCAGCTGTTCATAGTTGTCGGGCAAGACTGCCTCTTCTCGAGAATGTGAAGCGCCTCAACGGCGCGCCGAAGACTTTCCCAGCCCGTGCTGGTAAGACTGTCATGATGTTCCGCAAAGGGTGGTCGGTATGAAAACGAGGAGTTGGACAGAAAGTTGTCATTAGCCATGCGAGCGGCGAGCAGCTCTTCGCGGGGCGAGAGTGGAGTGGTGTTTATTGTCCCAAAGACGTCGTTGGGTGTGAATGCGAGGTCATTGGGAAGGAGCTTCTCCCCGGCGTTTGGTGACATTTTGCGGATGACGGCAGGGTGCTCTGCGTTGATGCATGCTGCGGTGAGCAGCAACAGCGAGGAAGGGAGACCTAGAAGCGAATGGGAACGCATTGTGCCGAATTCGAGGCAAGCCTCTTTGATACCGATCGCAATGTGTGCTGGAACTGGCGATGATGGTGTTGAAGTTAGGTTAGAGCCATCAACAGGGCCCAAGGCTCTGTGTGTAAGTGGCGCTGGGTCGCGCCTGTCAGTTTAGGGTAGTTCACTGACGCCGACGATCTTTGTCAACGACGATCAAAGATTTGATGCGGAATGTCAATCTGCAGAGGTTCGCTCGGATTGATGTAGAAGATTGAAAAGGGTAAGGAGGAAAAAAAAGAAAAAAGAAGAGGTCTGGTCGGGCATTTAGTGAGGCGTGGATGGCGCCGCGGAAATCGGTGGCTGGGCGAAGATGCACAAGTCACCTGGCAGTCAGTCTCACGCTCCACGCCGGGAGTCCAGATCCCAGCTGCAAGACGATGGAGCTTGCTCGGGCTTCGACACAGGCTGCGACACCTCACCGCCCTCGTATCTGACCGCTGTCAACTTTTTGTCTGTGGCCCGCAGCAAGTACACGTCAAACTCGAGATCTGATCACCCCAGCAATGTGTGTATATCTCGAGTATTGTTTCCCCTTTTCTTTGCTGTCTTGTTATCGGTTTGTTTACCAGTGCTTATTTTCTCGGTCCCCAACGGCTGCGGGCTGGCTATAGCTCTGTGTACGTACCTGAGCTAGGGATTCTTTAGGGGGCTGGGCCTAGCTGATAGATGCCAAAAAGACGTCATTCAAGGCCGTTTTGCCAACAAGCTTTGGTGGCAGGGGCGGGAGAGACACGGGCCTGGACGTTGTCAGGGGTTGGGCTGCTAAGGTTTGCAGGGGTCCGCGGAACGGGAAGTCTGGGGCCACCAGACAATCCAATATCAGTGCCTGGAGGTGCTTGCGGCATCGCGAAGGCAGCACGACATATGCAAGCTCGCATCAAGGTCTCTTGCTACTAACTATCTTCACAAGGGTTGTTTATTATATACAGAAGGGGGCGCTTGGCTTTGGTTCACCGAAATCGCCATTCCATGTCTTATCAGGTATTTTAAATGTACTTTACAGGTATTTGTACAATATGTTACATGATCATATATGATCTTACATCTTCCCACAAGAGAGACCGCGCTAAAACATGCTTTCGCCGGCATCCGCCTTGTGAGCTTCTTTCTGCAGCCTCTCTGTGAGACTGCCAGGTTCTGCAGTGCCTCTCAGGAATGAGTTGCAGAGCAAGGCCGTGGCTACGCTGACGTTCAAGCTGTCAACCGAGCTTGACATCGCCACTCGCGGGATCGTAATCTCGTGGGTGGCCTTCTTCCTGATATCGTACGGGAGACCTGTGCCTTCGTTGCCAAGAACGAGAATGGATGGCTGCGAAAGGAGAGGCTTCTTCTCCTCAATGCTTTCCGGTGTCCACTGGCGGTTATCTCTGCGTAAGCCAGCTGTCGGCGCGACTGCGGCATACGAGGTCCATCCTGCGGCTGCGCTTGCTTGAAGGAAAGCTCCCGGGTCCTCCACAGAGAACAACTGCAGCTCCTCAGAAGCACCTGCCGAAGCCTTCAATACAGTAGACGTGATCGACGACGATGTTCTCTTCGTAATGGCAACCGCGGAAACACCCAGGAACCGTGCTGTCCGGAGAATGGCACCGAGGTTGCCCGGGTCCAGGATCTCGGTCAGAAGGAGCACTAGCGGCCGGGCCGTACCGGGCCTGGAAGGAATGAAACCCTCGGTTCCATTGATCGCGACGTCTTCCTTGGATTGGCGTCCCACGAAGACGGGGTAGCCCTGGGGCTCGCTGTGTTCTGCGCCGAGACCTGTGATCGGTAACTGAGGCAGTGGTGATGTCTCCATCACGATGCCGTTGTGTGGTCGGCCCTTGCTCATTTTATCGAGCAGCTGTTGGTCATTTTCGTAAAGCTTGGTGATCTTGACCTTCTTCTTTTCCGCCATGGACAAGATCCATCTATCGTCCATGCTTTCTTTCTTGTTGCTTCCCTGGTAGAGATAGAGGTGATAGAGTTTGCGTTGCGAACTCTTCAGCGCTGCCTTGACGATCGAACGACCGAAGAGGAACTGCGACGCAGCTGTTGTGTACTGAACCAAGCCACGGAATTCTGACGGATCAGAAGATGCCTCGTGGTCCGGCTGCCTCGACCCAAACCGCCGAGGAGGGGCGGCTTCGAGTTCTCTACGAGCACCCTCCCGCATAGAGTCCATTCGCTCTCGCGCAAAACTTGGCCTCGCTCCTGACTGGTTATCATGGCGGTCCGGACGGCGGTCTGAAAACTGATCGCGCTGGCGATCGGGACGGCGATCCTGGAAACGTTCGCGTTGACGATCTGGACGGCGATCCTGGTATTGGTCGCGCTGGCGGCCGTCTTGACGGTCCTGTCGACCAACTTGGAACCAGTCGTTTCCACTCTCACGCTGTGAAGTCGGCTTCGAAGACTCTTCCTCTTTTGCGCCATTCTTCTCCAGCAGCTTGCCAACCTTGTCCTTCAACTCACCACGGTTGAGTTGGTAGACCAAGCTCTTCTTGCCGAAGGAGAACTCGGGGTTGTTGAACCGCTTGCTTCGAGATTTTCTTCCCCCTTCTTCTTCCTGCTCTTTTATCCTCTCCTGCATCTTCTGGAAGGCCTTCTTGGGCTTGAAGTGGCGCTGTTCGCGGTCTCGCGGGCCATCTCGACGGCTACCGATGGCACTGGAGAATCGTTCGCTGAAAGCATCGGGCCTAGATTTGGCAGCATCTCTTGATCTGCCGCGGCCTTTAGACTCTGTCAACCGTGGCCTGGATGCAGGCCTGGAGTTGCGGTCGGTGCGATCGTTGCGTGGCTTGTCGGAACGCCAAATGCCACGATGTATCGCAGAAAGCGAACCATTGCGCGCTTGGCCGTAGAGAAATGGGTTACCGGAAAGTTGGGCGGCTCTTTGGGTTGCTGTAAATGGGCGTAAAGCGCTCCATCTTGTAAGGAGACTCATTGCATTGTGTACAAGGGATGGGCCCGGATGATGACGATGATGCTGATGTTGTTGATGTTGTTTAGTTGCACCATGTCAAGCAATGTAGGAGTGGGTTTGCGCTTCGGTGGGACTCGACTCGAGGAACTTTTTTTCTGCCATTCCAGAGCTGCGCAGGGTCTGGGCGGTGAGGATCACTTAGAAAATAGACCGGGGCTTCCATTGGCCACAGAGGGCGATCTGGTGGGCTTAATCCCGGAGTCTCCACACCGAGGACAGGTACGTATCCCCTTTCAGCACGCCAATTCCCACTTTGGAACTAAGTTTAATGGATGCAGCGGTAGCAACGCGGTTTCGAGGTTCGTCGCGTCAACCGTTGAATAATCCCACCTTCAGGCCTTGACAAGCAGCTTCCTCAACTTGCGCCATTCCCACCCCCGGCTGTCTGCTTTGAGCAGCTAAGGATGGAAATCGATTGAACTGGCCGCATTTTTTTCTTCTCTTTCTTGGTGTTTTCTCTTGTCTCCAGATTGATTAACCCCCAGAACCAACCGACGCCATCCCACCAACTCCCGACACACCCTCACAAATGCGATCAAGTCGCAACTTGTCGCATCATGGACGACCTTTCAACCGGTGCTGACGACAATATCACAATATCCCTGGCGGGATCCCCGAGCGATGCCCTATTTGGACTGGACACTGCCGACTTTGATCCCTCCCACGAGACAGATCTTCGTGCCGATGAGACCGAGGCGCATGAGAAGGTTGCGGACGAGGACGAGGTTATGCTTGACGACAGTATAGCAGACGAAGATATGGAAGTCGCCCCGGTAGACGGCGTCTCGGTCCAGACAGAGGGTGACGACGCCGCTGCCGAGCCCGCAACTGGAGAGATCGCAAAAACACCGCCCAGAACAGACTTTGGCGTCGATGAACACATTGCTTCCATTGAGGCTGATGATACACACGAAAACGAGACGGCAATAACGAGCGAACGGGTCGATGGCTTCGCAAGTATCAAGCCAGAAGATGACATAGAGCAGACGGTATCGAGATTTCGCCCCTGGAACTTCGAGATAATCCTACCGCACATATCCATGGAGGAGCGCGCCAAGTACCTCTCAATAAAGAGCGACGTCGTGGATGAAGTTATTGAAGAGGTACCTGGTGTCGAAGGCGAACTCTGGTACAGAGTCGAGCTCACTGATGGACGACAAGATACCGTAAGTTGCTCCTCTACCTTATTCGCAAACCTACTTGCAATTATGGCAGCGCTTTCTCTCCTGTGCTCGAATGCTCCTTCCCTTTGCCTCATTCTTTCCTTGTTGCCTCTCCTTCCTACCCCAGCCCATGTGAGGTGGCTCTTGCCTGCGAAGCAATCGTCAAATTCCCATACCTACCTTACCTTATAAATACCTCGACTTCCACCCAAGTCTTCTTGCCAAACCTTCTACATCCTCACTCTCCGCATACAACAGCTCTCGTCCCGAGAGTCTTGTATTGCGGTCGGCAATAGCAAACGAACAGCCCATGCCCGCCTCACAACCCAGTCAGATTTATATTGCTCTTTCCAATCTTCTCAAAATATCTCCTCAACCACTACCTATCCTCGATCAGACAATCTACGGCTCACCTCAGCCTCTACTTGTGCATTTCTAAGAACCTAGCTGACTAGCTGAAGATTCCTTTCGACGAATTGCTCGCGTATGAAGGAGGCCAGTTAGCTCTTCAAACATATCAAGGCATCATGGCTCCAGACACCAGTCAATGGCAAGACGAGTGGGAGGAGTCGATCGCAGACTCTGACGCCGATCTCGATACAAATGAGCTTGACGAAGATGAAGCACCCCGTCAATCTAAACGTCTACGAAGCTCGACAAATCGCCGCACCCGCGAAGACTCCGATTCCGACGAGGATCTTCGGTCCCGCCGTTCCAAACGCCAGCGTACGTCTACAAGACCGAGCACGAGACACAGCTCAAAAGTGATCTCAGACGATGGGATCGTTGACGAGGTTCCCCCACGAGGCCGGCAACTTAGAGAGCGGACTCAGAAACAGCTGAAATTGACAAGCATGGCCTTTGCCAGCATGCCCTTGAGTCGGGACAATGATTTGGACGAGTTATCTCAGGACCGCCCTCGCGAACAATCTGACGACGATGATGACTTTCAAATCATCACCTCCGACCTTTTGCCAAAGCCCTCCTCGGCTAGGCGCAAGAAGTCACGGCGCCTTAGGGTCAAGGCAAAAACCATCGAGCAACCCAGATCTCGTGGCTCCTCAATTGAGTTTGAGGATCGTCGTCGGTCTGGCAGATCCACGAGGAACAAGGGCAGCATGCTTGATCTTGCATTGATGGATGAGGAATCATTCTACGTTGAAGATACAGCACCCGTCAGCGTCCCGAAGGTCATGAACATCAAGGAAGTCTTCAAGCCAATTGACCATGACGCACCCTTCAATCAATATCACTCCGACATCTGCGCCACGTGCAATACTGGTCCTGCTGCCAACAAAGGTCCCCTGATTGGCTGTCAGGGCTGCTCCGTATCATTCCACAAAAGCTGTATCGGCTACAGATCTGCCAGAGAACACATTGTCACCAAGGTCGGCGTGGACAATTTTGTTCTACAGTGCAAGTTCTGCATTGGAGTCTACGCCAAGAAGGACAGGAACAGCCCAAGACATAGCCGGTGTCAAGAATGCAAACTTTCCGGACGGTCATGTGCGGCATTTTCGTCCAAGAAAACCCCCAGACAAGAAGAGAAAATTCGTCTCGAAAATGGTGGTGAAGACCCTGTTACGGCAGTGGCTCCATCATTGGTCAATAACGCCGACAACCTCTTATTCCGCTGCACCATGTGCAAGCGTGGCTGGCACTATGAGCATTTGCCATCATCACAAACGGACTCAGACGTGTCTGATATTCGCCAGCAGCGACTTGCTGAATACTCTGTCGACTGGAAATGTGTCGACTGCGGCACGGTATCCGACAAGATACAGACCTTGATTGCCTGGCGGCCCCTGGGTAAAGCTTCACTCGAATCCGGGAAGACCTACAGCGATTTCAATGAGGATGAGAAAGAGTATCTCATCAAGTGGCAGGACAAGTCATACTTCCATTGTAGCTGGATGCCTGGTGCATGGCTCTTTCACATTGCCGCGGGCGTGATGCGCAACTCCTTTGCGAAGAAAGATGCGGATCAGAACTTGGCTTTGAAGTTTACCGAGGCCGAGGCAATCCCCCAAGATGCTCTCATGGCCGATGTCATCTTTGAAGCCAAGGTGAAGGGAGGGAAAGCAAGAACGCTGGAAGATGAGATGGAGCGCATTGAGAGCGTCGATAAGATCTTCGTGAAATTCCAAGGTCTTGGCTACGACGAAACGGTATGGGATTCGCCGCCAAAGCCGGATGCCGGCGAGATTTACACAGCGTTCAAGGCCGCGTACTACGAATATCTCACTGGCAAGTACTTCACCAGCTCTACGAATGCCAGAATGATAGAGCGCGTGAACAATTGGAAGGACGAGGAATTCGTCAAGTTGGCCCAGCAGCCCCCTGGTCTTCGCCGCGGCAAGCTGATGGAATACCAAATTGAGGGCGTCAACTGGATGCTATGGAATTATCACAGTGAAAAGAACGCCATTCTTGCCGATGAGATGGGACTGGGCAAAACGGTACAGGTCGTCGGCTTGATCTCGACTCTGGTCCACGGCGACCCAAAGGTATGTTTCGCTGCTCTTGAGGAGGCTGCTACATGTTGTGCTGATTTTGACTTTCGTAGTGCTGGCCTTTCCTTGTTGTCGTTCCGAACTCAACCTGTCCAAATTGGCGTCGCGAAATCAAACAGTGGGCTCCAGACCTTCGAGTCGTCACTTACCATGGTGGCAAGCAAGCGCAAGAGTTGGCGTACAAATACGAGCTCTTTCCGCGCGGCTCCCAAGATATCAAGGCTCACGTTGTTGTCATGTCATATGACTCTGCGCAAGACGATCGCACGAAACATCTCTTCCGTTCAGTTCAATGGGCTGGCCTGGTAGTTGACGAGGGACAGCGATTGAAGAACGACAAGAGTCTCTTGTACACGGCTCTGCGTTCCATGCGCTTCCCCTTCCGACTCCTTCTCACGGGCACGCCACTGCAGAACAATAAGCGGGAGCTTTTCAACTTGCTTCAATTCATCGACCCGACCCAGAATGCTGCGAAACTCGACGAAGAATTTCAGGAGCTCAATGCGCAGAACCTCCCTGAATTGCACGGTCGGATCAAACAGTACTTTCTGCGGAGGACCAAAGCTCAGGTTCTCAAGTTTTTGCCTCCCATGGCTCAAATCATCGTTCCCGTCTCTATGTCGATCCTACAAGAGAAGCTTTGCAAGTCAATCATCGCCAAGAGTCCCGATCTGATCAAGGCCATCTTTGCAGACGACAAGGTCAACAAAAAAGACCGTGGCAGTCTGAACAATATTCTCATGCAGCTACGGAAATGTCTCTGCCATCCGTTCATGTACAGCGAAGCAGTCGAAGAGCGAACGGTTGACCAAACCCAGCTACACGAGAATCTAATTTCAGCGTCTGGGAAGTTGATGCTTCTCAACATCATGTTGCCGAAGCTGAAAGAAAGAGGACACAGGGTTCTCATCTTCAGCCAGTTCTTGAACCAATTGGACATCATTGAAGATTTCCTGAACGGTCTCGGCTTCCAGTATCGACGACTTGACGGCAGTCTCAGCAGTCGGGAAAAGCAGAAGTACATCGATGACTACAATGAGCCTGACTCTTCAGTCTTTGCATTCCTTCTCTCCACAAGGGCTGGAGGCGTGGGTATCAATCTCGCGACTGCTGACACTGTCATCATCTTGGACCCTGATTTCAATCCCCATCAAGATATCCAGGCTATTTCGCGTGCTCACCGCATCGGTCAGAAGCATAAGGTGCTGTGCTTTCAACTCATGACCAAGAATTCAGCAGAGGAGAAGATCATGCAAATTGGCCGCAAGAAGATGGCTCTCGACCATGTTCTGATTGAAGCAATGGACGATGTGGGAGAGTCTGAAGACCTGGAGTCGATCTTGAAATTCGGTGCCTCGGCATTATTCAGCGATGATCAGAGCGAAAAGGACATCGTCCGATACGATGATGCCAGCGTTGACAAGCTCCTCGATCGGTCAACTATTGAGCAGACAAAGACTGGCGACGACGATTCCGCTGAGTCGCAGTTCTCCTTCGCCCGTGTATGGGACAATGACAAAGACAGATTCGAAGACAATCTTGCTGAAGAAAATGAGCCCACAGTCAATCCTAACGTATGGGAGGAGATCTTGGCGGAGCGAGAAGCAGAAGCTAAACGCGTTGTCGAGTTAAACAAGGAAGTTCTTGGTCGAGGTGGTCGACGTCGTCAGGTAAACAATCACTGTTGGATATATATACTTTCCCCAAATCTTCTAACAGATTCATCTCAGGCAATCAGCTACAAGAACAACGGCGGCACTGGCGTGGTTACTGACCTCCCCATCAACAGCGACAGCTCCGATAATGACGGAGAATTCGTCGGCGGAGATGAGGAGGAGGATCCTGATACTGACATGGAAAATAGGGATGACAGTTCCAAAGGTAAAGCTAGACCTTCAGCTTCTCGTTCAACTAAGAAAATTACGCGTGGCGTGAAAAGAAAGCAAGTTGACACATCCACACCACAGAAGAAGCGACAGCGCAAGACATCCAAAACCGACATCGTGCAATACAAAAAGTCCAAAACGGTAACTCCACGCAAGCCGAGACAGACACCTCTAAAAAGAACCCCCAGCGCATCGCGTCAGGCCAAGACGCCCTCCACAAGTGGAAAATCAATCCAAATTGGCCTGGGTCAGGTCCAAACCCCAGACCAGACCACGGAGCAATCCAACAAAACGGACGAATCAACCCCGTCTACCTCATCTATCCACCTCCTCAGCCCAACCTTAACCCCATCTATCACCAGCCCGGAGCCCAGCTTTACCAACAACCCCCTCCCGCACCAGGAAGCCGTCCCAGTCGACCGATGAAGCCTGATATGACCTGGCTTGACCACCTGACAGCAGCCCGAACGGTCGTTGGCGGTGAGTTGCCTCCAACTCAGCAGGCTGCTCATGGGTTCCAGCAGCAACAACAGTCTGCTCCTGTCATACGTCAAGCAGCGTCTGGCAACTCTATTGTGCCAGCTACGTCAGGCAAGGCACGCAGACCGTCGTTCGGTTTGTCCCAGATGCACCCTAATGCACCTGCTTGCGCGGATTGCGGCTTTCGGCATTACTCGACCAATTGTCCAGCCCCAAATTCAGAAGTTCAATTACGTCTGGCTCTCGACCACTTGAAGCGTTGGCCATCGACGTCCAGGAACCCTGCCGCAGAACGAAAACTAATAGAGAAGCTACACTTGGTAGCCACGACGAATGATCGTCGAAAGGAATGAACCTTCGATATTTGCTTCAGAAAGCTTATAGCATTACAGGTCCTAAGATAAGATCGCTCAAACGACGACATACAGACCACTTTACTGGATTGGATCGTCAGTACCGACTGACGTATCAGCACTTACAACTTTTGGCATGGATGGGGCTTCAGATAGAAAAGTATACCAATCTGACATTTCTCCAACACTGTGCCTCCGTAGACGAACCTCATGAAATTTGCTCTGTTAGACTTGTTCAACCGTAGAAGGCAGCTGTTTGTCACGTGTTGAGGTACAAACCAGGACTGCAGCTAACCGGGCGATTGCAGCGGATCTTATTTCGGTCGAGCAAACGACGATAGCAACGGACATTTCCCGACCTTAGGCTTTTGTTGTGACTTATTGATTATTCGCGTCCAAGGCATCAGAGTCTCATGTCTGAGCCGTTGGCGTCTTGGTCCGGAACTTTTAGCCGCCCTGCAAGCGGTGGACGACATCAAAGTCGTCTTTGATGTGGTTGAAAAGAGCATCTCGACGCGTTGGAACTGGCCTTCTCGGTCGACAGCATCATAAGGTAAACAAGGTAGAAAGTGCTGGCCTCCTTCCCCGTTTGCAGGGTGGTCCGAATCTTCCATGATATCTCCCGTGCCCTAATCTGGCCCGTTTTCGACTTTTCCCAAGTAACTCAACATAGAATCTGCTTCTAATTCTTCTTCTTCTTCTTCTTCTTCTTCTTCTTCTTCTTCTTCTTCTTCTTCTTCCTCCTCTCTTCTTCCATTCTTTCCTTCCTTATTTACTTCTCTTCGCTCCTGCAGCATGGAATCGAGCCTTGCCCATTCCGCTTCCGAAAAATCATACTCGCCACGGGGCTCCCGAGGCTTTACTCGCAACACGGCACCTGAATCCGAGGCATCATTGGAACTGAAGGCCATTCCTAACTTGCAGATTAGCGACGTGAAGATGGAAAGCTCCCGAGTCGTCTTCTTCGATTCCCAGAACCCGCATCAACCGTTTTATCCTCCCGAATATCCTCAGTCTGGGTCTGGGCAGACATCGATGAGACACAGCCTCGCAAACGCTCCCCGCAGCGTCGATGCCCCGAACTGGCGCAGGGGTATGGGCATGGGAGGCGGTCAAGGCCACAGACACTACAGCTCATTAAGCTCGTCGGCCAGCGGCACCGAGTACATGATCATGGGATCTCAAGTGAAAGATTGCCAGGCTCCAAGCATGGGTCGGAACACGAACATCGACACTTCGGGCTTCCACGGCTACTGCCTCGATCGTGGAAACGGCAATTATACCAGGTTGATTCCTGCCGACTCACTTCCACCTTTGGTTGGTGTACCGGCTATTCAGAACGACGCTGAAGGTCTGCTTGTTCTCCCACAGCCTCGAGGCGTGGACCCTCAGAACTTGACTGGCAGCCCTGTCCAGCCTGTTGCTTTTAGAGTATGTTTGCTTCCTCATGTTCTTTTCCACTCCTTGCCAGGCACCAAAGTGTTGGCGCTGAACCTTTCAGTCACCTCCGTCTTCACCGGCACCGGTATCTGATGCCCTTCAGGTATGCTCACCTGTTCCTTTGAAGCCATTGTTCTTCACATGTTTTGTGTACATATTTTATGGATTACTTCGTTTACTGACAACAGTTGGTGAACTTGTAGCGCAGAATCGATCAGATCGTTGCCACCTCCCCCAACTCGCCAAAGAAGCCCAAGATCTACTGTGACAAGTGGGTTCACGAGGGCGTCTGCGCATTCACCCAGCAAGGTTGCAAGTACAAGCATGAGATGCCCCTCGATAAGGCGACGCAGCACTCACTTGGTCTTTTCCATGGGTTGCCGGCATGGTGGAAGAAGCAGCAGACTGAAGTTCGGCAACAGCAGCAGCAGCAGCAACAGCCTCAGGGCAGCGGAGCTGAGGTCTACTTTGACCTTCGTCAACAATCTCAAAGTGACTTGGATTCGTCCTTGATCAGTGATAGGGGTCTCGCTAGCTCGACGAGAGCGACGCCGTCGTGGCGGAGAGGTGAGGGTGGCAAGAACCCGGGACAGGTGAGCGCAGGATCACTGGCGAGATCAGGTGCAGGATACAGGAACTCGCCTGGTAAGTTTTCCACCATCATCCCTTCTACGGAGTCAAAGCTCATATGAACAACAGACTCGAGAACTACATACCAGCAAAATATGGATTCGCCTACCTCCTCTTGTGTCTGGGGCCCGATCGGTCCGCCTTCGAAGCAGACACCCGACCCAAATCCGCATTCCCACCAGAATATGAGTGCCTTCATCACTTCCAACAACTTCGCTCTGCTGAGCTCTCTTGACGCGAACACGGGCGAGAGGGATGATGGCCGCAGATATGAGTCCTACTAGAGTTACTAGCTTGATATCAACTTGTTGGATCGGGCATGGCAAGGTTGGAATGATGAGACACGAGGCATAACAGAGTTGTGGTTATTGTCAAGGTATCGCTTTTATTCTGTTTCCTGGTTTGAAACACTGTATGTATTATAGAAGATGCGAACCAACAATGGGGAGTCGCGATCGAATGACTGATCGAGCAATCGTCTCCTTCCACGAACTGTGACCCGGATTCATCATCCACAATGCTGGCTTTCATCTGGCCACAGCGAACGTTTTACAGCCAGGTGAGACTCCAAGTCTCCTTACCAGCGCGGAACGGCACAACCTGGATCCCCTTGCCCTCAAATGTCTGCTGGACGACGGCGCCGCCGTCGCGGGTGAGGCGGATCCTCTCCTTCCTGGTGTCCTCGGTGCCGTAGAACTTGCGACCGTAGCCGCTGACGAAGCCCTCGAGGGCCTCCTGGGTGATGTCGGCGTCGGTGAGCTCGCCGCGGGCGACGGCCTCGTCGAGGGCGGCGAGGAGGTACTGGACGGCGTAAGGTTGGGTGAAGACGCCGGCGGCGGCCTTGGAGGGACCCGTCTTTGCGGTGATGGGGTGCGGGGCGGAGTCGGTGCCGAGGAAGAACTTGCCGTTGCTGTTGACTACGGCGTTGAGGAGGGCTTTGCGATCGGCGGGGAGCTGATGGGGTTTGTTAGCTTTGCTCTTTTCTTTGGAACAAGATGATGGGTGCTTCTGCTGGGAAACTTGCCTTGGCAACGGGCTTGCAGAAGTTGAGCTACGGCACAAATGTCAGTCTTGGAAAGGCCGGGGGTTGAAAGATCTCTCATCTCATACCGCGTCACCGACGACGTCGTCGATGGTGATGAAGAGGTGGTGGCTATAGACTTGGTCAGGACTGTGGTCTTCTTGAATTTGGTTGGGATACATACCAAGTGATGGTGCCGGCGACATTGGGGCCACTTGCATCTAGTCAGTCAAAATTGCGAGTGTTCGACAGCATCGTCACCTACCATGACTTGACGGCCGCAACAGCTTCAGCGGTTGTGCAGTGCTCGAGGACTATGAAGTCAGTTGATCAAGTTCTGTCGCGTTGGACAAAGGTAACTTGTACTTACTGATTCTGAGCTTGGGGTACTTGGCGTGAAGTGCCTTCAGCGTGGGGAGGAACTGGACCCATGAATGTCAGCAGACAGACGCGCACTTTGGCTATCATCTACTGGGTTACTTGCCTTTGACTCGGCGTTGAGCGTTGTGATGTCGCTACCAGCGTGGGAAGGGCACTCTCCGTGGAGGCATAGAAGTAAGTCGACCTCCTCCATGGCCTTGAAGACCTCGTGGAAGGCATCGTAGTCGACGACGCCGTCGGCGCTATTCGTGGTGACGCCGGCAGGGTAGCTAGTAGCAAGACTCGAGTCAGCAACTAACATGTTGCTAATATCCCCAAGGCGCCCAATAAAACACACCTCTTGACTGCGGCGACGCCGGCCTTCTTGGCCTCCCTGATGGTATCGGGCGTGACGTCCTGGTGGAGGTAGAGGGTCATGAGCAGGTCGACCTCGTCCTTGCCCAGGGCCGCCTTGATGCGCGATGAGTAGTCCAGAGCTCGCTTGACGCTCGTTACCAGGTTGTTTTGCAGGTTAGGCATGATCAGTGCCTTTCAGGCTGTGTTAGTAGATGGTTCACCTTGACGACTGGGATTCGCGGCGGCGTACCTGGTTGACTCCTCCAGGACGAACAGTCGGAGCGACGATCTGAAATCGGTTTAGCATTCGTGATATGCCCGTTGGTGGTGGCATGAGTTCCATAACCGCGTACCTGGAGCATGTCATCGTCACGCAAGTGGACATGGGCATCAAAGGCCGCGGGCAACTGGACAGTATCAGGGAGAGGCATCTTGAATGGCGAGTGGACTGATGAACGGGTGTCACGACTTCTGTGAACTATTAGACAGGGTCACTTGATAATGTAAGGACTTAGATCCATACCTGATGGTCTCTATTCGCAGGTGTGGTTCAAGATTGGATTTCCGCCGATGTCGCTGAGTAGTTGACTCGGGTCCTCGATCCCGTCTCGAAATGTTTTTTTCGTTGGAGTTCATGGTGGGGGCGGGGTAACCGACTAGGTTCCCCAAAGACTCGAAACCATCAATTATTTCACTTCCTCACTTACCTACCTTAAGTTAAAACACCCATTACTGAGTGTTGATTCGCAATGACACTCGATTTGAGGCGTTTAATTGCTTAAAGAGACTTATGATAATATTCTATCTCGCAATCTAACTACCATTCACTTCAACGCACCCGTAAGAATTAAGCACAGCCTCGGAGCCGTAGGGTCCAACTCGACCAGTCGAAAGATGTAGTCTCATCTAGCGTTTTGTCCATACAGCCTGAGCTGCTTGATCTCTTTCCAGATTTCATACTTACACTTACTTCATATTGTCTCTGTGCCTTGTGTTATCTTCTTTGTTACCTTTGTTGCACTTTGCTGTATGCCATTTCTACGAGGAGGTCATTTGATCCTGCCGCTTCTCTTCTGCTCGGGTCTTTTTCAATGTCCTTTTACCAGGCTTAAATAACGTCCCTTTATGATGATGACTTTAAAGGGAAGAATGGTAAGACCCAGAGTTGTATGAGGTCAGGTAAATCGAGGTTTCTTTCTCTCTACGATAATCTAGTACTGCCCAGGACCTTGTCAGGATGGAGGGGTATTCCTGCCCCACTAGCCAGCCAACACAACCTCAGGTAAGGTACCTTACCTGTGGAGTGAATCGCTACAGGCATGATTGGGGCTTCACCTCGATTCACAGGTGGCCAGGCAGGCGAGATGTAATCGGTATCTAATCAGCCGAAAATTAAGCGAGGTGCACTTGCCTGCTGGTACCAAGCACGGACCAGAAACCCCCACAATGGATCAATGGTATCCGTACAGCCTATGCGGGTACCTGCTAGGTAGTCTTGAGCTTCATCATCTCAAGAAGCTCCTCAGGATCACGCTGGGTTGCGACTTGGCTTTGTGAACTTTTCACAACCTCTCCATACAAACCACCGTTTCCCGAACTCTCCCCTCGCCCAACTTGAGAAATCTCGACGAAATACAAGCTTCGCTCCCGGGTTTCCGCAACTGTCGCCACTGCTGTCATAACCGTTGGAGCTCGAGCTTTCTGGTTTGGCAAGGTGCTTGAATCGTCGGCAAGATGGAAGACACGCTTTTCTACTTCGAGCGCGAGAAGTACAAGACGGACGAAGTCTACGACAAGACGATTAGAAATCATATTCTGAAGATCACTCGTCTATTCAAGGACGACGCGCCGGCCATCATAGCCAAAGCGCCGCAACTCCTCGAGGTCTGTTGGTCCCCCCACCTTTGACTGTTTGCTGCTGCTAACCACCATGCCACAGATCGTCCACCCCACCGACCACTCGATTTCCTACCTCGCGATCCTGAACACCCTGAAGCATTTGGATGAAACTTCCCTGCCCCTTCCGATCGATACCTTCCGAGAACACATCGCCCGGTTCCTGTTGTCGTTCGACGCCCGCCAGATGCGCTACGTTGGTGATATCTTCTACGACCTATTGAAGGATGTCGTGGAATGCAAGTTCTTTCAGGTAAGAAATATCAAAAGCCTGATTGATGAACTTGACTAATTGCATGTTCCCTTGGCAGGCGCGTCAGTCTGTAGAGATCGTTGTTGCCGCATTGAGGCTACTCGATCCCGAATCAGCCGTACTTACGAGCCTCCACCTTGCTGTGGTGAGGCTGGCCTACGAGACGACAAATTACGACGAAGTATCGCCGATACTCGAGAAGCCATGGGTGTTCCTTCCTGGAATGAAGGACCAGCCTCGTCCGACATACCCCTGCGATTTGACAGCCTCACCTTCTGCCTATATCAGCCCAGCCACACAACTCACCGAATACTTGACTCGCGATGGTGTCATGGAGCACGAGTACCTCAGTGCCCTAATCTTCATGACGGAGCTCAAATGGGCGCAGGCTCACAAAGCCTACCAAAGAATCATCGCTTGGCCATCAAGGGAAACCTCTGTGAGCAAGTTGATGACTGACGCCCACAAGCGGTGGCTTCTCACAGGTCTCTTGGCTCTCGGCCACACACCGGTTCTGCCGGGACAAATCAGCTCAAGCGCTCAGAAGTCGTTTGCGTCTCTGTCAAAATCCTACACCGATCTCGCGAGCCTATTCTCAACTACCAATGTGGAACAATTCAAGGGTGCAGCCGAGAAAGGCATCGATACGTGGGCAGCTGACGGAACCACCGAGCTAATCAAGGCGGTCGTGACGGCGTACCAGAAATGGCAGATTCTTGGTCTCGCTGACGTGTATCACAAGATCAGCGTGTCGGAGATCCGCCAGCAAACACTCAGTGCCGAGACAGCCCGGAACCTCGAGACTGACGAGGAGGTGGAGCAGCTCCTGCAGGACATGGTCGCCATCGGAATGCTTCAGGGCTCATTGGAGGTCAGTTCTGATGGCGTCAAGTGCCTCACATTCCTCCCGCGTGACACGGAAATCGAGTACAGCGAGTACCAGAAGAAGATCACAGATGACGCGCGCATCAAGGCGCTGAACAAATTCGCCGAGGTTAGCGATGTTCGTCTTGCAGCCTCAAATGAGTACGCCAAGCACATCATTCGTGAGCAGAAGCGTCAAGACAAGGACGGTTCTCAGTCGCACAACACCGAGTTCGGCTTCGACGCATCCATCGAGGACGAAGATCTCATGACTGGTATCCAACATCCTTAGTACCTTTACCGGGCGGGCCATCTTTCGAATATGACCTTTGATGTCACTGCAGTTCGCGCCTTTTTTGACGAAGTAACGAAGGCACGGAATGAGGGGAGGAGGGCAGTGAGATAATATCTTGCATGAGAAAAAGAGCGACACATAGTGCTGCATGAGATTTGACCTCGGCATACTGGGGGCATCAGGCCGGCGTTACGAGATCAGGTTCACAAGGGATATTGCTTTGATTGCCAAAAGAGGCATTTGCGACACTATCAGCAGGATTGCAAGGGCCCGGGTTCTCGGGGCTGCTGTGGTAGATTAGGTAGAGAAAGAAGAAACCGCAAAATAGTATTCTCTTCTGACATTAGCACGTTTGCCCGAGAACATTGTTTGGTTGACACCATGTGTCTGCGGTCCTTTGCCTCATAGCTCATCAAATTTTGGGTCGCCCCCTTTAACTACCTTGGGACTCTTCACGCAAATGCGCGGACTGCCTGTCCATCATTAAAGTACACATACATCGGTCTCCCTTTCTAGCATTTTTACGAGCTGATACCAAATTGCTTAATGAGATCCGCAAGCTTAGCTCCCTCTGCCTTGTAATCGATTTGTCCTGCGCTCAAGACCTGGTAGCGTACCCTGGAAAAGATTAGTATTTGAAAATCAGTTGCAGTCAAGGGTCCATCGTACCTCTGAGCTTCGCCGAAGGTGTCCATCTTCGCACGGCATCGGAAGTTCAACTTGGTGCAGTTCGCTTGCTCGAATGCCTGTGCCATCTTCGTGTCATCCTCCTCGCGTAAAGCCATAAGATCATCTGCCGACATTCCCATAATGACACGGCCGACATCATCGAAGCAGCTGAGCCACAACTGGTTGGTGTGATCGCACACGTTGATAGACATGATGTACCGATATTCGGGCTTCGGGTGGGCAACATCGCACTTCTCGCAGCGCCAGGTGCCATCGCCCATATCAGTCACCTTCTTGTTGCAGCCCTCGTTACTGCATGCGGGATAGGCAAAGTTCTCCTGCTTGATGTAGACAATGGTAGCCTTGAGGTTGAAGTAGTCTTGGTTCTCCATGCCCAAGTTCTCCTCCTTCACCTGGAGAATGGACTTGTCCTGGTCCTTGCGCCCAGTGGCGTTGCCCATGCTAGCCATGTTGTTATGACTGCTGAACGTGTCATTGCGACCAGATGAGTCATACCAGCCCTTCAGACGGTGAGCGTCAGGAATATCCGGGTCAATGGACATTGTGCCCGAAGAAAGCAGGCTGAGACTGCGACCACCAAAGTCAGACACCTTGGTACCCTTGAAGGCCACGACAGACTCGGGCGTGGCGTCAAAGTTAGTGGCGCTCTTGCCCCAGATGGTGACGCGAACTGAGTAATTCGTGTCGTCGACCAGCGTGAGCTCACGCTTCTCGTAAGGCTTGCCAGTCGACTTGGAGACGATTTGGGACACCTCAGCGACCTCCTTTAGAACGCCAATGACGTCAACGGTCGCATCCTTCTCGACTTCCTGAAGCTCTTGAATATTGCAGAAGTTGAACCGCACCTGCGGCACACTGCTCTGATCCTCTGCCTTCTCAATCTGGGTATCGCGCTCGAAAGTGAGCTCGTAGTCGTTCGGCAGGTTTGTGAATTGCTTCTTGGCGAGCTGAACTTTGCAAGGGTTGGAAATGTAATAGACACCTCCTTCCTGAAGCAGGTCGTAGTACTGGTCACATTGGTCGTTGAAACCAGTCGCCTTAATCTCGCCACTCTCGTCAAGCAGGTTGACACTGAACAGCTTGCCCTCGCCACTGGGCTTATGCCATGTCCGGATGTCTGACTTTTGCGTGACGCGAGCCTTGATGGTCCACTTGTGAGCGTAAGGAGAGAGGGCTTCGATAGGGTAGATGTTGTTGCTTCCGTGCTGGCCGGTAGCACCTCCAGCAGAGCGCGTGGGTATCGATTGAGGCTTCGGTGTGGGCTTGGTCTCCTCTTGCTTGACACCGTAGAAGTTCTGTCCGCCGATGGTAGTGTTTGCTGCTGCAGGAGGCTTCGCTTCGAAGGCTTGTGGCTCGCCGAGCTTGTCTGGTGTGCCGAACTGCTCGACAACTTCGAGGCCGAGGATAATCAGAATGCTATTTAGAGGTTAGGTCGCCTTTCTCCAAAAGGTTAATAAGTAAAGGCAAAGGACCACGTACTTCTTCCCCTTCACGGAGTTCGCTTGGTACTGAGTAATCCGCACGATGCAGTTTCTGACCAGCTTGTTGTCGTGGACAACATGGTTTACCTGCGTAGCCAACATGCACTGAACATAGTTGCTCACATCACTGAGAACAATACGGTATCTCTCAGCGTTGCCTCCCGCCTGTGCGGCCAAAGGCTTGATCTGCAGGCACTGGAGAACGGGGACCGGGAATTTCGTGTTGGCACCTTCAGGGTCGTTGAAGATGGCGCTGCACGCGCTCAGTCAGTACGGAAAGGGTGATAGGGGCAGCGAATAATAAAATCACTCACTCCAAGGCTCCCTTCGTAATCTTTGATTCGACGTCCATCTTGAGGTTTGGCGAAGATGAAATATCGTATGCAAGTTTGTTGGTTGAGAATGGGGAGGATTTTGGGGAGTTGAGGCAAGTTCTTCGCGAGATGGAGGAGGAAAGCGCGTCGACGCGTTTAATGGCTTTTGGCGGGGTTCTTGCCTCTCATTAGGTAAGCTGGTAATTAATGAGTTCCTGCTGTTTCTCACATGCCCAGTGGTGGCCAGTTGCCTGTCGTCGTGCTTGTGTCGTCTGGATTCAGTGTGGGGAAAGATGGAAACCCGGTACGTACCTAACTTTAGGTGGCAGCGACTTCACGCGGGGCAGCTACAAGCATCAAGCTGAGACGTCATCCCTGGTAGTGTTACGAGCTATGTACACGTACCTCTCAGTCCAGACTTGATCCAAACGTTGCGCCAAGGGATACAGACTTCTAGTTTGACAGTGCATCCTGCATTTCTGTGAGCTTACATTAACATCGCAACATCAGGGACTACTTTCGACCCTAGAACCGTTTGCCTCGTACTACAGTGCTCCGCATAGATACCCATAACCCCGCTCAACAAGATGACCCAAATCGAGCCCGACATTGCGACGAAAGCTCCCGAGAGCGACGCCGCCGAGACGATCACTGTCACTGAGCCTGTCACCGAAAGCACATCTGCTGCCGACACCCCAGCTCAATCCACCAGCCCTACGACGACTACGGGAGGTGCTGGAGAGCACAGCGAGCATTGCGTGTCCGACAGACCAACTCGTGAGCTCCCTCGCTGAGCCTCTGCTGTCATTTGCGCAAGACTAACTCGAAACAGCGTCCGGCCAGTCCTCAACGGGCGAGATCATCAAGATCAACGATGTCGATGTGAGTAGATTGCCTGTCTTGCAACTACGAGCATATCGTGACCATGGCCAACGACTAACCCAATCAAGGTCTACATTTCGAAACCCGCCGACTACCCTCATGCACCAGCCAGGCTTCTCCTCCTCCTGACGGGAGGCACAGGTCTCAAGTCCACAAACAACCAGCTTCAAGCCGATAAGTTTACTAGTGAGGGCTACGTGGTGGTCATGCCCGACCTTTTCAACGGTGATGCGGCGCCCAACTCGTCGACCATCGACAGCAGCGAGGACACCGGATCCTTCCTGGACACTTTCAAGATGAAGATCGTCGAGACGGCCAAGAGCTTCCAAATTGATATGTGGCTGGCGCGACACACCGAGGAGAAGGTTCTGCCGATTCTCTACAAGGTCATTGAAGGCTCGAAAGAGAAGTTCGCTGATGCGGTAAAGAACGGCGACGGCATCTACGCTGTCGGTTACTGCATTGGAGGACGCTATATTCTTCACTTGGGCTCAGACAAGAAGGTCGCGACAGGAGGCCAAGGACTTGCTGATGCCGAGGCTGGCGAAGTGAAGACTGGTCCTTTCATCAAGGTCGGCGCGATTGCACACGGTGCTTCTGTCACCCCTGATGACTTCACGGGCGTCAAAGTCCCTATATCTCTTGTCTGCGTCGAGAATGATCCTCTGTTCCCTGAGGAGGTCAGAACACATGGCGAGGACGTCATGTCAAAGGCAAACCTCGAACACGAAGTTCAAGTGTACCCTGGCGTGCCGCACGGTAAGACCCAATACTTTGCTCTTGAGAGGCATTGACCGTATGCTAATTCTCACCGCCAGGCTTCGCTGTTGTGGGCGAATATCAGGATGCAGCCATCAAGGATGCTCAGACTACCGCTTACGATCAAATGTTGAAGTGGATCAAGGAACACTGAGCTTAGGGAAGACCGTCTCGCATGCTTTTTATGGCCTTTGCTTCAGTGATGGTCGCTCGTCTCGCGGCTTTTGATGATATCAGTGCTTTATAGGAACTTTTCTTGCGGCCCCAGGGGATATTATTATATCAATATTACAACTTCCTCGACAATCCCTTTCCAGCTGCCAATGGCACTACATCAAGTCTTTTCTTGCTGCCTCCGTATCGCTTGTAAAGCTCGAATTCCTCCTCCCAGAATTGATAGCAGTGGTAGAGCTGTAACTGCACTTATCTGTTGGCGCTGATTTGGCGCCCGAAGAGTTCACTGCCACCCGCATTTCGAGCGACTGGTCTTGGAAGACTCGCTGCGATCCCATATTCGTGCTATGCGTCCTGTTCGTCAGATTTGCCGACGCATCCTTGATTTGCCGACCAGCCTCTCGCACAATCTGTCGTGCATTGGGCATGCAGGCAACCACTACGCCGGTGCAGACCTCAATGGCAGACCAGATCGTTGTTCCACGCGCATCAGCTGTCGCATTTGCTGATGTCGCGAATGATATGAGGCTGCGAAGGCGGACGATACTAACTACTGTGAGGCTGATTTTTGGTCAGCATCTTTAAGCTCAGTGACTTAAGAACTCGCGGGCCCACTCACAAGATACCGACACTGAACATGGCAATGATATCGAGCTTCTTCTTCATCTTGAGATTCAACTTGTAGAGCTGTGTCAATGGCAGAATGAGCATCCAGACATCGAGCGCAATGTTCATGCCGCCATGTGACAAGCCCATCTTGTTGAGGTCGAGAATGACACCACGAGGTTCCTTGTCACGCCAGCCCTCCCAGATAAGCCATGTCGGCTGTCTCTGGACGAAGCTGAAGACGATGAATATAAATCCGACGAAGAGGTCGTAGGCCAACGTCCACCAGATTGCGATCCTGAATTTCTTGTCCGGAAAGATGCGGAGGAAGAACAGAAGAATAGATGCTTTTACGACGGAGAGGATAAAGATGTAGAGTGTTTGAACCATTAACAGGTACTATAAATTGTTAGCTCATGTTTGACGAAACTCTCCTTAGAGGAGTCGTCCATCTCGGTAGTACACACCCTGAGAAAGGTGGTGATCTGATAGTCGTGGAGAACCCAGATATCAAGTCCCAGGCCTTGCGGGATCACTGCAGGGCTCTGTTAGCTATCGATTTCTTTGTTGACTTCTTTGGAGGGTTGACTTACTGTACTGAATCAAAACTACGAACGGGATCAAGGCGGCCTACCCAGACTTATTAGCCAACCTTAAACAGAAGCTGGAGCTCATTCGTAAATATGGTATACTCACAAACGCAACTACCATCAGACTATCATCAGCTCCCCAGGGAGAATACCTCATAACTTTGACTGTAATTCGGCATGCGAAGAAGGCGGACGCAAGTATGAACATGCCAAGGCTGGTCGCTCTCGATTCATTGCGATAGTCTGACAGAGGAAACCCGCATGCAGTTCTTGTGATATTGACAAAGGCTGTAAATCCAAGACTCGGTTAGAAAATTTGGTATTCTTAATAGTAAGGTGAGTAGAGAATAGTCATGCACTCACTCAGGGACTCGACCACGCTACATCCTTGTTGCACGCAACCCCCGACAAAGTTGTTGAAGCCTTCATTGACACATAATTCCGCCTGTGACTGGTTGGCAAATGCAGGTTGGCTCATTGCCTGAAAAAGACATTTCGTCTAAACTCATTCATTAGCTTCCTCGACAATCGGACATCGTAAACCTTAATCCTCGACTAAGAAGACTGAGACGATTTGACTACTTACAGAACACTGTGGAGCATCGGCCAACGACTGCGCGCCAGCGAGCCTCAAGAGGCACGACGCTCCAACGGCGACGATGAATCGCAGAGTCAACATTGCGGGACGAGTCTGACAGCGAACATGCACACACAAACACGAAAGCCGCAGAGAATGACCGAAAAATGAGAGGGAGAGGCCGGTGGGAGCGGACGTAAGAAAGGGAGGGTCTCCAAGTCAAGTTATTAGGTACCCTTTCTTGTTGTGTTTGATGACGGAATCGGTACCTAGGGGGCCTAGCCCAGTGCCCATCTCCAAGTTACGATTTGCGAGGCGGCTTCAGAGGCTCAGAGACGGGTACGCCAAAGACGGCGTTGGTACGGCTTTTCCCCTCTCCTTTGAACTATTGATCCTGTCTGCTGTTCCCCCCTGCCTTGGGCGTACGTTAGCGGCGTAGAGCTTATCGCCGTCGTCTGCCCTCAATCGTTTCACAATTTCAGCCTGGGAAGCGAAAGGCGATTTTGTAGAAATTCCAGAGCTTCTGACGAAAGGCACCAATCTTGTGAAAACCAGCTCATGTCAGCTTGGTGAGGCTGTCCTTCAAAGGAATAGAGCAGCCTGCTCTCGCCACGTCTTGGAATGTCTTAGGAAATTGCCTTGCGTCCGCAACCAGTTAGAATCCCGCTAAAGATCGAGGAAAGGAGAAACCATCAAACCAGAGACCGAGAGACCGTGAGAGCGTAGCGGAGTACACTCCAACCCGCCCGCGGATCCTCTTCCGGACTGCTGGTCAAAAGCCAAGCTCGCCGCGAGCAGCCAGCCTCCTTTGAACCCTAATCGCCCCGTTCCCACCCCAGATCGCTCTCGCCCTATGCCAAGCTCTCACAGCTTTTCCCAAAAGCCCACAAGTGAGGACGGCTGGGTTGGGGGCTTGCAATAGCCGGTAGATGGTGAGCAGAAAAAAAGAGAACATTCCTCCAATGAGCGGGGGATGCTCGTCACTGCCCATGGACGGGCACTTATCCGCGCCATTTTGAACTGGAATGCGATAATCCCAGTCAGCCACGCGTGGTGGAATCGGGTGAGGTCTTCTTTGTTCTGAAGTTATCCGAGGTGACCGATAAACAGGGCGTTTCGGGGCCTTGAGAGCATCCGGTTCACCGTGGCCATCTCGGTCCGTAGATCATGGCCTCAAAGACTCCCGAATACTAGAATTCAACAACACCAATACAACACGCAGATGGAAATGTTGAAATCCCATGACGTGGCACCGCAGAGATGTTGGCACAAGTGCTCTTATGCCTGGCCGACCAGTTGACATGAGAGCTAGAAAGTCTTGAATCAAGTTCGACTAGTGATCTGCAACGCCCCCCCTACGAAATAGTGCAGATGATCTTTCCCGAGTTCTTGTTCGCCTCCAAGTGCGCATGAGCCTCCTGTATCTTCTCCCACGGAAGCACCGTATCGATCACAACCTTGAGCTTCCCCGTCTTGAAGTGCGGCACATACTCCTCCAACCGATCCCTCAACTTACCCTGATACTCCACGTCCCTGCTCCGCAATGTGCTGCCCTCAAGCCTGATCCGCTTGTACAGCAGAGGCCCAATGTTGGCCCCCTCGATGTTGGGCCCGCCCAGCAGGCCGAGCAGGACGATGCGCGCGTCCCGTGCCGCGACGTCGAGGTTCTTTTGGAAGTAGCCGCCGCCGACAAAGTCGACAATCACGTCCACGCCCTTGCCGCCCGTCGCCTCCTTGATCTTCTCGGCCCAGTCGACCTCCTTGTAGTTGAAGGCCGCCGTGGCGCCAATTTCGTTGACCACAAAGTCGCATTTCTCGTTGGACCCGGCCGTCGCGTAGACGGCGGACGCACCCGCATCCTTGGCCAGCTGGATGCCGGCGATGGAGACGCCAGAGGCGCCGGCGTGCCAGAGGACGGATTTGCCCTTTGAGAACTCGCCTACGAGGAACAGGGCTTGCGTGGCGGTGATCCAGGTCTAGTATATCATGGTCAGCATTCATTAACTGCCGCCGTTGGTGGTGTAAACAGATGATGGGAAACTATGTGCGTTGTTTTACCTCAGGAACACCAGCAGCCTGCTCCCAGGACAGGAAATCGGGCTTGTGCAGCAGCATCTTGCTGTTGACGGCAATGTACTCGGCGTATGCGCCACCGTACGCGAGGCCAAATACCTCATCTCCAGTCTTGAAATTGCCATGGTCGCCCGAGCCAAAGGATTCAACAGTCCCGCTGAACTCGACTCCCAAGGTCTTGGGCGCCTGAGGCGGGAGCGGGTAATTGCCAAGACGTTGGATCTGGTCCATGCGGTTGATGCCAAAGGCCTTGATCTTGACTAGGGCCTCACCTTCGCCCGCTGTGGGCTTTGGCGTGTCGGCATTGATGAAGAGGTTCTCTTTGGGGCCTTTGCCATCCTTGATGTCTGTTTTTTGTATTTGTAAGCCAGTTGTCTGTTATGTACGGTGAGAAGGCATGTTCGGCGCACCGACTGCTCTCATTGTTGAGGCCATTTTGATGGAGTTTTCTGATCTGAATCTCAACCTTGTTGATCTGCACTTTCGAGGCGATTTGGAAAGAATGTAAGAGATTTGTCAGTAGCTCGAAAAGATGAAGTATCACCGAGGTCCCCGTTCGGTTCCCCTCAATGACGTGCATCCGGGCCCACTGACTAATCCACTCGGGCGCCCCCGTGCCGCTCCGTAGCCGGCTCCAATATTCCCGTGCCGTGCCCGCATCGTTCTCAACCCAAAGCTCCGGAACACGCTATCATGGTCACCATACAATGCTCTTGGCCGCCGAATGGCATAATTCATGTACGAGTTTTTTTGGTTTTGTTTTTATTCTTTTCACGCAGTCTGGACTATGCCTAAGTTGCAATGACCGATCGTCTTCAGTCAATTTCCCTGCTGGAATAGGGGCGTCGATAAAGCGAAGGTGTTGGTTGCTGGATCTCGAACGTCATACAAGAAAGATGAACTCGAATAGATCTGCTTCATCCTGAGCCACGCACTTCTGGGGTGTCTTCGCAGTGTTTTGAAGGGTCTCATGAGTAGATTGATTTGTTATTATTTTTCCCACCTTGTTGACTTTGTCGACTATTCACCTTGATATTTCAGAACGTCTCAGCTGCAGAGGCCTGGGATGCTCAAAGGGTCGTCCAGCTGCAGCTCATCGCGCACACAGCATCTCTATAACAGCCCTCAATTCTTCGGTCATGAGAGACTGTGGGAATGAGAGAAAGGGGGTTATATGAACCGCGTTGGTGGTTTTGACCATCGATCATCCATGTTTCTAAGTAGACAGTATATCTCTTGAAAGTTACCATCGACCTTGAACTTGTGGCGCCGTCATGATGGTGACAGCGAATATCGGTGAGCTAGAATCATGGTCCAAAGTAAATTCGTCGAGGGATGGGGAGCTTAGAAGGCAATTTCAGACTAGACTTTCCATAGTCAAGTTCAAGCGAGGACACTCTCCCTCGCCGTCCGCTCAATGCTTTCCATGTGTTTTATTTCCTAAGTCGTGTAGGATGTTGTGAAGCTTCATGAGATAAGGATACTCGGCAGTGGGACACCGAAATATTCTTGCTCCGCGTCGGGCGAGGCCGGACCTGCGAGCCGAATATTAATAACGTTGTCTTCGAACATGGTCACCTTGGACCAAGCTCCTAGCTAGCACAAGTCGCAGCAGCACAAATAAGACTGTCAAGATCAAAGTGAGGTCAGACCAAGGATTCCCTAGCCACAGAGTGGTTCTCCAGGACTTGACAGCTGGTCTATCTCGCGGAGATCTGATGAAGCTAGTATTGAAAGGCTGGCATGAATTAGGAGTTGATATACCGCTTAACAAATGAGACGTAGAGCTGGAAACGCAAACCTTAGGTTTGAGAGACTCGAAGATGAATGGAATGAGTTGGTTGATCCGCGTTACAATTGGTTGATGAAGTTATACGAGTCACTTGTCTCTTGAGGTCCTCCATACAACGATAAGCAGCAAGAGAGTATGCAAGCTGCAGGTACGGAAACACAATGGAAGTGAGCCGAAGAGGGGGGTAAAGAATAAAGTCGGTCAATAGTCCCGATTGAGTTGATCAAAGTCTGTGTTGTGTGGAAATTAATTGATGGTCAGGGTGCGCTGTAACACCCCGGATTGGCCCAGGCGGCCGGCCAGATTGCTGCACAGGCCACTGGGCACACCACCGCAACCCGTGGGCCGCAGGTGGCCGGGAACATGTAGCCCCGCTAAGCCTTCGAGGCCGTTCGAGGCGAGTATGCCTGTCCAGACCAGAATGATTCAGCTCGCTAAACTGTATTGATACGAATACAACCCCCCGATCCCTCTGAATCGAACGAGGGTTGGTCGTGAAGTCGCTGTTACCAAGAAGTCAGGCGAATCAGGTAGTGACATCTCGGAATGAGCCAGATGAGGTCCCTGCAAGTGGTCAGAATGTTGGGTGAGTTCAATTCTACGGCTACGGCGGAGACATCTGTCGATGATAGGACGGATGCCATTTTTTGGGATCTTGGAGTTGTTTCTTGGTCATTATTCTCCCCAACCGGAAGGTGGAATATACGAAAAGGAGAGTGAGGCTGCGAAAAGACATTTGCTGTGTCACTCTTTCGTGGCGGTGTCACGTCTGATACCTTTGGGCGCTATTCGGGTCAGACGGGTCGATTCTGCCTGAACAGCGATGTATCCGTATCGATTCTCCGTACAGATAAATATAAACTGTTGACGTTGTTCGGGGTCCGTGGAGAAGTTGGCCGCAGTTTCCACCTCAGAACGTGGCAGGATCTCGATGCGGTGACAGGCAATGATCAACGCTGATTTTCTCCGAGCGATTGAGATAGAACGTCTCCGCTGCACGCAAAGACTTGAACTCAAACGGCGGGGAATGGTTCTCTACACTAGAACTTGAAAGGAAACCTGTCGCAACGGAGGCCGGAGGGTGCTAGGGCCCCGGAGACCCTTGGGGTGTGAGTGTGACTTTTCGAATGTTTCCCCTGCATCCCGTGAGAGTCTGACATGTGCGGGTAGGAGACCTGGAGGAACCCTGTCTTGCCCTGGCACATCTTTGAGCACCCAGTATTGCTGAGTAGCAATGTAGGTCACTGGCATAGCACTGACCTCGATGGGATTAGACGGGAGACCTGAAGTTTCTTTGTGCTTCAGGGCAGATCTGAGGGTTCGCCATCCAATGTTTCGAGATGTTGGTCATCGTCCATTGTTTATGTCTGAGAGCGTAACCCTCAGACGAACTATGGCTAAAAATGGAGCCTTCATCCGATGGGTGATCCGTCCGGTGTTCACAACGGCGGCGGGTAGGTGGCTCTTGGATGTTTCTGTGAAGAAAAAAAAAACATTCCTTCGACTTGTTTCCTCGGTCAGATAGGAAGGATATTGTGAAAGGCAGCACTGACAAGTGGCAACTGCTTAGAACGGGCAAGAAGCTGCATGCCTGCTTACCTGACCTAGGTACTTCGTACGGAGTACTGTGTGTAAGGGAAGAGACGCATGATGGGCAGCAAAGGAAATTGGCGCACAAGAAAGAAGGAACGCACTTCCACTGTCCAGATCCCGATGGCTCGTCATTGCCAGACTTGGCATTCAATTCGAACCCCTGACCTTGAGTCGGCAGCGGCATATTTTCCCGGTTCGTAACCCACTGCCCAGATTGCCCAGATGAAGTCGAAGTTGGAACCCGCAGGGCCCGAACGCTTTGCACGATTCTCCAAGAAAAGGAAGGCACGGAGTATCCGTATTTCAGAATGGAAGTTGAGGTTTGTAATAGCAGCCAGCTCCTCTTGCCTAAAGAGGCGGGATAATTATGGGCTTCCCACCAATCCAGCCAACCAAATGGAACAAAAGCCCAATTTCCCCGAGATTACCCCTTCGCCGCCCTAGGTGTCTTTCCGTTCTTCATTGTCCTAGACTCCAAGCCCCCAACATCTCCAGTTTGATCTCCCCTCTTCTCTCTTCATACCACCTATCACAGCCCTTGCAAAACCATGACAACGGCAGCTGGTCTTGAACGGGGTACAAGAACGATAGCGAACTCACGGATACATCTCCTCCTCCCTCGTACACTGCAGGGCATGCGGAATAGCTAGCAACCACGACAAGACGTCGAAGCCAGCCACAACTTCCCGTCTACGAGAACACCTCTGTGCAATGCAGACAATTGTCTCATCGAAAGTTTCACGCCGTGCGAACGGACAAGGCTCGTGGCTTGCTGCCCGCCTGAGAATAGCCAGCTGGCTTGCGGACCCAACGTTGGACAGGCTCACAGTAGCTTAAGCATGTTCGTCTATCGGAAAAGACGCAAGCCACAACTTTCGATACGGCCCCGTCAGCCGCCCCGAAAGACGTTCTATGGAAGAAGATTCGCTGCTGGATTCGCAGAGTAGGCTCGACTACTTTATTTTTGTTGCTGTGGGATCAGGCCGTCAGCTGGGAGTCTGGAAAAGTAAAACCCGTCACCGTCTCCGCATCCGAGGCGGGCATTGTCAACTTGGAGGGTGCATGGTACCTGCATTAGCGCGAAGTTCTGTTCCTGAATCCTGACTTGATTCGCACACTGCTTGACACTGGTCGGTCAGCCGTCAGCACCGGCTGCCGCGGCCACAGGTGAGTTGGCAAACACGTCTGAATGCATGCCGCGTCCACTCAGCTAAGGCGGAGATCTCGGCAGGGGACTTGTAGAACGTCTTACAGTCAAATGAAAGATACGACTGTCACTGGCAATGGTGGCCGACGGATGGTGGGCTGAAATTTCGGATCACGGCTGCGCATCAAGCAAAGACTCCCCCGCCTTTGAGCAAGCATCTCTGCCCAGAAACGGCTGGCCAGTGCTATTGGATCTGCCAGCGTGACAGGAAGAGCGATGCGTACGTGTACGGATATTCGTGCGTCGACCGCCAGCTCGCTGCCCAGACGCTGGTCGACGGCTGGCCGACCCGCTGAAATTACTCAAGCTTACCTTGAGTCCTTGACTCTGTTTCCTGAGGTGGGCTCGAGTCATCTCATCTCGCTCGTCCGAACTCCTTGCAGATTCGGAACGATCAAGAGGGCCGCGACCAGAGTCGAGGACTGATGCCCACGCAAGGAGTTTTCAAAGGGTGCTTCCGAGCGACAGTGTGAAGCAACACACCGACGATCAACGAACGATCTGATGAAGCAAAGCAAGCGCTTGCTTGTTAGTCACCTCGTGGCTCTATTCGTACTCTATCTTGCTACACCCAATAATACCCGATTCTTAGTGGTCATCTGGGTCCGAGTGGGTCAAAAGGTAAATGATTCCCACACCTCAATTCCCGCGCTCCAAGGTCGGTCCCCTTTGTGTGCATACTCTTCTCATCCTCTTTCACACACCCCCTTTGATCTCATCCCATTTTGGAGGGTACGTACTCTAAGAATCAACTTCTAGCCCAGTCTTTTCGACTTCTCTTTTGCTTTTCCCGTCTTCTCTGCGCAACCACACCACTCAACTTGTCAATCCTATTTTCCCGACCCCCTCGGCCAAAGGGGAGTAACCGCTTCGTCTGCCCAGCCAATTCTGGACTGCCAAAGCCACCAGCAACAAACATAGGAAGCGCAAAAAAACGCACAAGCACACACACACCAGACCTGGTCTACCCCCTTTCTCGTCCGTCCACACAAGTCATCCACAATAGTCTTTTCTTCGTGTTTACTCCCCTCGTTACCAAGAACCCGTTCGTCTAGCCCACTTCTGATTCGTCCCAAGTGAAATAAGCTGGTCAGTGAATAGCAAAAGGGAACAGAAACCAGCCCCCCCTTGTTCAGCCATGGATATTGCCCATCTTAGCAGGGCACTGGAGGAAAGGCGGCGTGTGCTCTCTTTCGCCCTCCTAGTCCAGCTCCTCTTCTCATCTCCAGGCCCAGTAGATGCATTGCTCCACCCTTCATGACCGGGCGAAGGTACCGTCGTCCCTGACCCATCCCATTACCTTACCGCAAGGCAGGGCCCCAAGGTAGCACAGGCACTAAGGTAGAGAGCCCAGTCAGTGTCCACCACCCCCAGTTCTCATGTCGTGTTCCATTGCGCCCATCTCTGTATATAAGTTCATTTCCTCCAGGCCATCCCGTCTTTTGTTTCCCTTTCCCTCCTCACCCACACTCACTCATTCAGTACCGACCCAGACTTTTTAGTCGCTTTCACTCGTTAACCCAACCACCTAATCCTCAACTCGCAATTACAACTCTTTCGAGTCTTAATACCAAGTTCTCCTCCCCAAACAACCGTCAAAATGAAGTTCTCCGCTGCCGCCCTTGTCCTCGCCGCCGCCGGCGCCATGGCCCACAAGAACGTCACCTACGTCACTGAGGTCGTCTCTGCCTACACCACCTACTGCCCTGGTCCCACTGTCATCTCCCACGCTGACAAGACCTACACCATCACCTCGGTACGTCGAATTCGGGAGGTGGACGGGAGGATCTCGGAGTGTCTCGGGGCTCGCTGGACAAGCGCCGGCTCTTAAGCTCCCCGAGACTCGGAGATGGCCCGAACTTTCACCTCCAAAAACATCGATCTCGGAACCAAAGCTAATACATCATAGGCCACCACCCTGACCATCACCGACTGCCCCTGCACTGTCACCAAGCCCGTCATCACCTCCTCCATCGTCAAGTGCGAGAACTGCGCCGCCCCCACCAAGAACGGCACCGTCCCCGTCGCCACTCCCGCCCTCAGCAAGACCACCGTCGCCGGCACCGCTGCCATCACCCCTACCAAGCCCGTCTCCGTCCCTACCGCCGGTGCTGGCAAGGCCGCTGCCCTCTCTGGCGCCGGTCTGGCCGGTGTCCTCGGATTCGCTGCTTTCGTCCTCTAAATCAATCTTCACGTCTCGCCATCCACGTCTCCCCCTACGATCTTTGACGTACGATAACATCTTAATTTTCGTGGGGAGCCTACGACACCTAATGACTGGAGCGCGGTTGTGAGCCCATTCGACAAGCGATCGACTGGATGGGTACTTTTTTGGATGGGAGTTTTGGGAGTCTCCTTGGATAAGGAGAGCTTGGGAATGGTTCCCAAAAACGACGGAGAAGGAAACGACACGCTCACAGAATACCCGGTACATTTTCTTGCCTGCATGGCGCCATGGAGTTTTCTATCACGGGAAATGTCCAAGCCATGCAGTAAACCCACACCTGTCAATACTGCAACTTCTTGTACTTGCTTTGCAAACAAACCTTTCGCCCCAATATCGGTTTTTTATGGCTCGGTATTCCCGTCAAATCGCCAATTGAGGATTATATCCGTGTGTGTGTGCGGTACATACCATCCTCTTTTCTTCATTTTCGAGAAGCTTAGAAAATGGGAATATAATGTGACCATGATAGGTTATTCTTCAACTGTCTCTTCTTTACTCGCGGCAGAGTAGCCTGTTTGACCCAATTCACATCATATTCTCCTCTCGCCTGACGACTCAACACTCGCTCTCGTTTGTCTCACGCCCTACTGCCAAAGCGAAATGCATTGTAATGTGTGAGAATGTGAGACCAACAATATTTGCATGTGTGAATGTCCAACCGATTGAATGTGCTTCTGGTCACTTTGTCGTGACGTCAATTGAATGAATGGATTTCTATTCGTAGGTAGCTTGTTTACATCGGGGAATTTCCCAAGCTATTGCCCACTTGTCCCAGGGATGATACGACGTTGCTGTAAGCATCTGAGCCGTTTGTCTTCTCAAGTAACGACTCACCGAGTTCCCGGCTAATGTGACAATGCTCTTGCATTAGGTAGACTAGACGTCTAAATCCAGAAACCACTTGTGTTTGTTTCTGCTTCCTCGGGATACAATCCTGCAAGGAAATTCTTGAACGGACAGTAGTCTGACGACGAAAATAGGTTCAAGACATCCAAGGACGCCGGAATGGAAATAGTCTCGCAATAGCGCGGAGCTTGATGAGAGGTCCCCGACTTCCCGAGGTTTGACGGATACGGATTCCGGTGAGAGTGAAGGATGCATTTCGTACATGGAGAGAGAAGAGGGGAATACACCGGCCTCATTTCGCTAAAAGTTGGACAAGGCCATTCATCTTTTGGAAGATCCTCTGCGTAATGAGGATTCTTGAGCGTATGTCTTGGAAAGAGGGCGCAGTCCCGCATGCCTAGCATACCTAGGTACTGGGCACCTCTGCTTGGGTCTTAAGATTTCCTCCCTTTTCTACGCCGCAGCCGTGCCGCATTCCTTATGACTAGAGCGCAAAAGAGGTACAATGGTTTCTTGGGGGGCGTCTTGGGAGAGACGACGCGACATTTCCAGCCAAGAGGAGGGGCGACGTAATTGAGGAAAACGCTGAGAGCTGAGCTGCACTAGAAGCTGCAGTTCCGCCTGACAGACCGCCTTTCGGGGGGGGGGGGGCTGAGATTTACTATCGTTGCATCCAGATCGATTAAGGTTGTTTTGTTTGGTGGTATATTTTTTGTTTACCTTGTCATGGAGAAGAACCTTGCGAGAAATAGGGGGAGGGGAAGGAACAGGAACAGGCGTGGCGCTGCGCTGTACCTGCGTCTTGCAGCGCTTGGGCGCTACTGCAGCGGTGAAAGGTATGCCGGATTGGACGGACGTACACGCTGTGAGGGATCATGGAGGTGTGGGTCTTTGTTGCTGAGCTGGAAATGGCAACAGACCGTTAGTGCTCGTGAGCCGTGCTTACTACCCAGGTACCTAGTGCAGCTGGTGATTCCAGGCGCATGGTTTTGGCTATGCCACTTTAGATCACAATGAGCGAAACGGTGAGCTGAAAAGAGAGGGTTGAGGAATGTGGGTGAAGCCCATCTTTCATACACAAAGCATTGTGGAAGGAATGTGAGAAAGTTCAACCCAAGATGCAAAGAGTAAATAGTACCCCCTACTGGACTATCTCTCTACAAGAGTATCCCTCTAATGAGTCATCGATGATTTTTAGATATGCAAATAAGCGGTGGTGCAAACACGGACGTAAGCGAGATTAGCAACCCAACTGGGCCACGCTGCGCTGATCGCCATCAATCGAATTTCCACGAATGCATTCGAGCACACGGATTGTCGCCCAGGATTCATCGGAACAAATGAGGCATAATTGCTCTAGGAATTGCGGTCACGGATGACATTTCATAGGGCGACAGGGTTATAGACAGTTGTCACTTGCTTGACGCCTGTCAGTTGAAGCTTGGCGCTGGGAAAGGGAATCTTCATGGGTAACACACCCCAAGGGCGGGGGGGGCCTTTCGGTTTCGTTTCTTCCACTGCTTACTTTCAAGCTTCCGTACGGATACGCAGTGTGTGTGAGGGTTTCTCCCCTCCTTCGACCTGCAGGCAGTCTTACCGGGTTTTGGAGGGCGTGGAGCCCATTGACCCCCGGTGGAAGCCGGCTGGGCCGGAGCGGTTGGTGATGTCGTGCCGCTTGAAGCGGTGGCTCGAATGTTTTGCGCGTGGAGACTGCCGCTCTCTGCTGCTGCGCAGACTTGTAAGGTGTATTGAACACTCTCAGGTTCACGGGTAATCGCCTATCCGGACGAGCTTCTGGGTTGAGAGAGTTGGAATTTCGACTGTATTGGGATAGTAAGGGGAGGGCGTCGGAGGGCGTCGGCGCGTCTCATTCTGTCCTGTTTTAATCAGAGTGGTCGCGAAGGCTTCGCATCTTTACGCCTTTCCATCACCTAGGTAAGGTAGGTAATTAGAAACAGGACGCTTTGTTGGATTGACCGTGTCTTTGTAGTTGGGTTGCTGCAACTCCGAAAGTCTTGGGGATATTCTACTTCACACTTACACCTAACTCCAGGCTACTTTGGGGGGTTTTACACTTGGGTAAACTTGAACGCGCAGCCAGGTAAGTATGATACGGGATGGATGGGTCTTGCGGGGAGCCGGGTGGGACCATCGCCCATCTCTGGGGAAATAGTCCCAATCACTTCACCACCAGCATCTTCAAGGAGAATTGGTGAAGCAGTTCCTCACTTGTAGAGAACTCACCTGCTTGATAGTGAGACCAGATGATGAGTTAGCGGGACTATTAAAGAAGCCAATCTCCAATGATGTCAATTGGTGCCCTTTTCTTCGTCGACAGTCTAGCCGTGTACTTATCCCTCGTCTCCCTGGGCCTGTCATACACTCACTTGCCAAACCCCCAACGAATATAGATCCAATGTAGCAAGCTACAGGCGGAATTAAGAAATATGAAAGAGATTGAACTCCGTGGGGTCCCCGGCCGATGGAAGAGACCAAGATCGGCTGGCGATGTCGGCGTGGTCGGCAATGACGGTCGGTCCCCTTACCCCGGGTCAACGGAATGCGGGGAAGGGTGCCTCCTCAACGGCAACCCCAGGTCGAGCCAGCCAGCGCACCAAGGTCAAAGGGGAGACAGAGCACGTCAGCTGCTGCTGCAGCAAGGGTAGAGCTGTCTCGTATTTCAACACCGTCCCAGCCTCCAAACTTCCAGCCGTCCGACTGTTTGAGAGAGCCGAAGCCGAGAGAACTGATATAATCCCAACGGGCAATGCTTCTATAGCTTTGATGCTCTTTCGGGCCTTTTTGATATTCTGTCGTAATCTCACCAGCGCTCATTGTCTCATTTCTTCATAGCCAAGCATATCGAACACACACTCGGCAACGTCACAGAGCAAGCTACCGTGAGGATGGACAACTTACACCCTCAAGATGAAGTCTTGCGTCATTCCCTCGAGGATCCTGAATCCTTTTGGGCTCACCAGGCAGAACACCTGCACTGGCACAAGAAGCCCTCTTCAACACTGAAAGTCACCAAGAAGACGCTTAAGAGCGGCGTCACCCATGATTCTTGGGAGTGGTTTCCGGATGGCGAGATCTCGACATGTTTCAACTGCGTAGACCGCCACGTTCACGATGGCAGGGGTGATGCGCCGGCGATATACTATGACAGTCCGGTCACGAATACCAAGCAGACAATCACATACAAGCAGCTACTCGACGAGGTTGAGGTCTTTGCCGGGGCGCTGAGAGAAGAGGGAGTGAAAAAGGGCGACGTCGTTTTGGTTTACAGTAAGCTTATTCTATATGTCGGATAGCAATTTCTTTTTTCGATCCAAAGCTTACACTACTATTAGTGCCCATGATACCCGCGGCATTGATAGGGATACTCGCCGTCAGTCGCCTAGGTGCAATCCACGCCGTTGTATTCGGCGGATTCGCACCGGCCGCTCTCGCACAGCGAATAGAAGCCTCCCAGCCCGTGGCCATTCTGACGGCGTCGTGTGGCATTGACGGCAACAAGCCGCCCATGAGCTATAAGCCGCTCGTGGAGGAGGCCTGCCGGATCTCCAAGCACAAGCCCAGCAAGGTGGTTGTATGGCAGCGCGAGCAGATCCGTTGGAACCCCATCAAGAGGAACGACGGCGAGAGGAACTGGCAGAGCATCGTAAAGAGCTGTCGCGCGAGGGGTGTCAGGGCTGGTTGTGTGCCTGTGAAGTCAACAGATCCAATCTACATCATTCACACATCTGGTACGACGGGAACGCCGAAAGGCGTATTGAGGGATGCTGCTGGACACGCTGTTGGATTGCATCTCTCTATCAGCTACTTGTTCAACATTCACGGCCCCGGATGCGTTTCATTCACAGCGTCGGATATTGGATGGGTATGTTTTTGTCAAGCTCTCACGGGTCGGGTCAGATTCTAATGTTAGGTGGTATAGGTCGTAGGGCACAGCTACATCGCATATGCCCCCCTTTTCACGGGTGCCGCCACCGTCCTCTACGAGGGCAAGCCCGTCGGCACACCAGACGCCTCGGCCTTCTGGCGCATCGTGGAAGAATACAAGGTCAACACCATGTTCACGGCACCGACGGCTTTACGCGCCATCAAGCGCGACGACCCTGAGAACAAGCTCTTCAAGCAGATTGGAGAGCGCGGCGGCCTGCGGACGCTCAAGGGATTATTCTTGGCAGGCGAGCGGTCAGAACCGGCAATCATCACAATGTACCAGGACCTCCTTGAAACCTATGGCGCAGTCGACGCCCACGTTGTGGACAACTGGTGGTCGACGGAAGCCGGGTCGCCCATAACGGGGCGGGCTCTCGTGCCCCATGCCGGGAAAGACCGCGGTACGGATGTACGTGGCCATCCGCCTCCCAAGATCAAGCCGGGCAGCGCCGGCAAAGCCATGCCTGGCTTCGACGTCCGCATTGTGGATGATGACGGTCGGGAGCTTCCCAGGGGCACGATGGGAAACATCGTCCTCGGGTTGCCGCTGGCCCCGACTGCTTTCAGAACCCTGTGGCAAGATGAAGAGCGATTTTACAAAGGCTATCTCAAGCGCTTCAACGGCAAGTGGTTGGATACTGGAGACGCGGGCTACATCGACGTGGAGGGCTACGTCAACGTCATGTCCCGCAATGACGACGTACTCAACGTCAGCGCCCATCGTTTGTCAAGTGGTAAGCACCATCATCTCGTCCTTGGAGAAAGCCCACAAATTTTAACAACAAGAAAAAAAACAGGCGGCCTTGAACAAGCCATCACATCCCACCCCCTCGTCGCAGAGGCCTGCGTGGTGGGCATCCCGGACGCGCTCAAGGGCCAGCTCCCCTTCGCCTTCATCACGCTCTCGACGCCCGAGCACCCGCCCTTGGCGGTACCCGACGCGAAGCTCGCCGACGAGATCAACGCGCTCGTGCGGTCGCAGGTCGGCGCCATCGCCACGCTGGGCGGGCTCATCCAGGGCAAGGGGATGATCCCCAAGACGCGCAGCGGCAAGACGCTGCGGCGCGTGCTGAGGGAGCTTTTGGAGAACGCAGTGCACGAGGAGTTCGAGAAGGAGGTACAGGTGCCGAGTACGGTCGAGGACGCGGGCGCGGTGGATGTTGCGAGAGAGAAAGTACGGGAGTATTGGGAGGTGAGGGGGGATGGACATAAGAGTACGGAGGCTAGAGCGAAGTTATAGATATTACAATTTGCTACGTATGATGGACAAGCCTCTGCTAAGCGTATCATCGCCCTTCCATAAATATCCTTTGGTGCCAGAGATCACACATCAGACATTCCATTAGTGAGTATAAGGCATTACATTCACAAACGTTGCGACTGGTATCATGAGCTACAGTAACGAGCATAACAAGGTGAGAAGCAGATTTCCCAAGATCATTTTAGAACATTGAGGAATGAGATTAGAACCGCCTATTGATCCAACGTCAAAGGATACAATATGTACTATAGCTGGTGTGTGTGAGTAAGGATGTCGAAATATCATGCTGGACCTGTTTCTAGCACGAATGAAACCCGTCAACGAACCTCGAACGCCTCTATTTACGGACAATGGAGACAGCGTTGTTTATGAGTTCTATCAAAAACCGGCCGTTTCATTAGGTAAAGACATGATGTGGAAATACTTTGCTGATCAAGGAGAAACTCGGTTCGTCCGATCCTAATATGTCGAGAGATACGCTTTTCATTACATATTTCAACATCTCCAAACTGTTTCTAGGACCGCGATAATTTGTTTTCAGTTTGACAATATGTGCAGGACACTGAGACAAGGGGTCACAAGGGACTGCTATGAAAGACTGCAGTACGCTACTGCCTAATACTTTGAAGCTTCCTTCGTTTCCTCGTCATAGTCGAAGTCCGCTGTAAAGGTAATTCTCGTAATCAGCCATACATTGAGCTCGACGGGGTCAAGGGAATCATCTCGCTCTCCTTGGTAGCTTCTGGATAACGATGCCGGGGCATTTGATCCCGATCATCGTACACTGAAGTCTCATGGTCGGAACTCGCCCACTTGAGCTAAGGACTCTGAGCCAAGAAAGCCTAGGTCGACCACAATCTCTCCCCTGGAGCAATTGCCACCGACGACGACCATTGTCCTACATGAAGTCGTCGCTGCAAAGCGACACGCGCCCGCAGGATGGATGGTATGACGAAAGTCGAGAGCCCGCCGTCCCGTATTCGCGATCTCCTCGGTCGCACCCTTCCGCCATAGGCCTCGTCATGGTCAGCTTGTGCGACGAAAAAGAGGGTAAGGTCCCTCGGCCAGACTGGTTACCATTGAAAAAGTATACGCTCCCCATGGCGGGAAGACGAAGCTCGAAGGGAAACATCATACCCGTACCGAGTCACGGCCGTCGTACCATGTTTGCTCACGGGCCGTCGGACGTGTAACCATGTTCGAAGCTGAGCGGCTGTTTCTCATCTCTGTCCGGGGATACGTTCTGCGGGAAATGCGATATGGATTCTCGTGGAATTAGAGACACGGGGCATCTTCTACGGAAGGTCGACTGGGGGGACGGATCTGTACGAGCGAAACGGTAGTGGTAGTAATGAAGTTCCAAATGTTGTAGTCAACAAGAGTAGTTCCTAACCAACGCCTCATATGCCGAACCACAGCATGCCACCCAATGTATTCCTGGTATCGTTGTGCCTCCAGTGACCCATCAATGCAATATTTGGAAACCGTCCACGTTCGCTGACGTCGTCAATACTTCAAGAACCAACTACATTAACTTGCTGATCTAGCGGGGGACTCCCTGGAGGCCTGCTCCCCATATATTCCATAGACACTTCGCTGGCTTTCTCTCGCAACTTTCAGGGGAGCGAAGCGTGCTTCGGGTAATCGACTTCCCGCCTTGAGGCTCTCCATTACCCTGCAGAGGAATTAGCATCCACCGATTCAGACGAGTGGACGGGACAGGTAGACCAAGGAAGAACCAACCATTCGACGCCAACATATTTGACGGCAGACCCGCCAATCCTGCGAATCTCCTTTTCAAGTTTGCCGCCCGCAAGTCCTCCGCCAGCTCCAGCGCCTACGCCTGCCGGTCTCCCGACAATGACATGCGTAACCTGCCTCCGTCCGAGATGTATAGACATGCGCGCACCGTTCTCGACCAAGACGCGCTTGAGTCGGTGATCCGAGATGATGGGATGCGTGCTCCCGTTGACGTATACCGTGACGCCCTCGAACAACCCCCTACCAACCGCCCTCGTCGCCTCGGCATCTTCGTCCTCCTTCCGCCGAGCTTTCATTACCTCCTCTTCACTCCTCCCCATCAACCCACCCGGCGCTGCAACAGACGTGCTGGATGTCGCGGAGCCAGTCTCAGAGACAGACGAGCCGCTCCTCATCAGCCCTGGCCGCGCCAACATGTCCGCCACGCTCGTCTTCGCCCTCGCCTTGACGTCCTTGGGCACCACCATCTTCAGCTTCTCGTCAAAGTCCTCGCTCCCGGCGCCGTAGGTGTCACTCATGCGGGCACCACCAGAGTGACCGCCCGCAAACTGCTCCGAAAGCTTGCGGGCGCGGCTGTTTCGCCATCCTGTCCCCGGTACATGATCCGGTCGTTGATGTCCTGTGGCGCTGGAGTTGTACGGATCGAAGTTGTTGCCAAACCGCGGCTTTGCGGCTGGTGGGATGGGTGTCTTCTCCGGCGAAGGCATCTCGGTTCAGGGTTCAGGCACACGTGATTGTTTCGGTGCAATAATGTTTCTTTTTCGTTCCCTTTTTCGCCCTTTTGCTTTGCTCGCATGCTAGTTGAAAACGGCGCTGCAATGCAAGGCACATGCGCGTTGAGCATGCAATGTCGTTTAGGTCCACACGACAGGAACGTAGAATCATAATGCTGGATTTCGCCTCTAGTGTCCCCATAAGCAAACAAAGGGGTTATTTCTGTCGTCAACGATACGCGAATCACGCGGCGCCGCAGGCTAGAGAGTCCTAAGCGCATTTACATCCAAGGTCGATCCAGGCACGTATCGGTCGCGGGGTCACATGACCTTGTCTCACCGAGAGCCACCGATACCCACCAAGGTCACCTTGGGGTTTTTTCGTGTTAGTCATCTCTCACTTACACCTAAACTCAAATCACATCTCATCGAAGCTACATGACGGAAAGGTGTAGAGACAGAGACATGCAGTCAAAGCTTCCCGAGTAAGGCGAAGCTAACTTGAGTGCCGTTCCTGGACCGATATGCCAATGCTAATTGCTGCTCCGCCTGCCATGATGGCAAATGCAGGAGCTGCAGCAGCGTCGGCGCACCGATGTTTCCCCAACTTGAATCCCGTCATTCCTCAAATCCCAGAAAGAATGCATGTGCACGTCAGAGTCCCCTTGGAACCTTCTTGTTGCAAGAACGACCGAACGCTTCGAACCTCAGGGGACCTTTCACCTCACCTTCAACCTCTCAACCTCCTGCAGGTACCTACATCAGGCCTAAACACCGGATCAGACACACATAGGCACACCCTCTTTGCTCTTCACCCTCCCCCAAAACAAGCGACATGTTTCCTTCGCCCACGAGGTTACCCACGAGCCTACGGAGCTGAAATCGGGACGGTCTGAGTGGGAAGGAGGCTGTGAAGAAGGTCATACCTTGCACGATGTTGGAATGATGGGCTGCAGAGGCCCAATCACTCCTCGGCGCCTCTGTCTGACGGCTTTCGGAACGCTCAGTCAGGGGACCATATTGAGGTCTGGGCTCGGCAGATGCGAGTGCGAAAATCAGTTCTGGACCTTTTTTGTCCTTGTATACAACTACGAATATGCTGTCGACGTGATCTCTTCGTCGACGAAGTCTCTGACCCGGATGCCGCTCACTTCACACCCCCCTTCAATATCTGGCTCAACAGAAGGCTATTCCTATCTTATTGTGGAAATTATATTGAAGATTCCTCACACGTATCGGGTACATACGCCCAAAGAAGACGACATCAGACTTCGACCCTTTGGATCGCCAAACCATATCACCGGGGGCCCTTGGTGCGGCGAAAATTAAAGCCATCCAATCGGCCTAGGACATTGATCGCAGTGGCAGCGCATCCCCCACAGACGCCAGTCATGCACATCACGACCAGTCATCGGCCGAAGGTTGCACCTTAAACGGGAGAAAAAGCTTGCACAGCCGATGTTGGCTGCTTCATATTTGCGCCGTAGCTTTCCCCATACTCCCACATCCGGCGGAGGAGCCAGAGAGGTGACAAGACACGAGAAGGCGAGAGAAAAAAAAAAGCTTGGTATCCAAGCTCCCTCGAAGAAAGGTGCACCTAGCTTCGGGTCTCGAATTGACTTGCATCGCCAAACCTGCCGCGCGGCGGGAGGCGGGAAACACCAAACGAAAGGGCCGTCTCATGCGCCCCGGACCTGGCATGGCACATTCTCCAGCTTCGGGGACTCCCATGTCTGCCATCTATGCCTCTACCATGAGGCCACTGCACGCACATGCGCCTGCATTTGCCAATCGACACCAAGAGAATGCAGCTCCCAGGCCCGCTAACCTTCTCTTTCCTCATGCTCTCCCAACGTTGTCCAGGTCAGCCCTTGGAAAGGCGAAGAAAAGAGAAGCCAGGCGGTGCTCCATTACATGTATAACACACCCATCTTATCATGCCGTACCAGCAGTTCATGCACGATGCCCGCTGCGCACAGCACTGCGGATACCACTACCTTACCTCGCAACCTACTTTCCGAGCCTCCTCTCCTCCCACCGCCGTGTTTGGCGGCTAGCCTTGGGCGAGCGGGACAGGGCTGGAGCGAGATGAGGGAGCATCGATGCGATGCGCCGGGCCCTGCCATCGCGGCAAGGCCTAGCCTGCCGTCTCTCCTGCATCAAACCACCAACATGCCATTTAGTGAAAACTCTGAGAAATGACAAGACGACGACGACAAGTCGCAAATGTCCCCCGGAAAAGAAAGCTGGAGTCGCAAAGGCGGATGCCGAGGCTTGCATATTCTACGCACGCTATACACGCTGCATTCTTCAACGCTTCGCTGCGCGATGATGCACCGCTCTCTTTCTAATACGTAATCATACCTCGGGCAACCGATTACTTCAACGGTCGACCTCGTCATGTCGGAATAAAGGCAAGACAAGACAAGTCACGACACGACGAGACGAGACAGCCTGGTCATACCGGCCATTGCAGGGAGGCCACTGGTGCCGGGGTACCCACGAGGAAGCAAGACAGTCTGCGTAGCGAGGTAATCAAAAAAGTCAATCTCGCACCGCCGAGCCCCAAGCTCCCCTTTCCCGCCCGTCTCTCATGTGATATCAATCAGGGACGTCAGGGACGAGCACAGGGGTCGTGGAGGAGGGGGCGAACCGTTTCAAGCGTTCAAGTTCTATCCCGACTTGACGATTCATCCGGTGTCCAAGGTCCAACATGACAGCGCCAGTCACAAGTGGACGGCATGGAGACACGGAGTCTGGCGAGAAAGAGGCACAGAGGATATCAGCTCGAGCGCGCAAAAAAGGTCAAAGGTCCACGTCACGCTCGCTTGACCCCGTCCCTGACAGTTACATGATCTGCCCAGCATGCGCCTGCTTGCTGCGGCCTAGGTGCGCAAGAGCCATTTCACGACACCTGCTCTGTTTCCTGACGGGGCATCCTCCGTGAGCGAGGACGAGGTCCCCAATACTCCGTACGGATACAGGCTCCGTAGTCCGTACTCTAGGCACCAGGAAGAGCGAGCGAGAGTTTCCAGGGCTCCTCTGTGATCCGTGATCTCGCCGCCGCCACCCCATGTTTGAGCAGCATGCATACCCGTACGCGCATGCAGGCAATCGTACCCTTTCGCTTTCCGGGGGTGGGAGGGGGGAGGGTGAGGGTGAGGGAGGAGAGCCTGCTGCGGTGTTTTGCCTGCTCTGCCTTGCCTCGCCTTGCTTGCCCTGCAAACCAAGACCTTCGGAAGACCTACCTACCTTCCTGGCCTGGCCAAGTCGAGACTGGTCTGTTTACATCTTCCTGGCAATTCCTATCCGCCTTCGCTTCGCCTCGCGCGGCCGACCCGGGTCGCGACAAGCGGACGCGAGCGAGCGGGGGAAAGGATTGTCTCTCCTCTCTCTTCCCGAATCTCGACGAGAAAGTGGGTATCCTCGAGCACGAAAAAAAAAAAAGATGCCGGCTAGAACCGATCCCGACATCGCCAATAATTGGTTTTGGTGCTGTCATTGTTATTGTATGATTCTGCCACCTTCCTGGCTCACACCGGTCGTGTCCCAGACAGAAAGGTTGTGTGTCTCGTCTCGGGAGCTAAATCAAGATAGAGAGAGGTTGAGTGGTAGGGAAGAGTGAAGGACGGCGCGCGCCAGAACATTATACCTCACACCCTCCCGTCCCGGCAAAGAGACAGACAGACAGACAGACACACACACACACACACAGAGGCACAAAAAAGACGCACTGATGGCGGAGAGGTGAGGTACCAGAGTGGATGGATGGCTGGGAAGAGGCTTGCTCGGTCTTAGACTGGCGCCCGTCTACCGCTTCTCTGCGGATACCTACGTACTCGGTACCAGGGACACTCCTCTCCCACTCACAAAAAGACGTGCGCGGCACTACACAACAAGGGAAGGAGGGCGGCTGTCAGAAGTCTAACTACGCCGAGGTTATCATTGTGTTTTTAGTCTAGTTTTTTTGCTTGAGCGGCGAGCCGATCGAATGACCCAAAACGGTAGAGTATAGCCGTTCCATGTGGTCCCCGATGGGCAGAAAAATCTCTGTTGGAACAAAGTCAATCTTTGTGGACAAGGAAACTAGAGGCGGGCAAAGGGCAGGGAAAGAGAGAGAGAGGGGGGGGGGGGAGAGGGCGGCACGGAGCAAAGGGAGGGAAGAACAAGAAGTTCGAGAAACAAAGCCGAAAAGTTATGCAACAAGGGGATTGTTCCCCCAACAATGGACGGGACGACGTTGAAGACAACACAAGAGGGAGACTTGGACATGTGGACGTGTGGAAGAAAGGCAGAAAAAAATAGAGACATCTCGCAACGTCGTCTCTGTCTATCTTTCTCACGGTCTGTCACTGTATCCATACGTGGTATTCCAAGGCAAGGGCCGTTGCATTGCCTTGCCTTACAGATAGATACATGCTGGGTGCTGCTGCTGCTGCTGCTGCTGCTGGATTGCCACCAACGGAGCCAACAGCAGGCGACGGCAACACATTATGCGAAGCATACTTGCATCCAGAGGGCAGATGGCTGGAACCACCACCACCACCACCACCACAGTCTTGCCAGTACCTATTCGTATGCCACATATGAAACTTTGCTGCCGCAGTTGTGATCAGTCTAAATCCGGGGGGCGCGTTTACGTTGCCCTTATTCCTTTCTTTTCCTGGACTGCGCTTCCCATGTTCTCCCCCCCGGCCACCTGCTTGCTCAACGACTCTGAGACCTTTTCCCTGGCAGGAGCCTGGAGGAGTCGATGAGTGTCGAAATACGGTTGCATCGTTCGTATCGCAAGGACCAAGGTAGCGGTGGTGGTGGCAAAAGGGCTTCATCAGGCTCTTCCTCCAAACTTTTGGACAATCTGTACCATTTTTATTTTTCTTACAGCCTCTTCAGAAGTTCAGCTCTTGTCTAGAAACTAGACTATCCGTAGACTAGCTCCCAGAGCCCCCAAGACGGGAGAACTCCAGACCTTTTTCCTAGTTTACATACTCTCTCCGCTTCGACGAGGATTGAAGACGCGCTATTCTGTCATACTGCGGCATCTCCCTGCACGTACGTTAATCTCTTGTGATTTTTGTTTCTTTGCTTCTTGTTCCCGTTTTCCACTCTTCACCCCCTCCCTTCCCCCCCACCCGCTATGCAGTGCAGAGTAGTGTATACTTCCTCTTGTCAGCCAGCAAAACTACGGGATACCTAGCGCTTGTAAATCTGACATGTTACCACCCGAGACGCGGCGGCGGCGACGGCGCATCTTTGCCCACGGACGCTGGCGCTGCTGCTCCCACGCACGCGCGCAAGGGGGGGGGGGTCGCGGGTTCCATTCACATCCACTCCTCCCCAGTCCCCAGCCCTCTCTTCTAGCCGCACATGGTATGACACCAAGGTGCTAGGTAAGCCAGGCAGACAAGGCAGGCAAACGGGCAAGATTTCCCAGATGTTGGGGGCAGGAAATTTGAGCGAGGGCGTAAGAAGAAAGGGAGGGGGAGCAGAAATAAAGTGGGAATGGGGTTGCGAATGTAACGCGGGCTTGACAGGCGAGGTCTTCCGCCCATCGCCGCCCGCTCCCTTCTCCTCCTCCTCGTCACTTTTTGTGTGTATCCGTATGTACAGAGTATCTTAGCGGCCGAAGGAGAGAAAAACCTCACGCCAACCTATTGGGGGAACAAGCAATGACAAGGTTGAAGGAACTTCAAGGAAAGGATGCGCGCACCTGGCGGCCAGTTTTGGCGACCGCACAGAGCCCGGACTTTTATCGCTGTCAATCCACCCGCGACGAGAAGCAATCGGCTGCTGCTGCGGCGGCGCCGGCCGCTTGCTTGATCGAGTGGGTTTGGGCTTGACCGGGAGGAGAGATCGGAAGGAGATGCGAAGAAGTGTGTGTAATACAGAGTAGTATAGACGGGTATGTGTATCTGTATCTGTATGCGTGTCCCGGGGGTCGCGGGTCGCGGGTGAGAGGGAGGTATTCCCGACAGCATCCAAGATGGACCGCCATCCTTCATCTAGACACCTACAGTGTAGATCTGGATGTGTGTGCAGATGCAGATGCTGGCTCCGGCCTGTTTCGAATGTGCTGGTGGAATGATGCAAATGTGGTCTTTACCTCTTCAACTAATAGGTTTGTGCGACCGTTGCACACATATCCTGATGCACACTGTTTTCTCCGTACAGGAGTCGTTGTTGGAAATGCCTCCTGCCCCTCAGTTCCCCGGTGCGCCGAGATGTGAAGACGCGAGGACAAACGATGGGTGCCAAGCAAACAAGCAAACTGTATCATGAACGCGCCCAGCTCAGCTCTTTGCACAACGCAGCAGCGCAGGCCAAGCTAGGGCAGGGCTCCCGCGAGCTGCTGCTGCTGTCGTGGACACTAATGTAAGACATGTCGATTTCCCATCAGATCCTCCCACGACACAGATGCGAGGCTACGGGAAGCGCGCAGCTATCCCGACATATGCACAGGACGGAAGGCGGGCGGCGGGGTGAGGGCACCGCTGCTCCTCTATCTGTGATGGAGGGAGGGGCCAAAAGCACCCGGGACATGATCCTGGGCCAGGAAAGGTCCCGTCAAGTCCAGCCATGGCCGATCGTGAGAGTACAGACGGACAAGCTACAGCCTACAACAGCCGCGCTCAACCTCTGTCGTCGGATCGTGGATCTTTTTTGGGGGAAAATGCTGGTGGTGTACATACCTGTCCGCCCATGCTTTCCAGGTGCACAACTCCCCAGCATATCATGGACAGGGTCAGACGCGTGGTCTTAGCGGACTCCGCTGCGGGTGGACGACACCAAGCAAGGCTCGCATCAGTTAGATGCAGTGTTGATGGTCCATCTCGGACTCGTCAAAAGAGCCTCCTCTAAAGTTTCAACGGTATCAGCATACCACGCATCATCGAGACAATTCCAACGGTCTAGACGTTAAGAATGCGGGGGCTCTTCATAAACAGCGGACTGTTCGCTGTTTCTGGATGTGTTTTCGTCAAAATGTCTCACATTTCTGGTTCTCCAAGCCGAGCCCGGATGATGAAAGGAAGCAGGCAACGGCGGCTTTCATCAGAAAATAACATCATCCCGATGACTGAGCTGAGCTGAGTGACTGATGACCGATGGGCCTATGATCCGATGGAGGTGACTCCATGTAACGCAACAAGGGGCGGAAGACGACACGAGACGAGACGAAAAAAGATATCCAGTCGTGTCGTGACAAGAAAGTGAACGCCAGAGAGAAAAGACTGTGGCTGGAATCGAATCCGCTGTCGTCCGCTCGCCCCACGTCTCGTGGTGTTGGTGTTGGCAATTAGTCCCACCCATCGTCGAGAGACGGCGAGAAGCGCAGTCGAGATCTCGTCATGGGTGTGCGGATGCGCGATTTGCCAGGATGTTTTTTGCGAGGAGGGCTTGAACTGGTCAAACTGATGAACGAGGGCCCCATCGGAAGACTGACTGGTGATTGAGGTACGAAGTCGTGTAGGTAGTGTAGGGGTGAAGAGTACCTAAGCAAAGTGAGGAGAGAGAAACACACTGGAGACTCGAGATTCAAGAGACTGGGGAGGAGGAGAAGGAGGAGGGGTGGAGGTGGAAACAAGACTCAAGAGCAGCCCAGAGTGAGGGGAACAGTCGTGGGCCATCTTGGGTACATGTACAGGTACAAGCACACTCCCCCTCCTCCCTTCGTCGTCTTCGCCATCGCATCGTGCCACTTGCCTCCACGTGAAAACCCACCAGTATGCGCACAAAACCTCAACGTCCAGCAGGCGGCGGGAAAGACACTGGGCAAGGTAGCCCTGCCAGCGCAGCGTGGCTCCAGTGGGGGGTCAGCAAGCCAGCTCTTTCGGGTATAGGGCTATTGGCTCGACCGCAGCGGAGAAGCAAGCGATGATAGGTTAGTGGGCCGGGGGGTCCAGGCCTGGGTCTCCTCTTCCTGGTTGCTCTCTCTCCTTCTCTCTCTTCCTCTCTCTGTGAGATTCAGTCACTCTCCCTCTTGCCTCCCCCCCGGTTGAGTGTGCCTCTATCACCTTGCCCCAGATCCTGGTAAGAAAAGCAGCCAGCGGCCCCAGAGCAAGCGTGGACGGGGAGAGGGAAGAGGGCGTCGCCGTAAGGAGGGCCACAAGAGTAGCGGTGAAGAGCATGCTAAACCCAATCAGTGAAGCCATTGTCACCTCCACCAACCTCGACCGAGCCGCCTCAACGCCACAGTGCCGAGAGAAGACGTCAGCCTGTACCTCCAACCGACACTCACAGTCCGTCGTCTGTTACGAACACAGACCTGTCTCGGTGATTGAACGTTGGCTGGATGGGTACGCATAGTGTCGGGGATATAATTAACAGTCGCAAAGAGCGGGATGAGAGTCAATCGGCACTTGGTCTTGATTCATTAGTGAAGACATGACTTGTGCTTGCGCCAGCATCCTTAGTAGTGCGTGCTGGTGCTGGCACGGTACTCCGAGTCTGATCATGGGTTTCTGCGCTGAAGTGAGGGACGGACGTTGTTATAATTTGCTATTGCCTGGACTCTCGTGTAATGCTCGTGTTTGACCATGAGATGCCAATTCTACGACAAGAGCTGCACGAGCAACAACAATGTCAGTTCGGCCCAGTACCTTCTGGCCCAGTCAGATAGCCGAGAGCATTTGTCCGTTGAAGTCATTGAAAATGCATCATCGCTGACCATTGCTGGCATCAATCCCATGTCATGTCGCGCAGACCGTATGTTCCAGCCCTCAGCCCCGGCCATGTTCCCATTGGACCAGCATCGTCGGCGACGTGGAACTACCCATTGGAACGGTACGGGTACTGTCAGACCTCATCCAACGCCACGCCGTCTGACCTGGCCCTTCCTCGCAGCTGCGGGAGGAACTCCTCGTGCTTCTCATGTAAGGCGGAAAACGGTCCGCTCATGCATGCTTATTGATGAACGAGAGTAGCAAAGGACAATATTCCTGGCAATATGATTTGCATAAAGACTTCTATCCTCGAGGAATCTGCTGCCGGCAGCCTCTACGTCGCCAGGGAAAGGTGGTCTACGATTAGGAACAGTGCTTCTTGTTATACTCCGTATAGTAGAGCCAAATCGGTTACTCATATACATGGGGGCGAAGCTGCAAAATCTCGACCAGAGCTGTGGTTTCATTCAAATCTTTGCTGACACTGCTCCGGCCACATCTAGCTGAGGGCAACAATGTATTTCCAGTCGAATAGGAAGAGAGCCTGAACATTCGACGTTGAGTTGCGGTCGGTTGAACTGGCTGGCTAGGTTTGTCTACGTCTCTGAGCAGATTGCGAATTCAATTGCTGAACGCGTTGCCAGATTAGGATAAGAGTCCCGGGACAGGCACTTTGAAGTTGCGGCGCGGTTGTGGGCGTAGGCGTAGACGTAGGCCCAAGTGCGTTGTAGATGGATGGTGTGGCTGCCGTCGACGTGGATTGCTGTGATTCGCCCAAATTCGAACTGCTGGGCCTCTCTGTCTCCCTCTCTCTCCCATATCGGCCAAAGAAGCGATGATGGCGCTGAACTGATAAGCCAAATTGCTGTTGGCCCCGGTCGGTGAACCAAGAAAACACCCTGGGAGTACAGACTACTTGGCCACCCTAATTTATCCTGTACGATACGTCCGTATGTAAGTTATGGTATGTTAGTAACTTGACATAAGTGTCCAATGGTGTCTTTGGCGATGGATATTCGCAATGAGTGCGCATAGACGTCAAGAAACTCCCAAGAGACCCTCTTGTCATACTCATCAGAGTTTGAACACGGTTCTGTGAATGATGTTATGTGCTGCGCAGTCTCGAATGATGGACATGTTATGAGAAGCACCTCCAATTCCCGAGACCGGAATGTGTCGTGGGCGATAGAACGTTCGCTGTGTAAGTAAGGTCTGTTGGTACGGGTCAACGAAGTCGGCACGACTTTATTCGATCGACTACCTATTGCATTGCTTGGCGAAAGATAACACATCGAAATGCATTATCCTTGGGCACCATGGAACGGCTAGAGAAAGTGAATCAAGTCGTGGTGCAGAGACGTTTATTGTGACCGAACGATGCGTACTCAGTACCTGCACAGAGAGAGAGAGGGGGGGGGGGGGGAAGGGAGTTGACGGGTAGGCTAATGTGGCTCGGAGAAGGTAGACTCTTCCGCCAGATCACTGACACCAGTGAACTAGCTTCAAAAGCGGCAAGTGGTTCGCATGTAGGCAAGCGATGTGGAGGTACGGTATCGCAACTAGATCGCAGCAAGTTCGAACATGTATCTCGTACGGAGTAGTTTGATGTGTGAGTGGGACACTTGGGAAGTGCGCCGCAATGCATGTGGCTACCGTTGTCCACTCTGCGACCGCAACGTAGTTATGGCACCTCATTGCGAAGGAGGTGACCCTGTTCGAGAGAGAAGTTGAGCATACCTGGCTTGCGACAAGTAGCAATTGAAGCCAACGGCCTGAACCTTTGACGTTGTCTCTTGTCAACCACCGGAGAGTCTGATGCAAAGACACGGGCTCGTTCAACTCTGTGTCTTCGTCTCTGTAGGTACGCTTGGTAGTTTCGTAACGGAACGAGGCGTCGGGGCCGCGGACCCGTCTTTCACCGTGAATGGAGTCGAAATCCAAGCCAGGTTGTAGGCAAGTGGAGATGCCCTCAGCGAGCAGCTACCCTTCCTTGCAAGAGAGGAGCTTTCGAGCCTTGGAGCCCTGACCTCTTGCGAGGACAAGGACAATCTCACAGCCTGAGGCCCAAGTTGCATTCTGGCAGTCTGCCATTCCTACCCCAGGAGGACTCTGTTAGGGCTGTCAATGTACGGAGTATGTCAGTACAAGCTAGAAAGGAAGGGCTGGAGGGCCGGGGTGCTCTTCGAGAGCACTGAAACGCACCCCTCCCTCCTCAACGTCAGATTAGCATGTTGATTGGTCATGTTTTAGAGATGCTTAGCCGCCTTGCAGCTGGGTCATGCAAGTGCTCAAGCCAACACCAGCATCACACACTAATCCCTGTCGAATTTACCATCTTTGGCATCCAGAAATTTAAGATGTCTGCAGGGTCTGGACGACATAGGGACCAGGGTTCGTCAGCTGCGTTGCTGATTGCTATCGGGCGCAGTGCCACCTTGCGGGTACTGTGCCCCCAGACAGAGTATCCGTACTCCGTACGGAGTACATGAAGAAGCTGGCCAAACTCCCACAGCAATGAGGAGATACACAGTACTCCGTAGTGCGCGGGAAGGACGACAAGTCCGCTTCCCGGGATGCAATGTGCGTTCACGAGCAAAGGCACAGTCGTCTGCATATTCTGTATAAATCACGACTGGTGTAAGTCCCGAACCCAACTTAGCAGAAGATGCATAGACAATGTTGAAACCCCATTCGGGACGTCGTTGGTATCTCCTTTGGCAACTCTAGGCCGAATCGGGTGACTCTCGCTGTATACATTGGCTTCAGAACGCCACAAATATTTGCTTGTCACGCCTCAAGCACAGAGCGCCGACGGTAGCAGACAGGAACAAGAACCAGAACAGCGGCAAGAGGTCTGTCATTCTGTAAACCGATTGATACAAGTGTTAGCCGCAGCTCGTTTCGACGTGCCGAATCCGATCGAGGAGGAACTGTGGGCATCTATGAAGATTCGTGGCGATACACATCCAAACCGTGGAAAGTCTTGGGAAGCAATGTCTGTCGTTGGGCTTGTCCGTCTTGCTGCGACACAGGGGGGAAACGCTCCTCCTGGTTCTCAATGCTCACAGACATTTTGGTGTTGCAACGGGGGCAATTTCGTCTAATCAACGGCCTTTAGAATGCTCAGCAAGGTGTTGCTATTGTGTCTGACAGATGATCGAGGGCCAGTGCGATGTCGATGGGCCTGCCATTACCATGGCTCGAACACGGTTGTCGCCGCTGGCCCCCACCACCGGGTCTCACCCCTCCCTCTCGAAGCTGTCGGAGTGAGACAAGGATTCAGAGCTGGCAACAAAGAGCTTTCTCGTCCGAAGAAAAGACCCTGAATGACTGAAAGCCATTGACAGTGTGGCTGGCCATGTTGTCTGTGAGACATGACTGAGGATTCAGGTACTAGGTCTTCCTGTTCTGAACGGGGACTCGTTGCTCTTCTCTTGAGAGCGTGTACACTTCTTTCGGATAGCCAGTCTGGATCGACCACGAAACCGACCAACGAGGAGGGATCAACCGGCCACGCTCTCGAGCCCCCGATGTGTGGAACAATCGCTCATGGCATCTCACATAGCCAGGCTGATAACCAACAGTGACGATAGCTTCTGTGCGTTGATTAATACGTATTGCGGCAAGTCAGTAAGGCCTTTTGGCGACGTAGGTGATTAGTCATAGACTGCGCTTCTCATCCACCGATACCCGCATTGGCTTAGCTGCTAATATGTTGGCAAAAATATCACCGGCTTGAATAGCAGCAGAAACGAAACGAGACAGGGATTGGCTGCTTATTTCCTCGCAACGGACCGGACTGATCAACATGTATCCGCAGTGTACGGCCACGAAGTCTCTGTATTATTGATGCCTTTTGGAGCAGGGCGGTGATCACGAGCCAGGGGCCAGAGGCAAGGAGCAGCACTCGTGACTGGGTTTGCGAGGTGAAGTTAGGACCAAATCCATGGTAAGCCCCAAATAACGGCTACCTGTGGTGCACAGCTGCGAGTCGAGCTCACCACGAGGAACCGCCTCAAATCCGTATAGGTACGCCTTCGGATACAAGGAAGAGAATCATGGCGCCGCTGGCGAAGGCGACTTGGTGGTAGTGACCCTGTAAAGAGTGTCGGTAGGTACCTCATGTACGGGCCGCAGCGTACAGGACGGAATCTTGCATTGGATTGCACATGCCCCCACAAGCTTCTGCATCACACCGGGCTAGAAGCAACGCCGGAATACACATCCACCGTCCCTCCTAATACGACATGCCCCGCACCGGCCTGTCCCATTGGCATTGCTATGTGGTTGCGTGCCCTCGTGACTGAGCTTGTCGTTTCTCATCGTGTCTCCTTCGAAAGAAGATGTTCGTCTTTCGGAATGCCCTTGGTAAAGAGAGAGCCTCGAAGCTGGTCGCTCCATGACCCATATATGTCTTGTACCCGTATCCGTACTTTCGTCGAATCTCAAAGTCGCACCGAAGTCGGACCGCAACGCAGAGGTATATTGTATCTGAAGTGTCGACTTTTCCTAGCAGTCTTGTAGGCTAGGCAAAGCCCTAGGGGGGCCCCTGCTGCGGGAACCTAGAAGAGAGTCGACCGTCTAGCATACCACCCACGTTGACGCAGCTGCATGCATTGCCCGACATGCAGCCACGAGGATGAACGACCTCCACCTTGTCGTCCACCTATGTTAGAGATCTGGGCTGGCTCTGTCGTTGATCTTCATCATTGGAACTCAGATACGCACGTCAATCGCGTTGGGAGAAGCTCATCCTTGCAGACGTAAAGGATCTGGTCCTCGACCACTTTTGGATAGAGTGACACATCCTTGATTCATGGGACCGTGACGCCTAGGAGTAGTCGAGATACTTTGCGTGTGTTCAATCCGTACGCGGCCGGTAGAAAGCCTTTAACTGCATCCCGAGAGGTCTCGTCCTTCTTCCACTGCAGGAAGCTGGGCAGGAACTTTGTAGGCCTGAACATCAACCAGCGTGTCGTCAAAGTTGTCATGGATCACTAACCCCGCCAGCGTTGCTTTGAGAGAACGACCATGGAGGTTTCCAAGCCAAGCATACGAGTCTGCTTGCTGTAGGCGGGCGTGGCAGGACAAGAAGATCGAAAGAACTTCGGGCAGCACACAGAGGTCTTTACCGGGTCCAAAGTTTCCTCATCTGCAGGAATCTTGCATGGCAGAATGGCCCATCGGAACATTTGCCTCAAGGCAGGACGAGCAGTCAATCCGCCGCGCCGTCGCAATCGGTCGCCGGATTGGAGAAAGCTGATCCATTGGCACCTTGCTTCAATAATGAGAGTCATGCGGCTCGGAACTACTGTTCACTTGACGCCGCTCAGTCACTTTGCGATCCATATTACGTTGCGGTTCAGTATCGTCGCCGTGCATTGTCCCCAGCCACAGTCGTCTTGGATGTGGCAGGAAAGAGAATCGACTCTTCCCGATACAGCACGAGGCAGGAGCGCCACAAGCCACTGTATGTCTGGCTCCAAACCTTACAATGCTGCAATTCCCAAGAAACGACGCGCGTTTTGCGTAGTTGCTCACTTGAAAATCCGTCTCGGCTGGTAGCTTCGACATGCCACAGACAAGCGCAGAATTGTGGGCCTTCATGAGAGAAACCCACGCCGTAGGATTTGATCTCTCTGGGCATTACTGACGCTGCCGTACAAGAGGACGGGGGTAGTGAAAGAGATTGTGAAGTCATTTCGTGAGTAGGTCTGCTATTCCCATAAGTGACGGCGCGAACGAGGTGGTGTGCAAGCCCGACTGCGCGTAATGAAATGGATGGCTTGGACAAAAGAAAGCAAGCTCAGAGGCGTCATCGGAATAATGAGACCCAAAGCCATGAGAGTTGCGAAAGGCGTACTCTGTATAAACCACCCTGTTTGAAAAGCCGGTCTATGACTGTCACCTAGCCGCGCCTACCAAAGGGGTTTGGCTGAGCTTGGCTAGGCGCCAGGAGTCTCGACCTTTCGGACCTTGCGTGACGAGTGGAACCGGAGGGATAGGCGGGCTTGACGGTGTTTCTTTTTCCAGTCTTGGCAGCCGTTGGTTATTGTCGGCGGCCGTTCGCAAGTCGACCAGTGGTGCGTGTTTTCTGATCCTTACGACAATGTCTCGCCGGCCGAAGGCTAAGCCGGCATTTGCAACCAGCTTGCCGCTCTTATGAGGTACTGGGGGAGGGATGGATAAGAAGCTCGGGCGCAACGGAGATCCGTGAGAACTAGCTAGGGCCTGAGTATTCGGAGCAGGGTTAAGTTTGCCAGCGCCAGGTAGGATGAGCAAGGTGGCAGGTATCCGTACAAAGTAGACGACTGATGTGGTCCGTGATGCCGATGATTTCTCGAGGTGGTTGGGAGCGACCCGGCACCGGAGCTTTGGAGGGAACAAGTGTCTCCGTACACGCACCCGGGGCTCCAGCAGGGTTGAGGGTAGTCCGCTCGCCTGGGTTTGGCCATGACGGGATTCTAGGGTCCGGATGCGCCAGAAAAAAGTATGAGGGCAACCTAGAGGACGGGAGCCAAAGACAAACCGGCCCACGCTGGGAAGGGCAAGCGGTTCGAGGTTGATCCAGTTGAAGGCGTCCGCAGATGTCTCGAACAACGGTACTCCAGCATTCCAATTTATCTGTCTACTGTGTAGGGTGAAGCAGACTGAGACCACAGCTCATCTTTGTTGTGTAAAAACATGATGCATTTGTGCAACGGGTGGCCCCGAGTGCATTCCCCGGGAAGCTCGGGAAGACATTGAGTGAGGCTCGCCAACGTGCCTGGCAGCTCTGGTTACTGATCTTCATTTGAGTTGAGCCCTGTAACGCATGCCTGCCTTGCTACTTGCAGGGGAAGGTAACCGTACACAGGTCGCTGCAAATATCCGAGTAGAGAAACTCGGGTTGATGAGGACAGAATGTTGAAGAGCGAAGGGACCCCAGCCGTCTCAATCTTGCAGCGAAGTGGCGGAGAAGAAGGTATCTTGGTTCGATTTTTTTTTTGGGCAATTGGCACAAGCCCGGCGACTCTGGCTGTCGTTGTCGTAGTTGTGCGCGTTGCGCACCCTAGACCGCTCAGGACACGGAGACGGTGACGGTGACGGTGACGGGCAATCGAAGAGACAAGGTGAGGCCCAGTCAATCAGCAGAAGAGCGTGGAGGCGTGCGATAGGTTGGAGAGGGGTCGGCGGCATGAGACACTGAAACGATGAGGAAAAAGAAATGCGGTTGATGAACTGGCCGGCTGAATGCTAATGCTGTCGGGACGTCACTACCTTACTTTGCTCACAGTCTGCACCCGTAAGGTAGTCCGCTCTCGGATCAGGAAGCAGCAGAGGGGGTACTACCCTTGGCAAGTACCAATTGAAGGAACTTGGGACTTGAATGTCTGTATGTACGAGTACGGAGTACGTATTGGTACAGAGTATCAGTATTCCAAAGTAGATATCAAAGTAGTCTGTCCTCTTCTAGTAAGCAGCGCTCTTGCCTGAGATGCAATTGAGGGGTCTTATCTGGGGGAGATGGCGACAGCACCAATGTACCAAGGATATCCTCGAGACATTGACGGGCACCTGCTTACGATAGCGGACTTTTTTGTGATACCTCAACCTACCCACCCATGACAGGCAGGAGGTATATTCAGTGGTACTACCTGGGAGAAACATGGATTGTTGACGATTCCTTCCTGTGCTGGACGGACCTGAAGGTCGACCATGTCACGAATGGAAACTTGAGCGAAATTGTAGGCAAGACCGGCCGCGCTAGGAACCTCAGGCAAAGAATCTCATCACATCTGGGGCCGGGGAAGAAGGAGGTGGATTCGCGTGTTTGCCAATACGGATAGAGAGACTCAAAGATTTTAGGAGTTCTTAGGTAGGTTGCCCTTCCTTCCTCAGAAACCTTTCAAGAAGAAAGGAAAGGTATGGAACCCGAGGATGCCATTCTGAGCTCGACACCAGTACCATATCCATGCATCTTGCCCGACGCATGCAAAGTGCGAATGTACACAATGTCTTACGTAACTACTTACTACAATTCTAATGCATCTTACAGTCAGATCACGATAGCAACATGTCTAACAAAAAACAGGAAGTGGCCGCTGTCGCATGTTACGCAATTTGACAAATTGGAAGGTCATGAGTATGACAGTGATCTCCGAACTATCAGCAAGAGATATTTGGACCGCAACTGCCTTCTTAGATAAGGTATTGGAAAGGAAAGTGAGGTACTCCGTAAGGACATTATATCCGTGAATTCGGCGTTCTTTCCCATCAACCGTCCATGGTTCTTCCTGCCGCGGTGTCCACCATTTACTTGTTGCTCCAAAGGACCAATTCGGAAGTTGCAGCGCCCACCTCCCAGCCACCACCTTGCCGCGATTGTGATGGGGACTCCTGCCCATGTTAATTTTCTGTACCCTAGTCATCATCCACTCTTGCTCCGCAAAGGGAAAGCAGGGCAAGGCAAGGCACATAGGGTTCGCAGCGGGGCCGGCGCGGAGAAGGCACTGGACAGGTTCACTCAGTCAAATCGGCAGGGCAGGCATGGGAGGGGCACCGGCTCTCGAAAGACAGAAAGCAAGCAAGCAAGCAATTGAGCAAGCAATACAACGCACGTCGCACGCCGCACACAAGAGACAGATGAGTAAAGCGGGTTTCCTGCGAGATGTGGAAACGCAAGGCAAGGCAAGGCAAGGCAAGACACGACAGAATCCGCTGACCCAGACCTGATCAGACCAGCCAGCCAGCCTGATTCTCTCCCTACCCAGTCGGCAGGCCGGCGACAACGATGACAGACCTGTGGGGAGTCAGCATCAGTACGGATACTCCGTATGAATACGTACATGGAGAGAGACGACAACAGCAGGGTCAGCCAAGATAGCGTTACAAGATCTGCCTTTTGACATACGCATGGCCCTCTGCCGCACAGTGCAGCAATGTCTGTGCTCTCGAGCATCATTGTCGGGAACCCCCCAGCCAGCCCAGCGCACTAAGATCAGAGATGCATCAAGCGGCAAGCCAACCCTTAACCCTTGGTCTAAACAGACGAGGGGTACGGGAGGACCAACTACGGCATGGTCAGATAACCCCAAGCCGGCCCAGAGTCGTTTCTACCTTACTCTTACCAGTACTAGTAGTGTAGGCTCGGCAATCGACAGCGAACGCCCCCTTTCTCTGTCTCCTGGTTCGCTGCGCGCTGCGCTAAATCGACGGCGTTGCTTGGAGTCCATCAGAAGCGTCGAGAAGACGACGATGTGCTATCGGCTTGCTTCTTCTTGTTCTTCCTTCGCCGCTCGCCCTCGTCTTTTTTTTATCCCTGGCCTCGGGTCCTAGACTTGCAACGGTGCTTCTACCGGTAGTGATGCCATTGTTGATTGAGGCTCTTGTCTTGTTGACCTTTGATACCGGGCCTTTGAGCAATAGCCGCTTGCTACACTACCTCACCTCACCTCACCATGGAGAAACTGCGCCGCTCTGAGATGATGGCCTTGGCCGCCGCCAATGGCACATGGACTGTACCTTGGTGTCGGGTACGATAAACTTTTCCCTCGAAGCAATGGACACCCGAACCCTACATGCGCCGACCGGATGACATGACACATTTGTTGGAACGGCAGTACATTGCGACGGAACTCAAGTCCGGGACAAAACAGGCCCTGGAGATGCCGTGCTTCATTGGTAGCTGCGGCGGAAACATCCAACATCCAAACGCACAGTCCACTGTCTGCCCGACGGCTTTCGAGGTTCGGTCGAACAACAAAGGTCACAACAATGACACGGCCAATGGGTCAAGGAGAGTACAAAAGGCAACGCCAAGTCCGAGGCCTAAGGGTAGGCAGGTAGAATGGATGGATTGAGGAGCACGGCCGGGATACTGTGTCAACCAGCACTAAGCCCGCCTTGTTACAATGTTATCGACCGCTGCTGCCGCTGCGGCCACTATCTCCATTTGCTGAGCCGCTCGGGTCGCCTTTCTAATATTCCGGACTTTACTGCAGCCTCTATCATCTTGGTTTGGCCATTTGGTCCGAGTGATATGAATTATAGCCTGTCTTGGTCGTTGTTGAGGAAATGGATGGCACCAAAGCCTAGGTCTGGGACTTGAGGTCTAGGTGTCCGCACTCAACTATCGATGTCTCGAACAAGACGACACTGACGAGTTGTGGGGCTCTGGCGGCGGTGCGCTGAGTGACTGGCAAGACTTTGAGAGTGGTCACAGCGCCCCTGGAGACTTGGAACGAACCGACGACCTCCGTCCACATGCCCGGGGCTGTGCTGGGGTTCAAGAACGATTCGAAAACAGCCAGCATCGCCACGGAGAGAAATCAACTACGGAGTACAGGATACACATCGATGAGACAAGTTGACCAGCGGACAAAAGCGACCAGTGCTTTTGGATCTTCAGATCGGTCCCCTAGAAACTGAAGGCCTTGAACTTGGGTTTCCAAACAAACGCTGACAGTTTCTTGACTTGCCATGCTCTGTGCGTTTGTGCAGAGAGAAACTCGAGACGCCACTCTTCAAATCACAAAAGGACGAGAAAGAAAAGACGAAGCAACACAAGTATCGGGGCAATGGCGACGGCCCAGAGACATGAGAACCGCCATCCGTCTCTGGTCGACGTCACTTGGACTTGGAATGATCATTTTGATATGCACTCTTTGGACTATGTGAGCCTGGCACACAGATTCAAGGGCTCAAGATCGGACCCACTCCACTTCTTCACATTTCTGTCGAGGCTCGTCTCTCATCTCCCTAGTCCCGGCACAAGGCCAGGCTCAGTCGACGTCCCGTCGGGATAGTGATACTGGATTCAAGCGAGATACAGCTTGTGCCTGATCTCGTTTCGATGCTTGTGCAAGTTACACACCGTCCATCCAGTGCTCCTTGCTCTCAGTTCGCCGGGGGATAAGTTGCTCTGGTCCCATGGATCCGTAGCGCGGGAACAGTAGGGTCGGTCGAGGTTGTTTGGCACAGAGCAGCCAACGTCCACGCCCACATTCTGCTCAGTCGCAGTTGCGGTCGGGTGAGGTAAGATGTTCGCACAGGTATTGGTACCTCGTCTCGTGAGAGCTCTTGGACTTGGGGTGGGCCCTAGGCCTGGCGGGCTGCCATGCCAATGCAAGGCCCTGGCATTATCTACAGTGGCCTGCTTGATTGCGTTGAACTGCGTTTACTTGCGTAGTCTGGACATTGTCTAGATGGGAATCCATCATTGCCCTTACGCCTGCTCCTCCACGTTGTCCGTCCGCTTCAGAGTGTGTAGGCCCGGTGTGTTGAATATTCCTTCTGAAAGGCCGACAGACCGACCGCGACAGACTGGGGCTTGAACTCAGGCCATGGGCCACCCTGGTCAAGGACAACAGACCCCTCTCTTCCTGGTGTTACCCTACTCTACCCACGCCCCTCAAGCAACGACACTAGACCCCGGGAAACGACAACGAAGCCCACGTTCAACGAGGTCCTCGACACCATTGCTCCCGTGGCACGCCCCCCTTCTCGATTCTTGTCGCTGCCCTTTCCTTCCATTTTGACCACCCTACACCCACCGAACGGCGACGGTTAGCTTAGCCTGGCCGTACCACCCTTCCAGGGCTCGGGTAGCTGGCTGAGAATACCTACTCTCTGCGCCCCAGCCCGACCCAATGGTCAAGGCCGAAGAAGAGACGAAAAAGAGAGGCGAGTGCCGGCGGTCGAGTCGCTTACCGACGCAGCCACGGATCAAACTGACAGGGAGAGTCAGAGTGAGAGATGGAGCTTGGAGCTTGGGGCTGGTACTTGGAGGGAGGAGCAGGTTTCGAGGTGCGGACGCAGAAGCAGAGTAAAAAGGCCCGCTGCCAGCTAAGGCAAGGTACGGAAAGGCAATGTGAGGTGAGGTGATGGATGTGCTGTTGAGGTTCGCATTCCCACATGGATAGAGAGGAACGCAAGACAGGGCAAGACGCAGTAAGCGTACCGGCACCGCACGCTGTATCCGTACCCCGTACGGCTTGTTGGAAGAGAAAGAGGAAGAGAGCGGAGTCGTTAGGCACTTGTGAACACAAGGTGCTCCGTACGAGTCAACATCCCCACTTCTCCCTGAGGCTTCTTCTCGTTCGCTCCATCTAGAAGCTGAGGACAAGGCGACAGACTGGGGGAACATTATCAGTTACGTTCCGTCCACATACGAGAAACAGAGCCCACACCTGGGACTCGGAGTTGGGAAAAAGAAAAGATAAACAGCAAAAAAAAAAAAAATAGTGTACCGATTACAAGCCGTGAGAGCGAGCAGAGGAAGGGCCAGGGCCACGCTGCGTACACGAGACCCCGAGGGAGTCGTCGGTACCGGCTACATTGCATCCTGAAGTGCACGTCCCATGCCATCGACCTACTCCGTACCTTAGACAGACGTTGCGAAATAGACATTGAAGCAAAAGAAAAATAAACGTAGTTGAAGGAGCAGACGATGGTTGGGTGTCAAGACAAGAAACACAGACAACACAGTACGTCCGTATCTTACCTTGGTTCAGAGACGGGTCGAGGTTGAGCTCCCAGCTCCATGCAATCGAGTGCGAATGCACATACACAGTAGGCAAGGGAAGGCTCCTTGGGTAGTAGGGTCCATGATTCTGCTCTGGTCTGCTCTGGTCTGCTTGCTCCTTTGGACTTTGGAGCGCGTGTGCGTTGGCCCTTGGCTGTATGTGTCTCTCTGTGTGCCGTGGATGTGGATGAGAGTGCGTTTGCGTGTCAGTGAGTGTTCAGTGAGTGTGGCTTCGTCGTCGACGACCGAAGTACCGGGATACTTCGCGCACCTCAAGTTTCGCTCATCTGTCCGCCGATACTTTACCTTACCTTACCGGGTGGGAAGGGAAAAAACCGGGTACGTATCTTTTCCGCCAGTCGTCGTTCTATCTCGGTTTTTCTCTTCCTTCTCGCACACCCCCCCCCCTTCTCCGCTCTTCATCCTCCCCTCCTTCTCCTCTTCTCCTCCCATCTAGCATCCCATTCAATCCTGGCCCCCCCCCCCATCCACCCCATTTGGTAGAGACCCCCCCGTCTCCGTACCACGGTACTTTCGGCCTTATCCTCGCCCTCCAGTTGCTCGTCCTTCACCCTCCCCCAAGGACCCCCTCATCTTCGACCCCCGGTCGGCCGGACTGTCCACTTAGCAGCAGCACTGAACGGCCAAACCCACCACTCTCTGAGCTCCTCCGGGGAGGGGGGGCATGCCCTTGGCCTGTGCCATTTCTCAACCCAAGCCCACCTACCTTGTCGAACGCCGCTACCAGAGTCCGTATCTTTTGCCCGTGAGATACCTCAGTCCTCGCCGCTATACTTGCCTTCCCAGCACAGCGCCGCGCTACCTGGCTCCGTACGCAAGTAGGGTACGGAGTACGGGCCAGACAGTTCACAGTAGACAGACACATGGACCAAAAGAAAGCAAGCGAGCGGGCAAAAAAAAGAGAGAGAGAGAGAACCCTACCGCTCTTTTACACACAGTAAGTACCTACCTGCGAATTATTGCCTACCGGTACCTACCTAGCCCTTCTGCCTCTCCGCCTCTCTGCACCTCTCGCTCTGAGTCTCTGGGTCCTGGAGTCTGCGCTTGCTCTGCTTCGACCTCTCGGTGCCCCATGGACCCTGCCCCATGCTCTTGAGCTCTGCCATGTCCGTACCGCTACCGCCGTACCACACCAGCATCGACCAAAGTGCGGATACCGTAGTACCCCAGTAAGGTACCTTCAACCTCAACCCTCAATCCTCAACCCGCACCTGCACCTTGCACTTGCGCCGGCCGGGGTGGGCGTGGACATGGGCCGGAGGGCGTGTGTGGTGTGGATTTTGGATGGATGGACTTCGACCTGCCTCCTCTTCTTTTCTCACCACCGAAAACAAAACCTTCCCACGCCCGTCTTCTTTCTTTTCTTTCTACCTCTCACGACTCCACCAACCACCTCCAATATTCCACTCAGGATAGCCAAAGAGGCGAGGACGGTAAGTCAGAACTTCTTCTACACTTCCAATACCTCTTCAACCCTCTTCTTCCACCTCCTCACCTCAACCCGCCTAACCTCCAACTACCCTTCTCATTCCTCTGCTGCACCTCCTACTGCACACCCGCCCCCATCCTATATACGCCAAACTCCTAGCTAATGTACCTGCATTAGAAGAGTTGGGTGAGCTCGACGAAGAAAAAAAAAGAGAAGCAAAGATCAAGGAAGACCAAGACGATCCACCTGCTCTCCGCGAGTGTTTGTGTGCTGTGTCTGGTACCTGCCTGAATAGAGACCTCCATACAAACGGCCCTCCACCGCTTGTTACTCAGCCCCGATTTCAGAAGAAAAAGGGCATTCCCTCGCTTCGCATCGTCACCGTCCTCGGCTCCTTTCGTGCAACCCGCATTGCGATCCCGAGAGAGTCAACACAAGTCTCCTCTTCTGCCACCTAGACAAAACGTCTTCACCATCAGTCAGCCTGCACCCTTCGGCTTACGACCGCCAATTCTACAAGACACCGCAGCTACCAACCCGCCGCCGCCATCTCCATCAAACCTCGGATGCTACGAAGATAGAATCTCCTGATATTTAACGACTGCTTACGACGACCACGACCGTCCTGATCTGTTTCTTTTTTTTCAAAAGAATCGTTGTGTTGTACGGATTGTTCCGTTCATACTCTGTACCACCGTCACCGCTGGAAGCAACTGCAGTCTTTGCGCCGCCGAGACTCGTCCGCTGCCGCCAATTGCCCTTGCTCCAAGCTTCTTTGCATATCCAATCCGGTACCACGACAAGACTCCTCGAAAGAGAATTATCTTCTCTTTCCGCACGTCTAAGATCTTGCTGCTGTCGTAGTTCCGAGGCTCGCTAGGCGACCCGGACTTCACTGACCTTTGGTGTTTGGTGGTAGAACCTTCGGGGCAACAACCGTGAAGCTGGATTTACCGTCGATTTCTTCAGTGCAAACCCGGGGACCGACCGACGTGTCGTATTACAACGCTTACCCGGCTCACAGGCCGTCGTACATGAACAGCGAGAGAGTGCCGTCTCTTCCATTGCCCAACCTGCATCAGGCGTACTCATCGGGTACCTCGTCACCCCGGGTCAGCTCCATCGGCTCCGCTTCAAGCTCTCACGCAGGTTCGCAGTCGTCCTTCACGTCGGCCGCATCCTCCCACGGACCCAAGACACCTTCTCCCACCTTTCCCATCAACGCGGCGATTCCTGGATCTTCAGGTCAGCCAATTGGTGGTTACGAGCACTACCCCGCCATGAATCAACCTGCCGCAGACATGTACTATCAGCAACATATTTCTGCCGGTCAAGCGCCACCGCCCCAGACCGTGACCTCCGGCGCAATGTCTTACCACTCCCAGCCACCGCCGTTACAGCCAAGCCATCTGCCTCAATATCAGCAGCAGACTCAGTACGGTCAGCCGTACGGTTATGCCAATGGCTTGACTTCGCCTCAAAGCGCTCCTGTGAACAACGGAATGGGTGGACAGAACGTTCTGCCTCTCCCGGGTGTCAACCCTGGAGGTTTTCAGGGGTTTGACACCACCGGCCAAGTCGCTCCGCCCGGTATGAAACCCAGAGTCACAGCCACTTTGTGGGAGGACGAAGGCAGCTTGTGCTTCCAGGTTGAGGCACGAGGCATCTGTGTCGCGCGCCGCGAGGGTAAGTTCGATTGGCATATACAATGGTCGCCGAAGCATGCTAACATTCACGCTAGACAATCACATGATCAATGGCACCAAACTGTTGAATGTCGCGGGAATGACCCGTGGTCGCCGCGATGGAATTCTCAAGAGCGAGAAAGTCAGACATGTCGTCAAGATTGGCCCTATGCATCTCAAGGGTGTCTGGTGAGTTTCATGTGCCCCAAGACGGAATCGGGTCGGGCTATGTCTAACGAGGAAAAAAATAACAGGATCCCTTTTGAGAGAGCTTTGGACTTTGCAAACAAGGAGAAGATCACCGAACTGCTCTATCCCCTCTTCGTCCACAACATTGGCGCTTTGCTCTACCACCCCACGAACCAAACTCGCACCAACCAAGTCATGGCTGCTGCTGAACGCCGCAAGGCAGAACAGAGCCAGATGCGCGGTGCTCCCCAGAACGGCGCCCCTGGGCTGCCGTCTATTCAACAGCACCATCACCACTCTATGGGATTGCCTGGACCTCAGCAACCTCTGCCGTCCCATGCCAACATGGGCCGTCCCACCCTCGACCGCGCCCACACGTTTCCTACTCCCCCGACTAGCGCTTCTAGCGTGATGGGTGGCAGCATGGGCGCCTCAGACAACGGATTCCAGTGGGCTCAATCCCAAGGAATGGCCAACGCGCAGCCCCAGAACCCCATGTCTATTGATACTGGTCTCAGCAATGCCCGTTCCATGCCGGCAACTCCTGCCTCCACACCGCCCGGCTCCACCATTCAAAACATGCAGCCCTATCAAACCGGCACACAGCAATACGACAGCTCGAGGGCCATGTACAACCAGTCTTCTCAGCAGTCCCCTTACCAAACCAGCCAGGGCTCGCAAGATCGCTCCGTGTACGGCCAGAATGACCCATACGCTAAGAGCGATATGGGTCCTCCGTCCGCACGGCCCGCTGCAACGAGCGCCTCCCAGGATCAGAAGCCCTCAAACGGCATCATGCATCCTGACTCCAATGCTCCTCAGCCTGCCGGTGAGGAAGAGGCAGACCACGAGCACGACGCCGAGTACACCCACGACAGCGGCGCCTATGATGCCAATCGTGGATCGTATAACTACTCCGCTCCCGCCGTTGGATCCCTTCCCACCGAACACCAACACCTGTCGCCTGAGATGACGGGCTCGCCCAGCCACCCTCCTGCATCCGGTCGCGCTACTCCCCGCACCGCCGCTGCACCTCAGCCCTACTACTCCCAGCAGGCCGGCTACAGCACACCTCCGCGTGTCGCTCAGCAATCCTCAAGCAACCTCTTTAATGTAATCACCGACCGCAATTCTGCCGCTGCGGGTGGTAACAATGTTTACCAGCCCCAGTCCGACATGAACTCAATGCCCAACGGGTACCCCTCACAGATGAACGGTGCCTCGAGTGGCATCAAGCGTGGTCGTGATGATGACGACGACCTGCAGCGTCCGTTGAGCGGTGGCGGCATGGACATGAAGCGCAGAAAGACGCTCATGAACTCGGCCGTTCCCACGTATGACACCATGGCTCGCGCTCCTCCTGTTATGGCTCAACAGCAGCAGGGAAGGTAGTGGCGGCGACAATCGTGAGCTCGGCCATACTCTATCAGCCCTGAACCTCAGTCACTTCATTGGTGGGCGTTGTGGCCACACTTGGTTTGAGGCATAATGATAAACTGATTATGATCCTGAAGTCTCGAGCGCGAGGCCTCTTGACATTCTTTGCACACCAATTTTCTTATTTGTCTTTTTATTCGCAAGACGACTTTTCGGCATCGAGGACCCATTGGAGACGACGCTGACGAGCTGACGACTTCTCATTCCCTGTTTTTTAAACGCCCATCACGGCTGTAGATGCTGATGAATGACGCCTTGCATGGGGGAGGACGTAATCCTAAAGACTCGACCTTTCTTCTTTTTCCGGATCTTCGGGACAACATACACGAAAGAGCACGGTGGGGTTGGAAACTACGGCCTGCTGGCCCGTTATGACACTCGGGTAATGCGGCATGCGAACACCACATCGGAGGACGGACCATCAACATCACCAACATCTTTTCCTTTGCTTTGGTTTCGAATACAGTGGAGGATCATCTGGCGCTGAAATGTGTCGGAGACGGGGGATTAGGATGATGACCTTATGACGATTGTTCCTTTCACAAAAGTGTGAGACGTGTGTTGGAAACTGTCTCCTTAGGTAATGACTTGACGAATGGAAATAAAAAAAGCTTTTGTTGCTTCAAAACCACAGGCCTTGTAAACCGTGATCTGGTTGTGATATGTCGAAGGCAATTTCTCCTCCATGCTAGTTGGACGAGCGGAGTGCTTCAAGGCAAGTATGAGAACGAGTTTGACTAAAGATCGTGTCATGGCTTAGACTAGTGTTGATGTCTGTCGGTCTCACGGGTATAGAATTTGTCTCGACATCGATTGACTTGAATGTCCCGAGTTCTCAACTTTCCGCTGTGGATTCACTGTTGGAATTGGGAACGGGATGAAGTGCGATGAAAAGGAATGAGACTCCCTCAACTAGGAGACGATCTAATTCCCGTTCCAGGCTTGAGGGAGCAGAATTGGAGATCAATGCTCATGCGAATTAAAGAGACCGCAAAGATATCAAAGCAAATGTATATAAACTGAATGATTGACAATTGCCCTACTTCCATCTACCTTAGCCCAGATGTTGGTGGTGAATGACCGATATAAGACGGGAAGGCTCAGGTACCTCAGGGGTCCCGTCGGCTAAAATCCGGACCGCATGCCCCTCCACTAGCGCTAGGACACCTTGACCGCCCGCGTCGGGGGTAGGCACCTCGCTCGAGCTACCTACCTACATCTGGTAGACCAGCTCAAGCATTATTCTGCGGCTCAACTCGAGCTTGGAGCGACAATCCTATCTTCAACTCCCACTTCTGTTTGGCGGGACTACCATTAACTTGAACAAAAACGGAACTTGGAGACGAAGTATTGGCATTGAATATTCAATTGATGGCCGAAAAGGTGCAGACATAGTATTACAGCACGACGCTGTCCTTCTACGACTCCTACCTTCAATCACGATTGAAATCGACCGACCAACAGACCGAATTACAATATGGCTACTCCGACGCAGATGAAGCATGCGGCTTCTCAACAGGGTAGAACCCCTTCGCAACTTACAGCAGCGACCCCGCCGGTGTCCACGCCATTTTCAGCATCTCAAGCGCATACGGCTTTCTCGCCGAGGGGACCTAAGTCGTCGCCTCAGCAGTTTAAGAAATCGCCGGCGACCTCGACCACTTTGATGGGCCACCCAGCTAATGGCGCTCTAAACTTCGACAGTCCGTCCGCAGCAGCTGCTATGGGCGCGCTTGGGATCAGTGGTGGACTGGACATGGGGCTCGACCATGCCGGGATCGCGGGCTTCGCAGGTTTGGGAGCATTGGGCAGCGAGGACGACAAACTCAAGAGGTTTGATACTGTCATTGAAATTCTCAGCGTAAGTCACGGCTGTTTTTCGATCGTGGTCGCAATGGGAACTAACAATGCAGTTGCAGAAGGCAACAGGTCGAGTCAGCGAAGCAGGCCTCGAACGACTTACGCTCCGAACTGGTCTTACTAGCATGTGGGATGAGCATCGGTCGCCCGACGGCAGGAAAACAAAAATGCTCGTCATCGCCGGACAGGCTTTGACCATTGATATCGAGCTGAACAACAATATCGTGGAGAATGTCTCGCTGGGCTTTCCAGAATCAGGACCGGTTGTCACAAGGCATAAGGATCAAGCTGGCAACATCCTGCTTGAGGATCTGCAACTTCGCACTGACCAGAGCCCGTTAACCAAGACGTTGAAAGCATTCTCCACTAACCTTGAACGCCTGGCAACCCTCGACAAGCTGAGTGTCATTCCGGGAGTTGACTGTCAAGAGGCTCTAGCTGGCATCTTCGAGAGTCTTGAAAGACTCCACAAGTGGGAAATGTCGAAGCTGCGGGAAGATCCTGCCATGAGCGGCAAGCCCGAACGTTTCCTCGAGACGACTGCCATGTGCACTAAGAGCGGTCGTCCGAGGATGCATTCGAGGGGTATGGTGGGATTAAGCATCGAGTATTGGACGGAGAGACGCCATGTCATCCCCAAAGCACCAGAGACGACGCGCTACTGCGAGAACATGGAGAAGGCCTGGTCGATTCTCATAGGCTGCAAGGCGTTGGATGGTGAAATGTTCCCTCCCGTCAGGGTGTCTGAGAATTGGATTTCTCAAAAGGTCGAGAAGACCGAGCCTGGACCCGAGGATCTTCTCGTTGCAGCTTCTGGGCCGGCTCTTGACTGGCTGGAACCGGAGCCTACAACGCTGCCACAGACGGACGACAATAAGGATTCGGGCATCGACGTGGTGCAGGCGGATGGCACGACGCACAAATACCCGAACGTCAAGTTTGTCGCGACACTCACCCCCTCAGTCATCGTGCCGCAGTCGGCATGGAACACACTACACACCCTCACAGGAGCTCAGGCCCAGCCCATGCCTCTGCCGACCTACACGTTTGATAGCATATCATTCCCAATACCCGAAGGAAGTCACCATGATGCAAGCGAGCTTAGAGTCATCTCTTGCAAGAGGAGAGTTCCGATTCCGAGCAATGATAGCACCGTCTCATCCCGGAAACACAAGAACACGCTGCTTATCTACAAACCAGTGTATGGACAAACAGTCACCGAACTTTCGTTCTCGCACCCACGGCAGCTGGTGGCAATGCTGCCCATCCTTCGCCAGTATGCGCTGATCTCAACGTTGTTGGAGAGAAGCTTCGGGTCTGACATCTCTGGCGAGGCTTTACCCGAGGTTCATGAAAACATCACAATGAGTGATACGACAACGACGCAGGCCGAATACGAGAGATTCATGTCCAAGAGCTATGACGACAACGAGCAGGAACTTACTCTCGACGTGGTGCTGACTGTTCATCCCTCTGCTGGTTTGCATGTCGTCTTTCCCTTCCGCGGCGCAACCGCCAACGTGGACCTGCAAATTCAGCAGAATGGAGTGGTACATGTCGTGTCACAAAACATCGTGCCGGTCGACGGTAGCGAGGCGGCGGAGGCTGGCAAGGGGAACGGCAAGCAGTTTACACCGCAGGACTTGGGCAGGTTGCTTGAGGTGATGGAGGACCTCTGCTCCTGGGCAGAATGGATCCGAAAGAACCTGTCGTAAGCTATGCTCTGCCGAGATGGACGATCGATCGATCGACCTCTTTGATCACATAAGACCCATGACCGGTAGAAGCATATGACGTCTGGACAGGTTTTTGGGTTCTTTGTTTTTGTTCTGTACAATTGATACCCAGGCAGGGTCAACGGGGCCTTCCAAGTGAACCACCTTCCCGTCTTTTCTCGACAGACAAGGGAAAGCGAGCTTTAGGTATCTCCTATGGATACGAACCTACGAGGCTTCTGGGATGGGGCAAGGCTGGAGGTGAGGGAAACAGATGAGCGACGCAAGCTACATGATGATTTGGGGTTGGTTCAGTTCCGAGGCGTTGGGTCTTTGGTTTCTTTGGGGGTTTGACGGGCGGGGGTTTAGGTTGGCCTTTCACCCACTTGGTTTAGGCAGCCCGACGTCAAAAGAGAAAATACCTACTAGGTAGTCTATAGTGTGAGCCCAAACAAAGGGAACACCTTGAATAACCATGAACCAGGTTTGAGGGGCGGTTCATGGCCCAATTACTCTCCAAACTTCACACACTTTCACACACAAAAGCTATTGCATGACGAAGAAGTCTGAAACAAGTAAAGTGTGACAATGACGTTTTCCTCTTTTCTTTCTTGCTAGTTCTGTTTGTGCCGGTACATCGTGAGAGAAACTTAAGTTTACCGGCCGCCCGACGGGAGACCACCTTTAGCGTAGCTGGCTGCGTGTCTGCATGATGCAATGTGAATGTTGATGTTGATCTGTTGATGTGATCGACAGGTCTTGCTGCCTTGCTGAGAAGCAGCCCTGCTGTGACGTTATGTTTTCTACGCTAGTGCCGAGCCCGTGCCGGATGGTACGGGATACATACAAACTTCTGAACTCCCTCTTTCCCACTTCAGAGCCACTTTCTCTCCCCCCTCCAATGCCCCATGCCCCAATCCCCCAATGGACTTACATGTTGGATTTTGGGCATCGCCAAGTGTGGGGCGATGACGATGAATTGGATGCCAGTGAGGGGAACATACAACAGTTCCGGATCGTCGATGCCTCGTACATAGTAAACTTGCAAAGAGACCCCGCAAGACCCTGAGAGACCCTTGATGTTTTGGAAGCGAGATTGGTTCTTCCCGTCTTTTTCGGGGTCTCTGGGTCGCAGTAGGACGGGCCTAGTGAGGACGGGTGGATGGGGGCCTCGAAGGGATTTGAGTCAAATTCAATATATCGGACTTGAGACTTGTGAAAGGAAGGGGTCACGGGGTTGAGGTCTGGCATTGTTGAGAAAACAGGGCAGGAAATCAGGGAAGAGCCGGGGAAACCGGGGGGGAAACCAGAGGGAAGGGCGGGCTGGAAGAGTCGATGCGTTTCTTGGTATGTTGTTCTTCCAACCCCGTCATCCCTTTGGTTCACAAAGCTGGAGGACCTTCTTTACCCATCTTACCATACTTACCGTGTGTGCGTGTTTACTAGGTTGGAAGGCGAGTTTTTGCAATAATCTTGTCCTGGCACAAAGGCCTACCTGAGACGAGGACTGTTCAAGACAAGGCCAAATAAAGAGACAATATGACAATGTGGCGTACAGACAGATATAAGTGACGAGGAGGCGAGGTTGAAGAAGCAAGGCGGATGAGACGGGTGATCCGGGACGTTTTGTCCGCGGGGTGGCGGCGCCGTCGTCGGTCCACAGTAGCCCCGGGCGCGAAACTGAGAATAGGCGGAGGGGCGAACGATGGTTGGCTTCTGCTAGGCTACCCGGCAGTTCGGTCACCGAACTTTACCTCTTTGTCCAGGTTTTACTGCCAAGTATTCTTTAATTGGACACGGGCTGCGGCGGTAAGGTGCTGGTAATTCGGATATCGAATACATAGTGGGAAAAGGTTCGTTTCTTCTTCCACGTGCTTGCTGTCTTGACCATTTTGGGTACCATGATTCGTGAAAGCCTCATGTCTGACACGATGACACAGATGCGGGCAGCTTTTGCCCCTCCCTTCTTCCTGCCTATGCCGCCCCAATTTGGCTGTTGGCTCTGCTTCGGGAGTCTGTGCTGTGCCAGTTGCTGCAGAAGGATCCAAGGAGGCGAAGGGGGGGAAAAGGGAGGGGCTTTTGGGGCCCGAAGAGGGTCTTTGGAGGGGGAGGGGGGAGAGGAATTCCAGTATCGATAGGAGATTTTTTGGTGGTAGTTTATTGTTGTTGACGGCAAATCAATAAACGATGGGAAAGTCAACAAATCGGGTACTCCAAACAAAACAAGGACGGGAGATCCGATTAATCTGGAGACGGACGGGGGAGGAGATTGGCGGAGACGACGACGACGACGACGACGACGACGACGGGTACTGTATGGATATCGCTTGCTTGATTAGATAGAAGGCAAGGTATCCATCTGTACGGAGTATCGTACTTTGCCTTCGAATACTCCGTACGGATGTCTGGCTCCGCGAAAAAGTGTCCACGCAGATTGCAGATTGTCAAAAAGAGGAGCCGCTTGATCTACTATGTAAGGGCAGGGTGGGTTGGTCATCTTTACCCATAGTGCTTGGCGGCCGCCAAACAGGTACAGCGCCGCCAACTGGCTATTCGGAAGCCTACGGTTGTTCATTGTCGAGAATCGAGGACATTGCTTTTACCATGGCGGGCCGCGGCTGCGCAATCTGCGATGCTGCATCGTATCAGAGATTTGACACACAGAAAGGATGCCGATGGGGTTCACCGTCCAGCTGAGCTGGTCCACTCACTTACACCCAATTTCAAAAAGTCATCCCATCTTTTCCTTCGTTCTTGTTGTGTTCCATTTCCTGAGGAATATTGGTGTTACCTTGGCTGACACCTTCCCCTTACTTCGAACTCTTCTTGAACTTGCATTGCCGTCCCCCTTGTGCTGCAGCGGCGAGTGGTTCCCGTATCTTGGGGGGAAAAAAACACCCTCCCTTCCCGTCTCTGTTCCAGAGTTGCCGCCGCCGTCCCAACGACGCGCGGGAGTCTGCTGAGTCGGCTGAGTCTGCTGAAAGACAGAGACCAGAATTCCATCCGAAGGTCAAAGAGTGTCCGAGCTTTCGAGGCTCGAACGGGGATCCAAGCTCAGCACTTCCCCCCTCCCCCGCCCTAGTCCAACTGACTTGCCCGCGTGGTGGGCCGAATGAGAAAGGCGTGCGTGGTCTTGACTCTCTTCGCGGTACGCCCGTTTTATTATTGAGAAGCGGCCCGTTGAAGAGCTCTAGTTTGGATCACAGAGAAGAGCAAGAAAGAAGCATGGAGAGAAACATCGGTTTCTTCTCAGAGGAAACCTTGTAAAGCCGCTGCCGCGAACCAAGGTGTTTGACCTTTCCCAAACGTTCCAGGAGCTTCAACGTTGGCTGGTGGGCAGTAGGAAAAAAAGAGATTTGAGGCAGACGAGGGGCCGGGGAGGAGGCTCCAGGTTGTCCCAGATTCGCTAGCCCGGCGAGCTCGACCGTGCCCTCGATTCTCTTCGATGCCATCTGGCATCTCTGGGAGTCTAGTGGTTGTCAAGGAGTGCTTTGGGCAGCTTGCGGTGCTCTCTCTCACACATTCTCTCCAGACTTTCAGTGAAGCGAGATGACGCGGTCACAGGCATGAAATCGTAATATCAGGCGCAATCAATCGCTGACCTTGCTGCTTTCCCCATTGAGATCGGAAGCTGCGAGCGATACTGTGGAGAGCCTGGTCGATATGTTGGGAATATTGAACTATAGGCATGCTGCATGATGAACGGACCGGACAGCTGGGAAGGCAATACTTGGTGAGGCAAGGTTGATGGCTGTCGGCCTGTGTGTGCCAGTGTGGTGGTCATGACGGTGGTGACGACGAGTGGTGTACACTACTGCTAGACAGAAAGAGAGTGTGTGAGCAAGGTACCTGCGGCGAGGTACCTCGAGGTTGTGTTGACGAAGTATTTGTTTTGGTGTTTTTGTTTTGTTTTGGTTCCCGGCTGTGGCTTGTCGCGTTTGTTTAGTGGCCTGGCTCCATCGGCCATGGATCAGCCGTCTTTTCTATTTTGATGGTGAGCCCACCTTTTCCCGCTGCCCGACAGGCGGCTCGCCAATGTGGTCACTCGTGTCCGAGACGCAGATAATCTTGTACAGCCCGAGAATGACGAGTTGGAAGAAAAAAGAAGGAAAGAAAAGAAGCGTTCCTGGCTTCTGCTGCGTGTCGATGGAGTCTAGAGTGAACAAGTGGCAGTTGAGTCGTGGCTATGAGACCAAGGGGAAGGGCCCCCTTTGGCACTGCAGCGACTACTGCAGAGTGTGTGACTGCATGTTGGGCCTGGCAAGCTGGATCTTGGACGAGGCGAATAGGCGTGAGGCCGTCCTGGGGGAGGGGAGATGGGTGCTCCAGAACCTAGAGGATTCCCGTGTAAGAGGGAGGAGCGCAAGCCTCGTCTGGTCTTGGTTGGACGATGCGGTGCGGACGCTTAGACGAGATGGATATGGATCAGTCCCGCACATTGTGCATTCTCGCAGTGCGCCAGACTTGATTGTCCAATACGTCTCCAGAGCGTGTTGATCTCCCTCGTTGTCTTGCCCATATTTTCCTCTGTCTGGAGTCTGGCGAGGTTCGGGCTGCAGGAAACTTCAGACGCGTGGGCGGGACCCTGCAGGCAGATGGAAGAATTCAACCAATAGACGATGCTTGCAGACCTCCAAAAAGGCATCCCCCCGGCACAATCTTGGGGGGTCCCCTGGCGTCTTTGGATGCCAGACCGTTGGGTAAGTTGGGTAAGTCGGGTTTAGTGATGTCAGGGTTGGAAAGAGGTCGTGGATCTGTGTGTTTGTTGGCTTGTGACTAGCGGCAGAGCGTAAGGTAGGTGGTAGTTAGTGGGTGGGCATGATAACGAAGGACAAGAGAAACAGGCTCGGGCCCAAAGTTGGCTATCATCACGAAGAAGCAAGACAAGTTTGCAGCCTCGGGATTCTTCAGTTGAGACGCTGCATGTCTAGAGCTGGGTGATGAGATTTTGTTTTTTTCCTTCTTCCCCCAATCCGGGACCTGTATCTGCGACCTTGTGGCTTCCTGAACGGCTTCAGCTTCGGTCTTGCTCTAACAGACCGGATCCACTTCGAGGCGCGTAGTCACGTGAAAGTCTAGCTGATTTGGGAAATATTGTAAACAACACACGCCACGCGCGCCATCGCGAAAAAGAAGCAGTGACTTCCCAAGTTCTCAGTGTCCACATCCCATCTGCACGCCCTTTCTCACTCCCGTTCCAGAGCACCCAGTCAAGTTTCGCCTTCACCAGCGCAAAGAGTCTCCATCCTGACTGCGATCCCCCGGCTTGGACGTGCCATTCCTGCCTGCCCACCCGCCTGCATCGACCATTCATTCACCCATTACCTGCCTGGTCGTGGTCTCTCCCGTCTTTCTAAGTGTCCCACACACGTAAACCCACTCGGCTCGCGCTGCGCTGCGCTGCACCTTTCGCACTTACACCCGCAAACCCGCAACCCAACCACCACCCACTTCACCCACCCGCTCGCTCTTGACGCACACAACCCGACGCACACACTCACCGCGCATCCTCCTCTTGCCCAAATCCTATTTGCGCCTACCTCTCTCCTGCCCTCACAACTCCTTCCATCCCCTTCCCGTTTTGTGCGTTTCGTTGCGTCCATCTCCTTGCTGCGTTTCCAAGTTTTTGGTCCCCTTCCCGACAAACTCACCCTACCTTTTCCCCAGGGTCTTGTCGTTTCGCCACTCGCGCGCGCGCCTCTCATCAGACGACGGGACACAACAAGAACCCATCCATCTACCGGTACCGTCCCTTCATGCGATGACTTGACAAGGTCCTCTGCCGATCACGAATCGCCAACTGAAGCGGAATGAAGATGCGAAGCAAGACGCATACCTGAACGTTCCTGCTCGCTCGACTTGTCCAAACCATCCCCCTCAGACCTTAGCGCCATGCAGTAGACGCACTTGCGCTCCCGTCCCGTCCCTTCTTTCTCTGCCTGCCTACCTTACGTTACGGTCCTACCTACTCTGGCCTCGCCTCGTCTTGTCCTCCTGCCTGGACCCTCTTCTTCCTCCTTTTCTTTCAGCCTTCTTTTCTGCAACATCGCGTCCACACCCATCATCGCACCAAGAACGAGGGCGCCCTTTCCGGCTGACCAGGCCACTTCGCCTCGTCCACGTGTAACCAGTACTGGCACATACACACCTTGGACCCCTAAACACACGTCCAGTCCTATCACCATCTTGGGATAAACTCCACGAAAACAACGACGACACTACTCCGTACTCTCTACCTTCCGCGCCCTGGGACTGCTGCCCTTACGTCTCGTCATCGTAGTCAGCATCCCTCCGATCGTCAACGGAACGGCAGAACACCACGCGCTCTACCTAGCCCTCACCTCAACACCTACGGCATATCACCATCGACCGCGCTTTGCTCTACCACCTACCAACACCATAGGTTCATCAGCGGAACAGTATACGACGACGAATACCAGCGACAGATTGTTTGGAACAAGAATTGATTCATTGCTTGCTGAGCACACCTACCGTCTACACAATCACATCACTTCCTACAAGTGAATCTGCTCTTCTTTGTATTTCGACAGCGACCAACAATAACACCAGAAGAAAGACAACCAATCATTACGACACCAAGAACACCTTCACCATGTCGTTCTCCAATAGCAGTGGCGGAACACTCACTGTTCCTAGCCCCACGCACGTCCATCATGTAGATGTGCTCGCATCCTCAGTCCGGAGCCTGCGAAGGTCCCTTTCCCGATCACCTTCAAAGTTCAGCCTGGCGCGTACAAGCTCCCCCAGTTCAGAGAGCTCACACAGCGGTTCCCATACTCCTGTGCAAGAACAATCGCCCTGCCGACGATACACTCCTACCCCTACGCCTCCTAGCAGCAGCCACAACAACATCAACTTTGGGGATTTCCAGAGCCATACACCAGCGGGGCTCCCTCCTTCCATGACCTCGACAACGCCCTTTAGCTCTCCACCAACTCTTGCTACACCCTTTCGCCCTAGTGTTCGACTTTCTCTACGCTCGGCAAAATCAGCAAAAGCAATCGGCAGCCCCTCGAGGCCAGCGACTCGATTAAGGACATCGCCTAAATCCCCCCTCAAACGCGCGCTCAACGCTACAACAGATTCGGGGGTAAATTCCACTCCTTCCTCATCTTCAAGCTCGGAGGCCTCGGGCCAGGAAAATAACCAGTCTTCTGCACAACAGAGCCCGCGTTCCCGATCGTCCCTCCAAAAATCATCACGCCATAGCCTTCATCTCGACGTATCCGGCCACGCTCAACAGTCGAATATTTTCAAGCATCTGGAAGGTCAGGGCGATTCACAAGGAGCACCAGGATCGGGCGCTCTCAAACGCAGCGACGCGATCATGAATCTGGATCAGGCGTCGCTGGGTAGCCCAGTCGCGAAACGAAGAAGTTTACACGGTATTTCAAGCTTTGGTCAAAACGCATCTGATTTCACCATCTTCGACAATACCAGCAACACGCCGAGCAAGACCAACTTTGACATCCACGATGAGGCGAACCGTGAGCGAGAGTACGAGCTCTTTGGCTCGCCAAGCGTTCCTGCCCCCAGAGAGCCACTCCCATCGCCTACCCCGCCTCAGATTCCGAGAAGAACCGGCTCTCTACGACGTTCAACGCTGCAGCAGAGACAGCATGATCGGAGTTCATGGGGACGTAAGTCTGGCGCGAGCCACTTGGCTCAGATGAGCGGAGATTTCTCAACTCCCAACGTCAAGAACCGACCCCGCCTATCGATGGATCAATTTCTCCCTCCTCAGCTTCCCCGGGACAGCCCCTTCAACTCGAATGGGCCTTTGCCCAATCCCTCTGCTCATCCTATTGAGCGTTCTTCTCATCAGCCTCATCCGCTGTCAAAGACGCTGGTGACCTCGACGTCTGGCAACAGCCTCGAGGAGCAGAACAACAGCATGCCTCCTCCCTACGTCTTTGAAAAGCCACGAGCTCCGCTCAACTTCGCCAAGTCGATGCCTTACGGTTCTTCTCGGCCACTCTTCATGCAGGAGGAAAATGAGACTGTCACACCTTTCAAGGCGGCTAAGCCATGGGCGGGAGCTTTCATGTCTACAGGGCTCGTTTCAAAGGTCAACCGCAACCCCGAGGAAGACAACAAGCTTACGATGCCTGATACGCCCTGTAAGAAGCCAACCAACGGCTTTGCCACCTTTCCGCCTCCGCCTGGGAGCGCAATCAAGAAGAACAACCGTTACTCGTTTGGCGGTATGCCTTCAACTCCGTTCGTGGCCCCTGGTGCCCCGTCACGCAGCACCTTTGGCGGCAATCCCGGAAAGGGTCTCGGCATCTTCCAACGACTCGGATCCCGCCATGCACGCCGAGGAAGTGTCTTGAGTCTGGATGATGATAAGAAATTCTCCCTAGACACCAACTTCAACATCGGCCTTGGGGCTGACATCGACGCCCCTCCTACTCCTACAAAACATGGACTCACACCGAGCAAGGGCCTCACTCCCAGCTTGAGCAACTTGAGCGAGCAGAGCATCGAAAGCCCCAGCGCCAAGAGGTCACTTCCACCTCCCATGTCGGCTGTGCGGCCGATGATCTCAAGAGAATCTACTGGTATGTATACCGCTCAGGAGCGGTCTGACGACAAGAGTACCAGTTGCCCCCTTCCGAGTTCTCCGCTCGGTTCAACTAGCTCTCTGGCCGATAGACTGTCTCCCACGCAGCGTCTTTCTTTGCCGTCTTTTGGTCAATCGAGGTCTGGAAGGGGTTTTAGTGCTCCTTCGCCATTGCGGACCCGACTTTGTACCAGCACAGCGGATTGTGACCATCAAATGGACATGTTGGCTAAGATTACTCCTCACCATATAGCTAGCCCTGTGGAACAACGCTCCCCAAGAACTCCCTCATCTCATGTTCTTCTTCCCGATGCCAGCTGCCTGTCAATCTCGAACCCGGCCGAGTCAACGCGCAGCACAACCACCCCGGTCACACCATCTGGCCGAGAGTCCTTCCAAAGCACTTCGACACACCTCATGACCCCCGTCAATGCCGGTCGTGGTGGTGGCGATGTCGAAGACTCACTCTATTCCCGCTTCGACAAGGTCGAGATGATTGGCAAGGGAGAGTTCTCTTCCGTCTACCGCGTTGTCAAGAACGGATACTCCCGCGCCTCGTTCCTCTCTGTCTTTAGTGGAACACCGACGAAGAACCCCCGCGAGAGTCCCGAGCCCGATCGCATTTACGCGGTGAAGAAGGCACGCCGCCAATTCACTGGACCCAAGGATCGTCTGGCCAAGCTCAGAGAAGTGCACGCACTTCAGGCTCTGACACACGCAGACCACGTCATCCACTACGTTGACAGCTGGGAATACAACCAATACCTTTATATCCAAACCGAATACTGCGACGAAGGTACCTTGGACAAGTTCTTGAGCAATGTTGGTCGCAAAGGCCGACTGGATGACTTCCGTATCTGGAAGGTCATCCACGACATTGGCTTGGTGAGTAAAGATTGCCTTATGTGTTTGCGACGGCTGATGACTGACTTGGAGATAGGGTCTTCAAAGCATTCACGAAGCTGGTTTCATTCATCTCGATCTGAAGCCGGCGAACATTCTCATTACGTTTGAGGGTATTCTTAAGATTGGTGACTTTGGCCTGGCTACTGAATGGCCTGCTGCCAAGGGCGTCGACGCCGAGGGAGACAGAGAATACATTGGCCCTGAAATCCTTCGAGGCGACTTCAACAAGCCTGCGGATATTTTCTCACTCGGTCTCATCCTGATTGAGATGGCTGCCAACGTCGTTCTCCCCGACAATGGCCCTACTTGGATTGCTCTGCGCTCTGGTGACTTATCCGAGGTTCCTAGCTTGACCTTCAGCGCCACCACTACGACTAGTTCATACCGAGACGCCGCTGGTGTTCCTACTATGCAATCGCTGGACGACCCGCTCCTCGGTCAGACCAGTGCTCCTGATATCAGCCTGCATTCGGGAATCGCCCCTACTCGGGTGAACGTGGTCATGGACGACGAGAGTAGCCCTTTCATTACACGAAAGCGCACCGAGCTCAGATCCCCTCCGGACTTTATGAGCGACCCTTTCCACCCCAGCTCACTGGATCAAATCGTCCGCTGGATGGTCAGGCCCGAGCCCAGTGAGCGACCCACCATTCAACAATTACTAACCACTACGGCGATGTCGTGGGTCGCGGAACGTCGCAGATCAGCTGCGACTGTTTTCGAAGGTGTCTGGGGACCTAGCGAGTCAACCGCCCTTCCCACCTTGGTGGACGAAGACACAGAAATGATGGACGTCTAGACACGTCCGTCATGTACACATGCCGCCTTTGTCGGTTTGGAATTTTACTCACGGCTCTGGATTTGCAGTGTGCGTAGAGAACGCATTGTCTGGATTGATCGATTCAGGCTGAATCTCCCTTGCAGTGGATACGGCGAATTCGAATTGGAATTCTGGAAGATGGCGTTGGAAGGCGAGCTCGTGTCTCGCAGTCTTTGATGGCTATCGAAATTTACTTTGTTGCGGCGGCGTACACCTTACGAAATCACGATACTACGGTTCAGCCTTGTGGCGGGTTCAGCACTACCTGCTGTGAAGACTACCATGGTCTTCCTCTTTGGTTGTACGCTTAGCGGCATATCACGATTTCAAACTGTTCGACTTCGCGAACGAGTTTTGGCGTCAATCCTCTCGGCATGCCTATACGCGGGCACTCGCTTGCACAGCATCGCCAGAGACATTTGTTTCGAAAAAAAAAGTTGGAAAGTCTGGCGGCTCGGTGGTATAGCTCATCAATTGTTGAGCTGCGGCCGCCACGAGACTTTCGTGTATAGACTAGATCTGGATTCTGAGAGACGTGTCTGATCAGGCACCGTCTCGGCAACAACCTTGGCGTCGAGTACGAAAACAAAAACGGGAACCAGGAAAACAACCGGGCTTTAGACAGACTCGAAACACGCGATTCCTTATGGGTCTCTGGTTCACAGCACCATAGGACAATGACGGTACCAAAAAGGCTTCGATGGGAAACGGAGGCTCCGGGCTGCATTGCACGTGCATCACAACATGTACATATGAGTAATTTTGTCAGAGTATCGGCTGGCGGTTGGGAGAGGAGGAATGGAAACGGGCTTCTCTTTTGTTCTGTGCCTTCGAGCGCATTCATCGCCCTGGGTATGGTTGTCTTTTTTTACATGTTTCTTCTCTTGCGAGGAAATTCTGCATGGTAACCGTATCATACGTGTTCACCCAAGGATCAGATAGATCATCTCCTGGCCAGACTGCGCCTGTTCCCTTTGTCATTGGGAAGGTTGCAATCTTTTTTGGCTCATGATTCCATGACGAAATGGCATGATAGTTATGAACTTTTCATTAAAAATTCACTCAAGGTCCCAAATGTTTAAGTGTGAATGCCGTTTGCCTGTGTTTCAACCTATCTCCATTGTTTGTGAGTTCCTCCATAGACGCCGTTGTGGCACTTGGCGAACCTCACAGGGTAGAAGAACAGCCACGCGAAAGGCGGTTCATTACAAAGTGACAAATTATTGTGAGGATTGGTAGGTAAGATAGTTCATCATTCGTGAGAGGCTTCTCTGGATTCTTCTACGTAAAAACTCCAATCAGGTGTTGTGTTTTCCCGCCTTTCCCATCCGCTCATCCAGGTATGCAAAAGTTGCAAACGCCCTAATTATAAATGTCTCTCTACCCTCGCGAACGGGAATGTGAATTTCTCCTCAGCCCAGCGGCTGATTGACCTTCCTCCCGCGGAGCTTCCGCTCAATCGCGTGGCCAGCTTGTCTTAGTCCTCGAATGCCTCGCTTGGCCCCCAAAGCTTTCCTCTGAGAATCACTACTCCGTACCGACTCTAGAACTAGAGCCGGGAACGCGACATTTCCCACGCGATCGAGATCACGTTGCGCTTGTGGGGCCGGTTAAGTGGCACTCGCTTTAGGCGTTCGTTCCATTCCATCTGTGCCGTCTCCTGTTGTTCAGCTTTAGTTCAACTCCAATGCCAGTTCCCTTTTGGCACCAAAAAATTTCGATTCAGCTTTCCCATGTCTCGTTCCCACACAATTCCACAGTTCAAGCCCTCGAAGTGTTTGCAGACGCCGTCGATGTGGTCTTTGTCTTCCTCCTCGAGGGCTGATAGACATCGTTGAAATTCATGGCGACACCGAGGAAACGCATGTCAACGTCCGGCTGGTACGCGAGGTCGCCCAGCAGGATCTGGAGGCGGGTGCGGAACGTAGCGCCGAGCTGGCGCAGACGGTCCTGGAGGACAGGGAACTCTGACGCGACGGCCGGGTTCTCGTCCTCGCCGTCTCCCCCGGGCATGGATTCCTTCTTCTGGTGGCGAGGCCCGCGGGTGGAGATACGCATCACGTCAGCCTCCTGCCGCCGCGTGAAGTCGGACACGCTCCAGCTGTAGAGGCCGTCGACGGAGTCGCGGTAGCTGAGCATGGCGCGCAGGAGGTCGCCGAGCTGAGACAGGTATGAGGTGCGGTCGTCTTCGCCAGTGGCTATATCAGCGTGTCGGACGCTACGCCGCGCGCCTAGGAGGCCCTTGTGTGTAATGTCGTTGAGGTATCGAGTATGTGCCTTGATGAGGTCGTCGAGGGTACAGCCCTCGCGATGTATCCGTTTCTGAAGCTCGTTCCAAGAGGACTCGATGACTTCGAACAAGATGTAGTATTGTAGCTGGCCAATGAAGTGAATCATCTCTGCAAGAATGCCGCGCGTTGATTTCCAAGTTTGCACAACGACAGGGTCGGAATTCTGAAGCACCCCGCGTGAACCTGTCATACACTTGCGCCAAGTAGAGGCGAGGGCAAACTCGACGCGCTTGATGCGCCACAGAAAGTTGAACACCTTGAGATATTGGCGGTTGCCCCAGTCGGTCACGACAACGTCGACCGGAGCATCGATCTTGTACTCCAGCGTAAAACAATCCCAGCCAATATCGCCATGGGACAACTGGAGCATCCGGGCGTCAAGGCGGCGTAGGACTTCAGGCGAGTCGTACTGCGCGTTGGATCCGCGAATCGCGTGTTCCAACTGAGCCGTCAAAGTATGTCTGTACTGTGCGCCGGCTGGACGATCGAGGTTCGCGGCGAGAGATTCCATAAGAAGAGCGATAAAGTCGCCTTGTCCCAGCAGAATGTAATTCTTCAACGCCTGCAGATGCTCGAATAGGTGGAATTTGTTGGCCATGAGGTCTATGAGACGCTTCATGGTTGTCTTGTATGCCTCATCAATCCAAGCCTCGAGGGTTGCCGTGTCGCCATAGCGCAACTCCTTCGAGGCCGCCTTGGAGTAGTCTTCGACCCACTGGGAGTCGCCGCAGCTGTGTCTGATAAAGTTGAGAGATTTGCCAATGAGGAAGACCTTTTGGGCGAAGTCTTGAGTGATAATACTTGGGACCATATCCTTGTCGATTTCGTACTTATCTTCCCATACACTGTTTCCGCCCGTCTTTGGCTCGTCCGACTGCTTCTGTTCTTTGACAAAGAACTCGCGGAATGGGTCGAGTAGCTCGCCATCGTATATCCATCGACGCAGAATATCGTAAAAAGGGCGTGTGACATGCACGAGTAGACGTTCGGCAAATGCTGCAACCATGGGGTCACCATGCGAAGAAGAGAATCCGTGTACGAGGGAGATGAGTTGTCCACCTCTTTTACTTTCTGACTCTTCGGCAATGAGGCTCATAAGCCGCAGCCCCATCGTAGCTTCTCGCGTCCATACTACACATCTCTTCAATGTGACACCTGCCATTCCTATGCCACCTCTTGGAGCGGATTCATCTAGGGAAGACAAGGCTTTGCGAATTTGACCCTCCAGAGTGGCGACGAGGCTAAGATAAGACCGCAACTCTCCGCCTATGGCGGCTCGAATACTTTGTCTCAGCAAGCCCTGTGCGGGGGACTTGACAAAGACATCGAGGCGTCGGTATAATAAAGACGGTTCGGCTACTGTGTGGAGGAGAGAGATGATCGGAGATGGTAACGTCGGGGGTAATGTGATGGTGTCAGGTCGCGAGAAGGGCAAGGTAGTCGAAGATAATCCCTGAAGAGTAAAGGGAAGATCTCGTAAGAGCACCGTCTCGGAAGGGTCGATCTCGACGTAATTATCGGCCAGCAAGGTGGACTTCAAGTTCACTTGTCGCTTGTCCGTTTCAGCGCCATCTGCCTCCTTCTCCTTTTCCTTTTCTGAGTCCTTTTCTCTTTCGTCAATAGACTTGCTGTTCTTTTTGTGATTTGGGGGAAAGTTCTTTAATCCCTCTGGCGCAAAAGCATCGTCGAACTGCTCTTCTTCTTGCCTCGATATCGGTGTAGAATTCTTGGACGACCGTTCTCGTTCATGTTTCCTGAACGGGTCGCGCTGCGTTTGTGGAGGTTTCGGTGGGACGAGGGGCAGCGGCTCACTTGGATCGGGTGAGTCGCCGAGCTGATAGAGGAGGTAGAGGATAGCCCATTTCTGGCCCAAGACTGGTAAGGACAGAAGACGTGTATAGAGGTTTGAGAAGCGCAGCGCTTGACTTGGGTTGCTCTGTATGAGCTTCCGCTTGATCAGATCGGAGGCGTGGTTAACATCGGAGGAAATGGCGGGGGACGCGGGGCTAGAGGTTGACCGATCAGCAACATGGCATACAAGTGGTCGGACATCGCTCAAATTCGCCATTGTGTATAAGACTTACGCATCCAAAATTGACTTGACCAGCTCAAAACAGTTGTCGTGTCTATCCTGGGCCGCAGCATCGTCCTCATGAGGGTCGTTGGGTACCAAGTGTGCGATTAGGCTGTCGACGGCACCGGCAATGCGATGCTCGCGGTTGGCGGACATGATGGCATTGCCGAACACTGACCACCTCGAGGTTCAAAGACAAGGTGAAGCCTTCTTGGGTGGGCTGCCACAGCGAGTGGAGAAAAAGAGGTTAAGCTCGCGGTGAAGAGCAGAACATGCGCCGGTCGTTGTCATATATCGCATTGATTTCGTTGATGTACTCGCAGCATTGCAGCCCGCTGAGAGAGACGCGCCGGACGCGACCTCACAGGCTCACAGTGTTGCTGATGCCAGTCGCAAGCAGCCTACAGGGGCTCACGCCGAAGTGGTCAGAGCGCCCACGGATGTATTCTGAACCCTTGCAGCCTCCCAGCTCACATACTAAATCGTGGTCCCCGCTACTTCTTCCCCAGGCTCGGCCCTCCCCTGGCTTTCGTCGTCAGACAGTTCGGCAAAATTTCCATCGACAAAGCAGTGCAGCACCTCTCAATCGCATCCCGTCTTCCTCCACTGTACGAGACGGAGCCGGACCCAACCACTTGACATCACCTCCGACCTTCGTCATCACGCCTGCGCCCACAACATGCCCCGTCCATCGAGATAGTACCGAATTCGCGATCGCATTGTCATCCTCTTTCGTTCTATGCTACTCATGAACGTCTTTTCCGCACTGCGCCGAGTCCTGCCCGCCGCCGCTGCTGCTGCACGCGACTGTCGCTCAGCTCCACTAATACGCTCGACGACGTGATCTGCCTGTCTGGCATCCCGTGTCGCAATGCCCGACATCGACCCCGCGGCCTTGAGCAGCCGCCCATCAGTAAATCTTTCCACGCCGACACTTTCCACCAAATCCATCACTGTCCAACCTCCGGGCTCTCTCAAATCCGCCAAAACAAGTCAGATCATACCCGCCCGCATTGACCTAGAGCCGCTTTATACCGCCTTGAAGCAGGCCATCGGCCCGGAAGCATGGGTCATCTACAAGGAGTCAACCACAGAGTTTCTCATCGGTAAACAACTCCGGATATCCGCGCAATCATCACTCGGAAGCTAACATCCGCTCCCAGGTCGATTGAATCAGACCGAGTACTCAGAACGAATTGATCCCATCCTCACATCCCCCAATGGCGAAAAGGAACACCTTCATAATCAGCTAATTGCTGCAATATACGGCAATGTCACAAGGGAGATGCCCGACCAGGGGCTCGCCCCTTGGGTCAGCGCCAACGATAAGCCCACTGCTCCCGTTGGCAGTAAGCCTGTATCGGGAGATGCGGCGGAGCGTCGTCTTAAGGGCGATGTGATGCAGTTGCCCACCAAAGATCGTCGGCGTATCAAAGATTTGGTTGGAAATGACGTTAGTACACGTCTTAAGCTCGTTAAAGTTCGATATGCTAACGTCAAGGTTCATCAGTTCGACCCCTACGAGAGTCTCTCTAATGTATTCCTGGACCACCACCGACGACAGCCTAAACCGGCCGATGTACCACCAAGCGCAGGAGGCATTGGTGGTATAAATAAGATGAGTAAGTGGAATCTATGCTCGCTGGTCAAGGCCGAGGGTTAACTGAGTTGTAGATTTCGATTTGGAGATTCGCAAGCGCTTTGCGCAGCCCTTGGCCGGGGAGTCTGGCGAGTTCCCTGATGCCCCTGTAGTTGAAGGCAGAATGCTGCCGTTCTGCTACGAGGCAGGACTTACTAGCGGTCACGTCCAGGATGCGCCGCACTTCATGACAGTTGCGACCGAAACATTCATCAAGGAATCACTGGCCGCTATATTTGCCAAGACGAAGAGCAATGGTCCAGGAGAAGGCGCCACTGCTGGATTCGGAGCAGGAACTCAGTGGATCCAAACTCATAAGTACCGACACCAGCTCGTCAAGGAGGAGGATGCAGCCCTGCGGGGTGACCTCACACGCGATAAGAGCGGCCTTCTACCTATTGAGTCGAAGGCAGCAAGCGAGCGTGGACCCCTTGGCATGGCGGACGTACGGATTGCCTTGGAGATGGCCGATAGCGGCTTGGCGCAGTTCCCCATTATAAATACAGCCATATCATATGGCTACCGTGAAGGAGAGCTTGAGAATTGGCACGACTACACCTGGCTACCAGGCCTCGAACCTCCTGGAGCCAAGAAGGAAGCTTCTGATATCAAACCGGTCATCACAGAGCAGCTACCTAACGGCCATGTCGATGCAATGGAAATTGACTCGGAGCCCTGGTGGGAAGGTGCAGAGCCTCAAGACATGAGCTCCCTTGACTCTGTTCTCGATTCGTGTCTGGCAGTTGGATCATAGTACGGACAACCACCAACACGGTCATGGGTTGCTCAGAGAGACAAGGTCTACGCCAAGCGCTTTCTCAAAGGTATCGGTCCCGTCTACAAAGATTGGGGGCGCTTGTGGGGCTGGAATAAAAGGTCGCTTCGGTCACGTCGAAGCCGAAAGGTTTGATCGAGGTGTCATCTTAACACCTTCGAAGATCACGGTTTCCAGCATCGAGCTTCATAAGCATTGGCATCAGGCAAGGCGTCATTGGGTTTTTCGCCATTTGGCAAGTTTGGTCAGTTTTTGAAATCGTTCTTTACCCTGCATTAAGGGATAGAGGAGGACGGCATGGTTTGTGCACGCTTTCATCAAAGTAACAAGGGGGGCAGGGAGTTCAAGGTTGTTTAGCAACGGAAGGGTTCTGTACAGTATGGACGATACCCTATTGCTCACTTCAAGTGAGCCACATATTTGGAAGGTGGGCGAAAGGTAGCTCTAGTCAGTGGAACGTTATAGACGAATTTATGTAACATTATCGGAAGTTCCCAGCGGGGAGCCACTCTTGAGGTTGGTGACTTTGTTCTTCCTGAGTTGTATGTTACTTTGAAACTATGTAAACCCTCTCCGCCTTTGAGTGCCATTCAATAACTACAGTTCTTCTTGTCGATAATCCTCTTTCTATAGCTTTGCAATCGAGTCGCCAACTTCTTTCTTGGCCTTTTCTCTAAGAATCTTTCGCAAGATCTTGCCGGACTGTTTACACTGTTAGCCGAATGTTCACACAAGCGACAGAGTAGCAAGACTTACGGGGTTCTTGGGAATCACATCGGTAAATGAAACACCGCCCTTAAGACGCTTGTGCTTGGCGACCCGACCTGCCAGCCACTCTGCAATCTCCTCCCCAGAAGCATTGGTGTCAGCTGACCGGACGATATATGCCCTCGGCAACTCCTCTCCGTCAATGGTAACCCCGATGACGGCAACATCGGCCACATCTGGACGCTCAAGAAGCAATGCTTCCAACTCAGCTGGGGCCACCTGGTTGCCCTTGACTTTGATGAGCTCTTTCATGCGGTCAACGATGTGGAAGAGGCCGCCTGTGCTGTATTCTTCGATGTAGGCAATGTCGCCGGTCCGCAGCCAGCGGTTGCCTTGAGCATCGGTGACGATAGTCTCGTTGGTGGCCTTGGGATTACGCCAGTAGCCGCGCATGACGGTCGGGCCCGTGATCAGGAGCTCGCCAGGGACCTTGGCCTCGGTGATCTCCTTGCCGGTCTCGGGGTCGACGAGCTTGCCCTGGCAGTTCGGCATGAGCTCGCCGACGGAGGCGCTGCGGATCAGGCGGTTCGGGTCCCACGTCATGGCCGTGCAGGTGACCTCGGTCATGCCCCAGCCCTGGCGGACGATGAGGTCCTGCTTCTTGAGAATGCGCTCCGTCTGGCGTGCTACGTCCGCCGCGAGGGGTGCTGCTCCGGAGCCGACGGTCTCGAGGCTGCTGAGGTCGAATTTGGCGGTAATGGGGTGTTTTGTGAGGGCGACAAGGATCGGGGGCACGCTGACGAGCTGCGTGACGCGGTACTTTTGGATGTAGGTGAGCATCTTGACAAAGTCGAAGCCCGTCATGATGTAGACGGGGATGCCCTGCTTGGCAAAGTTGGCGACAAAGTACGTCTGCGCGTAAGCGTGGTAGAGGGGCAGGAAGCAGAGGCCGACGGAGCGGGCGACGGAGGCCTCGTGGTCTGGCTCTAGCGCGGCGACTTTTACGACGCCGGTGCCGTTGGCAACGTAGCTGTAGTGGGAGATCTCGACGCCCTTGGGCACGCCCGTAGTGCCGGAGCTGTAGTTGAGGCAGCACGTCGTCGTGCGCGCGTCGGCCGGCTCGACCCACTCGAACGTCTCGGCCCGCGCCCTCGGGGCGATGAGCTCCGTCCAGTGGCGGGCGCCGCCCCGCGCGGGCTTCTCGGGCGCGCTTGAGCCGGGCACTGTGGTGTCGAAGACGAAGACGTTGCTGGCGGGCATGGAGACCTCCTTGGCCGCCTCGAGGGCGGTGTCGAGGCTGCCCTCGGCGGCGACCATGAAGGTTGCGCCGCTGTCCTTGAGCTGGTAGGCCAGTTCGCGGGGGACAAAGGTCGGGTTGGCGCCAGTGAATATGCCGCCGGCCATGAGGACGCCGAGGAATACGACGGGGAAGAAAAGGTTGTTGCCCGAGAAGAGGAGGACGCGGTCGCCGGGTTTGAGGCCCGCCGCTTGTAGGCCGAGGGCGATTTGCTTCGCCACGAGGCGGTAGTCGGAGAAGGTGAGGAAGTGGGTGTCTGGTCTATCGCCGTCATAGAATGCTTTGCGATCGGAGAGGGGAGCTTTGGAGGAGCCAAAGATCCATGTCTGCAGCGAGCAGTTCGGGATGGGCTCCGACCACCGTGATTCGATAGGCATGTTGAAGTGTAGATGTGTGGTTTTGTCCAAACGATAGCTTGCCGCCCGACGGGTTTTCAAGAGGATGCTATTACTCAAGAAAAATATGAGGATGTAATTCCAAGTGAGGCGTTTGGCGTTTGTGAGGTAGGTCTGTCGTCTTTTGGAGATTCGAGCGTGATATGAAGCCCTCTCCGGATGCGGGACGGAAGGCAAGCGGACGCCACTGTTTGAAGGGACCTGCTGCAATAAAGTTCTGAGCTTCTCTGGTGATCCCAGTCCTTGACTTGACCGCGGCTCGTCGGATTGGAAAAAGGAATATGATATTACTGAACTTGTTTGAGTCAGCGATCGTGAGGGGTGTCTCTGTGAGAGAAAGGGCAGGACCCGCAACTTACAGTTTGTCTTATCACAGAAAGGATCTGTCTTCGTCTTTTTATTGTCTACAAGGAAGGAAGAACCAAGACAGGTAGCAGCCGGCAGACGCTCAGTTGAAATAAATACCACCAGGGCCATGAGGAGATGGGGAAAACGGCAATTCGAAAGTGGATTTCTCTCTAGTCCCATTACCACTGCATGCCTACGGATACCCTTCCAGGCGAAGGAGCTCCAGACGAAACCCCAGATAACTAACCCCCCGCGCTCTCCTATCGGCCAATGGCCGAGTCTATCCCGGCGAGACCATGGCTTACAAGTGATGCATCTAAACCTGGGGGGAAGCACCTCCAGGCTTCGTGACGCTAGATCTCCGCATCAGACCCCTGTCGATGCGGGGGTTCTAAGCTATGCGTCTGGGCAAAGCTGGGGAAGATGGGAGAAGAACCGAGGCATGGCGGGTAATCCGTAGTACGAGCTACCGGAAAAGTTGGGGATTGAAGAGGAGTAAAGGCACGGCGTAAAGACCGGACGGACGACGACACGTCTTGTTTCCTGAAAGGGTTTCCATTTCGTTCAACTTGCGATTGGGTGCCACACCCACTCGCTCTTGTCTGATAAAGGTCTAGGACGAATCGCGGTACCAACCGACCCCAGGCAATCCAGGTCCGGAGACTCGCTTGTGCAAAGCACCGAGATACAGCGAGGTGTCCATTAAGGTCTCTGTTGGAGACGAGAGCTCTCAGTTCTGCCGTGATCTGCCTCAGACGATGAAATAGAGCCACAATTGGGTAATCCACTGCCGGAATGGCGAAGAACGTGCGCGAGAGCTTCCAGGTGCTCCACCTGATGTCATCCAGTGACCTTGTCAGCGGACAGAAGCGGCTACTATTGTGCCCTCTCTCACTCTTCTATGTACTCTTGGCAAGCTTAAACTAGACGTCTCGTCAAATGGAAGTATTCGCAATTGAATAATGGGATCCCTAGGGAGGTGTACGAGTACCCCAAGATCGTGGTCGCACGAGATTTGAGGCTTGAGTCAACCTTGCATTGGTCAATCGCTGCCGTTCCAACCGACATTCTGGGTGGTCTTGACAGCTTCTCCATCTTTGTAAGCAGACTAATCCAGAGACGGCCAATGTCTCGCTTTGGAGCCGCCTCCGTCCGAGGTAGAGGCTCGGTTGTGATTCAGTAGCAACGTCTGCAAGAAATGGGGTAGAATTTAGGAGCTTATTGCTTCCTTAGTAGTATGTTAGCCTTCTGTCGGCTTCAGATAGCTTGCTTCATCGCCGTTTTGCAGAGTTCTTTGGTTGATCGCCCAGGCCAGACTTGCGAAAGGAATACCTGCAAAAGCTGAGATATCTGGCTGTGCCGGTGACATTGAGACACGCCGCGGATAAAACGGGTCCCTGCATAAACCCAGTTGTGCGCGAATTGTGCAAGTCTCAATGACGCTTACTCGTCGACCTTTTGCCTCTTGATGCCTCCACCGACCCAGAACATTACCTAAGCACGCAGTAGTCGGCTCGACCAATCACAGCGATCCATTATCCAAGCAGAGCTCACGACTTTTGAACCTCCCGAATCTAAACGAACAGCACATATCCGCACTATCCCAAAGCCCAGCGTCGCCTGTCCTCCTCGCTCTCTCGCCGCCATCGCCAATTGAGCAGCCACTCACCGTCCCTCGCCATGGCCTTCAGACTCTCTCCTCTCCTCTTCAGATCAGCCCTCCGCTCGGCAACGTGTCGGGCGGCGAGGCCTCAGTTCCGCGCCTTCTCCCTCACAGCCGTCCGCCCCAGTGACACCCTCCAAGTGGTAAGCCGCCTCGCTTTCCGACGTCAATTGTCCTCGTAGCAATGCTGCAAGGGCTCTCCGACGTTCCGAAATTGCTGCTGGCGTACGTCATCTCCCGAGTCAATCGCTAACGCTCTCATGTCCGAACAGCACCGCGACTCCCCGAAAAACAACGCCGATGTCCCCTTCAAGTTCACCAAGGAGAATGAGGCCGTCATCGACGAGATCCTGAAGCGCTACCCGCCGCAATACAAGAAGGCCGCCGTCATGCCCATCCTCGACCTCGGCCAGCGCCAGCACGGCTTCACCAGCATCAGCGTCATGAACGAGGTTGCTCGCATGCTCGAGATGCCCCCCCAGCGCGTCTACGAAGTCGCATCCTTCTACACCATGTACAACCGCACTCCCGTCGGAAAGTACTTCATCCAGGCCTGCACAACTGTAAGTCCGCTATTCATCTGCGATATGTCCGCTCGACCTGTACAATCGGCACTCTCCGAAGGTCTCGCAGTCAGGTTATAGCGGGAAAGCGACATCTTTGATATACCTAATTGCTGCGGGAACCTTCAGACCGATATCACACTTTTCAAGTAGAAACAGGCATCGTCGCTAACACTTAAAAACAGACCCCCTGCCAACTTGGCGGCGTCGGCTCCGACGTAATCGTCAAGGCCATCATCGACCACCTCGGCATTAAGCAGGGCGAGACCACAAAGGACGGCCTCTTCACCCTTCTCGAGGTCGAGTGCCTCGGTGCTTGCGTCAACGCCCCCATGGTCCAGATCAACGACGACTACTACGAGGATCTCACCCCCGAGACGACCGTCCAGCTCCTCGACGCCCTCAAGGCCACCGCCGCCGCCACCGGTGGTTCCGCCGCCGCCCAGGTCCCCAAGCCCGGCCCCATCAAGAGCGGTCGCCAAACCTGCGAAAACTCGAAGGGTCTGACGAACCTCACCTCCGAGCCGTGGGGCCCCGAAGTGACGCGGAGCGATTTGTAAGAAAAGTAGTGTCACGACCCAGAGAGAGAGAAAGAGAGAGAGAGAGAGAGAGAGAGAGAGAGAGAGAGAGAGAGAGAGAGAGAGAGAGAGAGAGAGAGAGAGATAGAGAGAACAGCGGACGAACAGAGGATATGCGAGGAGAAAAACCTTGACGCATGCGCGTACGTTCGGGATAAGCCCACGAAATGGGGCTCAAAGCGAAATGGAATAGAGCCGGTGGGAGTCCGGCTTGTATATAAAACACAAATGTGCTGTATTCGGAATGCATGGGATCGGTTTAGAGATTCATTTGTCTTCTGTCCTTTGCCCCCCCGGAGACCGCGGATATCTGCCTAATTTCCCATTTTTATTTTATTTTGTTAAAACGTGATAAATTGTTCTTCATTCATCATTTGCTATCGACTTGCCGCTCGAAATCTGCTTAGTTTGATATATGAACCTTGGAACCAAAACCCCGACCATCTACTGTATGCAGTTTTTATGCAATTTGAGACTTGACACCCTCACTCGGGGATTCTCAAGATCCAGCCGTCTCGCAATCTTTTGTTTTCAGAGCTCAATCCTCCCCAGACAACGACGCCAGCCTCCTCCACATCGCCCATCGCCGCCGCCGCAAACCACCCGCGCGGCGCAGGCTCGCTGTCGTCGTTATCGTCGTCGTACGGCTCCGTCGACAGCCTCGTCCACTTGCCCTCGCCCGTGGGACGGCCAATGGCCTGCAACATGGCGTCGCGCACGCTAGCAGCCGTCATGCCGAGCGGCGGGACCTGGAATGCCCACACGTCGTCCCACATTGCGCCGGCGCCGGCGTGGCCGTCCGCGCTGGGCTCGCGCTCGCCCATGATGAGAAGGAGGTACTCCCGGCCGGCGCCGACAGTGACGGCCTCGAGACCCGCTACGCTGCGGTGACCGGGCCACGTTTGGCCCGGGACGAGGTGGATCTCCTGCTCACCAGCACCGGTGGCTCCGGGGGTTGCGCCCGCGCCCTGAGCGATGCTCTGCCAGCCGCCGCGGCCGTGGACGGCGATCTCGCCCTTGGAGACGCCGTCGTCAAAGGTGTCCATCTCGAGGTGGATGAAGTCAAGCTGGCCGCCGATTTCGCCCTTGCCGTCATACCCGCCGAAGCGGAATAGCCGGCTCTTGCTGACGGTGATGGCAGCGCCGCCCCGCGCGGGGCCGGGCGCCGAGGGCAGCTGGCTCCACACCCGGCTCCGCACGTCAAAGGCCCAGAGGTCGTTTGTGCGTTCCCCGTTGGCGAGGCAGCCTGCGTGGACGAAGAAGGTGCCGTAACCGTCGTCCTCCTCGTCCGTGGCGTTGACCGCGGCGTGGCCTACAATGGGCGCCTGGGGAATGCCGACGTCGGCGCTGTCGCCCTGGGCCCAGGCCCGCCAGGTCTGCTTTGCGCGGGCGTGCTTGGGGGCGAAGTCGCGCGGGCGGTCGGTGGCGGCCGCGGAGTGGTAGCTGCGCGGGGAGGGCATGGGGAGGTTGGTCACGCCGGGAGCGGGCGGTACGGGGTCGAGGAAGGACCAGGAGTTTGTGCGGGTGTCAAAGACCCAGACGCGGCCGGCCTCCTCAAGGGGTGTCATGTCTGACCCGCCACGGCCGCCGTAGAGGAAGATGCGGCTGCCGATGACAGCGGTGGCATGACCGACGCGGGGGCCCGGGACGTCGCCGAGGACGGGGGTTTCGGGTAGGGCGGGGCCTTTGCCTTTGTCCGCTGCGGTGGGCGCACTTGTGGTTTGCTCGCCGGCTCCGAGGGAAGAGTATTCTTCCCCTTCTTCTCCGGTGACGCCTGGTGAGGCGAGAGATACCTCGTCGAGGAGCTGTTCCTTCAGGGCGGCCTTCTCCTCGACGTCTTCGCCGGACGCCTCGGGTTTCTCATCGTCAACCTTCTCTTCCGACAGCTTCGCCGCGGGCTCGGGGTCGGCGGGCGGTGTATACTGCTTTGCAGGAGCAGACTTGATCTTGTAGTAGTCGGCGCCGGCGCTGTTATAGGGAAGCCTAATGACGTGGACGTCGTTGTCGACTGGTTCGCGGGGGTTGACCTCGCCGCCAAAGACGTAGGCGGAGCCGTTGACGACGTTGACGGTGTGGGAGGAGCGGGCGAGGGGCGGGACGTCGATTCGTTCCCATGTGCCCTTCATTGGCTTGGGACCGGTGCCGCTGGACAGGGACGGCCTCTTGACATTGGGCATATTGGGTAGGTTCTGCGGGAGAGATTGGAGGATCTCGGTCGTCCGCCGCTTGAGAGCTCCAAAAGACTCCATGATTGCTGTTTGGCGCTGCTTCAGGGTATGGAATATCGTATGCCAGGTGACAGAGAGGAAGGAGAGAAAAGAGTGGGCGGAATTGGGTCCAGATGAAGTCGGGTTTGTATGCTGACTGCGTTTGCTGATGTGATGTCCGGGGATTGGCCTTAATGATATGACGTAGCGAAGCGGTGCTCTACTCAGTTCAGCTCAGGGTGCCTCTTTTTTGGTGGGTTGTAAGCGGGCAGTGTAAACAAGCTCCGGATGCGGATCAAACGGCGATGAATGGGTGAGAGAGAGAGGGAGCAACGAAGGCAATAGCAAGTAAGATAGAATCTGGTCTGACAGATGATATGGGAGATGGATCATTGGCAAAGAGAGTTTCCCCCTTTCTAAACTATCCAAGGTAAGGCAGGTTGCCATCTCGTTCTCTCGTATCACACAGACGCTTGTTGCCAGCGGCGCGGGCTTTGTGCGATGGAGGATGGCTCAGCTTGCAGAGGGAAGCGGGGTGCGGGCGCAGGCTTCCAAGAGCTACCCGTCCTGTTCATCCTATCAGGGACGCCATACGCATGCCTGCCGTGCATCTGAGCGGACGGAGCCAGGCACCTATGGTCGGCAGTGCTGTTGGTGGGGTTTCCTCGCCGGATTCTTAGCAGGGGACCTCCCGTTTTTGGGGGTTCACTGGCAGGAGGAGACCCTGATTCTAGGTGTTCCTTGGAAACGCAAGCTGGAAATGGGACTCAATTGAGGTGTACAGTCATCCAACTGCCAACCTGTTTCGACCCGGGCAGCGATCCTTGGCTTTCATCGCCCGGGAAACACGCTCATCAAAACATGTTTCGCAAACCTTACGGATATCGCCCAGGGCATCCTTTTGTTGATCGCCGGGCAGACTGACGGCAGCCCAACTGAGAGAACACCAACGGTGCCACAGCATCCCCCCCTCTAGACACGACCCAGCATGATCCCACCTTGGCCCCTCAATAGCTGTATATTGGAGACAGCAATGCCCAATCACAAGCTGATCTCGTAGACAAACGATCGCATGCCTTACACGTTATCTGTACCCAGCAGATAGAAATCCTCGTATTGCTCGTTCCTTGCATTCGCTTCGAGTTTTGCGGGACCGTTTACACCAAAGCCGCCGAGTCATCGGGCACAGGCCATTTCTATCGCTTTGTTTCTCTCCTGTCAGCAGCATCTGATTATCATCTCAGCGCCCGCTTTTTGGGGAGCCACGAGGCAGTTCTCGATAGAGGCATTCGGCTGTTTGGCCGTTTAACGGCTGGTTGCCCTTTTCTCACAATAGCTACCTGCTTAGGGACGTGAACATGTAAGACAGATAATTACTACGTATCATTCTGCCTAAGCGCCCTTCATCAGGAAGGTACTCAGGTAAGAGTATGCCTGCTCATCGGCTCTCCGGTCAGGGTGACCTCGGCCCGGCCATCAAGGCTACTACCCGGTTTCGCCGCCTCTTTGACCCACACCGGCTCCGGCCCCGTAACCCAGAGCCGTCCAGATACCGGACTATACAAATGACAACGCCGAAACCGCACCGTAACAATGTGGCACATGCCGCTACAGAAAGAAAAGTACCGAAGCATCAAAAGCCACCCGCTGGACCGAGAGAACCGGATTACGTAGCTGCTTACCGTGGCGTTCTTCCTCCGAGAAGGATTCCGGCTGGATTCCACCCCCTGCTATTCCAAACGACGCGTGACAGCTTGTAAGTGCAATCCTGACACCTTCCTCCAGAGACTTGGAGCTCGTTCCAGAGCCATGTTTCAGCTTCTAGATCCGCGATCTTACCTTTGATCAACCACGATTTCGTTGGGCTACGGCGTGTTGGACGTTCAGGCTAGCACTCAGCTACGGAGGAATACGAACCACACATGCATAAGACTATCAGACTATCACTCGAGATAGACTCTGAGACCGAAAAGCCCCTTATATTGAAAATAGCTATTGAAGAACATCGTCATCAGTAGGAGCCAAGGGGAGAAAGTAAGACCTGGAGGGCTGCTTTCTACGTTGGAACACGAGGCGGCGTACAGTAGCGCAACAGAGAGTGCAAATGCCGGCACATAGTCCCTTCAATCAGCCTCAGCCGCGAAAAGCACCCTATCTATCTACCAGGCAGTAGACTTTTCCATTCCATCCCGCTCTCTCAAGTCCAAAATAGTAAGATGGCCGCCTCACGCCGTCCAAAGCTTTCACCATCGTCGTCATAGATCCCCAGCCCTGTTGGTTGTACCTTATTTTTGGGGGCCATGCCGCCATGATCATGCACACACACCCCGGTTTGCAACGTACCATCCATCGTGCGCAAAGCTACCCTCAAGAAGGAACACATCCGCGGCACTGCCCAACGCATGGAAGGGGGGAATAAAGAGCTCATCTAGATAAACGCTGCAGGCGCAGAGCCATCCATTCTGGAGCGCCGTGCTTGCATCGGGTCGGCTAACGTACCCACCGTAGCAGCCGCCGCGGCGCAGTTACCAGAAGTGCAAGAAAAAGAAAAGAGTGAAAAGTCGCAGGTTGCGAGGTGCTCGTTTCGCTTCGCGCACTCGCGCGCGGGATGGACGGGAGGAGGTGTGAACGGAGACTGACACCGTAGATGTGTGTGTTCAGTGCTGGCAGATGGTTGTGGTCCAGCCCGGCCCAACCCAGCCCCCCAAAACCGGAGAACCGTTGGCGGCATGCGAAAGAGCTGCGTTGCGTGGCTAAGCCCCTCCATCTCCGTCCGCGCATACGGCGCGCGGCGCGGGTGGGAAGGCATGGTACGCATGGTAAGGTGTCTAGGTAATCACTCTGTTCCATTCTCTGGGTGTTGATGTGTTCGATGGAGTTCAGCTTTGCATAGACCGATCGGCCGGTGTGTCCAACGCGTACTAGTGCTGACGGCTTGTCGGTTCCGCCTTGGGAAGAGAGCTTCCCACGCTTCCCTCTCCCCGTACCGTCTTAGCCCTCTCGGTCTCTATCTCTCGATCCGTGTCTTGTACTTTTTACTACTCCGTGTCTCGTCTAATCCCCCCCCCCCCCCTCTCTTCCCTGCCTGGTACCTATTACTTAGCGTTCTATCTGGGCCGCGCCGCTGCGGCCAACAACCAAGAACACCACTCCACCACCACCCCATAGGCGTCGGGTGAGAAAAGGAAAAAGCAGAAACGGCAGAGAAAAGAAGACAAGGGAATAAATCCGGGTTTCTAGGTTGTAACTCCGTAATTCGACACATTGGGGGCCGCGGGGAAGGCAACTGCATGTACTTTGTCTTGCGTCTAAGTCTTACACAACTCACACCCCCCTCCTCCTCCCTACTCTTCTCTCTTCACCCCGGTCTTCCTATTCCTACGGATGTTCCTTCGCCCTCTTCGAGAGCCCTACGGGATATGAGATGAAAGGAATGGAAACGAAGGAATCCGTGTCAGAACTTAGATCGATGGATGGGCGATGGGCGGCCCAACACGCGCGGCGGGTACGGCTACCTGCCTACCTACCTTACCTCTACGTACACCTACCTACCGCTTCGTTTTACAGATCTATTCCACTCATGGGGACGGTAGAATAATCCGGAACGCTTCTCTCATGCAAGAGATAGGGCGAGCGTAAGGTATCTACAGTACAATCCAATAGCCAAACAGAAGAACAGGTCAGCATTCTGCCCATCCTTAGAGGCTTAGAGTCGTTCCCCTCCATCCGTTTCCTCTCCACCCCCCGTCCCCATCCCTTACGTCGGACGTGTCGATTAGCGCCCAGGGCGGAAAGCTGGGCTGGGCTAGGCATGGGAAACCGCAACGTGAGCCGCATTCCTCGGGGGTTTCGCTGGCCGCCCACCCAACTCGAGGTTTCCTTCCCAGTGAACGGACGCTCGCTGCTGTTGGTGTAGGTGTAGGTTAGGTGTGGTTGACTGGTTGTGGGATTCTAGTGTGGGACGTAGTGAACCCGTGTAATAGTGGTGTAAGTGGTCGTCTCGTCGTGTATGTCGAGTGAGCGGGCGAGAGTGTTGGAGCCTCACGGCTCCTTGCTGCCGCTACCGCTGCCGTTCTCCTCGAGCAGCCGCTGGTCAGGCTGGGATAGTGCTCAAACGCCAGCCGGATCCCATGTTTGAAGCAGCCACGGGCGCGTAGATGGGCGAGGTAACTGGGGACTGGCGGCTCCGTTGGTCTAGAAGCGCGCTTGAGTATGGGTTTCCTTGGCCGCATCGTGGGAGAACTCTGCGACGGAGAGGTGCAGCGCGGCAATGAAAACTAGACTAGGATGGCATTCCGTGGCATGGGTTACCGGGGGAAAAAAGTTTGTAGTTCTCTCCTGTTCTTGCTCGGTTCAATTTTTCAGGTGGGATTGTGAAAGTGTATCTCTGAGCTTGGTGATCCTGTGAGATTGACATCCCTCTTTTTCGCTGATGGCAGAATGGGTCGCTAGTCATTGCAAATCTTGAGGTAACTAAGCACTTGAGTTGGAACGGAGGTATAACAAATTGGTATCAATGCAGTAACTATCAGAAAAGGCCAGATCATGACTATGGATTGTATCCTGTTCTCATTCCCGCTCCAGTATGCCAGCCAACTGTATATCCGCTAGAAATGAAAGTCTCTTTTCCCCAAGTCGCATTACTCCTTCGCGATCTTCCCAGTTGTAAACGTAGAGAACTCCAGCCATGGAAGGCGTTCCGACAAGTTAAATGAAAAAAATATGAAGAAAAAGGTATCTAAAAAAGAGAAACTTTAATGAAAACACAAACAAACCTTGAACTACCGAGATGCCAGTACGGACAACTCTGAAGTAACAAGTAACGTATAGATGATCAACAACAACCATGAAGACTGGATGATGGAATGTAAATCACTCTTCGTCCTCACCCTCGGCATCCTCGTCGGAGCATACTGCAACAACAATTTCCTTGTGAACAGTCGAGTTGGTGGTATTGGTACTGCACCCCTTGCCGTTGCCAGCAGAGGGACCAACCTCTCCCTTGAGCGGGTTAATGAGTTCCCATTCGGCTGCCATGTTTCGTGTCCGCCGGACAACGTAGACATCAGCGCTGGAGGCCCATTGTGTGAGTGTCAGATCGTGCTCTCCGCCAAAGTGGACCATGGGCTCCTTTCCCTCGGCGGCGCGCTCGAGGTGCCGCGCGACGTGCTCCATGCGTTCATCCCAAGCCTGAGGTCCGTTGAAGTCGTGTCCACAGTCGGCAGCGGGGCAGCGCATGTATCTCGGGAGATCGCAGCGAATCTTCTCCGCGTCCGTCTGAAGACTCTTGAGGTGCTCGTCCCACTCGGGGGTGGGCTTCTTCTGCTTCTGGGCCTTCCGTACATGGGGCGGCACATGCATGCGTCGAACGTGTTGTGTATAGAGATCTTTGCGGTTGAAGATGGCGCCGTTTGGTAGGGCGGGTGGCGTCGGTGTGACGGAGCAGGAGGAAGAGGAGGAGGAGCGTCGGTTGGTGGGTGGGTTGGTAGTTTTGGAGCAGCCGTCTTGATCGCAAAGCCAGTACTGGAGAGCCAAGTGCTGAGAGCTTACGTGACGCTTCCATTCGTTCTTGCTGGCAAAGGTGGATGGGCAACCGGCGTAGTTGAAGACGCACACAAAGGGGCGGGTATGATGTTGCTTCATGTGCTTCTGGTGGGTGCTCTCGTCGGAAAAGGGGGTTTTGCACTCTTTGCAAAGGATTTTGGGGTTTCTCATCGACGAAAGTGTTGCGTTTAGTCTCGTTGACGATAGATTACCGATGTCGTTGTTAACCTTTGATCGCTTTCGTTCATGAGACGAGCCGGAGGGGCGAGCCGGAGACCTGGTCGTGGTGTTACGGGAACGTTTTCTCGAAGGCTTGGGCTTGTAGTCCAAATCCTTGTCGTCGTCGGCGGCAAGAGGCTCGGCCTTGATCTCTGGTTCAAAAATGTTTGTACCGTTCGATTCAGGGTCAGGGTAGTTTGGATGAAATGGGAGGTCGACCATGGTTGCCTCCTGCTTGATGACGGGCTCCGGGGTGATTTGCCGTGACGAGAAAGTCGAGTGCTGGGCAACACTGGCCTCGTCAGACTCTGAGCAGCAGAAGCTGAAGGTTGCGGCATTCTCAAAGCTCGTTGAGACTACCTCCTTCTCGAACATGTCGTTCACTTCGTAAGGATTAACACAGGTATTCCCCACGTCCATTCCAAACAGCGCCTGGGTCTGCAGTTGAGATTCCCAGCTTCCAATGAACTGCTTGTGTGGTAAGAAAGGAGAAGTGGCCGAGTGGTCCGGGGGAGTTGCGGGTAGGACGTCACTCTCTGTGGGTGGACTATGGGAATCACTGCTGGACAGCGTCTGCTGAGAACACGGGGAACCGTGTCTCCTTTGTGAAGCTGGAGGTAGAGGGTTTGACTCCTTGGTAAATTGGCTCATAGCGAGCATAACTTGGGCATTTTCATGAACGAAGAAGGCTGTGCGTGGTCCATCCATGTATTGTTGAATCTGATGAGTTTGGTGTGTCGGCCATGGAGTTTGACATTGCGAATGGGAGAAGGACACAAGGCTAGGGTCGACTGGTCCAGGGGAGCTCGAGGTTGTTGAGCTTCCAAGGTAAGCCATGGGCATCTGGCTGTAACTCTGGTCTTCGTAGTAAGGTACCTGGTCCTGGGTAAAATGTCCTCCTTGGACATTGTCATAGTAATAGGCCATGTTGTGTGCTTGTCTAATATGGAAGATCTTAGGTTCCAATGGTAGTATACTCCAACGGGTCAGGACAAAACCCTGAATGTGAAACTCCTTGGGAGGGCAAATGGTAGGGAATATCCCAATGGAAAGACGTTGTGGTGTTGATACGATCGTAATAGGTGATTTATCCAAGGTTAGACCAAAGAGCTGTTGATGTTGTAAAGTTGAAGGATGTGCCGCGGACTAAAACGAAAGGACAAGGCAGTTATAAGTGAGTGAACAATGCAACAAGTGTAGGAATATAGAGAGAGTTGCTGTTTTCGTTCTTGGTCTGAACATCAAGAGACACGATAATGTCATCGGAGACCGACCAGCGTGGCGGAGCATGATGTATATAAGTCCACGAGTTGGGTTGGCATATTGGTAGCACAGGGGATGCCGCAGGGCAGTCGCCTAGGCGTACCCAGCAGTAGAAACCTCTTGGGGACAGGAAAAACCCCATTGGCAAGAAGTACGTATTTTTGCAGAGCCTCATGTGGGTACCTACTGAGGGCCAGCGAGGAGTGCGAGCCTGTGAGAGCAGATTGAGAGACGAGGAGGAAGAGGCAAGGATTTGCGGTGGATGGCCATCATCATCAGGCGCTGCAGAGCGCATATGCACACCCCTGGAGCCAGGACTGTGGCAGGGAATACGTGTGGTTACGGGCTGGCACACCATCAGGGACTAGTCTCTAGTGGCTGCAGCAAATTGTGTGTATTTTTTCTGTATAAAATTATACAGTTCTGTTCTGGCTGGTCCAGCTCCTCTTTGGGGGCCGGGTCGCGAACCTCTGTTCGGTCAAGGGGGCAGATGGAGGGTGGTGTTGGAAGAGGGTGGACGAGGGGAGCCGCCAGGGCTGCGGCTGCGCCTGGTTCGGAAGACGAACCCCACGGCCGACGGGACGGATAGCTTCTGAGCTTGCCTCTGATGGGTTGATTTAGCCATGGCATCCGTTGCCTCCAGGCAGATACCACTGGGTTGCCTTACTCCAAGTTGCCTTGTTTCTGACGAATGGGGAATGACTTTACAGAATCATCACCGAAGCTCGTCAGCGAATTGCAGTGTCAGTGTCTGCGAGTCGACCCACGTTGACAACGCAATCCTCGACAGACGGGTCAAGAGTTGCAAGACACACTGTCTATCCCAACCCTTATTTTGACTGCCTCAGCCGCCGCCACAAAGAGGTTGTGTCTGTCTAGAGAGCACTGCGGACGTCATTGATGATCCTTATTAGGGATGGCCGGTCAGCTGTGTTTCTGTGATATTGGCACTTGGGCGTGATAAGTCGGTCCCCTACAGTCCAGGTAGTTGATCCATTTTAGCAAGACTGAGCCGGGGATTTGAATTATGCCGGGCGAGATGTCCGTCTGTACGACGTCTTGCGAGCGTCGGACCCTCTCGATTTCATGCATGACGGACTAGGTCGAGAAGCTGCTTGGCTTGCTTGGATGGCGTCTAAGGGGTTCAGTAGAGAAGACGTGGAAAGAAGGTGTGTGCCGGGTGTTCCGTTGAGGAATGAGAAATGAGGAGTCGGTCGAGATACTTGGCTTCTCCGCAGCACATTTACCAGGTAATCGAAGACATCCCGGACTGGCTAGACGACGAGATGAAGACCGAACGAAGGTCTCAGCGTGGCATAGAGGCAATACGCCAGGTTGACATGTCCCTATTTCCCTTGGAAATGATGAAGGTACGAGAATTGACAGAAGCAAAAATGACAGTGCAGGGTAGAGATGATGGGCGAAGAAGGTACCAGGAAACGCGCACTCGCGCAGGAGAGAAGCAATAGGGGAGCGAAGTTGGAATGAGAGATTCTAGACAGCGCTTGGCCAGGACATGTCTCGAATCGGAGGATGTCAGAATGTAAAGCTGCTGTGGTACGGTAGACGGTTTGCCTTGAGGTGGCCCATGGTCGAAAGTGACGGATACTACCTTGATGTACGGATACCTAGCATGGTATCTAGGGGCCCATGGCGGTGGAGAGGAGCGGACAGGACTCTTCCACTATTTGTAGGAGGAGCATTGGTACGCCGTAAGTTGATAGGTGGAGGAGGGGATGGGGCAAGACGGGGACGGGGAGTGGAACGGACGGAGCTTGGGTGCGACGGGAGTGATGAGAAGAGAGAGAAACAGAGAGAGACATTCGGAGGCCCAAGACTTGGGAGAGACAGACGGAAGGAAAGACAGCCTAAGATACGTATCAATACCTAGGTAGGCCTAGTCGATAGCAGCCATCGGAAGGTATTCACATACCTACCTACAGGCGAAGCCGTATGGGATGGTGAGGTACCTAGCGAGTGCGCGGGTTGAGGATGAACAGTCGACAGCAACTGGATGTATGGAAGGCATGGCATCGCGCAGCTGCGCGAGAGTTCCGCTGGACGTGTCCACGCCATTGGCCCCATCGACCCATGAGGCATACCTACTCCCAAATAAGGCGGCCGCAGGCTGACTAGTGCAAGTCGCAAAAGGACTGGGCATATGGATGAGTGGTGAAGGTGGGGGAGCCATTGAGCGAGATGGGAAGAGGATCGAGAGATTCGGGAAGAGGAGAATTCCAGATACGGACCCCACCTCACCGTCGATGGATCCATGAGTCCGTGACGATGTATTTGTTCCTTCCTCCCTTCATGGAGGCCTGTTGATGTAGGTAGATGGATGGCGCCTTCATCGATGCAACTTGTTCGTTGCCTGGAGTATGGGTACCACCTTGAGGGTACCTAGTGATTGTGCTACGCAGTAAGTACCTGCGAACTGATGGGCAAACTTATGTTTACGTAAGGCAAGGAAGGTGAGCTAAGCAAATGCTACGCAGCCGTGGCAGCGTGGCAGCGTGACAGCTTCCTTCACTATCTACCTAGGACCTAGGTACTGTGTATCCATGGACCTTGCCCTACTTGCCCTGGATCATCTCAATGCTTGCTGTCAGCCACTGGGCAGAAAAAAACGTATCCCGACACTCCATCCCCTCACTTCTTCCCGTCCTCACAACGCAACGCAACGCAACGCAACACAAATCCGACATCCCGCCAAGTGTGGATTTCTTGTGTAACCTCCCAAGCCCATCCTGTCATTACCACGCGGTCCACGCCTCCAATCTGGCACCCACCCACTCCCTCTCTGACTTCGTTATCAGTGAGGACGGGACCGTCCCGCAGCAAGCTCCATCGCACATCTACCCTGCCCAGCGCCTTTTAAGGCAAGCCATTCGGCCAACGGGCTTACACGCTGGAAAGTCTGGGACTGATCCCAGACTCCCAGTCCACCCTACCTACCACCAGTACCCCGGTGCTCCTGGCTTGAACCTTGAAGCCGTCTCCACGTCCCACGAGGTCCAACTAGCTGGCCGGATATAGCAAACCGGACGAACTGACGGATGGACGGCGCCACGCTAAAACGGACACTAGACGTAGGATATTCGGACTGTCTTCCTGGCCCCACAAACACCGACGACCCCCGAACATTATTGATATTGCCAACAACCCTGACCCCTCGCTGGGCTGATGGATTATTCCATCATCGCTATACCTTGAAACACACTTCCCTATCACCGGATAGTCCCCAAAATCCAAATCACAAGAAATGGAACCTCGACTATCTTACGGATACCACCCCCGGGGGTCTTTGGCTCCCGCTTCTCATTGCCAACAAATCGTTACGACTCAGTTAGAGAACGTGGTTGGCCGTGTCTACCTACCTCCCGGCTTCATTCGCCCAACGCGTCCCATCCACTACGGGATCCACCCCCCTTTGGGAAATAGAAGCCTCCATATCCGTACACCCATTCACTGCAATAATGGCCTGAATCCACTTCCACACCAGCACGCCTCTGCTTCTTTCAGAAAGAGCGAATCTTGGCATCTCACAGGGCTCCAGGGTCCGCCTAACGATCGCTCCTTCGCTCCTGTTCCCGTCTTTGTCCCGTCTTCTCCCAGTCAACTGGTATGTTGCCAATACGATTACCGCTTATGGGTACAGTACACGCACAATTGCGCACTTTGTGCTCTGCAGTGAACGCTGATTATCTGAAGATGATCCGTCTACACGCACGCTGAGAAACCGACAACCCCGGACCTGAAGAGCACACACCAGCACCCGACTGGGCAATGTGCGAACTTGCGAAGCGTCGGGGGTCGAAAACCCTAGCTCTTTCGGACTTGCCTGTCGATATCTCATGGGGACCCGACCGACGTCGCCGAAATCAAGTATCAGTACGGAGCGTGGAACAATTTGTTACCCTCGAGAGAGTTGGAGCGTAACAGAATCCAGAGCACTTGTTTGCGGATCTGGCCGTATGATAGCTCGCCGTTGCCCGCTTCCTCCTTGTTCCTTGCCCCGGATCTGCTGTTTCACCAACAGTGGCTAGCCGAATAATTTGACTTTCGTCAAAATCGATTCCTCGCCGGTGTTCAGCGTTACGCGACTTCGAGTCGGGGCCTACCAGACGACCACTTGCTCGGAGATTCCTCGTAAATGTGGTCCAGAGCACCTCAGAACTACTTGCCTGCCGGGGCGGCAACAGGAAAATACAAGGTTAGGGGTTCCTGAGCCTGTACAGATACACTACGGATACTCAGTGGCTTCGTCTCTCATCTCAGGGCTCGTAGGCTCCTCTCCACTGTCTCCAGACCCCAACATCTAGAACAAGGATGACACGGCACAGACTTCATTGGCTAGCCAAGCCAAAGCTGAACACGAAATCACTAAACCACTGAAATCCTCTCAGACAGCAACCATGTCAAGTCGCAACAGGAGCCAGCTCCGCTGAATCCTTGTTTTCGCATGGTTACACAAGCATCCGCAGACAAATTTCAAAGTGAGCTCGCCCATTCCTCGGCCTCGACACTCCCAAGAAGAGGCAATGAGCCCTGTCTTTGAGATTCGCGGCTGTCACATCAACAACTATCGGAGGGCTTACAGTCCAAGGAGAACGCGCCTTCGGAGGTCTATCATGAAGTGATGTCTTGAGTCCTCAATGCACGCGGATCTTATAGCGTTGCCCGCGTGAGTTTGGAGGACTGACACAACTCGCGCAGAGACGAGTACTGTTAAACTGGCGCGGAGTGCGCGGCAATTCTATTCCTGTACGCAAGACTGCGTGCTTTACACCAATCCACGCCAATAACGCCAAAGCCCTCTTCCGGGGCCCTGCTCGCTAATTAGGCATCGCGATTTTGAGACCTACTTCTTCGATTCGCCAACCCCTTGCCTCTTCAACCGGCAGATCAGAAACGAGATAGATCTTGGGCAGCTCTAATCGCTTTTACTCGGCAAGGCGGAGTCATTTTGGTGGTCAAATGCTCTGTTATGAAACGATCTGCAAGCATCCACGGGGAAGGATTCTCCCAAAGGAGACAACACGCCCGTGGTGGTACCAGCTTGTTGGTCCAGAATCCAGTACAGCTTCGACAGATGATCCAGATCGAGGCCTTCATGTTAACTTTGCGTTGACACTCTCAAAGGTACTTCATCGCCCCATGGTTCTCTTCATAGTGGTCCCCTGCAGATGGCCTGATCAAAGTTGACCCCGTAGGGTTTCCGCCAAAGCCCAGAGTAGGATCCCATAACATCCAAAATTCGGGCTTCTTCCGGGGTCGAGATGTACCTGGGTCTTTTTACGGCCGCCCACAAACAAGTAGTAGATGGTGGCATGCGAAGTTGGGCCTGCTCATGATGGCACATTAACAAGAAGATACTCGCCGTCATTGCGTGAGTTTGTTGGATTCGGATCGGCGGGATCCTTAACAAGAGCTGAGGCGATAGCAAGTCAGTACTAGCCCTCGCATAGCGCCCAAGAAGGTGATCGCTTATTGTCTCAGGACTGCATACTGTTGGTCCAGGCCCAGGTCGACCGACATATCCATTCATAATTGTACTGATTGGATGGTGGTATCGTCTACCATCTGCAGTTACTGCGAATACTGTGCTCACTTACTCTCAGCTATTGTCTGGTTGTCATCAACGATCCTGCGACCATATTTGACCAATATTAGAGCATACGGCCGTTTACTATACCCAGGTTCTCAGCAGCTCTACCGCGCGACTGGAATTATTAACAGTCTGATCAAAGTAGCTGCCATCATACAGACAACGAATTCTGAGGACACATTTTCCCACATCCATCGTTCTCCATCGACCCAAGCTTCTCGGCTCCCTTTCCCCAAACGAGCAGTGAGCCACCTCGAAGCACGAAGCATTAGGACGACACACGCCCACAGCGAGAGAGAGACACACATGCACATCCCTACTAGATCCAAGCTCCCAGGGCTGAGAAGACTTCGGGGGAGATGAGAGAAAGCAAGTATGCACAGCCACGTCTTTCTATCTTCCACAAGACGTGTTGCATGTACATCATTGCCATCCCACTCTGCCCTGATTGTTTGCTAACTGCTTCGGACTTGTCTGCGCCTTCTCAATCTTCAACCTTGCCTTGCTCTGCCCTTGCCCTGCCCTGCCCTGCCCTGCCCTGCCTTTGGCGACTGGCGCCCTCCTTCCCTCTCTCACCCCCTCGGCTTCGACATGTTACACAACGTGGGTCACTCCTCCAGAGTCCATACAGGGCAATGGTTCGACTTTTGGATTACGGGCCAATGCCGGGCTGTTTGCTCCCGCTGAGACTTGACCAGCCTGTCTTGCGGCCCCCAAATACATGGAGGCCCCGGTGAGGGGAGGGGGGAGAGCAGCACGGATGACGGGTAGGTTATCTTTACAAGGTGTACCTGGCATGTTTAGATGATGGAAGGGAAGGGGTGGAGGGTGGGAGAGGGCGCAAAATGAGACCGTGCCGAAGAAGTCGTGTCGTGGATAATGGAGGTGAAGAAGCGTGAGATCTACAGGAGATGGAGGGGGTGCCTGTGAACTTTGTTCCCAGCGGTAATGGTGGTGGTGGTGGTGGTGGTGGTCAAACCAGTCCTACGGGATCGGAGCAACGTGTGAGTGAGCAAGGGGCGTGGGGTCCCGGACGGGAATCCGTAGGAACGAAAAGCGTCGCATATTCCAATGGGCAAATGGCGCACGCAGCCCTTTTTTTCTTCTTTTTGACACGGAATCTTGTGAGGAGAGAGCAAACATCAATTTACGCCGTACCCAAAGCCCAGGTCCTGGGAACCGCTTGCCGTCGAAGAAAGGCCCGACGTCCCTCTACAGGATCTCTGCTTCTACTGGCTTCTCGGACCCCGTCCATCCATCCACACAAACATACATATCCCTGAAGATCTCTTCGGCGTCGGCCGCTGCGGGACCTTTGGGGAGTTTGTTTGTGCCTCTTTTTCTACCTGATGCGATGCAGCGTTTTGGACGAGGCCCAAGGAGGAGGACATGTCGAGAAGGAGCTAATGTCTGGTTCCAGGGGCTTTGCTTACTGACATGGTTATTAGTTCTTGCCATGCACACATGTGCATAGACAGCCAGACATACGCCGTTGTCACAGGCATGGATGTCGTATGGCCGAGTGGTAGACATACCCTGAAGACAAAATAAAGGGCTGACGATGAACGGAAGACTCGACAGGGGCAAAGAATGCGACGTTTGATGAGTTGCTTACTGTGACATTGAATGTAAGAAATCATTGTTTGTTGACTGGCGCTATCCAAGACGCCATTTTCTGTCATCCTCCCCTCTCTATTATAACGAGATAAATTGAAAATCCAATACGACCAAGCATTGGACCCTGGCCAAATCCAAGCCAATAAGGGGTTGGAAGGGGGAATCACTGTCCATCGTGGAGCACTTCCATCGTATGTCATCCTTCCGCCATCCATCATAGCTCCATGTCATCCATTACAAAACATCGTATCAGCGCATGCCTATCCAAGGTCACTTTTGGCTGTCAAGTTCCTGGAGAACGAATATCTCTACGCCTGGTTCGAGTTGTCGCCGGTGCTGTTGGCGTCCCTGTCTTCCTGAATCTGAACCCATTTCCCACTGCATTGATCACAACGCACGTGGGAGCAATTCACACAAGCTGAATGCACTTTATAGTCCGCATCCCATTTACACGAGCACTAGACACCATGTTAGCATATCTGGACAGGCCAGAGCGCAGAAATCTCAGGGCTACTCACGCATTCCCACATGAATGTCTTCATCCGCTTACGGCCGGGCTGCTCGGCGCCATCGTCCAGGCCTCTCTTTCTTGACTGACGATTGACACCTCTTCCATTGATCGTCGACTTTCGTGAGCCGGGTATGAATGCAATGTCATCAACTGAGTCTGCATCGCTCAGGTCGTCCGAAGATCCGGTGAGGTCGACGTCTGGCGAGTCGGGATCGACAGCAACCCACTGGGAGTGTTCTTTCTTGGTTAAGCCTTCGCGCCCAGCGTAGTGGTTGTCAATATGATCGAATCTTTCGGCCCAGGCGTTGGCGCCGTTCTTGTTGATGTCGACAATCCTGACACAAAAGCCACACCAGAACTTCGGTTCTCCGTTTCTTCCGACGCGACACTCCTCGAGGACCTTCTCGATATTGGACGAGTCGTCCATCTTGTGTTCCTTTTGAAGATGACTTCGAAAAGTTTCCCGACGATGGCAAACCTTGCCACAACTCTCATTGTCACCCTCAGACCGCTTTTGGGAACATTTCCAAACCTCAAGCTGGAAATGCTGGCTGTTCTCATGACGTTTCCAGTCATTTTTGCTGCCAAATTTCTTCTTGCAGCTGGCAAATGTGCATCCATACGGCTTTTCGTGACGCTTCATATGCTTTCTATCCCTTGGTTAACGACTTAGACATGTGGGATAACAGGATTAGTACGTACTTAAGTTCACACTTGCGGTTGAACACTTTGTCACAGCCGGAGTCCAAACACCGGTGCTGGCCGTCAGCACTGCCGTTTGTCGTCGGTGTAGATCTCTGCAGAGGCGTCTCCATCTGAGACTTCATGAATGTCTCGATGACAGTCTTAGGCATCTTTGAGAGAAAGTCAAACATGTCCTGCTCACTCAGACCCTTGTCTAGAGCTGCGGGAAGCGGCTGGTTGAAAATATGCCCCTCCTGAGCCGAACCCTTGTTGGCAGATTGACTCCTAAGAATAGTCTCGTCCGAAGTACAAGGGACCGAGTTAGTGCCAGTGACCTCGGAATCCAGAGGGTCTGTTGGAGAGGTCTCGAAAATCTCGTTGCGGGCTCTGCTTGATCCATTGGCATTGAGGTTGATATTCAACTTCATCGCGGCAGGAACGCTCGCGGAATTATCTTCACGAGTGAAGTTGGATCTTTGGCTCCTCCGTTCTCCAATCATGGTCCTTGGAGATGGCGCTTTCGAAACTTCTCCAGGCTGTACATATTGCTGGTGGGATTGAGGGCTGTTACAAACCGACTGGCCATCATTGTCGTGCAATGGAGAGTTGGAAATGACCTTGTCCGCAATGGATGGTTCAAGACAGACGTCGGGTGCCGAACCGCCAATCTGCGTCAATGACGGGTCGATGAGGTTGATCTCCATGCCATTCACTGAATCCTGAGGGGAGAGTTGAACATCGTCATAGATTGGCGATGGACCATCGCCCCAGGCCATAGAAGGAGTCTGATAGTACACCTCCGGGCCCACGCCCACACCTTCAAGGACGTCTTGTGTACTTTGGTGGTACGTTTCCCCCAACGACCTCTGGGTGGTTCTGTATCCTGTTAGGCGCCTTGAACAGCTACATATTGTTCTTGACTTATGTTTCTTGACTCACTGGACAACATATTCGCTAAGATCATCCTCGGGATTGTGGGTTATGGAATGCACCCGCTTCAGGTGTTGCCTGAAATTGTCGGCTCTCGGCCATATCTTGCTCTTCGCTGAGCATGTTCCTCTGTAGCAGCGATATCGCGGACCTGAGTTGAAGAGCTCGGGGTGCACACTTCCTTTATGTCTCTCAAGGTCATTTTGGGTGCCAAAACCCTCTACACGGGTACATCCTTGAACATCACACTTGAAGGCTTTCTGGTGACGTTGGTGATGTTTGCTACATAATTAGTGTTAGCGATGTGCTTCTAGAATGGAGCAGCATATGACATCGACACTCACTTCAATTCCGACTTGGTCTTGCAAGGCGCACGGCAGTGGTCACAAACCAGCTTGTTATCGACCGAACCATGATGTGTCACTGACATGGGAGTACCCCCTAGGTTCCAGTGAGACTCGGCAGGCGTTGGGCCCAGTTGAAAGTCCAACAGTTGGCCCGAGATACTGTGAGTGTCTTGACTTCGGTCCACATCGTTGAAGACAGATGCGTTATCAACGCTATGCTTGGTCCTACTCTCATAACCAGAGTCTGAAGGCAAGTATTGTGGTACAGTACCGCATTCTGATGGAAGAGGACTCCTCCATGCGCCCGCAAAGTGAGTCTGATTGCGGCGGCGGGGATCGCCTGAGACATTCAACTGTTGACCTTGATGAGAGTCGGGAAAGATTCCGGGAGGGACCCATGGTTGTGAAGTGTCATTTCCGTAGAAGTTCATCAATGCCCATGGCACTGGTGTCGTCTTCTGTGGAGGAAAGCCCAGATTTGTCGACTTTTCCATACTGGCTCGTGTCTCTGAGCCATGCATAGAGGCCATTTGGTTATGCTTCGTCGGATCCATGACTATAGTCTGAGGCAGGCTTTCATCGACCAGGTCGGCAGAAGTTGGGAAGGAACCGACTGGACTTGATGACTCCAGCTGGGAACTATTCGCATGGCGTTAGGCACATGTTGTATTGACTAGAGGAACGTATGTGTACAGCATTAAGTCAACAGGCACTGGCCCGAACTGAGGTTATAGTCTTGTAGTGCTGAGGGGTTCATTTGATGGACAAAGAGAGGAGGGTAACCAACTCAAGACGGAACCAAAGTCACCTAAACTTGATACCCAACCACCTTTGTGATGTTCAATGCGTGAAGAGGCACTTGACTCGACCCGAGTCCAAGTCCACCGAGATGAGCCGTTCCTCGACCGAATAAGCCTCAGGCCAGCGCGGATAGGGGCGTTGGCCTCTGGATTGATGTTTTCGGACGAAGAGTAATCCGGACGACCAAGCGAAGGGGGCAAAGTTGATGCAGTTCAATTACCGGTCCGTAGTGGGTCGGTCGGAGCCGGGAGAGGACAGCAGATTGCCGGACTAGCAAGACATGGGTAGCTGGGCGACCGAGTGGGCGAAGTATCGCGGGACGCAAATCGCAGGTTGAAAGACGACAAAGTGGAAGAAGCGCGAAGGTTTGTTCAGGCGATATGGGCACGGGCAGGACTTGTAGTCATTCAGGCAAGAGGAAAGGCAGTCAGTTGGCGGGCAGGAATGAGGAAGAGGATGAAGGGCGTGACTGATGTTGAGGAAGGTGCGGCTCGGGGACTCAGTTTGGGGGGACCGGGCCAATGAGGCAACCGCGAGGGCGCAGTCTTCGCTTGTCCGCCCTGCTTTTGGGGTAATTCTCGGTGAGCAGAGTACGCCGTCGCCTCATTCCATCCAATCAACGGTCAAAAAAATGTAGGCAACCACACGAGGCAGCCAGCAAGGCAACCACCGCCGCACCTTACAGGCGTCCCAAAGATGGTTCGCCATTTTTCCACTTCCACCACTGCCACAACCTGAGCCGACCGAACATGGAAGAAAAAGCAAGCCAATGCACAACCGTTCAGAAAAAACAAAAACATAAAGACAGATAACGGATTCGATGAAGACCTTGGACGAGACCCACGATCGTTTATTCGAATGCCAGAACACTCCCTTTTTTTCAAATCGTCCTGTCTCTGTCCAACTCATATGCAACACCTCTGCCACCCACAAACAGTTTACCCTGAATCTGCTGTCTGGGGGCATATCTACACGAGAGTTCGACTCTTGTCTATCTCTCGGCTGACATAACCAGCCTTGGCTGGGGCGCTCAAGACTACTGGAGTCATCAGTAGCCCCTATTGCAATGTAGAGTACAAAGGCTTAGATGGCAATCGCTAGATCGCGGGCTACCATCTATTCGTACTTCCATGGTCTCGATAGTGTCAATCCTTGTCATTGACCCGGGCTGCAACCACCTGTATGGCCATGAAAACAACATAGGTAGGCGACGCCCTCGAGCCTGAAACGCCATCTTTGGGCATCATCGCATCCCATTTTCGGCCAACTATCAGTTGCTAGAGGTTGTCCGTCCACCAGTGCTTACTCCTGTTTCCAGCATAGCAGCTGACCAAGCTTGTCGAGGAGCTTTACGCAAGTGCGCACTCTCTCATCCATGACGCAGCAGCAATGTCTTCATCGCACCACGTTGACAGCCGTGAGCACCACAATGCCCATTTTCACGGTTTCGCCGAACTTCTTTTCTCACAGCTATCCATGTCTATCTGTTCCCTCATTTCCGTTGGGCAAACTGCACATATCCTAGAGCGTGACCGCTTGTGTGGAGGAGCAAGACCTAGACTGAGGTGGATGAGCATCACAGGAAACCAGAGGGCGCTTCGGAAAAGATATGATATGTCATTATTGATGCCGTTCTCCGATGGTACAAACCTTCACCGCGTACAGAGTTTTTCGGAGCTTGTAGATTCATTTCCGATGACCTACCGTTCTCTCGAAGATCGGTAGTCATGGATGTCTGCATATGTACGCGACTACTACACGCTCTGCTGAGCGGGGTCTTGTCCCTTGTTGCACAGTATCACGAGTGCAACATGTTGGCCACGACATTTACTTCCTACCACATGAGCTTTCACTTTTGCGCCGCGCGGCCCCATTGTGTTCTTACGTCTCCAGTATGATGGCATCCATAGATTCTACTTTTGAGGGAATCATTCGGCCGTATCTTCGGATTCGCCTGGGGGCTCGCCCGTCTCGCAGACGGATATTTGATGTTTGCTCTTTGCCAAGGAGCGAACGTCCCTCTCAGCTTACTTAAACCCGCCTATCGGGCCGCTCCGCAAGATGCAAGCGACTTGAAATCCAGCCTGACGGCCTAGACTGATTGGGTGGCACAGGTACCACCCTCTCGGCCGTCAAAGTCTTGACGTTGATCATGTCACACTACTTCCAAATGCGAGACGAACTTGATGCGAATATGGAGGGAAAGAACAAGAGTATCGACCACTGACAACTGACAAGGTAATGGAAATGGTGGTGGCTGTTCGGTTGAGAATAGCAAACATCTGCTGCTATACTGAACAACACGGCGTTTTGACGGCATGGCAAGGTAAGGTTCCGGAGAGCCGCTCAACATCGTGAGATCGATGCTAACAAAAACGTGTTGATAAACGTCTACTGCTCAGCCATCATGTCAACTAAAGATATTTCAACTTTAATCTATTTTGCAACGTATGCAAGACAAAACATTGAGACGTTTCATCAATATATCTGGCTCACTGGTGACTTCATTCCATTGCCTCAAGGCCCGAGGCAGGCTTCAAAGCGCCTCGTGCCGAGAAACGAAGTAGTTCCTGCATTCTCGTCATCTACCCGGCCAGCGGATGCAGTCTTCTCTTCCGGCATGCATGATCCATCGTCTCTATGGTTCAAGAGTAGTCTCCCTCGGGTAGTTTTTGGAGCTCGCAATGAGTAAATAACGGGTGGTCTCGCCCCCACCACTCCACGTTGAACCTGGTCATCCTCGCGAACAAGCATCTCGACATGGCATGCCAACAATATGGCAGCAACACACGCACAGTGTGCCATGTACCCGGGCTTCTCAGCGTCCTTCGGCGAGACCCTTTACGTCCATATGCAGATCGGTTTTCAGATAACATGACAGATGTTGTTGCGGCCGATACCTTGAAGCTTGGGGATCAGATGTATATAAGATCAAGCGAACTCACCAGAGAATGATCAATGGGTTCCTCATCAGATACACTTCCACTTACATCGCCGATTTCGTTCAGATCACAACTCCTTAGGCCTCACTTCTCAAGTTTTTACGCCCCCAAAGTATCACGCTGTATTCAAAAAGTCTCAGCCGTAGGACATTCCGTTAAACGGATCTGGACGGCCAAACTGTACGTCCTCTCGTACCCACGACGTTTTCAAGGAGCTGATTCAAAGATCTCAGCTGCTACTACAACCTTTTTTGGAATAATAACGAGCGCAAAAAACTTGCCCACCAAAACCACCATCTCAAGATGTGCGACTGGGAGGAGTTCCTCTTTACCTGCCACCACTCCGTTCTACGGCTCAAATCGTACTGCCACTTTGCCCGCAACGACCCCGGCCACCAATGCTTCGGCGTCAAGGTCCTTCGCAACTCGTGGCAGCAGAGCGTCCCGTGCGATAACTGCATCTTGTCCTGGCAGGATCAGGGGCACCCGCATTTCGCCGCCGGGCAGCACCGCCAGCAAGAGTTTATTGGCGGCGAGCAGCAACGTCGTCATTAAGTCAGTTCAGTGACGTCCCATCTGTTAAAAGTATCCTTGCGCGCCAGAATAAAGTAGCGTGGATTGTGTTCATTGGGTGAAATGCGAGTATCTTGGAGACGGAGCCTTCATATGCACGTCGGATTGTTCATACAGCAACTGTGATTTCCGAAAACGTTTCAATAAGCAGAGATCTCAAGGGACTCTCCACCCCACAGAATTCTAGGTTTACTTAATTTTGGGGGGAAATGGTAGACCGAAAAGGATCTGGTGGCCACGCTCAGTGTAGTTGTCCTCTTTTCCCATTTCTTACAGGAGAGTCGGTCGGATGACAGCGTTTATCTGTTTAAGCAGGATGATGAGCAGCCTGAGATGCTGTGGTACATGAATCTAGATTTCTGTAGGAACGACCCAAATCTTACACGGGCTTATGCATGTTAAGACTTTAACACGAAGTGACGTGAAGAATGGCATTGGTCTGGTGTTTTTGGAGTGTCTGAATTTGGAGTGCCTAAGATAAAATACCAAGACTCACTCCGGCGTGGTCCTGCAAGCATTCATTACACATCTATCTTGCAAGAGCAGGCAGATTACTCGACAGTATTCGTGACCTTGAATCGGACTCTGAAACGAAGAGAAGAGGCATTGCCGGTCAATGAGGCTGTCAATCTACACGATTCGCTGAAGCCTCGGGTCCCATGAAGATTTGTACTTCAGGACTACACTCCTCCAAATTATGCTACGTGCTATTCTTCAGGCCAGACAGAACCAAATCAGTTTTCAATGGTCGTTTGCTAGAGTGTAGAGTCCCGTACTTCGGCACCTACGCGAGCTAGCTCGCCGAGCTTCAGGAATTGCACTGTCCGTTCTACGCCTCATTGAGAAGTGAGAGATGCACATCCAATGTCCTGAAAAACATTTCACCTTTCATGAATGACTCTGGAAGAAACGATTTTCAGATGACGAACCTTACAGTGTCGGGTTCAATTTGAGGGCGTAAGCACAAGTACTTCGGCAAGGTATGTCGTACAACGGGACAACAGAGATTGAGCTGACCCTATGAGACGGAACTTGGGACGCTGTTAACGCGATCATTTTTCTGCAAGTCAAGTTATAGGAAAGAAGATCAAGAGCTGAAACGCAAGATGATGTTAATGGCTGGAAGCCTGCAGTGACTCCAGGACACGTCATTTGTCATTTGTTCAACGACTTAATTCTTTGGAAGTATCTGCTCACCCACATGCTTCTCGTATTCAATATAAAATGGTGCCCGAACTATGGCTGTCTCTTAAGTCGAGATAAGTATTCATCGTGAGCGATTGGGCGTACTTACACCGATCGTCGATGGAGGGGTAACTACCTACGCCCGGGACTGTGTCGCGACGTCGTGCAAGGACAGTGCCATCGCATATGAACGACGTATGCAGTACAATTTTAGACACATGTGTATGGATGGAGTATAAGGCAGCTCTACATTGGACCCCTATATGTGCGAGGAAGGCTCAAAACCATGGTGGCATTGAAACATGTTTCAGCCGTAGACGAGTTAGAGATCAATGAATGCCGAGCGCTACTGAGCACGAAAGTAACCGACGCCACCTAAGATGCCCCTTCTCATATTCCGGCGTCGGGTCATTGGCGTAAGATATTCGGTTTATGTTTTACGTTTACACTCTCTCATGGCAACGTCTCACGCACAAATGACGGATATCTCTGGCCTCCCACTTTCGCCACAAACTCTTTCGCCCTTCGCTCGAGCTTCAAAACCGAGCTTTGGGTAACCTTCACTCAAAGTTGGTAGCGCCAGCGACGCGGCCAACAACGTTGTAGCGCTTGGAGAAGAAGGTAATCCAGTCGTTGAGGACACCCTTCTCCTTGTCAGGAAGATCCTGCCAGTCGGCACTGACATCCTCAGCCTTTGTTGAAGTCTTTCCAAGAGCGCGAGAGGCGTCCTTTCCAGCAAAAACTACAGGGTTGTGAGTCATAGTAGCCTCTAGACTGAGATGAATGTTTTCCTTACCGTTGTAGGATCCTCCTGCTTGGTATGCCTTGTTACCCGTTACATCGTATACGATTCCCTGGATTATAAAATATTAGACGTGAATAGTAGTAAAAGGCGAGCGTGTTTTTTTTTACCTTGATCGCAACGTATGTCTTTCCATTGGGGTCTGAGCCTGTGATATTGTTAGTATTGTACGTATATTCTTTGCGACGGCAAAAGCAAGACAGTTGCGTGTGAGGTCAAGTATAAATAAGCACCTTTGAGACCGCTTGATCAAAGAAATGCCCGAGCCGCAACCATTTCCATGTTTACAAACATATGTTCATGAATTGCGACTTGTGAAAGATATGTGAGCAGGATCTGACCCTCGCTCTCTCCAACAACACGCCCCTCATGGTAATTGCGCTAAGAATATTCTGCTAGAGAGTCTCATGGCGGATAAAGAAAGGCAGGAATACATCGACTTACCATCGGCCTTGGCCAGCTCCTCGAGGGTGATGGGGTCATCCTTGGGAGGGGCCAGGGTGACGGGGTTCTTAGGCTCGAATTTTCCAGACATTTTACTGATCTTTGCTTATCTATGAGCTGGTGCGAAGCTTCGGGCTATTGAGCTAGGGAATTGATGTTGAATATGGAGTGTGCGGGTTAGAGATATGTCAATTTCTTACACACAAAGTAGATGATGGCGGGGAGAAAGAAGCTCAGTATTTGCCCCTCTGAGGCCGGAGCTCTTCCCCACGATCAAGGTGGGGGGCACTTGCGACATTGCTGGCTGAGCCTCGGAGTAACTGCCTTCGTCTGATTGGCCGTGCATTGATCAGCCTGGACCCACCAGAGCAAGAGCTCCAGACCTGCCGAACAATGCAGGCGAAACTCTCATTGATCTTTGATCGATACGTCACTTGACAGCCGCCCGATTGCAGTCAACCACCACGCTCCGACCCACGAGCTTGGCCCATACCGCACAGCTTGACCGATCTCCGGACACCGATATTGCATTTCCTTTTCGATTGATGACAACGATGGCCGTGTCGCGCATTGCGGCATGTCGGGCTGTCAATAGCCTGGGACTTCGCCAGATCGCAAGGTTGACCGGAACGTCCACAGCAGCTTTACGAGCAAGTACACCTCGGAATGCCTCGTATGTGTGCAGATATACCCAATTGAGACGCCAGAGCACTTCGAACCCTTCCTATAATGGCTCTAAGAAGAACGATGTCTCTCTTCCGCCACCGCCACCGCCGCCACCTTCCGCAAGTCAGCTATTGAGGGCGATATCCTTTCGCTCGCTGTTGACTTCCTTGACGCCGAGGGGTATCAAGAGGATGTTCAGAGAAAGTCCAGAAGAGCTTGTGCTAGCGCTAGCAATGTGAGATATCCAAAGCCGTCGCTGCTTCTAAGTTAACTAGCTGATCCGAAGTCCTCAGTCTTGCTGGCTTGGCAGGTGTCTCCATATACATCGTCAAGTTGTACTTTGACTACTTCATGGCCCGTCAGTTCACCAAGTATCCCAAGCCCATCGCCAAATCTCTTCGCCGTGCTCTTTATTACACAAATATCAGTCCCGATCCGAACCTCGCGAGGAAATACTACAAGCAAGCACTGGAGCAGTGCAATGAGCTCCAGCTAGACCCGTTCTCGGATGATGTTCTGGGCATTAGGATTCAGACCGCGGCATGGCTCGAAAAGATTGAAAACTACCAAGGAGCCATTACTGTTCTGGATTCTGTGCTTAGGGACTGCCTCAAGTGGGTAGAATGGATGGAGAACTCAATCGCAGATGGAACAGTAGACAAGTCAGGAAAGCCGCCTGCCGCGAAGCCTCTGTCGGAAAATCAACGACTCGCAGTTCCGGAGAATGGCGAGGAGAAGGTTGTCGAGAACCTGTGGCATAAGCGCACTCGGCTTCTGGCCAAAGCCGTCGGAACTAGCACTAAGCTTGGTGCCCTTTACTCGGACGAGCATGTTATGGAGCCAGAAAATTCTCTGGCCCGACTTACGTGGGCCGTTGAAACAGCACTGACAGAGTCAAAAAGACGCCACAAGGAAGGTGTTAAGAAGGATGAAGGTTCTTGGATGAGCCCAGAAGAAATTGGCGGTGCCATGGAGTGTTGGTCTCCCTTGAAGCCCCCTATATCGTACCCGCTTCCAAGTTACTGACAGAGTTGAATAGCCCTCGCCCAACACTACGAGACTAAATCCCAGTTTCATCTGGCGGTACCTCTCTTGTTCCAGGCATTAAGACTTTGTGCTAGCCCTTGTCACCGAGTAACTATCAGTACGTCCTCAGGGCCTCAGACTTAAGCTGGACAATCATACTGACACACTCTTCAGTGAACAATCTGGCTGCAGCATTTGCCCAGCATCCCCTTCAGACCCCGCTGGACGCCATTCCCAACGCGCCTGCCACCTCCGACGCAATGTTCAGTCCCGACATGCCGACAGACCGAGCCGGACTCTTGGAGGCTGCGAAGAACTGGGCTAGCAATGCTTACTCACACTCAAAGGATGTCAAGGGAGAGGACCGAACTGAAGAGTGTGACGAAGCTTGCGCCGTAGCATTAACCAACATGGGTGACATAGCTGCCCTACTAGGAAAGAAGGAGGACGCAAGAAAGCGTTTTCAGCAGGCAATCGACATGAGCAGGAAGATTGGCTTCGGTCCCGGCATCTCTCAGGGCGAAGCGGGACTTCAAAAACTCTAGGATAAACGAGGTACGGCCATTCAGACTGCTGAATCGCCTCAGGGATGTCTTCCTCGCCTCGCTTGAGGTATTGCCGGGGCAAATCGGGGCATCAGGATCCCATGTCGGCGAGCATATGGACATATCAAAGAGACGAAAGCGATGGTCCCCTCACGCCCGCAAAGACCCTGCATAGGGCTAGGACTGGCCAACAGAGACTTGAAGCCGCTTCTGCTGCATCCTTCTATTGACGTGGACCTTTTCAAATCGATTGGCATGGGTCCGCAGATGTGAACCGAAAATAGGTAGGCGATGGGGTCTTAATGCCTTCCTACGCCGTATTAAAGGATTCTTGATTGGGGCACATGGGGACGGAGAAATACCTCAACGGTGGCCAGGAACCACGAGACCACAACTAGGTCGGATTCAGCATCATTGCATCCGGTGCAGGAAGTCCCGACTGTCATAATTGTTAGAGCCACCGCCCATCTAGAAAGATGGCAAACGAAGCGAGTTGCTTGAAAGCCAGCAACGGATCCAACCAAGCTCGATTCGGTACTTGCAATCTCATTACACCAATAGCAACAAAAGTGCAAACAACAGAACTTGATCCAAGCCGTTGAATGAGTACTCACTCCGCATTACCTAAGGAGCTACACGAAACCCAAGAAACGAAGCCAACACGGTCTCACACAGTCTCTCAGCCGGTCTCTCTCATGTTGTTAGACGTTATTTTGGTCAAACACAGGACTGCTATGGGCGGCTAAGCACTGCCGAGCCCCGAGGCCATGATTCTGATGGCCGGAGAGAACTTATCGTCGAATTTTTGGGGGACATACCTAGAAACCCACATGGGGCCAAAATGTGCTATCACCAATCATATGGGCGAATAACAACGGCTTAGCGTGAAGGCGGATGCAGCTCGATGGGTCCAGTGCCCCCTGCATGTTCATCCCAGCAACTCCAGTGCTGGGGCAGACAAAATTACCCTTTTCGGAAAATAGTTGGGCTGAGGTGGAAAGAGACGGTCTTCATGGACGGAGAGAACGCTACCAGCCACCTACCAGCAGTTGAACAGCCTGGACGCCGCAGAGTGGAATCTGACACTAACTTGCAAAGATTCCTTCTGCCTAATCTATAGTGGGAAATCACCATGTGGCTTGCCCCCGCAGACTTCGAGACAAATCGCCAAACTTCGAAGTCTCGACGCAAAACGGTGCTCGTTACGCCACCGTTCACGCTGCCATACCACGCAGCAAAGCTGCGGGAATACCACATCATGTCAACTGTCTGATGCGCCATCGGGTCTCTGGGATTTGGAAGACCACCGCACATTCAGAACTTGGGCTCTGGTAAATCAAGACCGTTCGCAACTTTTCGTCAATACTCAGAATACTGGCAGCGTAGGGCGCGCAATTGGCCGTTGGATATACTCCGTAGACGTCTAATGTCTTTTTATCATCTGGAGACTATGATTCTGCTGGTTCGGTCACTGCGACTGCCAGCGCTGTCCTTCAAGTACAACAAAACAACACATGGTCGCCGATGACGAACCATGGCCTCGAGGGTAGAGCCTTGCAGAAGCTTGCGAGTTTCTCCGTCATCTCATGGTCCTCGCTTTCCAGGGTAGGCATATCCCAATGGCCATATGGCCGCCGGCACAGAGTGTGACAGCCTTTTGCAGCTTGCGGCATTTCGAGACATCATGCCGGCATCCCTCAGACCATGATCTTCGAGAAGCAGCCCTTATCTTTGTGGTTGAAATCCGTCCCGTGTTATCTTGAGCGCTGTTTCTTTGCTTACCCTCCTTCTCTGGCATTTTGTGGCACACGGCTCATGCACGCCGTGAAGAGCGAAGGCTTGTGTACTGGAAATGAAGACAAGTCTGCCTCTCATGCCCACGAATCTCGAGGACGAACGTATTTCATCAAGACAACTGAGTACTTTCCTTCGTGGCAACGAAGCAGGACACCATCTTGGCCAGCCCTTGACGGGGCAAGCAATTACAGTTGATTAGCAGAATAGCGATGAAGGGAACTGACCTTCGACTTCGCCAGAGAATTCTCTTCTGCTACAGCCAACAGCGCGCCTACACCTACCTATCAAAGAATCGACGGAGATTGGACCCAAAGTTTCTCACGGAATTCCGCTCAGCTAGTATTTTCCCCGTCGCATTGGACACTCACTCACATGTTGCGGGCGAACGCCCAGCTAAGGGACACCTCCATGCATACATGGATGGACGAGACCTGAGTACCTCGCTGGAAGTTTTTGTTCTGCTTCTCGCCCGGGGCCTGTAGCAGAGTGCTGCGGGAGATGTATACCAAGGCCTGCGTTCGTGAGTTTTGGCTCAGCTATCCGTAATTCACTTAGCTCTGTCGCAAAGGTGGGCCGGTAGCTTTAAAAATAGACTTGACTCGGCCGAGCTCTAGCCTCATCCGTTCGTCATCAATCCAGCTCTACGGATTGAGTCTCATCTGTCGTCACTCACCAATACTCACGATCCATGACCTACCGTGAAGGCAACAGAGACCTCGACTTCTCAAGCCAGCCTCCTTCGCACTATGGGGCTACTACTCTTCGAGCGCCCTGACAACGCCTGAATCCCCGTATGTGTGGTTCCACGGGATATGGGGACGCGGGTAACGCTAACGGCTGCAGCATGACAAAACGAAGCCGCGCATGTGATTGGCATGTTCGTACAGTCGTGGAAGACTAGGGTTCGAAAATACACCAAGAATAATACATCCATGCATCAGAACCCCGCCCTTCCGCTGAACTCGGGAGCGGAGAATGGGGTCGAAAAGAATTCAACAGGGACATTATATGGCTGCCTGATCTCGAGAATAGCGACCAGCCCGTGGCGAAACTCACCCTTCAAATCTCGCAGAAATCATGCCACGAACGGCAAACTAATGGCATCCTCCCGTTGCCATAATTGTCGTAATGGCCTGCTATTTCCGGTTGGGAAGCGGACTTCAACCAAAGGCGAAGTTTAAGAGACCGTTTTCGGGGGTTCCGGTGTGGAGTTCCACCCGGGAGCACGGGCTGCGAGCGATAGGATTCGGATCCGGGGAAGAACAGGAATGCTGATCTTCGGCCGCCTTACCCTAAGGTTATTTGGAGGTGGCAACGATGAGATCGACACTACGAGGTCACCTCACGGTTTGCGAGAAGCGGCAGATCAGATCATGTTAGAGCAAACAGATGGACGCGGCGTTTGCCGGCTCACTCAAGGCTCGTCTTTTCGACTCGCAGAACAGAATACCGAGGCTATGAAAACGGTGATGAGCAATTTGAGACGGAGAATTAGGTCAAAAGCAGTTGTCTTGGTAAGGAAAGCCGGCAAACCGTTGCAACCAGAGAACAACGCCCGCTAGTGCGGCGGAATTCCACTACACAGGTCAGTCACATCACACTCATGTTGTCCCGTTGAGCGCCAATGGACATGCTCTTTAATCATACTCAGTATCCGAATCTCCTCATATTTTTGTCAATAGCTCCTCTAAGAATGAGGCAACGTTTCCCTTCTTTCCAATGAGGTTAATCGCTTACTCGACAAGATGCAAGATATTCAAGCCTCAAATGGTTGAGTTGTGGCTGTGGTGGGGGCGAAAGGCATCTGACAAACCGGCAGGGCCACCGCTTATCAGATGAAGATCCATGCAATATACGGATGCTGCAAGAACAAGGAGCAACAAGGTAGTCAACCGTCGGTCCTTGCAAATTTCACTAGACATGGGCGGATGAGAAGACACAAAGTGTTCCACTATACCAATGTTGCAGAATCAGACCCCACGGCCTAGACCAACACCACCTCTCATCGGATAGTTGTCCGCGATATGCCACCCCGGATTGAGAGGTCACTCTCACAAGATTTGGGGGAAATCGGAGAAAACCACAAATCCCATGTTATCTCTGCCCCCTCTTTCTCTCTTTTTCTCGCATATTGTTCCACACCACTCACTCTATTGAGCACCCCGGCTAGCTGAATGCGCCGTAGACCAAAGCACAGCATCGCAACACCGACGCAAGGTTCCTCGACACATATCGGTAAACTATGCCGTCTATCAAGTAGAAACGAGCGACGGGAGTGATTGGCCATTCTGGCGGAAATTAGGTTGGGAAGTGCGTATGCCAGCATCTCTCTTGTGTCCTAGTGTAGGATTTTTAGCTGCCTCGCCCTAGCCCCGGCCGACGACCGACTTAAAGTCTATCCAGAAGACGTCCAACCACTATGATAGCTGACAGACCCGTCACAGCAGTTTTGACGTAAGGTGCCCGTTTGTTCGCAAGCAAGACTCGTGGAGGCTTCTATTGTTGGCACTGCGGAGTACCTTAGCTTTGGGTCCTGGGACTGGGCCAGCCTGGCAAGGCAACGACCCCCTGCCAAAGCTGCACTCACGCGGTGAATGTGCCACTATCCTGCATACCATTAATCGTAGGTGTGGTTCGTAACGAAATGCATACGGGAAGAGCAGCAAACGCAGACAGCTTCTTTTGGGGTTGAGTAGCATTGGCAACTCTTACCCAAGTTCGTGGGATTCGGAAGCATGCGAAGCCTGTGCGACGTAGTCATCACTTTCGTCATATTGCTTGGGCAGCACTTCTTGCTGGAAGCCGACAAGAGACCGCAGCCTCGAGTCTGCGCCGGTTGTGACTGAGATGGACGCCCAGAGGGACTTTTGGCATGGACAGCAGGACAAGTCGAAGCGTGTAACAGCCACCACCGTCAAGCAACTTTACATGTCATCAACCAGACATAGCAACGCTCCATCCAATCTCGGAGTATATCGTCCTGTTCTTCGCCCCAGCAGGCGACCCAATAAGGGGTTTTTTCATTTTTGACGCACTGGGCATCTCACCTTCGAGGTCCCCCGGAGAACGGCGATAGAACGGCATGCACCAAGCAGCTGCCGCGTTATGCATACACCCTTACTGTGCTGCCCCCACATCTCAGTTCCAAATTGGGCTCCGCCCTTTAGAGCGAGAAGTCTATCTAGAATAAAGCTTTGCTGCTGGGAAACGAATCCCAAAAGGCGGGATTACGATTCCTACCCTCGGCAGCAGCTCACCGACTTGCCACACCCCTCCCCTGCCTCCTCGGTCTTGGGCGACGTCGACGGCTTCAGAGACTGCTTTCGTGGTTCCAGCGCCAGTCACTAACACCTTCTGCATGCCGGATGGATTGGTCAACTCAGTAAGCCACGGATGGGCTTGTAGAAAAGATTCTCAAAACCGTTGGCAATGCAGTGTTGCTGGTGACTCGCAGTGGGCATGATTCTTTGGCACCGAAGAAGCGAGTCTAAGATAACTTTGGCGTCGTCTTCACCGAAGAGGAGACCGAAGAGGCGAGGCCACGGACGTTTGTCTTTCCAAGTTTTCTACTTTCTTCTCGCTGAGGCTAGGATCATGAACAGTCCAGGAGACCAGACGAAGAGGCTAGATCTGGCTGTGGCGATGCTTTCGTAAACCTGTCGTCTGAATTTTCGACTCGTCAGAATGAAAATCTGAACACGCAGAGTTATCCCAACTGGCCTACACACTGCGTCGTGGTCGAGAAGGCTCAGCATCATGCAACGGCGGCAGGGCCAAAGCTAAACGGCACCGCGTCGGCTTACTCGACCCCTCACCTCCGTCTTTGCGCACCGTCTCCCGTCCTGCCCCGTCAACCCGTTCGAATCTGGTTCCGTCTTGCTGGGACCCCTTGCAACATCGCAGCCCGTTCGAAGCGGGTCCTTGGCAGATGCAAAAAAGACAGCAGCTGTCTCCATTCCCATCCCTGCCCGCACCATCACCACCCCTCCACCCGGTTCAAGCTCTTCGACCAGGCCCAGAATGGCGGCGGCGGCGATTCTTCTTTCGGTCTTGGCTTCTCCATCACGCTACCCAGAACACCACACCAGGGACCAGGAACAAGGAGGATGCGAGAGGGACTGCTAGGCGTCTAAGCAGCCCACGAGTTGGTGCGCTGTCTGGGGTTCAACAGACGACCCTGGCCCCATTGGATTGCTGCGTTGCCGGTATGTACGTTGTGGTCCTGACAATGTCTGTCAAATTGTTGCTTACCTACGTACTTATGAACCAGAGCATACTGCTTTCACACATGTGCATGTAGCTTCTGCCCTACTAACTAGTTTCCCCGAGTCTTGACATACCAGCACCCTGTCCTGTCCCTTCTCGCATGCATCGCGCCATATATATTTCCTCCCAGCCCGGTTGCAAAGCATCATGGTATAGCTTAGTTCGCATTACACATCACCTCCGAGACACACCTTTCCAGTCGACGCGTTGTCCATTCACTTCCTCGTATATATCATCCCATTCTCCGCCCAGACTTCACAGCCCTTGGACCACGAGACAACGTCTCATCGACCCGTTTTCCACCTCATACCACCATATAAATTTTCTATGCCACGCCCCGCTGCCACCCAATAATTACACATGGATCACTCACTGCCACTCAACATGTACGACGACATGGACGCCTTCTTAGATATGGAAGCACCGTACGTCTATGACGAGACAGAACAGTATTTGGACACTGCCAGCTCATCTGAGTCCACAAGCCCCATTATCTCAACCGTGAGTTGGCGCCTCATTCTCAAAGAAAAAGATTCTAAATTGACCAATGCGTGTCGTAGTTTGACATGACCTTTGTAAACGACTTCAATGGCACCGACCAAGGCATCTATCCTAGCCCAATGAGCTCCTCCCGCGATACAGCATCACCTCAGCCTACCATGGGCGAGAAAGCTGGAACAACCAAGGGCCCAGCTAAGAGAAAACGTGAAAATCGTTACAAGAATGCGCCTCCTTCGGTGCTGTCTGTAAGTTTCAGACCTGACGTCAACTGACTATCTGTGCCGCCAGCACCAGACGCATAGATTATGTTGTAGAAGTGGGCTAACCCGAACTATCAACAGCGTCGCCGAGCACAAAACAGAGCCTCACAAAGAGCATACCGCGAGCGCAAAGATCAGCGCATAAAGGATCTCGAGGTCATGCTCTCGGACCAGAAGCAGAAGAATGACTCCCTCAGCCAGGCCTACTCTGCCCTTCACGCTGAATTTCTCAAGATTCGGGGAGCGCAAGCGAGGGCGGCGCAACAGCAGCAACATCAACACATGCCGCAACACCTAGCCGCGCCGGCAATGGCTTTCGACCCGACGGCCGCCGCCCACATGGGCATGTCGTCACACCCCGGCGCGATGGAATTCGCGGACAACATGTTCATGTTTCAGGATATGCAGACTTACACCCTCTAAAGAGTGGGAAAGCTGCCTTGAGAGAGGGGTCGGATAATGGGTAATTGAGCGAGCGGCAAGGAAAACGCAAAAACAGGGGCCGCGAAAAATATCCCACTCGTTTTCGAGAGGAAAGAACAAAAGATCGGATGCTCAAAATATGGACGCGCAATCGAATGACATGACTGTCAAAAACGTACGGATGGAATACGACCGACTGGCTTGACGAATGTGGAGGTTCGCCTGATTTTTTCCTTTTCATCACACTCTCTTCTCATCGGCTTTGTTTCTCTGGTTTCCCGTTACTTGCTTTGGGTCCCGGCGTGCTGGAGATTTCTGGCTCTATTATTAGATGGCAAACATGGGCTGGCAGGCATCGGACTTCATTCTGTTTTTGTTTCTGTTTTATCTGGCGTTTTCTTGGGAATATCGGAGTCTGGTTCGCAGTTCTCTTGATGATCATGACAATGGGAGGCCATTCCGAGAGGAAATCTTTCCCCGCATTCGAATTTCACGATGCGCACAATTAGTCTTTTACACACTCGTTCAGAGAGAGGAGGCTCGGATTGTTGGGGGGCGGGGGGCAGCAATGGGAAAAACAGACTTTAGGGAAGTTTAGTCGAGAGCAGATTATGAAATGACACGTGAGATTCCCATCCTCTCCAAGACTGCGCATTTTCAAATTACCTTGTGGGATTCTCAGAGTTTGGAACTAGTATAGGCAACCCCGCAACTCAATGACGATAGAATCGTACAAGACTCCCCCGGTCTATAAACTTTCTCGGTCAGAGACCTCTTTTTTTCTCCTTTCCCCCACGGTACTCTTTGGTTTTTTCTTCCTCGGTCTAGAGAGAGCCTCTCGGTCTGAATGGCCGAGGGAGAGGGGGCGGAGAGGGCCACGGGCGTGGGTTCGGTCTCTGCCTAATTCTTGATAACCTTGTTCAGCTGGAAGATGGGGGTTTTGCGTTTATAAATATCACCATGCTATGGTACAGCCATCCGAGAGGGAGGGTGGGTTGCAGATCAATCTCTCGATACAGGACGGAAGTGAGCTTTCTTGACGAGATACTTACATGCAGTTCTGGAATGGGTTAGATGAATAGGTAGATGCCAGGTTGATTCCCTTTTACCTGGGCTCGAGTTTGGGGGGGAGGGCTCAAAGGTGTGTATGGTGTGCGTGGCTTTGCCGAGATCCTCATGGGAAGAACCCAGCCCGGGCGGAGGTTTGAACCTCCCAAGCTTTTGGGGGCTTCCGTAATTGGCTCACTGGGATAAAATCCGTCAACCGTTGAGCAAGAACGGCCGGCAAGCCAGGGAAAAAAAAAACAGTGAAGCTTAAGGAGAATGGGAAAGGCTTGTTGGTCCCCTTGTCTATACCCTTACCTTGCCGGCAGAACAAGCCGTTTGTTTGCCTATACATACACCTGGCCTCAGCCCTGTTAAAGCCGTGTGTGGATGGAGGAGGGAGATCTTTCAAAGCGGGATGTTACTCATCATCGACTCACGTCAGCACCCTGTTCGACGACAAGGACATTTTTAGCCTCGTTCGTTTTTGGGGGTCCAAAGAGATGTTGGTGAGCAACGCAAAGATGACTGGCTACCCGGGGCCGGTACCGTTACCTAGCCCTCCTAGTTGATGCTATTTCCTTTACCATGTTAAGCTTTGGAGACCATCTCTGTTTTGGACGTTCGTACATGTAACCTGGAGATATCTAAGCCTCCCTGTTCATGCGTAAATAATGAAGCTTTTCGCGATAAACCGGAAGCTTGAGTAAGTTTAAGAAGCGCGCCTGCGTTGAAACGTGTGTGGCTGTGAAAGGGACGCGGCTAGATCTGTTGTCTCTTAGGCTTCTTCGTTGATTCTTGGTATGTGCGCGAAGCGCCGCGAACTCATGGTTGTTCAGCTCGTGGCAAATTGTTTGAGATGATCCGAGAAAGCAACTTGTAGACTCCAGATTTTTGGGTTTTTGTGCGTGGCTTACGTTGACACTTTACACGAACGATCATTAATCATATAGAGTGGCGTTTTAATGGCCGTGCTTGGATCTCAACATGGGATGAATGGTGGTTCTAGCTCTTCGAGACTTCTTGCGGCAGGGTATAGATTCTTCTGGGCTCGTTGTTAGATATGAAGGTGTTGATGTTCGGAAGCTGCCGACACGTTATTCACTCAAGTTAGACTCAAAACTCAGTATAATACGGACAGTGTTTGATAGGCAATCAATCTCTTGCTTCTGTTGACAAGTCGACTTGCATGCCGCGTTTGCAGCCAATGTCATTCGGCTAGAGCGTCGACGTCAGTGGTGGCAGACTCTTCGGATTGCTGCATGTCTCTGCAAAAGGATGACCATTGATTGATTCAATCTCATATACTGTGATAGGTGAGTAATTCGGAGCTCGGGATGCTATGTTGCTCCTTACTGGCCTTGAGCTATCTCGGTTTCTCGGGAACTCCGAAGGTGATTTGACAACTCTTCGTCACGCCGGCATCCAACATGCAGGGTCAAAAGATCCCCATAACCGTCACCGCGATGACAGTTTTTGATAATATCTTTACAGGAAATGTACGGAAGCCGAGTGAGCCAACGCTGGGTTGTTTGGTATGTCACAATCATCTGCCGAACATCCGGGAGCATGTCTTCATCGTCATTGACGGATCTTTTCAAATGGTCCAATAATGAAGTCTAGCGCCGTTGACCAAGCCTGGATGATCCGTCATTGTCAAAAACCTCGTTCGATAAATTCAGCTTTGCTACCTACGTTTGCCATCATCAGATATCTGCAAGGTGGTGGAATGAATTTTGTACTTCTTCAGATGTTACTACAGCGTGAGGCGGTAATTGAACACAGAGGTCATAAGCATTGGACAATTCGGTGACCTCAATGATTTTGACCAAGCGACCGAGCAACGAAAAGCGCCGAGGCGGGAAGAGACTTATATCTGCCACGGGAACATTGCGGATTCTCGTCTTAATGCTTCCGGCCACTGTGGAGGCAACATCAGCTCATATCAGATCTACGAAGGAAATGCCTTTGCCTTTTGCATGTATAATAATGTAAGGCTTGGAGCTTATACAAATCTGATTTCCGCTTTAACTATTTCGATGGAACGGCTTCGAGGGCTCGAGGCGCCACCAAAACAAGTTTGCGATGGGTTTCTTCCAAAACTTCAAGCTAAGCTTGAGCTCACGCCTTAGCGAATTTGATGTGACCAGCTATGATCAGAGGGCGTTGCGGTCTGCCAGAAAAGAAGCAGATGAGCCCGAATCGGAACAGTCCTTGTCTTTCATTAGAAGTGTATGATGACCCTTCGGCGGACAGGAATGCGAGACAACGTTCTTCTCCTGACAAATCTATGGCATCAAGGAAGTGAAGATTGCCGTGGTCTTTAGTAAGAGGCAGCCAGGATGCTTTGGTTGATCTGGGCGCACAGTGAATTGTCAAGGCATATGACGGGCGATGATGCTGTATTATCCTTAGGCAGAGGTTCAAAAGCAACGTGTCTTCACGGCCTCAGAAGCGATCTTCGGATAGTTGAGGGACGCAAGAGTCATGTTCGAAAATGGATTCGATTATGTGACCAAGCATGAGTGACGTCTCTGCGAGCGAATAGTACGCAAGATATCTAGAACTGTCTACATCACGACATGATCACAACATCACAACGAGCAATTCGTGATAAGCAGAATGATAATGCCAAACTGACAGGCTGGGATTGCGCGAGAATGGGCTCCGACGAGTAGAGGGCGAAGTCCTGAGTCGACCGTTGTGGCGTGGAACTTTGGCGAAGATTCGATGACTCAATCACGACGACGCCGATCAGATTTCGTTGCTGTACAGAGAAAGTTTGAGGCATCACAGCAAGCTGTCGTGATAAGAGACTTGACTCACACAATCTTTAGCGAAACCAGGTCGAGACTGTTCGATGCGAGGGTAGAAGTGGAACAAATCACGGCACGATTGTCACGGGGCTCGTGGAGAAGCTGAGGCGTGGCCGCTTGCGTCGAGCCCCATCGATAGTGACCGGACCCCGCTGTAAATGAGGCAGTTTGGGATGACGAGCACTCCGAAATCGCCTGTCACTTACCTGCCAATTCTGCCTTCGTGACTCTACGGGTAGAATCTTGGAAACATCGATTCCGCAATCGTCGGCATGACCGTATAATCCACATATACTGATAGCATTATCTGGCCCGCAGAAGATAAAGCTCCAGATAGATACGACAGTAGATCCGGACCAGATAAAGTCAATAGGGCCGAGAGGTAAAGCCTGGCAAACGGAGCCGGAGATCGTTAGAAGATGGACCCGGCCCCCATCGGCCGGTTTGTCAACTGACGAATGGGATGACAGCCTTGATGGGAATGCGGCAGGTAGATGGGAGACACGTCAAGCGCGCCGTCGAGACAATCAGCTGCAGGGTAGATCAGAGGAGTGTTGCCAAGTGCACAGACGGCGGGGAACCGATTCGTGCGAGTCAGGGGGCTAACGAGTGTGTGTGTACGGATACAAGCTGTCAACAGATTGTCAGGGCCGACAGAGAGAGAATCTCTTTGCTGCTTGTGAACTCTCCGATCCAAGCGCCGAATCGATGCCATGAATCTAATCTTGTCTAAAGTTGGAAGGCAGTTGAGAAGTCGAAGCAGACTTCAGCGTGGGATGCATTGCGAGATCGGGGGAGGCGAGGTTGGGTTCGAGAGAGCTCTAGAAAGCTCTCCGCGTGAGCCGGGTGGGGGCCATTGGTCAATTGACTCGGACCTGACAAGGTTGGCCGGTCCAGGGGTTTCGGGGACCGAGATTGAAACGCGGAATTCCAGGTCATACGGCCAATTCTCCGCGAGATGCAGCGGCATCTCAGACTTGTTGGGACGTAATTCCTTGAGGCTTGGGGGTCCATGATCTGGAAGCAAAGTTGTGGCAGCTGACAGTTTGGAGGACCCATTGGGGATCCCCATTCCCCATCGAGCTGGGAGCTGAGCAGCTTCTCATGGAGCTTCGAGAGGTCTCCGTGAGGCAGTATGCGTTAGGTAAGATCAAAGGGTAGTAAGGAGACGTGGAGCCTGGAAAGTGGAAAACGGGAGGGAGACGGCAGTCACCGAGCATGAGCATGATCATGTGCCCCGTCGATGCAGCTTGCCGTGACGGAGTCATTGCAATGGGGGCGCCATGCTCAGGCCAGAATAGCGAAGCTGCCACATTGGCCCAAACGAAGTACGAAAGAAGCTGCCTCAGCCACGCGTGCCAGCTTGGGCCCCCGACCTCGGAACCAAGCAGCAAAATGGCACAATTGAGGCCCTTGCGGCGTTACCTTGCAGGAATGTATGTAAACAAACGAAAAAGAAGCGGTTGAGCAAACGGCGACGACGATAACAACGACGACTGATGGAAAGACAAAAAAGGAACCAACGGGTGTGAGACGAGACTGACGATGGGCAGTTTTGGATCAGTTGCGGCCCCGAAATGGCTCGATGGCAAGGGTTCGTAGGTACTGGTCTCGTGCTGCTCCGGTACTTGGGTGGGCGCTGCGATGCAGTGGCTTGGACGATGTACCGGGTTAGCGGCGGTTGGTACTGAGGTATCCACTACCCCGCAATCTGGCCACCCGTCCCAGCTGCGGGCTCGTACCTGAGACCCCGGATCCGGGTGGGCCCCTTTGCGTCACTGTGCTCCCGTGGTCAATCAGTCATGGCTTGCCATCTACCAGAAGCAGGAGCGAGACTTCTTTGAGGAAGGAACAATTGGAAACAGCTCTCATAGAAAGAAAGCAGTCAATGTTGGATGTGTTAGCAACAAGAAGCCCTGATGTCCAAGAACCCCAAACATACCGACTTGCGGATGAGAGGGAGGGGTAGAATAGAACAGCAAAGGAAAGGCACGTAAAGCGTGGGGCTATGCGGTGTTGGGGACCGGCCGGCCAGCAAAGACAACAGCTTCCCTAGTCTCCAATTCCTCAATGCCGCGAGAGGGACAACAAAAAGGTGGCATAATGAAGGTTTGGTCTGGCGTCAGTCCACGTCCGTCTCCACTCCCGGCCACTCCCAGTCCATGCCGGCCGGTCCCCGTCCAGTGTCCCAATGGCCCCCAGTAGTACTCCGTTCTTCTTGGGCCTGCGGCCTGCCTTTCCTCGTCCAGCTCGCTCCTGCCGTTCTGATGTGCTTCCCTTGCAGCAGCCCCTCCGTCCGTTGTATCAAGTCACGCGATCCAACTTTCCCAAAGGAACTCCCAGCCGTCCCGGACCTGCTCGCTACTTCCCCCCTTGCCATGCCACCCCATTGGGCAAGCTATCTGATGATCGCGTGATGTGATAGGCTGCCATTCCTCTCGAGCATTCGTTCTTTAAAAGCATCCTGAGTAGCTCTCCTCATCTACATATCTTCCCCTCCTCCCCTCCATCATCCTCACTTCATAACAACCCATCAAGCTGTTCCTCAAACCATCGAATCAACTCATCAACGACGATCAGCTTTGACCAACCTCAACCAACAACAACCCTCCCAAATCTCACCAGCCCCCTTCTTGAACCCTTTTAAGCACCCTGTACGCTTATAGTCACTCTTCAACAACACTAATTCCATCAGGAGTAAGTATCCCTTTCCCCTCCCAACACTGTGAAGCTTCCACCTCCCCCGCATCACCACACTTTCTGTGATGCTCTTCCTCATCATCCCCGACCCGTATGATGTCCATTGCCAAATCGAACATCAACACCCTTGACGGGCAAGTTCAACTCTTGAATCGTTGTGTCTTCATCCCAATTCTTGCAGCAACATGGCACCTGGCATCTTCGACTAACACGCTCGCCTCAGTGACTCGATCTCACAAGTATAACGACCGTGACCACGCCGGCCTGGCCGACGGAACTGCCTCTCCCCAAGAGCACTTGCCCCGCTACTTTGCGAAGCACGGCCACGAGGGCGTCGATCCCAAGAAGGTGAAGAAGAATGGCGGCGGCAGAAGCAATTGGTTAGTTTGGACCCCCTCTACCCCACTTACACACGCCCTTCTTGGCAACTTCAAAGCTCCGCCGTTTCTTGCCAACGCACACCAGCTTGACTTAACAAGATTCAATTGCTGACTTTCATGTCTCACAGGGGAAATGCTGGCGAGGAAGTCATTGACGAGGACTTCCGCTTCACCAATGCTCGCCGCCGCACCAACAGCAGTGGCTTCGCTGATAACATCGGCGCCTTCAAGACCAAGTTCGACGTCAACGAACCCGAGCCCGTCTTTGAGGAGTCCATACACGGCCCCTCTGAGGAAGACGGCGAGGACCTCACCAAGACCGAGTCCTCCGAGAGTGGTCGCTCTTCTGCCTACGGTGACGAGAAGATCACCAAACACTAATTATACGACTGTGACGTCTCTTACTCGAGTGCAATCACTCTCATAACCGCTATCCGGCAAGGCAGTCAATGTTCACTTCACGGCTTTTCTTGTTCGTCCTACGAACCATGTTAACAACAAACACTACAACACAAACACATTTTACAATATGCATGGGAGGACATTCTGCCATTTGCTTCAATTATCTCTCTTTTCGAAAAGGGTTCGGCGACATATGGCTTTGTATTTCGAGGAACAGAATGGGGATCTGGGGGCATCTCTACTCGAAAGATTGACTGCTTCGGTGGCGGATGACAGTATGCATCACGAACTTCTTATGACCTGGCGACGAAAAAATCGCCCTTGTATTATCACAAATCAAACGGCCAATGGATCTAGTAATAGACCCATGCCTTGTACCAGTCCTTTTGCCACACCTGTCCGTGATGCTCGTATGCCTATGAAATTGTGACATAGTTTACCAGAAAATAGTGATGCCGTTCCCCCTCCCAGATATTTCGAGGGGACTATGATGCCGTGATTGAATGTTGCCCGCCAGTGTTCTAGCTATCTGAATTCCCATGATAGACTCCCACGACCGCTCACGGTAACGTAATGAGCTGAACCTATGACATTTGTGGACAGGTAAACGTGAATCACGGACGTGGCCCAAAACCTGCAGCAATACCGTACTTAGCTCATATGTACGTTGGACACGAAGTCTCCAGCTCACGGACGAGAACCAAGAATCAACACAGATTCAGACGTCAATGCTCCAAAGTTTCTCAGCAAGAACGGCCATCGAAACGTAAATCTCCTCAAGGTATCCAGCAACTTGGGACTTATCCAAGCTGCTGGTCAGGGACGTCTTCTTAGCACAGAACATGATCATACTAGCCTGAGCAGAGCATCACCACGCCGTCACCTCCCCAAAGCACACATCTGCTAGAACAATTTCAATTCAACCTGATAGGAGCAGGCGACAGTGGGCAAGCCACCTCGGATCCCCCTTGCAGTCATTTGCGCCATCTGAGAGCAAAATCCTCGCCGTATCTGCCTTTCTTCACATTCCCCTCAATACGCGGGCTACGTCCTCTGAGTTCCTTGTCCTAACCGCTCGTCGCCAGCTGAGCACCCCTTTACACCACCAACACCATGACGAAACAGAACTGCAACCCCCGCTTTTGAGCCACTCTTGAAAAATACGAACCCTTCACCACTCAACTCCAAGCACACACAGCCGTTCGACAAACGGAGACTAGCCGAATGTCAAAGTAAAACGAGCGTACAACATTTGCTCCTCCAAAATCCGGAATCCAGTGGCGTCCTTCAAAGTAAGCTCTTCCCACGACGCGACAGGACGAGGCAAAGACGGACGTATCTTCGCCTCTCCCGCTACCTCCGGCTCCGTGTTCTCCGTGCCACTCGACTCAAAGGCGGGGAAGAAGAGCTCGCTCCAGGCCTGGTCACTCCAGACAAGCTTCCCCTGTGCAACGCAACCTGTTTCGTCTGCCAGGATACCCATGATTCGGGGGTTAAGAACGAGAGACTTCTCCTGCAAGCAGTTCTTGCACGTTGCGAACGTTTGGTTTGCATATAGCGGAACTCCACAACTAAAGGAGGCACATTCGTCAGCTGTGGTGCCCTCCTCCATTTCTATGAGTAGACTTGACTCAAAGAAAAAGGGCTCTTTCTCACCACTCTATACAGCAAAGCATCTTTCTGCGATGAAGACCCAGAAGGTCTATACCGAGTATGGTAAGGTTTAGCTTGCCTGTGAAGTCACTGACCGGGTCAGCGCGAGCGAAGTCATCTACCTCGGCCAAGGTGAAGAGCGCCCGAATTAGTCCATGGACAGCTTCTTCTGCATTCCATATGTCTTTGGGAAACGGCACATAGATACTCTCCTTCTTGACTCTCTTCTTCACCCACTGTCGAAGCCAGTTGGCATCCTGGAAGTCAGGATCGACATCAATCAAGGTATTGTGATCAAGACCGATGCTGGCACTCAAGGGGCCGGACTTGTTGTCGGAAGGGGGTACAAATTTCGGACTGGTGAAGAGTAGCATCGTCTCGTTGGGTTTCCAGAACCTGGCGGAGTTGGCCTTGTCTTCCCAGAGAGTCAACACGCAGCTGGCGGTGTCGTCCCAAACAGTGATCTCGAGAAGTTCCCACTCTCTCACTTTGTCTCGCGACTTCACACGTTTCCGAGATCCGATGCTCTTGACGCAGACAACAATCCGAGCCCATGTAGTTTCGTGTCCCGTTTTGAGGTATTGACAGAGAGTCATCAAGCCTGGAAGCGGTTTGGGGTCCTGTTTGCCTCGGTTGCATTCCAAAGGTATTCTGTAGAGTTGTTGATTTTCAACAGTGTCTGGGAGGAACTGAATGAACTGCTTGGTTCCAACGTCCGTGGGATTGATGGGCGTCCACATGGTCACATATGGAATACTGGCACAATGTGAACCTCCTGCGGATCCTACCCAACTGGCCCATATGGTGACGAGCTGTCCTATCACAAGAAGTGATGCTGGAATTCCGATTGGAACTACCTTTACCTATGTAAAGGGATCAGCATGATGCTTCTGAGAGGGGATGCACTCGAGAATAGGAGGTGATAAATACTGCTATTGCGCCAGTTCCATCAACGACAATCAGCTGATGTGCCGGGCGACTGTAGTTATTCTTGGCGTCGAGCAGAGCCGGTGTGTAGTTGACGACGCGGCCGGTGAAGCATATCCGATTCGGGCCCGGCTCAATTTGTCCAATATGTACCTCCAAGTATTCTTCCGATGAGTTCCGGACACGGCCAAGGGGGTTATTTCCAGACTCAACTTCTGCTTGTGTGAAGCCGTCGGCTCGCGGAAATCCCGTCCCATCTCTCGCAGCATCCCGAGGCGTGGTAGGAGTATTCCTTTGATAGAATGCCTGAATGGATGGAGCCGACATCATAGGTGTTGCTTCGGGAGGGTATAATAAGCATCAATTGTGGAAGATATCTAGGGCAATGCCTCATTGAAGAAGACCAAGTGGGAGAAAGAATTCACGGTAGAACATGACAGAAGTTTCTCAGAATGCTGGGTACTTCCCACAACGGCAAAGCTTCCTTTGCATGTCGGTCACAGGAAGGAGCCACTGCCTGACCTGCGCCTGCCTCTCCCATTCCAAGATCTGAAAAGAGGAAAGATGCATACAACGCTCTTTCTGTGGATGTTACAGCGTTTCAAAACACAGATGGCAATGGCAGAACAAAGTCTTGGGAACCAGTTAGGTAGTAGGTGTGATCAAGCTCGCAATTTGGGATTGAGATCAAAGGCATCAGGTCCAGAAATCTGGATATGCGTAGCTTCCAAATAACGGCGTATGGAGTAGGCTCATAGCGCTTGCAATCTGCTCCGATGCTCGTATTCGTATAAATAAGAACGCGACGTGCGGCGGGAAATCCGAGCAACTAACTACTGTACAGAAGCCCTTGAGGGTTATTTGTATTTGAATGGGAGGCTATCATGACATCGTTACACACGAACAAAGAAGTACGGGAAATAAGCTGTTTGCATCGCAACATATAACGCCCAGTCGAAATCAAGAGCGGTTAGAGCGGCTATGATATTTCAAATAGTTTTCTTTCCTTATTTCTGCTATGCCCGCAGGTACGGGATTTTTAATGTTACATCTCGACACTTACACCCCAGAACGTGGCATAGCAGTCTTCCCATTCGCTGGTTGTCAGCTTCTCATGAAGCGTTCTCCTCTTCGTTTTCCTGCTCCGTTGATTTGATACTGGTACATATGTGACTGGGTATTGAATCATGAGAACAAATAGTCCCGAATAACTCCTAACGCCTACGCATTGTTTCTATCCGAAAAATGACAAAGTAGAATATGTAATAAAAAAGTCTTGCGTCGCTAGCTGAAGTGCCGCTAGTCATCAATTCCAGCCGTCTAGATTCTATGCTTTTCCGGGTACCGTTTCCTATTCAAAGACCGATCCTAGGTTGTGCTTAGTGTTCAGATGGACCAGACTGTTTCCGTCCAGACGCGCCGTAATCCGAGACAGGGCTTGAAGTGTGCGAGATCGACGTTGATCGGTGGCTTTGTGAAAGGCTATTCTTGGCACTCCCGGACTCGAGATCTTGCATCGCGTAGAGACTCGACGTGTCATGTGTCTCGAGCGCAAACTGCTTAGTGCAAACGATGCCTTTGCCGCCTCGCAGGGCTGACTGCAGCTCCGTGGTCGAGGAGTCGCCGAGAGGACGAGACATGCGGTTCGTGCTTCGGCTCCCGTCCGCGGCGCTTGAGGGTGATTCCGCATACTTTTGTGTGTCGTAGCGCTTGGTGAGCATTCCAAAGAGTTTGGGAAAGGCCTTGATGAGAATGAGACGGATAGCCGGGAGACAACAACAGATGATGCCGGTGGGAACCTCGAGGCATGTCCAGAATGCAATGTCAAATTGATCCCATGTAGGGTTCAATGAACTCGCGAACCGTACAAGCGACTGAAGTCTTAGTATACTGACTATAGTTACGCTTGGCGATGTTAGCACAATGTCTACATTGTCAGTCATGAATTCAATCAGAACTTACAAAGTACCGACACAGAACATAAGTGTGACGGCTAGCTTCTTCCACCAGTGCAGATTGAGAGTTCGGATTCGCGACAAAGGAAGATACAGCATCCACAGGTCCAGTAAAATGCTGATGATAGCGTTCGCCCATGGAACTGCATTAATGTTAATGCAGGTTCCTTTTTGCTCGCCGTCCCATCTCGTCCAGTAGTATTGAATGGGTGTACATTGGAAAATGCCGACCATGAGGAATACGAAGGTGTTGACGGCATTGAAGGCAGCTGTGCCCCAAAGTAGCTTTCCAAGTCCAGCCCGGTCGAAGATCCGCATGTAGAAGCATAGGATTGCCATCTTGACAATGCCCATCTGTACAAAGTACATCGGCTCTAGGATGTAGAACCAGTAACCGAAGCTCTCGATTTGATGTGATGTGAGGGTCCAGATGTCTTTACCGAGGCCGGCGGGGACAATCCCAACGAGGTTAATAATGAACGACGGAAGAACAGCCAGGTAAGCGAGAAGGGTGAACATGTCATCGAGCCCGAGCTCTGCTGACGAGAAATACTTGTATATCAAGCGAGCTGCGACGACAAAGGTGGTGAGCCCCAGCAGGACCCATGTAAGTCGGACATATTCGGCGCTGTGATCTCGGACAAGTTTATCACAAGTGGTTTCGAACACAGCTTTGGCATCTAAAGGCTGTTAGAATATGCCACTTAGAGTCAGGCAGAAGGGCATCACTGACGAAGTGTGTCTTTGATACTGCATGTCCCAACTATACAGGTCTCTGTATCTGACTCGAACTTCGCATCGTTGCAGATACACGTCGTGTTCGTCAACCCGCATGGCGAGTCCTTGACAGCCGATAGGATACAGGTAACCTAGAGCAAAGTTAGACGTGGGCGGACCGAACTTGGAGATAAGAGAAACCGTACCGCGCATGTAGGTAGCTGGGCTACAGCATCCGTGATGCTATTGACTTTCTGAGCTGCGGCCGTAACAGCTAGTAGCGCAGCTACCAAAAAGGCAAAAGACAGTGGAAACCTCATGATATCCGAGGTGAGACCGTTTTGTCGACAAATAAAGTTCGAGAAAACCTTCCCAAGACCCTGGACCGTATCAATGGGGGTATTTGCTTCTTAAAGAAGGAGCATTGGTATCACAAGGCCGTTTGTCACGTTTTTCTTCTTCTCTAGCCACCGTCCACAACAAAACAACGAACCATAAAAGGGGGCACTCAGGGCTGGCCTTGCCAGCGACATCTAAGGGTAGGCGACTTCATCCTTCGCAGTTCCCGAGTTGACCTCCTTTCAACAACATGATGTGCCGCATGCGATAGTTCAGCCAGGAGCGCGCCACACTAAGCCAAGAAGGCGGCCGCCTCTTAGCCCCCTCACGTGGTGGAGACTCGATGAGAAGATGACGATCCAGGCTGGAATCGCGAACAGAGCGTACCCGGACCACTGCTTCCGGCAAGGCCGGCGACAGCCACCTTTCCATAGTCCGACGGGGGCGAGGCACGGATGGAACACCAAGGTCAAATAGCTCGGGGTAGCGGACCACTGACGGGCGGGCGACGTCTCGCGACTGTCGCCTCTTGGGTTGCTCCAGGCCCCCGGGTTACATTCCGGATCCCATCCGCCATATCCGTCCTGCACGACTTACTGGCGACGGAATGGGAAAGCGCCTCGGTAACGACGAACGAAGAGCGATCAGGAACCAAGCGTCAAGACGATGACTTTTGGGGTGGATCGAATCTGGGACGCGGGTGCATTTCTAGCTGAATAGTTCGTCCCGTACTGTGTGCCGATGGGAGAATCCACTGGTAATGTTGAATAGTTCTCGACCGGTGGAAATACGTTGCGATAGACTCTCTGGAAGACATTCATTCCGAGAACAAATGAAATTGCGAGAGATCAGTGAAGCCTGCTTCCACGTGGCAGCCGTCTAGAAGGTATGAATGCGTAATGAATGCTTCCATTCCGATGTCGTCGACGCCTCTGTGGTGTTTCTGGTGTTGTCATGTTTCTCGGATAAATGTGAGGCTTGCTTCTGTCAAAGAAAACAACCAGTTTCATCAGGCAAGTGCAGATTTTTAGCACCTTGCGTCAGCCTTTCAGTAAGCCCGCCCAGCGCTGTTGGAGAAAAACCAGAAAGAAGAAAGCCCCCGGTGGGGCAAGGTAAGAAGCCATCGTCGACTAACGCCATGCCTGCACGTCAGGTCTCGCGTCGTCCCATCATGCATCTGCCAAGTTAATCGATGTCTTGCGTGCTCGCCTGTCATAGAACTGGAAAGTCGGGACGGATTGCGTCGAGCGAGTCCAGCCCAGGCACTCGGGGCAGGCAATGGCGGGTGGGGTTCCCTAAAGCCAGGGGACCTTTTCAGCCCGCTAGCGCTGAAGCGTCGCTAGTCGACTGCTGGAGAGGGCTGATTTGTCTGCCTAGGCAATCTGGCTGCTCAAGCGTTGCGTTTGTGTGAGTGGACCTCTCGCAAGCTTCGCACCCCAGACCAATGATCGACAGCGGGATGGCCTGTGCACCCGATCCCACAAAGCCAAATGTAGGCACGGGCCCGTCTTCCTTGTAGCCGGCTTTATCTTCTTATCGGGCAGCTAAGCTACGGTATGTGGGTAGGCACGTAGGTACCTAGGTAGGTATCGAATCTGAGGTGCGTCAGTGCGTCAGTGCGTCAATGCGTCCCAAGGTTCTAAATTTCTGAACCACCATCGCGGCAGCCTCGCGCCCGTTTAACATCGGCAAAGATACCTAACACTATCTAAATCGCCCATACTATCAACCCCTCCGAACCCCTCCACCGGCAATACGGACCGCTTGATCGTACCGAAGTCGTCTTTATCCTTATTTGTCGTGTTAGGAAGCCCTTTTTGGGAACATCTGCAAAATGTCTACGTTGAACGCCTTCCACGAGTCGTTGCCATGTACGTTTGTTATTCCAATCATCTGCCGCGCATACCCTCTGACTAACGAACGACGCCCACAGATATTGATGACGAGCCCACACCAGCAGAGCGCGAAGCTGCCGAGTGCCTTATCCGAGCTGAACTATCCACCTTTACCCCGGCGCCTGCGCCAAACTACAAAGAACCCTCCTTCTCCCCTCTCGTCGAACTTGAGCTGGAGCGCGTCGCCGCCAAACAGCCCCTCAAAGCCATCGATCTGGAGCGTTATCAAACACAAGAGCCTTTCCCCGACTCCGGGGCACCATCTACAGCAGAAGATCGTGTTCGCCTCGCCGATTCACTCCAGAAGGCCTACATTTCCTACGCCTACCTCGATACTCGTGCTGAAAATTTGCACCTGTTGGACAAATGGGGCAAGAACGCATGGTTGATCGGCAACTGGGGGCTCGAGAACGAGCTGAAAGGCTTCGAGCGTGACCTCGCCGAAACGAAGCGTCTCATTGACGTGCTGACCGTCGCCCGGAGACGCCAGCAAGAAGAAGTAGCAGCAGAGATGAAGGGGCTGGAGGAGAATTGGAAGAAGGGCATTGGAAAGACACTCGAAACCGAGATTGCAGTCGAGCAATTGAGACGAGAAGTTCTAGAAGAAATGCGGGTAAGGGGCGGCTGAGACGCACCGCCTTATGCATATACCGTAATGAGGCAGCGCACCATGAATGCCACATCCCGCTGCGCTTGTACCAAACAGAAGACTAAATCAATGATACCACAAGGAACACTTATTTTTCACGAACTTCACAAGTCCAGGCCCGTGACAAGAAATGTAATCTTTACTAACAGGTATCTGAACGTCACTAGCCGTGTCTCTTAGGAAGCGAAGGTAGGGGGTTCCGCCTAACGCCGTTGTGAATCCTGACATTCACCCTCTTCAACCTTCCCAATGTCTGCCATCCAAATTTGGATCATACGCAAAACAAACATCTTCAGGTTCCTCTCAGGCCGCTTGAAGCGGATCCATCTCCTCAACGCCAGTCTTGACCTCCTCGTACTTTGTCCGTCTCATGATACCTTCAACAGGACCAAGAAGTCTCTGGAAGGCATTCTTGCCGAGACTCGCGACCTTGACATCCGTCGTCGCGACAATGCTAGCGGCGCGAGGGGCATCGTTCAAAAGCGCCAGTTCACCAAAGAAATCTCCCTTGCTGTAGTGCTTGACAGATTCCTTTACCCCGTCCTTGTAGGCATCGGCCTCGCCGCTCTCCAGAAGGAAGAACGCGTGACCTGGGTCTCCCTCCTTGATAATGATTTCTCCAGGAGCATACTTCTGGGTCTCCAACGCATCGGCAATCTTGGATCGCTCGTACGGCGTGAGGCTTTGCAGCAAAGGAACCTCTTCGAGGAAACTCTCGTACATCCGTCGCCGAGCAAATGTCGACTCCATGAGAATACGGCGGAACGTCAAGCGATCGAGCGCCCAAAGGGTGCAGCCAGATTCGGCAGAGATAACAGTCGCAGCTCGGGGAGCGTTGTACATCAAGGCCAGTTCACCAAATGAGCCCCCTGCCTGGATGGTTCCGACTTTCTGACCCATGCCCTCGGGGCCAGGCTGCAAGGTACCGCTGTTGTTGACATATACGTCAAAAGACCCCTTTTCTACAACGTAGAAGAAGTCACCCGCGTCACCTTGGCTAATAACCTGTGGAAGATTGTTAGGAAGCTCCAAATCATCATCCTACCGACTCAGCTTACCTTGATATCCTTGGCGGGAATGGGTTTCTCATTCAGCGCACCCAGAATTTGGCCGCTCTGTTCCTCATCCAGGTGGGAGAACAAGAAATTGCCCTCAATGGCAGTTTGCAAACGACCCAACTGCTCTTTGGTCTTCTCGTGATAAGGGGGCGACCAATTATCGTATGTGTCGGCACTAGGTTTGAGAGACTCAGCAGAAACCGAGGTTCGGCGGCCAAAGTTGTACTGGGCCGGGTAACTCTCGGGATTCGGTGGGCTTCTCAGCGCAGAAGGGGGAGCGTCGTCTGCGGCATCACCGCCGAATGGGCCGTTGAAAGTCATTCCAGTATTCAGGCCGAAATTTGGTGATGTCGGAGAAGTAATAGTATCATTCTCTTCCTCCTCGATTACACGGTGAATGGCATTGCCTCCTGCAGGAGGTCCATCGGTAGGTCCTCCGAAAGGATTGGCGTTTGCCCCAAAAGGACTCTTGAACATGCCGGACATGGTTGCAGTATAGCTACTTGTACAAGGATGGTTGTTTTCGTTTCGAGAGTATAGACAGTCACGATTTGCCTGTGGGAAGGTGTTCGATCGGCGCAGCGTTCAAGGACGTTGGCAGCGAGTAGTTTGGCGGGGAGCTGTTTGCGAACTATTTGTGCTCAGATCAGCTTCGGCTCACGAAGTCCAGACAGGAGCGTGAGGAATGTTGGGTTGGAGGGTTGCCAGGTTCTCTGAGGTCTTCAGGGTGGGTGGTGAACAAAAGAATGTTGTAAGATTGGTGGGGTCGTTGAGCAGGGTGCAAGTAAGGAAGCACCTAATGCTTCGTCCCCGCGTTCAGGCTGCACCAATCAAGCTGAGCACCAGAGGCTAACGACTGCGTAGGATAGAGGCAAGAAAATGAAATGAAGCGGATCGTGTTCAACAGGCTGGAAGGGCTCTGACGTAGTAGGGTGGCAAGATTTCGGAATAGATACCAAGCAAACAACGAGAGAAGAGACGGGAGAGGATGAATGTCGTGGAACGCTCAAGCTGGAGATCAAGAGTCTGGTACAGATAATAAGAAGGCTGCGAGAAGCAGAAGCTGTTGAAGCGAGATGACAAGCAAGGAAAGGCCGGTGTTTGATGGGCTTAACCTTGACAATTGGGCTGGGGCTGCGCGTGGCAATAAATGGACGGGAGCTATTACTTACCACAGCGGGAGGAGCTAGCTAGTGGGTGATGATGATCTGGGCGGGGAGCTCGCTAGCTTTCGTGATATTGGCCACCAACTATTGAGGTAGAAGAATGCTGTCAACCGTATACTGGAGCGAATAACTGGTAGGACCGGGAAGGAGATTTGCTGATAGCTCAGACGCGGATGAAGATCCCCGGGAGGAATACGTCAGAGAGAGAGGAGGAAGAAAGAGTCGCTGGTCAACTTCGTGCGGTGAAGCAACTCAGGGTACGGTAAGGTCGAGGTTGTGAAAGCCGCTAGCTCGAAATAGGACAGACGAGCGGCGAAGTAAGTGGCCGATTGCTCTCGTGCTGTCGTTTGGGTTCGAGATCTGGCCACGAGGACAGCGTTCGCTTGTTTGTTCAGGTCGAGGGAAGCGGAAGGAGGCGACGTGATGAGAGCACGAAATGAAGAATGGCAGAAGTGAAAAAGGCCAAGGGAAGGGAAGCTTTTTGGGTTCGGTTTAGGGACGTGGATTGCTCTGGGATGGGGGGAAGAAGGTGGGGGGGGTTGAGAGGCAGGAGGCACGGAGGGCCTTTGACGCATCGCTGCTTCCAGTCAAACAACAGCAGCAAAGAAGCAGGTGCTCCCCTCCTTCCCTCCTTCCATTGCTCCTCGATGTCCCCATCTCCTTCCACAAGGTGACGGTGAGGTCCTAGCTTTTGAGGGGCCCTGCTGCCCCGGTTGGCCAGTCATGACCGTCGAAGAGTTCTAGAAGGCGCACAGATCACCTTGTGGCCGGCTGCTGCTTGCCTTCCCTGCAGCCCGAAGTGTCCGGGCTTCACCTTCCAAGCCGCTTCGGTTGCGATTCTGTGCAGCTCTCAGCGACGCCTCTGACTGGCTCAACTTGCAAATCAACCCAGGCTTGCCAGGCATCCCAGGACACCTTGCCTGCTTTCATTCCATTGCCTCCTTGCCTCCTTGCCTCAGATGATATACTGCCGGTACGTACTCTCCCACTGAGGCATCTTGGATCCCCTGGTTTCTGCCATGTCATCATGGGGACGGTCTCCCGTGGAATTTCAGGGCGCTTTCAGTGGGACTACCCCGTCCGCCCGCAATTGCCCCTCACCAAACCTCTCTTGCCAGTGGCTCCTTCATTCGATAGCCCGCTGATCAAAGCCGGTACAGCCCTTTTAGGGGTACGGGCAAGGGGGACGATCCCTTTCCCAGCCAAAGTTATGGAAGCTGCTTGGTCTCAGGATGTACTTTCTAAACGACACCTCGGCCTGCCGCTTTCACCAGGCCGCATTGTTGAGTCCTTTTCAGACAGCCAAGTCTCGCCTACAGCCGAATCCTTAATGCTTTACGACGGCCCATGTTTGTTTGAGAAATCATCGTTTCAAGCGATGGCCTGTTAGATGTGATATAAGACAGAGTCAATTTGGGATGTCCTGTGACTTAGGTTGTTCTAGAAACACTGGAAACTATGCTGAAGCATCTTCCATGGTCTGCCTTAGTAAGCAGTTACTTCCAGGTGCTTAATCAAAGACCATTTGCTTTGGCCGTGGTAAGTGTCGCTTGGCGAGACTTCCCTTCTAAGCTCTTGATCGCAAAGACTTACAATTTTGTCAGAATCTCTTTCAATGTAAGTGTTTCAGAGGTGTATTCCATACCAACCACCGCCTGGCACACGAAGGCTGATAAACATGATTCATAAGTGATTATCCAAAAACGACCCGGCAGCCATAGGACGAACATATTTCGCAAGTTGAGACAACGGTGAAAATTGAAGAACAAGCGTACGAGAGCTAAAGATTGTTGTGTCCAGATGCACTATTACAGATTCTAGATAGGATTGGCGGAAATATCGGTCCTATTCATCTTCTGCGATTTATAAAATAAAGTCACACCAAGAAGATGATATCGCCCTTTCTATCGGAAGAGAACCCTGAACAGCACAGTCATTTACAGCCAGGGAGAGGAGAAGAAGAAGACATCTCAAGTGCCCGCGCTGTGGGGCTGGGCGATTGGGCGACCGACTAGGCTATCGCTAGGGATCATATATGGTAAGGTTCAGACCATATTTCAGCAATCCGATATGGTGTAGTGGCCAACATGATGCCCTCTCATCTCGAATGAGAGGTTAGGCATAGCCCCGAGTTCGATTCTCGGTTTCGGAATATTTTGCTTTTTGGATGCAAGACTGCTTCAATGTTGGAAAATTCTGTCTAAGTGTGAAGCGCTGTACATGTGTATTTCTTCAATTAGAGTAGAAGCAATCTGCACAATCTCTTGACGTACATGTATTACTCTGGCTATCTTTCTCAAGGCTCGCGCCCCTGTGTGCCTTGATGTGCCTAGAGTTAGACAACCGACCACTGAATGTCACTGAGAAGCATTAGGGTGGAGCCGTGGGCCTTTCTCTATGAATGAATATACTTAGAAGCCTCCCAGGACGGGAATTGGATTAGGCACGCAGGCGCTCACCAAATAATTTCACGGAGCATGCATATCTTGTGGTGCCATACATCTCATATTTGTTCGGTCCATCTTTGATATCTACTGTTCCCTCAGACTGACTGGCTCTTTCCCTTGTTCTAGGTCTGCGCGTGTACTTCTCAGAGGATGGTACAGTGCATTATCTGTAGGGGCCCAGTTAACTGAACGGCGGCTGCCAGTGCTCCGTGTTGACGAGGAAGTGGGTTGGTCAGCCACAACGCTAGACCCAATCCATGCACTCAATGCCAAGCCACAATTACGCTGACTTCCGGCTCTCCTGTCTGTCCGGGCAAGCGCATTCTAGTTTGGACTTCCTCGACAGCAACCCCGATCGCCGACATCACCAACATCAATCGCGCGCATACCTTCTGAGTGCACGATTGCCCAAGATGCCCGATCCATCACCTGGCGTCAACCACGCCGACTCCATCGAATCGCAACATGACACTGGAAAGAAGGAAGACAAGAAGAAGAGCCGCCGCCCAGCGAGTATGTGGAAGCCCCGGAACGAAGCCAACCTCCCTTCGGCAATCGCGGAATCGATGACAAACGATGGAATAAAGATCGTGGTACTGATACATGTTTTTGAACAGATACGGCATTCAGACAACAACGTTTGAAGGCATGGCAGTAAGTTTGGCAACAGCACTTTGGAGACGACTAGTCGCAAGGGAATCTCGTGGCTGACTGCTACAGGCCAATCTTGACGCCTAAGACTGTCCTCCCTCTCTTCTTCACGATCGGAATCATATTTGCTCCGATTGGTGGACTCTTGCTCTACGCCAGCGCGAAGGTAAATATAGTCTCAATACACCCAAATGACCACTACTAAAACGCGCGCCTCAAAGGTCAAGGAAATTCGCATCGACTACACAAACTGCCTCACCGAAGCGACTTCGACTCTTGGTGAAATGGACTCGAAGTACATCAGCACTGCGTTTAAGAGCGACGACCAGACGAAGAATGCCGAATGGGCTGTGACAACTGTCGATGTCACCGACGGACCGATCACGTACGAGGCGAAGCAATGCAGAATTCAATTCAGAATTCCTGAGGATATGGGGCCGCCTGTTCTGTTCTACTACCACCTGACGAACTTTTACCAGAACCACAGACGTTATGTCGCTTCCTTCTACGACAAGCAACTTAAGGGAAATGCCGAGTCCGCCAGCAACGTGAATAGCTCTTCCTGTGAGCCCCTTGAGTGGGATTCGGATGCCCTGAAGCCGTACTACCCGTGTGGTTAGTCTTGATGTAGTCCACTGGCTCGTTACATCACATATTTACATAGCGACAGGTCTGATTGCGAACTCCATGTTCAACGATACGTTTACTTCGCCCCGCATGCTCCAAGAGGACTCGATATACCCGATGAAGAACAACTCGGGTATCGCCTGGGCATCCGATGCTGATCTTTATGGGGAAACCAAGTACGACCCGGCTGATGTCGTGCCGCCGCCAAACTGGAGAGTCCGGTACCCCAACTACACCACTGAGCACCCTCCGCCCAACATCGCCGAGTGGCAGGCCTTCCAGGTTTGGATGAGGACTGCTGGATTGCCAACTTTCAGCAAGCTCTACCAGCGCAACGACGACGAGACGATGAAGGCCGGCACATACGAGGTTAACATTACCGATAGTAAGTATCTATTGAAGAACGCGGCTCATTGTTCAGTGCTAACCTAGACGCAGATTTCCCTACCACTGAGTACAAGGGAAGCAAGTCCATCGTCATCACGACGCGAACGATCATGGGTGGCAGAAACCCCTTCCTGGGTATCGCCTACATAGTAGTCGGCGGCATGTGCATCCTTCTAGGTGTGATCTTCACTGTCACTCATCTTATCAAGCCGAGGTAAGGAATCCGTACTTCCGTTCCAAGCCCCTGCAAAACCTTGATGCTGATATCCCACGTAGAAAGCTTGGCGACCACACCTACCTCTCCTGGAACAATGCTCCTGGCTCCAAGCCGGGTGCCGGTCCCAGCTCGGCAATGGCCTCAGGTCGCGAAGTACGACCCGGCGAAGCCTAGAAGGCCCGCGATGAGTCGCTGCGCCCCCTTCGTGCGCGTGCGGCATCTGACTCAACCGAACCTTCTGTGGCATCGACAAGACTGGCATATAGTGTGACGACATCGTCAGTCGGGGCCCAACGCATTGTTTCCCCCCTGTCGCAACTGTGAGTTTGGGCAAGCTGACGTAGCATCGATTTGGAAGGTTAGCATCGCGGCGTTTTTGTACGGAATGACATGAAATTGTACGAGTACCGGGGACCTCGACTGAATGAGGAAAACCCCACCCTTCACAGCGTCTCCCGCTGCCGAGGAGAGGATTAGGAAGGGGAGCTTTTGTTTATGGTATTCTTTACCGGCTGGTCAATGACGCGTATTGTTTGTTCTGCTTTCTCCTTTCATGAACTTTTTGGGTTTTCGACCCTGCATGATGAGCTTTTTTTCAGACCCTCTTGAGAAAACGAGGGCGAGGTACCTAGGCAATCAGCAGAAACCAAGAACGTTCCTTAGCTTACCAAGGGAATCTGGAGTTCGAGGGTCAAGGGTCAGGTAGACCATGAAATTATCTCTTTCGAGGCATGATTAAATCAGTTCTGTTTGAGATATCTATGTTCGTCTATTACACTGCGTCGTTACCCGAGGTCAACAAGTGGGATCAGAGAGAATAATGAACAACCTCGCCGCACTTCATGATGCAATCACAAGATAGGAAGAGGACCGGGCATAGATAGCTATCCGGGAATCATCATGGATTAATAAGAAAGCTATCTGTTCCGTCGCCCTGAAGGCCGCAAGGGGCGGCCCGCGTTCACCAAGGACCTCCCCATACTCTCCACCCTAGACGCCTACACAACAAATTTGATAATACAATTGATACCAAAAACAATGCACGCATGGAAAACGCTTCCGTGTGTACCTGCGATTCGCCATTTCTCATCAAATGGTGTCCTCAAGAGTCAAATGCTCAGTGCTTTCTCTTCTTGCGGCCGCGGTCGTCATCGTCACCACCGCCACGGGCGTCCTCTCGATCGCGCTTCTTGGCCTTTGCCTCGAGCTCGTCCCAGTCCTCACCCTCGTCTTCGTCGCTCATCTCGGCGTCATCCTCCTCGTCAGAGACATTTGAGCCAAAGTCGGAGTCTTCCTCGCTCGATTCGGAAGCCTCGTCAAGCTCGTCAGATTCGATCTCAAAGTTACTCTCAGGCTCAGACTCCTCGCCCTCGTCGTCGGACTCTGCCTGCAAGAAGGACCAACCACCATCGATGAAGAACTGGTGGGTGTCGGCAGTGACTGTCTTCATGATGGTCGGCCAGTTCAGGTTGAGGGGACCCTCAGAGTATGCAATATCTGAAGAATCCAAGAACTCCTTGACGTGGTCGAGGAACTCTACTGGAATAGTGTTGACGTGGTAAGGTGCTCTCGTGAAATCTTTGAAGACGAAAACCAGATCAAAGTTCTTCAGACCAAATTGCACACGTTCCAAATGAGCCACTTCTATATCGTCCAAAGTGATGACCATGAAAGGCGGCTCGACAACCTGGATCAGGCACTCCGTGGTGGGCTGGATGAAGACGTTGCTTCGGAATGGCACACCGTGGAAGCCGAGATCCCTGATGGGGACATCTACTTCAATGTTCTCGTTCTTGCCGGCCTCAGCAATCTTCTGGGCAAAGCCTTGGAACAGCCGGTCAAGCTCGGCACGGCGACGACGCTCCTCCTGTTCCTGCTCGAACTCGTCCTCGTCACCGTACCGGTATTTTCTCTTGCGGTTGCCTGTTTCGTCGAACTGGATATCAGTCGCCTCGCGGTAAAACTGCACGTCCTTGGTCTTCTTCTTGTTGGCAACCATGATGGGGTCTTTCAGGTGAATGTGGATGATGACAATCAACTCGTGCTGGCAAGGCTGGAAGAATAGGTGGCGAACGTTTGAGAACAGAATGTCGACACGTTGCTGCGTGCTAAGCGGCGACTGGTATCGAATACCATTCTGGTGGATCTCCACCTTACCAGGGACTCGCTTTCCTTCCATGGCAGGGCGAATGAAGACGTTATCGAGCACAGCAGGACGGCGATCTAGTAGAGCTCGTTAATAGGCTTCTCAGGGCGATCAAGGAAGGGGCTAGCTTACTTCTTATCTCGACGAGCTTGTCCTGCTCGACAACATCCTCCAGCTCCTTCTTCTCCTGCTCTTTCTTGTTCACATCCCGCTTCATATTGGAAATCTGGGTGGCGATTTCTTGGTAACGGTCGCCATCCGTCGACCGAAATGTCAGACTTCTGACAAAATGGGCTGACGCATCCTCGAAAGGCTGGTCGTCTTTGCGACCGACACCCTGACCAGGTGAGAGAAGGTTGATTCTGAGGAACGACCAGTCACCCTCATCACTCTTGCTGGCATTCTTGATTGTGTTGATGTGGAACGGTACAGGGCGACCCATTACGGGAAGCACCACTGTGTCATTTCTCGCATCAACCACAATCTGTAGTTCGCGAACCTTGGGAGGGAACTGGTTGTCGCGCTTGTATGAGTCAAAACGCTTGAACTTCTTCACCTCTTTGCCGTTCTGCCCACTCGTAGACTCGGAGAAGCGCGCCAGGCCCTCCTTCTGCTTCTTTGACGCCAAGTCCTTCTGATGTTCCCGGCGTCTCTTGTCCGCATCGTCATCGACTGTGGTCGTCCGCTCGGATCTCAATCTCGTAGAAGTAATGTTTTTAGTAGCGACAGCACCAACTCGGGAATCCTTCTTTTCCTTCTTGGGCGTAGGCTGGGCCTCCTCCTCGTCTTTGAAGAAGAAGGAATTTGAATCCGCATCAATAGGGGTATCTCCGGTGAAAACGACTGCCTCGCTCGATGTCACACGGATCGTGTCGGTGATGACCAAGGAGTAGATCTTGCTGTTCTTGTCCTGGGGTTGAGGGTTCTCAATGTCGCTGAAGCCAGTGGTGATGACAAGAGTCATGCCATCCTTCAGGGCTCGGGAGTTCTTGGCGTTGAGAATCAAGGTCGGGTCTCTATTCTCCAAACCAACACCCCAACCAACGTTTTTCAAGAAGTGTTTCTCCAAATCAGGTTTCTTGGCCTTGATCATGCTCAGAGCCTTGTTGTAGACCTCCTTGATAACGACGCCATCGCGGACCTCTTTGAGGATCATGTTGTGGATGTTGAAAAGAAGCTTGTAGTTGCTCTCCTGCGACTTGTTGGGGTCTACAAGGTACGTACGCGCGATGGCCGAGCAGTACGACTTGTAGCGCAAGCCCATAGCAGCAACAATAGTACCGGGGTGCAAAATGTCGTCGTTGCTCTCTGAGTTCATCTTCAAGTCGTATTTCCCACCACTCTGCACAAGAGGGCCCAAAACCCAGTCCAGCTGTGCGGGGTCCAAGTCCGCGGGAAGTTTGGTCTTGTTTGGAAGCTCGACCGTCTTCCAGAACTTGTTATCGTCGAGCTTCTTGTCGACCTTGTCTGCCAGTGCGCTGTGCTTGACCTTCTTCTCCTTATCAAGAATGTCCGACATCTCTTCGAGGAAAAAGGGGGTCATCAGGGCGACGCAGGCCTTGGAAGCGGTTCGCATGGCTCGGAGCTCGGTTTCGTCCTTCACAGAGAAGGCATGCTGGGAGAGGGCTTGGGAAATGTCGACCTCTTCGATGTCTTTGCATTGATCGGCGAATACCTTTTTCCACTCTTCGATGAAGGGGCCCTTGGAGGTGTCCTTGGCAATAGTGCCAACCTTGCTCTGCGAAACGGTTGAGTTAGTGACGGTCGATGTTGGTCGCACGGAGCAATGACTTACACCCGAAGATTTGATGACTTCAGCGAGCTTGACGAAAAGCTTCTCGTTCTCCGCAGCGTCCTTGCCTCGAACGAGAACCTCGAGAGGGAACCGGCCATTCTTCAACTGTTCCAGATGTTTCGCTGAGATTGGGTTAGCTAACGCTCGCTGCGTGTACGGCGCAGTGATGGCGAAAACTCCTCACCTTTCTTCGCAGTCGTGAGGATGTAGATCTTCTCGGTCGTGAGCAGCATCATCGTCGTCGGGAATTCGTAGCCAAGAAGCCAAAACTAATTGCGCAATAAAACGTCAGCTCTCGATCTGTGCATGGGGACGATGGCAAACACAATGGAAATGGCCGTGTCGTCGCGGATTGGAAGGGAGGCGACTAACGTGCATGGCGTTGTTCTTGTGCAGCTCGGGGACCTCCTCCACCTTGCCCATCATGACGACGATGGACGAGGCGCCGTGGAAGATGTTGCCATCCTTGGATCGCAAGTCATTCTTCCAGGCGCTGGCGAGGCGCGAAGTGCGCTCGTGGAAGGCCTTGTTGTCGATCTTGATCTCCGCCATCGTCGCTGCGTAGTGAGTGACGGATTTGTTGGCAGAGAAGGGGTTGAAGAACGAAAGGTTCCAGGTTGCTGCTGGCGACGCGAGATCCGAAAAATCCACCGCGTAAATTGGGAGAGGTAGGAGCTCTGCACGTGACCCGCCTCGCGCTTTCACTTTCTTTCCACCTAAGGTTCTTAGGCAGTCACGTCAGTTGGCTGCAAGTTGCTGGGGTCCGCGGCGCGATTGTTGGTGGAGTAAAGTAGGTAGCGTGGAGAAGCTGGCGGGGGCACGGAGCAGGCGAGTTGGGCCTGTTCACTGTCTAGGTGGCGAGCTAGCGTGATATGTGCTGGAGGAGGTAGAGCTTTGGCGACCTATTCAGTTGGTGACAGTGGTAAGTTGGTAATTGTGGTGCAACTGGCAGGTCGGCGTCAAAGCTTCCTACCCGGGCCTGCACCTTGAAATGGAGTTCTTTGCGAAGCCCTTCATGAAATCCCCCCCAGACGGCAGCAAAGAGAGTCAACCTTCAGAGATCTAGAGAGGGAAGGAGCAGGTCCGGTACGTCACGTACTTAGTAGATCAGGCGGAACTAAAGTATCATCATTGCTGAGAGCGACAGCGACTTAAAAGTCGGGGTCTTGGAGAGCCTCGTTATCCCCAACTTCATAAAGACCAAGTGCTCGCAAAGAAGGTATCCACAGGGACAGAAGAAGGACGGGTCACTGTCAAGTCTCTGGAAACACTAGATGCATCTCGCTCCTGCGGATCCTGTAATCGAGTATAGGCTTAGCAAATTAATCGGCAATGATCAATAAACACCATTTTCATAGTATCTAGTGCTCGATTCTTCTCGATGGCATTACGTACACTACGGAGTACATTGATAAAATACACCTCTCTGTCCTTACTCTGTAAATACTTAACTCCATATTTCCCCCATGCAAGTCATCCCCAATCCCCAGGGAAGCAAACGAGACGGCTCCCCACTGAAAAAGGGATTTCCACCTGTTACCGACACTCTAAGGAAGTATCCGTACCCGACAGCGCCCTGCCGAGTCGCCGGCGGTTCCTTGAGAGACGCTCAGGTTCCAGTCGGGTGTCACAAGCGACACCGGCATCGCGCCGGGACAGCATTCAACCGGAAGACCCAGAAATTTGGCAAGAGGGGGGAAGAACGCTCGCTCGGCCCGCCCGATTTTCGGGATGTGGAGACGGGACTTATACGCAACCCCGCGTAAACCCCTCGGATGAAATAAAAGAAGGCATTTCGTAAACCTCACTTTTCTGACTTGGAGATATCATCACTTCACAGACCGAAACCACCAACCACATTGGGTTACATGAGCTCATTCTCAAGGTTCCTGAACCTTTTCAAGCCCAGAAAGATACCCGTCATACCCGCATCCCCCCTACCAAAACCACAAAGAAACACCTCCTCCTCCCCCTTCACAGCCCCCCCAAACCCATCCAAAATGCGTCTCCCCTACGTCCCCAACCCTCCCCAAACCACAACCCCCGAAGACGCCGCCATCGTCTCCCGCATCCAAGCCCGCCGCGCGCCCCGGCCCCTCCAGGCCCTAGACCTGACCCTTCTGCACGCGCCCCCCGTCGCCGACGGCTGGAACTCCTTCCTCGGCGCCGTCCGCACCCAGACCACCATCCCCGCCGACCTCCGCGAGCTCGCAATCTCCCGCGTCGCCGTCGTCAACAAGGCCTGGTACGAGTGGGGCCACCACGCGCCCCTCGCCGTCGCCGCGGGAGTCTCCCAGGAAGGCATGGACGCCATCAAGACCGAGACCCCGCTCGACCTGGCGAGCCGCCCCGCACTGTACCTCAGCGAGAAGCAGTGGGCCGTGCTCGTCTACTCGGACGAGATGACGAGGAACGTCAGGGTCAAGGACGAGACGTTTGCCAAGCTCAAGGAGCTGTTCAACGAGAGGGAGGTGGTGGAGATTACGACGACGGTGAGTCCTTCTTTTCTGTGGAAGAGGGATGAGAAGGGGGTTGAGGGTGGGAAGTGAGGAAGGCTAACGAATGAATACAGGTTGCGTGCTATAACTGTGTGAGCAGATTCCTGGTGGCTCTTGACGGTAAGATGGAAACCCCCAGCGTCTTCGAGTCGAATCAATTCTAATTTTCAAGCAGTCGGCGAGAGGAACAGCACTGGGCCTGACGACGTGGCTCTGCCCTCCCACTGAGCCAAAGAACGCGTGAGACAGAATTAAAATCGTATGCTTAAGTCGGGGGATCTTGTATTGAATTGGAAATGAGAAGACTAACTGGTCAAGTGTAGTGTAAATATGCCATGGGGCTAATGCTGCTGTGAAAAAGGGGTATCTCATCTAAGTGAAGTGATGTGTAAATCCTCCCGATAAACGGTTCAAAAAAGTAAAAACTATCTTCACCCCCAATCCTCTCCTTAAACCTCCTATGAACCTCGCGTAAGACTCTTGTGAACTTCCGTGCCCGCCTTACGCCTGTGACCCCTCCATTTTCTTCATAAAGTTCGTGCCCGCAGTGAAAATTGCGGGCGTGGGAGAGCTGACAGATGGTCTGCCAATGATGTCGCCCAAGATGCTTTCCCGAGGCCTCAAGCTGAGTGCCACCAGATCATATGTCGTCTGTTCAATATGCATATGCAAGTGTTCATACGTCGTTAGTGCCATGTAACCTGTAGTCGTAAGCCGGTAAATCGTTCTACGTCGTAGTTCGCGTTTATGTAGGTGCCGTCCATAGAGCTTCGACGCTTTCCCATGTCTGCCGCAAGCAATACTCCCTGAATCCATCGTATCAAATTGTCAGCTTGGAATTGGCCAACTCTGGTTCGATGGATCTCTCGATGGAGGAGCGTCGCTTGTGCATCCGGGGACTCTTTTGCAGTTCCTGAACCACACCCGCCCAGCCCAGCTTGTGCCCGGGTTGGGTCGTCTCGCGATGACCGATAGCTTGGGTAGTTAGCCTTCGCAGCGGCGGCCGCTCTCGAATCTCTTCCGTCAAGGCGCGCGTCAAGTGGGCGTTTAGGTTGGTCATTGGGGGTGTGAAAGGAGAAACAGGTGTCTTTTCCGGGTCTCTTTGCGGTGTCGTTGGTGTTGCGACGGGCACTTGACGTTCTGCTGTGACGTTTGCCCGGTCCGCGACCACACCCATGTATACTACGAGGAAGCGCATCCTCACGAGATCCAGCCGGCGCACACGCTCCTCGAGATCGCGGCGCTTGCTCGCCCAGAGAAGGCGGGCGCTCAGGCGTAGAGAAGTGGTATCTTCGGAGAGAAGCAGCAAGTTGATCTCTTCACGCAGGTCGTCGCCGCCCTTCTGGATCTCGCGCAACAGTCGCCCTAGGCGGAGCTTATCTTCGAGGCGCTGGACCTTGGCAACGTCCCGATCGTAGCTCTCGTTCTCCTCGACCGAACAGTCGACGGCATCGATAAAAGATGTGATCTCGTTGGGAGCGACACGATAGGCAGTGATATATGTTGTCAGGATCTGGGAGAGTACGACGAGGGAGAGGAGGAGCGCGGTAAGAATTAGGACGAATGTCCACTGACGCGCTTCGTTCTCGGCCATAGCGGAGAGCGAAGCACGTAAGAGAAGAGTGTAAGTGGCGGGTCAACTGGCGAGAGACTATCGCACCATGATGCGACAGAGGTATTATTGGACAATAAGGATGCGTAGGCCTACACAGGGACGTGATCCGCGATGGAAAAAGGCAGTGTTCAAAGTAGAGAGACGGCACAGTCAAGATGTGAAAGGAGGGAGGAGGCAACGTTGATGACGACTGAAATGCGTACACGAAATCGGAGGGGAGGAAGGGCAAGGAGGGCAAGGAGGGCATGGAGGGCTTCGTGGTGGTATTACTGTACTCCCGTCATGGCCGTTGACGGCAGGAGTTGGTCGTTCCGCTCCGCGCAGTGCTGTGCGCGCCAGTACGACGTTAGGGTCTGTAGGTCGGGTTCCAGATGCAGCGCAATCAAATAATGCCTCCTCTTCCTTGCCTTTTCCTGCCCCTCTGGGATGCGGCCTCCCTTGCATCTTTCTGGGCGGCATGGGCCAATAAATGGCACCGAGGTCGCTCCTGACGGGTCCTGTTCGTCGACCGTGGGATGCGACGCTCTCATGGTTGGTGGTCTCCCCTGCAGCTGCATATTGGAGCGTCACCTGTCACTGGACAGACGAGGGTGAACTTCTGTATCCAGCATGGCTTCACTGTGGCCCGAACGTGGCTCGAGAACCGATCCGATGGGGCCGGTGTTCTTCTTCTGCCCTAGACGGTGGGAACTGGGAAATCGAGAGTGAGAGAGGGGCCTATCACCGAGGGGCTGAGCTTGTGACCAACAGTAGCACCCATCATCGTGGCCCTCATCTTCGGGGCTTCGTTTGGTGGATTTGTGCGTATCCACTGTGCTGCATATCGTGGGCAAAGTCCACCGACTGGTGACAAGAAGGGGAGAAATCCTCGGGCAGATTGGCACTTCTGGCGGTAGAAGACGCGACGGGAAGGGCTAGAACCTAGAACCTGGAACCCAGCATTGCGGACGGCGGTGGGCAATGGGCGAGGGGTAAGTTCCATGATGAGGGGTTGTCTAGCGGTCAGCGAGCGAGACAAGATGAGACGACTCGAACGAGGCGAGGGCGGAACGGCATGTCTGCTGGTGCTATTGCTGGTGCTGGTGCGATTTGCCTAGCCGACATGGTGATGAAGAGAGTATGAAAGGCACGGAAGGCATAATTACAACCGGTGTAATCAAAATGCGCAGCTGCAGGTTTGTTCGCTTGTCTCCAGTACCTTGATTTCGGTCAGGTACCTTACATACTTTGTAAGCGCCATAACGTGCCATCCGAAAACTGCAACCTGCGGGTTCTGTTTGGCTCCACGCGCCAGCCATGTAAGAGGCTGGACACTTGCATCTTTAATGGCCTACTCGCTCTAACCCTTGCGCTTGCGCTGCGTTTGTGCTGCACTTCAGGTCAGCGGGGAGATTTAGCTCTCTGGATCACCGGTAGGTGCATGATGAGTGCTAGCCAAGCCGCCATACCCAACTGGACACTCTAGCTCACCACTTGACGCTGCCAGAACACGTTGATAAATTCCTTGCGTGAGGAAGCAGCGGTGATGGGATTCGATGCGATAATGAGTGTTTTCTCCAACCTGATCCCAACTTTTCCATCACCAATCTGAGCAACAGCAGACACATGGGACCAAATGTAAACTTTTCCAAGGTGAAAGTACGGAGCAGTGGAGAACAATTCAACATCCCCAGATCCACTCTCCCAATCTAGACTTTGGGTCCCAACATATCCTTGAAGGAGGTCACGTCTGGATTGAATTTGGACGTCACAGGCTGTCATGTTGAATATGCCAGGTACGATCGTTTGAGGTTGATGAGTCAATTCATCTCTACCTGCAGGACTATTTGGGGATATGCATTTTCGTGCAAGGGGTATCAAATTCCATCTGCGTCCTCAATCCTGCCACGCTCCACGCCAAATTGGCGACGGAACTTACTGCTGTCTAGCCTCGGCCTGCTTCTGAATGTCGTGCTCAGCACCACGCTGCTGAGTCTTGCCCGTGTCGTGGAGACCCTCGTAGTGTGCCTGACCAGCCTTGTCGCCGGTAAGGCCAGCAACGGCACCACCAATAGTACCCTGGACACGGTTGCCAATGCCAGAGGTGTAGTCATTGAGCTGGCCCTTAGCCTCCTGCTGCTGGCCCTCGAGGTTCTGCTCGCGACCTTGCTGCTTCAGGTTCTGTAATCAAGCAGTCAGTCTACTGGGTGCCTAGGGGACAGGGAGTGGAAGTTATGGACAGACTTACCTCGGAGCCGACGAGACCACCAACAGTCTCCTTAGCAGAGCCGACGGTCTGGTTCCAGGAGCCGCCAGCACGATCGGGGTCATCCTTGGTCACACCACCAGCGGTAGCAGTGAAGCCGGGAACCTTAGCGGTAGCGTGGGAAGCATCGTGCTCGAGCTGTGCCTTGTCCTGCTTGGCCTCTCCCTTGTTCTGGTCGGCAGTGCTGCCGGTAAGAGAGCCAAGGAGGTTCTGGGCAGCGCCAGTGGCAGAGTCGACGTACGACTTGAGGGTGGAAGTGTTGTCGTTGTTGGCAGCCATGATGAAGGTTGTGTGGTTTGATTGCTCTGATGAGTCTGATTGATTAAATATTGCAAAGTGCTTGTGGGTTGCGTATGATGATTGACGTGAGGTGTTGATGTAGCAGAGGGATGGCTGTTGTATTGAGGAGGATGGATGGTATTTATGAATGGGAGAACTACGTCCAGGCTCCTTCACTTCCTCAGGCAGGGAGCATGTGAATCGCCATTGTTCTGGCAACCACGATGGCATTTGCCAGACGGAGCTGAAGGTGTGATGTCATTTTGGAGATGGTTCCTGTGGTTGCAAGAGCAGAGGAGGGGGCCACTTTGGGTCATTGTGGAGGACAAACGCGGGATGGAGGGGCAGCTTCGTACCCTGCGCACCTTCCATGATGTCATTTTTGCGACTTCACGCCTTCTGAACTAACGACCACGCCATCGTCGTGTCGCCCCTTTCTTCCCAACACGCCTTCAGGCTTTACGCTTTTCGTCTGGAAAGACGAGACGTCTTGCATACTTGCATACTGCGTAAGGTAGGCCATGTGAGCCCACAACAGACGTAATGAGGACCAGTCTGGACCTTTCTTCTCCGACATTGCCATTTGAGGGATGGTTGATGATGCACATCTTTCCCCCGCCTTGGCAAGTGCTATTCCCTCAACTTGCAAGCTGCCAGCCATGGCTATGCCACAGTAACAACGCCTGCCTCCTTGCCGATGCCATCGTGATTGGGTTGTAGGGTAGCAATATTGCATTCGTACTGTTGGTAGAGCATAGCAAATTCATCCTTGCACTAGACCGCTGAAGAAGCCGGATAACCGGTGTCATTCCGCATGGTCTGTTTAGCTTGAGGTAGTGTCAAGGCTTACACAAGGTCCATCAGACTGTCACACGTAGGCGATAATGTCGGCCAGCACATGGAGCTCTCTTTTGCTCGTTTGTGCATAGCTTGAAGCTTCTCTATTGTGATTCATGCTGGGAGAAGTTCATTTGATGAGGTCCCTCACAACCATAGTATACAGGCCAAATTCTTCGTAATAAAAAAACCGCCGATTGCCGCCGTGCCGGCTCTTGCCGGCGCTTGGTCTTTCCGACCATTTTCTCAACTCTCCGTGGTTCCCGATTCCAACTCCAATATCCCTGAGCAAAAACGAAAGGCTGGCTGTTAAGGTATCTCAAATGTGGGTTTTAATACAAGCTACTCCGGGTTGGAAAGACTCGGGTGTCTTCCTGCAGGATCCTCAACGGCTCAGAAGCGTCAAGTGCTGAAGAGTGCAGGTGTTGATGCGCAAGTATGCATCATGTCGAGCATACTGCCTTCAGTGCTGGCTCCACTGGATAGTGTTAAGGTCAACACCTTCCTGCACCAACTCCCAAAGCGGACTCAGCTCGCGCAGGAAGTCGACTCTCTCCTTAACTGCCTTGAGAACGTAGTCAATCTCCTGCTCGGTGGTGAAACGACCAATACCGAATCTGATACTGCTGTGCGCGCTCTCATCGCTGTTGCCCAAAGCACGAAGAACGTAGCTGGGCTCCAGGGAAGCAGAGGTGCAGGCACTGCCAGAAGACAGCGCAATGTCCTTCAAGGCCATCAGGAGAGACTCGCCCTCAACGTAGGCGAACGAAACGTTGACGCATCCAGGGTAGAAGTGCTCAGGGTCGCCGTTCTGGGTGGTGTGCTCCAGCGACAACAAACCGTTGAGGAGTCGGTCGGACAAGAACTTGATGCGCTTCGAGTCATACTGATACATCTGTTAGCTGCGGTGTACCAACGCATGATGCCATAGACAGAGCAGAATAATTGGGATAGGGTCAGACAGGTTGCTATTTTTCAACATGGACGTCCTTGTCACGGGACATTCAGAAAGCCATGCATGTAGGAGCGAATCATCATATGGGTAGAATGGGGAAAGGGAACTTGATGAAATCTTTGACATACCTCCATTTCCTCGTAGGCGATGCGGCACGCCTCGCCAAAGCCAGCAATCAGTGGCGGTGCGAGAGTGCCGCTCCGCAATCCTCTCTCCTGTCCACCTCCGCTGATGATGGGGTCAAGTCTGACTCTGGGCCGGCGGCGGACGTAGCAAGCTCCAATACCCTTGGGACCGTAGATCTTGTGTGAAGAGATAGACATCAAGTCGATGTTCATCTTGTTGACGTCCATGGGAATCTTTCCGACAGCTTGTGCAGCGTCGGTGTGGAAGAATGTCTTCCTCTCGCGGCAAAGCTTTCCAATTGCCTCCAATGGCTGGATAACTCCGATTTCGTTGTTCACGGACATAATGCTGACAATAGCAGTGTCCGGACGAATTGCTGCAGCTAGCTCATCCATATCGATCAAGCCAGAGTTCTTGACTGGGAGGTATGTGACTTCGAAGCCCTCATCTTGGAGATGTCGGCAGCTGTCGAGAACGCACTTGTGCTCCGTCTGCGAAGTGACAATGTGCTTCTTCTTTCCAGATCTGCCAAAGAACCTTGCGACTCCCTTGATGCTCATGTTGTTGCTCTCGGTGGCACCGCTCGTGAAGATAATTTCCTTGGGGTCCGCACCGATAAGCTTCGCAATGTGCCCTCGAGCCTCCTCGACCGCTTCCTCACTTTCCCATCCATATGCGTGTGTTCTCGAATGCGGGTTTCCGTAGATGCCAGTCATGAACGGTAACATGGCATCGAGGACGCGAGGGTCGACGGGAGTCGTGGCTTGCATGTCGAGATAGATGGGTCGCTGGCCCTCCTCCATCGTAGTGACTTGCTTCAGAACCTCAGCCATGGGGCTAACCATGACATTTGAGGCATCGGGTGACTGAGGGACAACATCAATGAAGTCCTTCTTGTCAAGCTTGATGGCGGTTTCGATGTTAACCTGCGCATTATCACGTTTCGTTTCCGAGACGTATCTGCGCTGCTGAGATAATCTGTGGGTTTGCACAACCGCCACCCTTGATAATGAGGAAATGCCTCGTGAGGGGACACCCGGCACTTGCGTGTAGCGGCAAAGGCGACCTGCCTGCCTGAAGGCGTTTGATGTGATGCTAGCCATGATGTGGTTGATGTTGATGGCGTAGGGAAGAAGAGGGACGCAAACTTCAGGGAGAAGAAAAAGGGAAAGAGAAATTCTAGAAGGAGGAGAAGCTACCCTACTCAGTATGGGGATAGTTTTTTTCGTGACAAATTGCATCGGAGACCGCCTCGGGATCGGGGATAAACACACGGGCCGTGATTGGCCGGATCTGGTGGGATGACGTTCCCTATTCAGCTGCAGTCCTCTTTGGTAGGCGGTTTCGGCTACGGCACCTGTCAGGACCGACACCCCCGAAGAAGCAGCAGCCCCAGATTGGGCCGCGCCTCGTAAGGTCAAGAAGCACAGGCGGGCGCGGCAGGGAAGCCGAAGCTTGCAAAGGGACGGTACCTACCTAGGTGCATGGTCCTTACCATCCCATGCCATAAAGTGCCTTACCTAACATGCCCTTACTCAAGGATGATTAGCTAAACAAAACGTAAACGGGCAGGCCTCCCAGGACTTGGGCAAAGTGAATTGGGTCTTTGCTGAAATGCTGAATGCGGCCGGACTGGGGACGAGGATCATTGCAGAGACGGGCTCTCGGAGTCGCCCTGCTCTTCCACCGCTTTCGCCGCGACCGAGCAACTGTATTCCACTTGCCTTTCTTCCTTTTGCATTGTTCAATTTCCCAAACCGAAGCTCCGAATATCCTCAAGTCCATCCCCTTCCTTCCCTCCAACCCTTTTCTGAAATTCTTCTTCTCATCCACAAATCGCAGCGTCATCACCGCGAAACATCTGTTTCTCACGTCGCAGTGCTCCGTTCTTCCCGTTGACCCCGCCAGGCACCTACTTTAGGTACCTTAGCTTCTGCATAGTAGCGCCTTAGCTCCTGTCCTTCGGCACCTCATGCGCCACAGCCAAGCGACACTGCGCAGAAGCTGACTGACACAGCCACGCCTACGTCGTCACCAGCGACAATCAGGTTGCGAGAGCCCACACCTCATAAGGTTGGACGTCGAATACCCTCAACTTTCAAGCAGCGAAAACCCTCGTCGAAACTTCCAGCCTGCGATACCACCTTTTCTGCCCTTTATTGGCACGAATTTTGCAAATACCTAATCCGATACATCACCACCACAAAATCACCCCGCCATGAGCTTCCGGGGCTTCCAGAAAAGCGTCATTCGGGTACGTGTGTCCACTTAATGAGGGGTCCTCCCGTGCCTTCCGCATGGTGACGTGAAGACGGAACACAAAATTTGGCTGACTATTGATCTACTTTTCTCCACGACGAACAGGCGCCCCAGCAATTCAAGTCGCGCTTCAATATCGGCGAGCACACAAAGGATGCCGTCTACATCGATTCCGAGCGCAGATTTCAAGAGCTGGAGACCGAGACGAAGCGATTGCACGATGAGTCCAAGAAATACTTCGATGCCATCAACGGCATGCTCAGCCATCAGATCGAATTCAGCAAGGCTATGACCGAGATCTACAAGCCCATTTCCGGTCGCATGTCGGATCCCGACAGTTTGGAGGTTCGCGGCAACCCCGAGGGTATCCGTGCCTGCGAAGAGTACGAGGCTGTCGTCAAGGATTTGCAGGAGACTCTTGCGCCAGAGTTGGAGATGATAGAAAGTAGGGTTATTCGCCCAGCCAACGAACTCCTCGATGTCGTCAAGGTCATTCGCAAGTCGGCAGCGAAGCGCGAACACAAGAAGCTCGATTACGACCGACACAGACAAACCCTAAAGAAGCTGCAAGACAAGAAGGACCGGAATGCCAAGGACGAAAAGGCTTTGTGGAAAGCGGAGAACGACGTGGAGCAGGCGACTCAGGAGTTCAACTACTTCAATGATCTTCTCAAGGAGGAACTGCCGCGCCTGTTTGCGCTCGAGCAACAATTCATCCAGCCCCTCTTCCAGTCCTTCTACTACATGCAACTCAACATCTTCTACACGTTGCACGAGAAGATGCAACACTGCGACATCGGCTACTTCGACTTAACGCTTGACGTGCTTGAGGCATTCCACAAGAAGCGAGGTGATATTCAAGAGCAGGCGGAGAAGCTATCCATCGTGAAGTTCAAGACGACTGGTCAGAGACGTCCAGCAAAATACGGCGGCCGTCCCGCAATCGAGGGCAAGCCTCAACACCTGCTTACCGCTGGACCTTCTTCCTCTTCAGCTGCATCAACAACCTCAGCAGCGCCCACAAAGTACGGTGGTTACACCAAGCAAGGAGAAGTCGCCGACTCGAACCCGCCGCCTCCATACTCTCCTCCGCCCACGAACGGAACTTCTGGTGGAGGACTCGCCGCTATCGCTGCAGCAAAGTCAAAGCCTCCTCCGCCCAAGCCCAAGCCCAGCCGACTCAGCGGAGCGCCGGCGGCAGAGCACGTTACCGCCTTGTATGACTACGCTGCACAAGCTGAGGGCGACCTGAGCTTCAGGACTGGCGATGTCATCGAGATCATCAGCAGAACAAAAAACGAGAATGAATGGTGGCAAGGTAGATTGAACGGAAAGACTGGGCAGTTCCCAGGTGAGTTTTCGTCACCTGCCAGTACAAACTGAACAGAGACAAAGACTGACTTTATCTGTGCAGGGAACTATGTGAAGTTGAACTGAGTGGGACCGTTTGACTCCCAACCCACCAATAACGATCGACACCCGTGATCTTTACTCAAATACACTGTGCCGCAGAGGCACATTAATGAACAACTGCTAGGGCATCGAAAGGGAAGCGCGAAATACTTGCATTTGGGATCTTCGGCGTACGCAGAAGGGACTGCCCCATCATTTCGAGTCGGAAAACACTTGGGAGAGGAGTGAATGCAAAGGGAGAGAAAGTGAGGGAAACTTGGATGTAGGGGAAGGGAGGAGGGGTGTGAGACAGGCTGAGGAGAGACGTCGCTTTGCTTCTACCCTGGGAGAAGTGTCCATGTGACACGAGTCTGTTGGTCGCCTCACTTTTATTCCCCGAAGTTTTCGGTGTAGAGAGACCGGCGTCGGAGGCGGCGGCATAGCAAAGGAGGACCTTCTGATCCCATACCTACTACGCCCTTTTTTTTTAATGATTCTGCAATTGTTGTGTTGTCAAAAATCACAAGAAATTTCTTGATTCTGCAAGCATTCTCGGCGGGCTGTGACTACTGCGTGAGTCCACACGAGAGAGCTGTCCATTTGCTTTTTACTGGTTTGCATGGTTTCCAAATGTCTCGTATCAGAAGTATGGGGGCGGGGGACATCCGAAAATGAGGCTCTCTCCTCTTGGTATCTCACCCCCTTTTCTTTGAGTTTTGACAAACATGTTCGCCTGCGGCTCAGCCTGCCTATAGCTTCATGTGTGGTACCAGCCGTCGGCGGCGTGAACAGCAAATCTTTGATGACCGAACAGTTCATACATGGTCCAGGGCGCGCCCTTTTGTATTGTAAATTCAATGTGACAGGAGCTCCATCGGAATCGGCAAGATGCATAGACAGTACTGGGTATATATGCAGGTTATTGAGGTGTGGTAGAATTGTATCCACGTATGTATCTATAGGCCGCCGGCATGACCTCTTCTTCCCCAGGAGCCCAAGACCCATGGAAGCCCGTTGACCCCTGACTCCGAGGGTACCATTGCATCTTTGGCTGGGAGTTACGCCAGTCTCGGGCCTTGTGACATGCAGCTTGATTCTATCCACCCTGTATTCTAGTATGTCAAAGTGCAGATTCGACATGGGACGATGGGGTGAGGCCCTCTGGACGAGGTGAGCAGATCATCGACAGGTTCTGCTCCCAATCGGTCTGCTAGTAGTGACAACTCCGTCTCTGTATCGGAAATCGGCGGGGGAGAACTGGGAAGGTAGGCTAGCTGTCGCTTTCCCGTGGGTAAAGCTTTGAAGAGTAAGATCCCAGAAGGAATATCAGCTCCCATGGTAACATCGTCCAACGGGAGATCAGCTTCTACTCCAATCATACATGCCAAGGGTCGGGTTGTCGCCTGTCTCGCTGGTTAACTGACGAAACTCAAAGTAATAAATGTAAGATACGGAGTAATTAATGAAGATAGATTTCAGAACGGGGGTCGGGCTAGCTCGCTTATCCCCTTGGAAGAAACCGGGGTACTCCGTAGGCATCTCTACACTAGAGTCCCCATCGTGCGAACCACATCCGCCCTTCCTGAGCGGGGTGAGCAAGGGCTTTTAGAGCAGAAAACAAGGCAACCGACATCCGTTCCCCTGTCCAAACACAAAAGCAAAGAATCCAGGCGGACGCTACTGTGAAGCTCCAGCGGGCTGCCTGCAGTAACTAATGATAGAAGAGGGCGTAGGTGCAGTTGTCATCAGCCGAAGACCTGCGTCCCACATCTTTTCGCGTCTTTGAATGGAGCAAAATACAAAAGTCTGTATGTGATCGTCATCTTGGTAACCCTGTTGAAAAAGTACCAGCATGAGATCTTGCCGTTGAGGGATGCTAGTAAGACGTCTAGAACGTTTGAGAGAGCTGCCAGCGGCAGGCTCTCATCAGCAACACCGGCACGGGACCGAGTGATCCTTGCAAAACGCAAAGTTGAAACCAACAGGATTTCCAAGAGCATATATGGTTTGCAGATATGCGGCCGAGGCTCTTCTTATCCAGGATGGCGCGTCTGGCCTGCCGATGTCCGTCTGCACGTTGGCAGATGATTGTGACGGGTCAAGAATGGACCCCTCACTGAAGGAAGAGTTTCTCGAACCGGGAGCAGACACCGGAAGGGACTGCGGCGTAGGATAGGGCCCCGAATCTCTCGCATCGTCGCCTTCTGTCGTTTTTGGGGTGCAAGGTGGTCTTGTTGGGCCACCAGGCCACCGGGCGAGTCCGGTAAGCTTAATGGAAGGGTCAAAACAGATGAAGACCAAAGGCCGTCTGGTTTGAGATCCCCTTTGCCCACTGGCGTATACCAAAGAGCGCTCGTCCATTACCCCCGAGATGTTACCGAATGTACTCTGGCCTTTGGGGCAGAGTATGTTATCCAATGCGTCAAGGTGCACATTTCGTTGGCTCACGTCGACCTCTGGTGGCCACGATGAGATCTCGTTAGGCCCATGGGTCTGGTGGGAGACCTGAGCAGAATGGTCAGCTGGTGACTCCTTCGGAACCCGGCCGGTTCCGCTTTGGGGGAAACGAGAAATTGAACGTATTTGTGGTCGTTGCGTCATCGATTCGGTAGCAACAGGATCGTTTACCAAGTCGATGAATGATTCGCAAGACTGATTGTATGAACGTATAAAACACTGAGAAAGGGTTATAGTCGGCGATGTAGAGCCGTCATCACCCCTGTGAACAGAGGTTGTGTCCCCTTGCCTCTCCAGCGTGACTAACTTAGTAGCTGAGCAGCGCGGGATTGATATATATGCGGTTTGGTGTGTGTCAGCTTCGGTATCTCTATCACCAGGGTCAACAGGAGGGGCCGCAAAAATGAGCTCCTTTCGATAGGCGGTTCTCGCGCTGGAAGATTCGTTGACGAGCCATTCCCTTCGACATTCAGACACCATGATGTTTCCCGTGACTAAGTCTTTCGCGAGCTGCAATACACTCCATCGATCATCTATCGGTCCGTCTTTATGGTCTCGTCTCAGCATAGATTCTTTCGACGCCAACTGCATGTCTCGGGGTTGGGTACTGCCCACAGGTAACCGAAATCCGTAATAATACGATAGCGAATCCGTCTCGTATACTTCGAAACTGTTAAGGCTAGACAAGCCATAGAAATAGTCATCAATGATTTCGAAACAAACGGTAGCTCCGATGTCTGAACCAGCTAGGTCTTCGAGATCCAAGTGACCAGGTATCCACTGCTTGGTCCGAAGATCAAATCGTCGTAGAACCCATCGTTTGAAGCCATCATCCCCAGTCACCGAGTGAGTGCCGTAATAGAGATAGTCTTGGTTGTTACGCACAAATAGCTTGGAGGTTGACTCGAGACGTTGGGCTGTGAGAAGCATCCTCTTCTCCACGTTGATGATCAGGAGGCGACTCCGACCTTCGGTTTTAGGTGGGCTGTAAAGACAAGATAATACTCCATGGGCGAAGTGTATTGGGCGGAACTTGTACTTGTTGTTGGCCAGATCCACCCCCGAGACAGATTGCAGCAGCATTCGAGTATCGATGATGTCCTCTGAGTCCGATGAGGCATGCAAGTTGAGGAGACGGAGCACCTCGTAATTTTCCGTATAACAAAGCATGCCGTTGCAGTAGATGAAGTCAACTGCGTGAGCAATCAGAGCTGTGGTGTATGGCTTGGCAGTGGCGATAGCGTCTCGCAGTTTGACCAGTCGTCGCAAGCAACGAGCATATTGCTTAGAGGAGCAGGTAGCTAGGTAATCAGCTGAGTATGGCGCATGAGTCTAAGCCACTAAGTCAGCGCGGCCCAGTCTGGTAGCTGTTGTTGAGACGATGCTCACCTCTAATGCGGCCCGGCAAATGTCATTATTGTCCACGAGATACCTGAACTGCTTGCAAACGAGGCTCAAGTTGAATATGTCATGTAGATTTAAAGAATTTGCGATATAAGTCATAATCTCGATAGGCAGCCCTTGCATTCTCGCAAAGTCGACGGCTGCCATGAACCCGTCCCTCGACCATCCGGTTGGGAAGCTGAGATAGGATGAAGGATCAAGTGTTCAAAAGACCTTGGACACGCTGTGAAGGTTGTATGTAGCTCGAAGGAGGGGCGGCCGGGGTTCGGAACTTCCTTCGCAGGAAATCAGAAGTCACATGTACCTCAAGGCAATTGATTGACGAGGCGGCCGCTTTTCATGCAGGTCGGATCTGCCTTCAAGAGGGACGACCGCAGCCCTTTTTAAGATGAGCGGCGGAGCCTTGTGTACCATCATCCCAATACCGGATGGAGGTGGTAGAACTTGAGCCTCATCTACCTTACGTATAGCCTTCCGGATCCAGACCCCGGCCACGAGCCGCTGAGAAGGGAACACTGCCCCTTCATTTCCGACATTAATATCTCAAGTCAAACCATTCTCATTCCTGGGCCTGTACTGGGGCGACATCGGCCGCAGCCTGCGTCAGTGACCGGCGGGGTACCGGAAGGGCGTGTCTTTCAGATACTTCGGTCAGTAGTGCGACATTGCCTGCTTAAGACAAGGGCCATTCAACACTGTCTGATAATTTTGGAGGCATATAGACGGCTTAGCAAGCTGAAGTGGTTTCGAGCTCCCGGAAGAGGGGAACCAACGAGGTGTGGGATAAGGCTGTACAAGGGCACCCAAGTCTACTTGCCAGGCCGTTTGGCCAGCAATCAGAAATGGCAGAAATACTCCATCACTTGTCTCGCAGCCCGGCAGACCATGGAAGATGCGGCTCTGTTCCACCTGAGATGCGCTAATATGGAGTACGTGGGCACCGAAAAGAGGCACGTAGTAGCTTGTGTTCCCTTGAGGCACCCTGGTCCCTGCAAACAGCCAACCCCAAATGAAAGCCATCTGATTGGCCGAATATCAACTCGCCCCATGCGGAGCCTCACCTCATTCCGGATTTCCATGAAGGTGGCCTTCCTCTCCAGTTTGCACCCACCTTTCGGTCAAACTTCCTCTTCCTGATTACGGTGCCATGACTGTCCAAGCTGAGCGAGACGAGCTTGTTCCAACGGAGAGACTTCTCGACTACTACTAGTGCGGCTCTGCAACTCTGCGGCTCTAGGCCAACACACGGCCAAAATTGTACTCAATACTCCCTGGAAGCATCGTCACCATCGCACAAGGTGTCATCCTAGTGACCTGGGATCTAGCAGTCTCCGTCATCTGCGTACACCCCTCATGTGAAGTTAGTCCTCAGTACCATCAGCTTGTTCAATTCTTTAATGGAATGACTGACTACACTACGTTCCCATTGGCGTGCCTTGTTCATCATCCTTCGAAGATCATCCTCACGCCAAACAGTCCCACTAGGTCAGCTTCATCAGCATGGGAAGTTTCCAAACTAATCACAGTCTACGCCCGTCATTCGTAAGCATGTGCCGGAAGGAGCCCTGCTCATCGTCAAACTGTAGCCTCAGCTTGCTAAGTTCAGTCAACATAAGGCTAGCATGGCTTGGCCGATTCGATTCGAACATCAGTCGGGCTCATTAACTAGTGCAAGTGTGTCAGATGTGGTAGGCTACATCACGATCTGCTTCCTACAACGCCCGAGCCTCGAGGGCATCAACATAGCTGACTTACCAATAGCGGGCACAATCGTCGGACTACGGTCGGCTGGAACAAAGTATGTGTCAATGCCCTATTTGCCGGGCATCGTGACACCAATTGGCGTCGCCATGTGATGCCTCATTCCAGCGAGGTCTCGCATCGCAGAGTGGTAGCGCCAGCTCCTTCTACACTAGTCACGTTCCACTGTCGGGTATCTTGTGCTCTCCCTACCTTATAACAAATTTCAACGCAACAGAAGTGCAAAATCCAGCAAAAGCTTGAACGCCATGCGCGGCATGATTCCAGGTCTCTGTTGATGCCCAAAATTCGGGTGCTTAGTTGGGCTCAACCACGCTGGCCCCTCGATTCCATGACTGGAGGCTTAAAATGCGACGTGGTGGCTGGAAGTCTTTGAGCGTCTGTGCGGAAGACACGAGCTTCGCGGAATACCAATATATTTCGTTTTGAGGCCTTGCTGTCTTTCTTGTTGAATGTTATCCTTTTGGAGACTGAAAAAATGGAAGAGGGCTGCTAGCCCAAGCCTCATGCGTGCCTCTCTCTCTCTTTCTCTCTCTCAAATCATCTTGATCCTGAAGTCAGGTAGTTGGAACCCAAAGGAGTACATGTGTTAATGCAAATGTCACGTGTCACAACCTTGTAGGACAGTAAACGAAGAACGACTCTCTACAAAGGTAACAGCCCGTACGCAAGTATTCTACATCAAGTTACTCACGTCACCAGGAGAGGTTTTTGCCATGTGTAGCAATTTCCAATGAGAATTTCCTGACCAGCTGGTAGAGACATGGCCGGTGCTTCTCCGAATCTTCGACAGACCGGCAGCCTTATAGTTCGATGAGGTCGAAATGAACGGTGCCTCGGCCAATATCTTTAGCATTCTGTGTCCTACGTTACCCCCCTGCGCTTTCTGGGGCCGGAGATGTAGGTATTGCACGCCGGGAATTTGTCCGACGAACCCCGTTATCTGACTACCTTAGCGCTTACGACTTGACTTGTGTTTTGGTACTTTGGTGCCATTGCCTTGGTAGATATTCAGGCTTATTAGGGTATTATTGATCCTAGGTCCACTTCATGCATGATATGGTAAGCATCTTTAATTATGTCATATTCAGACAGCTCAATGGATCGTTTGCTTTGATACGTCAAACGGGAAGGACACACTTTGGCTCATGATCTCCCGCATCGTACTTATGACTGTTAGGCTTGACGAACTTATTTCAAGAGCCTTTCACAATTCTGCGGGCACGTAGATTTCCTTCCGTTCATTGTTATGTTCACTGCTGGTTGTATCGTAGTGAGAGACAGAGAACCCTTGTCCCAAAATGTTCAAAACACATTTGCCTCTTCTTCACTGTTCGATACGCTGCAATGGGAGAACTTTCTACTGTGCGGAATAACATTCCGCACGGGCATAAAAGCGGCAGCATGCCGAATAAGACTTAGCTGGGTAGGATCTTCCTTCCTGGTTCTCGACTTTCCTATTTCATGCTTTTGCCCTTTCCAACACACACGAATCAGCCCTACTTTTCTCCAGAAACCCGCCGACTATGAGTCTTACCGCAGAAGTCGACCTCTGGTCACCCTTCACGAGCGACACTCTGCTGGAGGTTCGCACCAGCGTGATGAAGAAGATGCGCGGATTAGAGGTCACGTCCGGAATTGACAAGGATTTGAGGCATGGCCCCATTCACGTATCGTACCTCGGACTCGATGCGGATGAGCATGATCCAACTTTCCATGGTGGACCGGATAAGGCGATACACGGTTGTGAGTACATTATGATGCTAGTTTAGGCGTTCTGCCATCATGACGCAGTTCTGAAAGTTTAGTCTAGATTGCTCCTCTCACTATTCTGGCTGGAAGGCAGAGCATCCAATTGCAGCGGAAAGATTCAGACCAGGAGCTTTTGGCGAAAACTTTGTCACCAGACATATGAATGAGCGCAACGTATGCATCGGCGATATTATCGCCGTTGGTGACGAAGTCGTGCTTCAAGTCAGTTTGCCACGACAACCATGTTACAAGCTCAACCACCGTTTTCAGTTAAAGAACTTCGCGCCTACAACTTTCAAGTCTAGTAGGACTGGTTGGTATTATCGTGTTCTGAAAGAGGGAACAGTCGAGGCTGGCGACGAAATTCGGCTCGTCGAACGCAAATGGCCCAAGTGGACCATTGAGAGGGTTCAGGAGTACTTGCACCGGAACCAGACTGATGCGGCTATGAATGAGGAACTTGCTTCAATTGAAGACATGGGCAAAGAAAGTCGTGGCGCATTTCAGCGACGAGTGGCCAAGGCGAAAGCTCAAGTCAAGAGGGAAAAGGGGGACAAGTGGAGAGGCTTCAAGATCATCGAGAAGACAAGACAAACCCCGAGAATCTCATCGTTTGTCCTCGAAGCCGTCAACCCGATCGAGAGCCCAGAATATCTCAACGAAGGGGCTCACGCAAAGCTCAAGCTGCCGAATGGTCTTCTTCGATCTTACTCTGTTGTCTCCGGGGACCGCAACAAGTTCGAGCTCGGCATTGCTCTCGAGGACAAGGGCCGTGGAGGATCCCTTTACCTCCACAACTCTATGGCTGTAGGCGATATCCTTCAGGTTGGACGAATGACAACCGACGTACAAGTCGCCAGTGCCTCAAGCAATCACGTTTTCATCGTGGGCGGTATCGGCATAACCGCCTTTTTGGTTCTCGCCGAAGCCTATCACGAAGTCCACTACAATTTCGAGATGCACTACGCAGTGCGCTCGGACGACGACATACCGTTTCGTTCCCGCTTGGATGCTCTTGGGAGCAGTGTTCGATTTTACGACCGCAGTAAAGGCGAGAGGATGGATATCGGCGAGATCATGGAGACGCTCAAGTGGAACAGCCACGTCTACGTTTGCGGACCTACGCGAATGACCGAGGCTGTAAGAATAGCCGCAGAGGAGTGTGGTCTGGACGAAGGCGACGTACATTACGAAGCCTTCTCTGCCGACACATCGGGAGACCCGTTCGAGGCAGAGGTTCTAAATCGAGACGGCAAGGTCTTAAAGGTTGGCGAGGACGAGACGCTGCTGGAAGTACTCAAGCGCGAGATCGGGGGCGATGTGGAGAGTAGCTGCGAAGTCGGTAACTGTGGAACTTGCAAAGTTGCACTTAAGAGCGGTCGAGTTGATCACCGAGGCACAGCTTTGTCTACTGACGACAAACTTGGGTCAATGCTGAGTTGCGTAAGTCGTGGCATTGGAAGGATAGCCATCGAGATTTGACATCAGTCTCAACCCGCTCTTTGCTAACTTAGATCTCTTCAAGATATTCGGCTTCACTTTCATATCACATCAAATGTGGTTCCAAAAATGAAAGCGTTAATGCTAGTATGTGCTGTGCCATTTTGCTTCATTCAATTACCTCGGAAGTGAAATAGGAAGAGTGAATAGGAAAGACTTCAACTTCCCATCCAAGCTACTCAGCCGGAGAGAGATCTGCTCACCGAGCCCGGTGTAAATCGCCTTCACCTTAGATAAGGATGGTGGGGTGTAGGACACGAGCCACCCTATTGAATCCGGCCAATTATGGTGGCTACTGATAACAATCAAAGACCCACCTTGACTTTTTTCTCAGGCCGGCTTCGATGTGACAAGAATTCTGGCTGCTCAATCTTCCTTCCCATAGGACGACAACATTCCTCCGCGTTGAGCCGATTTCACGCCAATATGTCAACCGCCGAGTCCCAAGGGGATGGCTTTGTTCTCTTGCCAGTGAAGCTCCCAGCACTTCCCTCGTGCCCCATCACCGCTCTTCACGAGATCCGCGTTCGACGAAACGCGCCCAGGATCCCGACCGAGATCGACGATCGAAGTCTCTTTCTAAAGAACGTTCCCGTGGACAGCACCGAAGCTCATTTCCGCCAAGTTTTCTCCGCTCTAGTCGGTCCAGGTCGCTTCGAAAGCATTGCATTCGAGGATGATCGGAAGAGTGCCGCAGCTGTCGACCCAGTCAACGCTACGAAGATTATGGGTCTAGGCAAGAAGCGCAAGCGCGGCGAACAGGAAGCAGAGGAGAGAGCCCGGGAGGAAGAAATCGCACGACTGCCCGAGACTTGGACGAGGAGATTACGGAAAAGCGGCAGCAGCGCCATTGCTCTCTTCGCCGATGAAAAGAGCGTCGAGCTCGTGCTCAAGGCCATCAAGAAGGCCAACAAGACGACAAAATTTCCCGTCTGGGGACAGGGTGTTTCCGAGGATGAGCCCGAGCTTGGATCCGAATGGGTATCTGCACACATTCAGCTTTCGCGCTGTGACAAGGCGGCAACGCAGAAGTCGGTCCACGCCTTCTTCAACGTTTTCAACCGCAAGGAGAAGGAAGCGGCGGAGATGGCCAAGAGGTTGCGCAACGAGCCAGACGAGGATGGCTTCGTTACAGTTGTCCGCGGTGGACGTGTTGCTCCGGCCAACAAGAACGAGGCCGAAGAAGCCCGACAGAAGATGATCGACAGGGCCTCGAAGAAGAAGGACGAGACTACGGACTTCTACCGCTTCCAACTGCGCGAGCGTCGCAAGGCGGAACAAGCCGCTATGCTGAAGAGATTCGACGAGGACAAGAAGAAGGTCGATGCCATGAAGGAGAAACGTGGCAAGTTCAGGCCGGAAACGTGAATCTATAGAGAAAGGTTCCAACACATCAAACAAGATACCCATGTAAACAACATCACCTTCAGTGTAAGTGGTCTCTCTTCTTTCTCAGTGTACCCTCCCCTTTACATGATGACGCACGCGGGGCCAGCGAAGCACCTGGAAGCGAAGGGCTTGTCCCAGAGTCAGTGGTGCAGTGCCGATAAACACCGCGTTATATATATCTTCTCAACTTTGTCTGACATTCTGCTTGGGGTTTCTTCTTTTTCCATCAATAACTCTTGGGAAAACCAAATACTTACGCAATGCTAGACTACCAGAATTACAGAGCAGAGAGACAGGCTCCTACGGCAGCAAAAGACCCGGTGTGCTAGGCACAGAACCACGTTCGCGGAAACAGGATGTTTTCCGCCGAAGAGGCTTGCCGTACACCTCCACGCCCTCTTGCCCGGGAGTGAGCGAGGTTGAGTGGGTGGAACGAGGAAACCTGTGCCGGGTCGAGTCGCAAAACAGAACCGCCAGATAATCACGGACTAGTCTGATTTTCGCGACCGCCACGCCGCTCAGCGTGCTCGGTAGAACAAATACAAAGCCACGTGTGTGGCAAGTCGATGTTTCCCAGTCATGGCCTTGTTTTCCCAACACAATTCTCGCAATTCTGGATCGAGCAACACGGTGTTTCCAGGTTCCGGACCAGTGGATGCCTATAGTTTAATCAAACGCTTCTCTGACCAGCGCGTGGCGTCAATGTTCTCTTCGACACTACTCCATTTCAGGTGTTGATTGCATTTTACTTGCTGCCCCTATGACCCTCTACTTTTCCCCTCCTCCACTTGGTTCCGGTTCTGCCACGATAATTTAGCGCTAGAGCCGGGGTATCATACTTCCCAACTGGTTCTAGTGGAAGAGTACTCGATGCGCCAGTGCTGGGCTACCACATAGCTGGTTCTCACGATTCGCGACGAACGGGTGAACTGGAAGAGAAAATTTATTTCTTCGGGGGTCACCTTAGTTCCACGGTTCGAATATGTTCATCGTCCACCGCTTTCTCACAACTGCTCTCCGGTGACTTACAAAAGATCCATTTCATGCATATCTGCCTACTCTGTGCCGCATGTCGACGTCTAATTCATGGAAAGATCCTGGCACGATGCGGGTTTACGGCTATCGTCGCCGAATTCACCTCACCAACAAGGGCTCAAATGATGCTTACTGCCTCGGCGTCTGTATCCGATTCGGCATAGGTCAAAGTAGGAAGGAAAGCCCCGCAACACCCACGAATTCATCATGGGGTCACTCTGAGCCCTTTTCCCATGATGTTTATGTCTCCCATATCCTCACTCCTAAGCGCTGAGACCCTGCCAAGCATTGTCATACCCTCGCACCGATGCTTATCGTCCTCAGCTACATCCGAGAATAGCATCGTAGTTGAGGATGGCATTTCCATCTTCGCCTGAAGTCTCTAGCGTGGGGAACAGAATCCTGCCGCTCGTCACACGGACTTTGACGCGATGGGCCGCGATTGCTAACTAAAGGATTCGTGACATGCGAGAATTGTGTGAGATTGAGCAAACGACTCAGGGCCTGGTAGGTAGCTGCGGGCTCATACCGCGCCGCAGTCTACTCTTATGAGCATAATGCACGGTACTTTGGGAATTTGAGGAATCCTTGTTTTCCCTCAGGATCTTGTGTGTGCGTACCTGCAGCTTATTCCCACCCACATCGTGTGCAAACCGAAAGAACGGCTGCACCAAGTCGAGGGGAGCCGGGGACAGCCTAATTAGCCGCAAAAGCCACCAAGTCCAGCCGCACCTCGCTCCTCCAGGTAGCAATAGTCGCCAGCCAACGTCTCCTTTGAGTTAGTCCATCGGCCGAAATAAGTCGAGAGACTAACACCATAGCCGCATCGCTCGACGCCCCCGTGGCACCCATCGTGGGATCCCCCCAATCACTGTCAATCTTTGCCATTTCTGTAATTTCCTGTGCCCCTTTACCGCACCTGATTCGGCGTAGTCAAGGTAGACTCTCCGGCTGGTGCCCGGACCTCACGATGCTTGGCTCCGGCAGCCATCATGGGAGTCGCGCATACGAAGACGACTTCCTTTACAAACCTCCTTACCCTTCCGGGACACACAGACTGTAATGGCGAATAGTCCAGCACGACCAGACAGGCCACCTTAGACTCTGTTCAGCGGGCCCTAAAGGAGGATATTTCCAAGATGAGAAACTCGCTTAGCCCTTCAAGGACGTCTAGCCCGCGATGCCGCTGTGCCTCTGGCCGTGTAAGTGACCTGCGTACCAGCGGCACGGGACAGATGCTCAAGCATTCAATCGGATGGCAGGACATCTTAAGCGGCACCTCGTCCGCCTAGAATGGGCTCCGTCCCGTTTACCTCACGCACCACATCCGCCAACAGCCGTGTCGTCCAGCAACTCCGAGAGCTCTCTTGCTCGTCCAACGACGTATCTCACGTCAAGCCACTCGTTATTCTCTATACAGCCTAACCAAGTCTCTCTTTGGATAATCATAATACAGCCATAATGGCACCTTCACTCTTTACCCTAGGCACGGCTGCCCTGGTCTTGGCTGGTGACGCTATCGCCAAGCAGTTCGTCCTCGATGACACATACGACTCCACGAACTTCTTCGATAAGTTTGACTTTTTCGAGAGCAAGTACGGCACGGGAGATTATAATGACGTCGATCTCACTTCGGGCTACATCAACTACCGCACCCGTGTCGACGCCCAAAAGTTGGGCCTCATCAGCAACGCCGACGGCGAGGTCTACGTGGGCCCTGATGCCCACAACGTCACCGAGTTCCCCGGTGTTGGTCGTTCAAGTGTGAGACTCGAGAGCAAGGCAATCTACAACAAGTCTCTTATGGTCGCCCGCTTTTCTCATCTTCCTAAGCCTGTCTGCGGTGCCTGGCCTGCTTTGTAAGTTCGCTGTCCATGAGTGAACATCCAATTCTCCCTATACTAACATCATTGAAGCTGGTCATACGGTTCTCCGTGGCCTAAAAAAGGCGAACTTGACTTCTTCGAGGGCTGGAACAACGCGGTAAGGATATAGCATGCATGTTTGCAACCTAATAGCTTTGCTAAACAACTACGATAGGCTGCCAATAAGCCTGCTGCCCACACCTACCTCACATCCGAACAGGGCCAGTGTGTCATCAGTGAGACCGGGCAGACGGCCAAGGTCAACACACCCAACTGTGATCAACAGGCTCCTGGCCAGTACACCAACGAGGGTTGTACGACTACATCCACCTCTGCTGACCCTTGGGGCTCGTCCGATGGTGGTATCTGTAAGTGAAGCAAGCAGATCAGTCTTGGGGATGGCCTCAACTAATCCTTCGAAATAGATGCTGTTGAGTGGACACACGACTACATCAAGTTTTTTGGTAAGGAGCTTTCGAAACCTTCGTTTGCAACGTGAATATACACACAACAGATAGCTGACACGACATCCAGCTTGGACTCATTCCGCAGCTCCCAAGAACATTGGCTCCGACTCGCCTGATACCTCCTCTTGGGGAACTCCCTCCATGCTCATCGCCAATGACAAGTGTAATATCAACAGCCACTTTGCCGACCAGAGACTCGTTCTGAACATTGACTTCTGCGGTGTTCTCGCCGGCAATGAGTACATCTGGAAGGATCAGTGCGCCGCGTCCACTGGTCACTCTGTCTGCTCGTCGTATGTCGCGGCGAACCCCAGCGCCTACAAAGACACCTACTTCAAGATCAAAGATATTCGTGTCTTCAAGGAGGGCAGCAAGGCAGTGACGAGTTCCGCATCCTCTTCGTCTACCTCTACCTCGACTTCCATCTCAACCTCCACCACGACATCTGCCACAACGTCGTCTGCTTCGACATCATCCGCCTCGACATCATCCGCCTCGACCTCTTCCGCCTTGACCTCTTCGACATCGTCTGCGGTCACGTCGACTACGATCTCCTCGTCGGCATCTGCTTCCGCCTCAACCTCAACGGGCGCCTCCATCACTGCTTCTGCTAGCGGCTCGGTCACGGCAAAGGACACATCTATCAGCAACTCTGACTCCAAGACCGCCTCTGTTTCAGGCACCGCCTCTGCTTCAGGCACCGCCTCTGCTTCAGGCACCGCCTCTGCTTCAGGCACCGCCTCTGCCTCTGGCACCGCATCTGCCTCTGGAACTGCCTCTGCTTCAGGCACCGCCTCTGCTTCAGGCACCGTATCTGCCTCTGGAACTGCCTCTTCTTCTGGAACTACCTCTGGCTACGGCTCCAAGTCTGCCTCCGCCTTCAGCCCGATTACCACAAGTGCCACTGGCACCAAGTCAGTCACCGCCAGCGCGTCCGGTTCCATCTCCATCAAGTCCAACAGCAAGTCCGAAGAGGATGTCTGCACCGAGAGCGACGCCATCAGCACCAAGACTGGTGTCACCAGCAAACAGACCCAGGCGGCTCCTACGACCACTCCTCCCGTCGAGCTCACGACTTCGACAGTTTACACCACTAAGGTGTCCACAATCACCGCGTGCCCGTCCACCGTCACCGACTGCCCAGCCCGCCTCGGCAAGGTCACGACGCAGATCATCGCTTTGTACACCACAGTCTGCCCCGTCTCGTCTATCCCTGCTCCCAAGCCCACCGAGCCGGTCAAGGGCAACGACAAGCCCAACGACAAGCCCAACCCTGGTCCTGGTCCTGCCCCTGGCGTCTCGACCACCACCTTCACCACCATCTACACCATCACCAAGTGCCCACCCTCTGTCACAAACTGCCCCGTCGGTAGCGTCACCACCAAGATCGTCACGACATCGGTTCCCTCCGCCGGCACCTCCGTGCCCATCGTGACAAAGGTCGTCCCTACGGCCCCCTTGGGCCCTAACTCCGCCCCCAGCCTGACCAAGACTCTCTCCTCAGTCTCCCCATCTGGCGTCCCTCCCAAGCCCAGCGCCCCCGGTGGTAACAATTACGGCTCTGGCAACGGCAACGGTACTATCCCCAAGCCGCCTCCCGGCTTCAACGCCACCGTCCCGGTGACCAAGCTTACCACCCTCACTGCCTCCAAGCCCGCGGGGACGGCCCCCGGTGCATCAACAGCCAGCTACTCTAGCGCCAGCTACCCGACCAAACCGGCCGTCGTCGTCAACGCGGCCGTCCAGGCGGGCGCCAGCTTCCTGCTGATAGCCATCGGTGCCATCGCCGCTTTGGCTCTGTAAATGACTGCAAAGCTTTAGTTCCTTTCGATGATGTTGATGGTTGTAGATGTTAGAACAATGTTTAATGTATATTGAGATGCATGTATGTTGGTATAAGGAGATCGATCACAGTCATTCTCTTTCCTTTTATTAATCCTGGCACATGATAACTACATCAATTTAGACTTAAAAACGTATAGAAACCAGCTAGCTGCCCGCTGTTTTGTAACTCTCTATTCTTTATTCAAAGGCATTGATGGAGCTTCATGAAATGCACAGAGATTCCACCTATGAGTGGTCTGCAATGAACTCTGATATATGAGAGAGTCCCATGCTTAAGCTGAGTGATAACTGTTGTCGTCGAGAAATTCAAATTTTTGTCTACTGGCTTTTTGACCTTCAAGGGCCTTTTTACTAATCTACATGAATGATGATGATGCGTGATACCCCCGTTCGCTTCCGTGAAACCCCCCCAAAACTGATTCCAGGGAACCAAGGAGTTCCCAAATAAGACAATTCCACGCACTACTTCACTGGGCCCCGGCCTCTGTCCGACCGCCAACACATCTGAGGTAGTTTTTTTGTTCTTCATCATTATCAAGTATCGTCCATTCTTGTCATCCCGCTCTCAATAGCGACCTTGAAGCGACGAGCTAGCTGTGATGTAGTGTGTAGTCACAGGGGTGGAAGGCATTGTGCCATGGGCAGATGGACCCTATCTACCACCGCCCTTCTGCATCTTGGTGATTTCGGTCTGGTAACGGATCTTGAAGCCGTTGCACAGCGCTCTCATGTCAGGGTAAGCCTGCTTCAGCAACTCGAAGCCACCCGGAATAACACGAACAGGCCACGAGTTGACACGAGATCCACGACTCGCCTTGAAGCAAAGCCAGAAGTAGCCGGGATGCTTGGGGTCGATACAGAAAGCGTAAGCGGACCGGTTGGGATTGGCATCGATGTATGTGGTGAGCCATTTCTCTGTATTGCATGGTCAGTTGTCGCTCATCTTAATAGTAAAGTACGGAGGCACATACCGAGATCCGTCTTGGACCGCTTCTCAAACTTCTCATGCTGCATCATCTCATCCACCTTGCGAGACATAGCCTCGATGTGTTCATGGATCAACTCATCGAGATCCTTGTAGGTGAATTTACCACCAACCCTGAGAAGCTTGCCGACGGAAAACTCCGTCTCTTTTTGGAGCTCAAGCACGTCGACATGTTGGAAAACACCATCGGCGACCTTCCAGGTGATAGCCAGATGGTCATTACCTTTTGAGGAAGGTCGGATGATGACCTCTCCGGCGGCTTGGGTACCAAGCCATTGCTCAGCTTCCAATCCGTTGAACGGCTTGAACAGCGGGTGCTTGATGACTCTCTGGGTGCGTCCGGTGGTCTTGTCCTTTTCGCGGAGTTCTTCCTTATCGGCTGCCTCCAGTCTCTCGTCCCACTGTCCATGGCCATGGTATAATTGACGCTTGTACGGGCGCTTGACTTCGGCTTCTCTTGCAGAAAGCTTGGCCAAGAAATCCTTGTAGTTTACCTCAAGAACCTTGGCTTGCACCGTCTGTCCGGTCGTGAGAAGACCTCTAACGCGAACACCATCGGGACCATCGTGCGACTCGATGCGGCCCTCTATACCGCAGTCAAGCTTCACTATGGCGAAGTCATCCTTCACCACTCGGATGTTGACGGGGATAATCATGCCCTGGGCGAGTGTGTCCTTGGTCTCGCCAGTAAACATTGTGAAAATCTCGTTCGGACCGAGGCTTGAGAAATTTCTGCGCAACTCCTCGTAGGGGGCTTGAAGCTCAGCCCGAATTGTCTCGAGCGTAGCGCGCTTCCGCTGGCTGTAATTGCGCTCAAGTTGCTCCGCATACTCCTCGAGAATAAGCTCATTGACCTTCTCTTGTTCGTCTTCCTTAAAGAGTTTTCGAACAATAGCACCAGGTCCATTGTGATCCGTCTCCGCTTTGACGTCCTCTTCATCAAGTTCAAGGGCGTCGGCTGCCATCTTGCGACCCAGCTCGTAGTCCTCTGGGTGAACACGGGTGTTGTCAAGGGGGTCTGAGGCGGGGTTGGTCGCATCGTAGTCGATGAAGAGGAAACTGGCGCAGTTGTTCCAGACTCTCGGGCCCACGACTGGCAGCTTGCCACTGTCGGGGTCGCCAACCAGCTCATCTCTGCTGCCGACAGCTCCTCCGTTGGCGTTGATGGCCTTGATGACGCTTGTAGCCTTTCGGGGACCAAGACCGGCGACATAGGGCAGAAGGTTCGCCGTGTAAGAATCGCCCACAGCCTCGTTGATGTTGACACCACACAAATTGACCATGTCAACCATCGCGGACTCAAGGTGCTTGAGCAGCTTCTCTTGGGGCAACAGGTTTTGACAAGGATGGAAAGCCAATGATGCAATGTCTTTGCCAAGAGCTGCATACTCCTTGAGAGGATTTTGCATGTAATGCGCCAAAGCGATGCAATATCTTGTAAGGGAACTGAGAGTGGGGTGCTCAGCGACTGCTCGGGGGCTGTCCTTGTAGAGACGAGCCACCTCGTCATTTACCACGATGACTTCGAGAGGCTCAGTGCGGTATTCCCCAAGCTCAGGGTCATCAAACTCGGGTCCCATCAAGCCCTTCTCGCTGATTAGACTTTCCAAATCTCTCACAAGCTTCTGGGTATCTGCAGACCATCCGCTAATACCAATGGCATCCGGGCGACGCCTGTTGACGATCTCGACGAATTCTTCGCGAGCTCGCTCGTCACGAGCTAAATTGCCCAGTTTTCCCTGCTCAATAACCCGGCCGTCTTCCTCAACGGACGCCCAGAGTGTAGGGTCGCGAGCTGGATCGGCCATTCCGTTGGACAGAGTGATGATTCGGGGCAGTGTACCAAGAATCATACCCTTGGGCTTGTATGGTGCTTGATCGAGCCTCTTTGAGTATTCTTCGCGGCAGGCTTTGAGGATTTCTTCTTGGCATGCAGTCCGGAGAGACTCCTTGACGCCCTTGGCAATGATCTTGGAAAGTCGGGGAACAATGAGATCAAGTACCTTCTGACGTTCATCGTTCCATCGATCCGCGAGTTCACTGTAGTTGTCTGAAATGAACTCTTGGCGTAATGAGCGCTTAAAGCCCTCGTCGTTCTCCAATGTCAGCTTAACCTCGATGAGACCCTCTTCCTCGGCCTTCATCATCTTGAGGTACAGATCTGGCTGGCGAGCAACGTCGGCGATTGTCTGGTTGATGAGATACTTGACCTCGTAAAATGGATGTGACTCGTCAATCTTCTTCAAACCCTTCTCTGTCCGGCGACAGCTGATTTCGCCCATCTGGTAGAAGTTGACTCTGAAGTGCTTCCGCATACGAGGGTTCACAAACAGCTCCTCTGCGTACATCTGACGAGCAGCGTACATCACAGTATCACCGGTTTGGAATTCTTCATCCGTAAGGGAGTCGGCGAGGTCGTCAGGGAGCTGATTGTCGTCGTCGGCCCAAACCTTGTTGCCCTCGCGAAGAGTGTTTTGGGCGAACCGATCCGGAGTGATGCCATAGGCACGGACAAAACCGATGGCCTTGCTCCTCCTGACTCTGTCGACAAGATTTGATTTGGAGCCTGGGCGCTTCATCTGATTGCCATTGCCGTTCATGAAAGACAGGTCCTTGAGCTCGTTGGTGTACTGGAAGTGGAGGTAGTCCTGCAAATCTTGCAATTCTTCCATGGTCGCAGCTTGGGGAATCATATCCTCGAGTACATCGTCCTTGATGCTAGCAGCAGATTTGAGGTTCTCGAGCGTCTTTTCCAGAGCATTCCGCTTTTCGATGAGTGAACGGAACTTGATATCGAGCTCCAGAATTCGCCACAAGTCGTCCTGAGTAAGAAGCTTGTCTGCGCTGACAATCCATTCAGGGGCGTCGGGGTCGTCGCGATGGTCGGGATTTTTTGTCTTCTTGGCATGGATCAGGTAATCCTTGCGATGCTGAAAAACATAGGGGACCTCAACGTCGTCAACGACAAAGAACTCGAGGACCTTACCAATCGCCTTGGTGAAGGGTCCGTGTAGTTCGGACTGGAGTAGCTTTTTGGGCCACATCAAACCTGCAATCCACCGAGCCTCCTCCTTGAACTGCTCGGCGCTAATTTGCAAATGCTTGAAGGGCTTTCGGTCCAGCTGGAATCTTTCAGGCTCATCCGTAAATCGGATCTGGTTGTCCTCGTCGGTCAAAAGCTTCTCCTTCAACTGTGAAGGCTCAAACACGTCCTTGAGCTCAATAACCTGCTCTTCGCGTTCGCGGTCTTCTTGCTCTTCTTCCATTTGGAGGGCCCACTCGTAATCCTCGCCATTACCGAAGATTGCCTCCATGTCCTCCAGGGCGTCTTTGTCGAGGCCGGAAGTGTCGACGACACCTCCAACTCCTCTGTCGCGGGGCCGGGCGACTTCGGCATCTTCCTGCTGACGTGCGCGTTCGTCCTCATCCTCCGGATAATCTTCCTCAATGAAGTCTTCGAACTCGTCAGCCTGGGGGCGGTAGTTCGATCGGCCGTAGGGTTTTTGGTCGTTGGCTTCCTCGTCGTCATCGGAGAACATGTCCTCTAAGCCGCGTCGCTCGGGGCCACGGTCGTCCTCGTCCCGATGTCCTCGTTTGAGACGCTTGAACTTAGGCTATAAACACGTTAGTACAGCCAGTAGCGATAGTCCATGGGGTATCGTACCTGTGTTGGTGCTCTGCGCTCGATTTGTTCCCCGATAAGTTCCAGGTCATCCTCGTCCAGCCGCTCTTCCTCTTCTCTGTCGCGATGCTCTCGCTTCCGCTTTCGCTCGTGAGCATCTTCGTCTTCGCCTTCTTCCTCTTCCTCATCTTCGTCGACAATAAATCCCTCGCGAATCTGAGTGGGAGAAATAATTAGTCAGTCATCAATATAAGTTGAATGTTCATCGCCTACTTTGCGCGCTTCCTCCTCATCTTCATCGTCCTCTTCCTCTTCGGAGGAGTCCTCAGGGGCCGCATTTCTTCTGCGCGCAGATCTAGGGTCGGCATCCTCATCTACAGACTCCTCATCCTCATCATCGAGCTCGGCCTCGCCGTCGACGAAATCACGCATTGAGGCGCTCATCGTTAAGTTGCCCAGAATCGAAGTCGCAGCGCGTGGTGAAAGTGACGCCTTCGTCGATGGATGATACCTGGTAGGCGCGTTGCGATCGCTGAGAGGGCTCGACTGGCCTCAAAAGTTTAATAGAGAAGAAGGTATCGTGCCCGAATTAATGAATCGATGTCGAGATGGGGTCGCTCAAATTCGCAGGAAGGAACGTGAGCAAGAATTGAAGGAAGGCGTCCTTGACCAGGCAATTTTCAGTTGCCTTTCCAGCACGCCTGCACTTGGAATAATTGAAAGCTTGGACCTCCAATGGCTCACCCAGCGCGCCTCGTTCGCTGACCCGACCTTCAGCCTCGGATCCGGAAGGTCCACTGTGGCTGGTGATAATTATTCCGGCTTCCGAACAGGACTTTACCTTATCTTATCGATTTGTCCGAAATGTAGGTATCCCTGTTCACATGGAGGTGCCTTACCTACTTTAGGTACACAGTATGCCACCTGTGATACCACGTGCAAAGTGATTCTGCATCCCCTGCTCGCTGGTGTGAATCCCAGATCTCCGAAGACTAGCTACCCTAGGCTGATTTACCACATCCCGCTAGGTATTCCAAGTCGTCGCCCATGACTCTATGTGCCCCGATGTGGTCTCCTCGAGAAGGGCCACTGCGTAAACTCGAGCATCCTTCAGAGAATCATGAAGCTTCAGTGACGATTTCTTGGGACAGCGGCTAGCTTCTATAGGTCACCTGAATAATGAGAGGCTTCTTTCAATGATCGATACTAGGGTTAGACAAAAACCTGTATTGGTTTGTGAGCATTTAGCTAAGCGGCTTAAATTGGCTTGCCTGCGGACCACGTAGGCCTACTCGTTCAAGCTGTTGCTTCACGAACGCAACAAACTCCAGTCACTTGCTATTTGTGAGGAGGCAGAAGGGATGCGAAGAATTTGTCAACCCTAGGCGATATTACATCCATGATACTGTTTCGAGACCACAGTTGGCATGAGCAGCATAGACAGAAAAAATCGAGAAGGAGGACCCTTTCAAGAGTTTTCATCTTCGTCTGTCAACATGACACAGACGTTGGCGCCGCAGGGAAGTGCATTTTGCAGCCAACGACAAATTAGCAAGCCATGAATTCATCATGCAGCATTTCGTGGCACATTCCCGCGCTTGGGCAGCCATCAGGAGCCTGTCGGGAAGCAGAACAGACCAGACACACAGACATTCAAGGCTTGTTGGTTGGTGTGGGAGGGACAAGAAGGGCGGGCGGCAAGACACTGAGACACCAGGCTGTTTTGTGACTCAAGGCCCTGGTACAGAACAATGTGGGATTTCTTCAATGCCTCACCATCGTTGGCTCGAGTTGCCTCATCACACCCAGCGTGGCAGCCCACCGGCTTATATGAAGTGCCCAGACGACTCCTAGCCCCTGTTATGGACTTGAGTGACGAGTTGAAAGGGTGACGGAGACGGCGACGCAATTGGACTTTACTACTTCATCAAGGGTGAAGGGAGGAATCGTGGGCGATCATTGAATGATGGTACGAATAGTCGTAGCAACGGATGTGAGCAGATAAATTTGGATGGCAGTTGTCTTTGATTGGTGTGTAGATCTGCACTCCCGTACTGCTTATTTTTTTTTTTCTCCGTTGTCTCTGCCATGTTGTGGCAACGTTTTGAGACCAACGGCGTCAAATGCAGGCGGATACAGCGGCAGGCCAGAGAGCAAGGTACCGGTAGCCCTCTTCAAGTCGTAGTCGAACTTGTCTGTTCGCCTTCCTCACTGATAACCTGCTATGTTGATGGGAAGCTGAAGCCTAAAGGAAAGGATAGCCGTCGGTCCCCGGCTCGTATACCTTACACAGAGCGAGGTGGATCTGTCTGTACACAACAGGTGGACTCTGGGCTTCCGAGTCTGTGCTAGAGAAGAAGAATCACGGATGCAATATCTTACGTTGAGTTGAGGTAAAATAGGAGGTCCTTCCCTGGACGGATCAGTCCAGAGACCCCTCAGTCGCCAACCCAGGGTTGTCGAGGGCTCCACGGAACTGCAAGGTCCCCTAGAGGATTCAGACGTTTTGCTGCTACTGTAGCTCTAAAACGTGCGTCAAGTCACCTCTATCCCGTACTCCGGAGCTGGGTCTCGACGTCTCTAAAACACTGGCCCGGGCTAGTGCTGGGCTGTGGCCCGTTTGGGTCCTCTTGTTAGTCTCCGCCGCCGACCCCAGCCACTCTGCGTCTGACCTTAGCTAGGTAAGGCACGCTGGGAACTTTGGGTACTTGGCTTTACTAGTGTAGATAGTAGTAAGGAGAAGTATTCGTAGCTTTATTCGGATACAGTATCGTGGACGTTGGTGGGGCGCTTTCGAACCGTATCCGGCGTTGTCGCAGAGAAAGAAACAGCGAACTGCAACACTAGGAAACCACGAAGCTGACGAACCAAGAAGCCAAAGAGACGTCAAGTCTCAACTCGAGGATGAGGCAGAAACGATGTAGCGTAGCGTCGGCTGGCCAGCAAGGAAATCAGTGGAAACGATACAAGTGACCAAACTTGCCCTGACGGACCGAGACCAAGGTGGGAAAGGCCTGGAAGACTTACGAACGAGTAACCGTCGCTCTCGCGACTGGAGCGCGGATTACTGTGTAGAACCTGGAGGGAATGCCGCCCCTGGTTGGGCCCAGGTTCAGGTCTTAAACAGATACAGCCGCGCTGTGTGATCCGAAACCATTTCTGAGCCCTCATTTGTCGACTTGGGGTGTGCTGGAGACCTGCGTCTCGACACTAGACAAGACGGGACCGGACTGGACCGTGATTCTTGTGGGCTGTTCCTGCCACCTCGTCCTGCTTCCACGGGTAAGTGGAGGTAAGGTACCTCACTTTAGGCACCTGGGCATCTTTACCTTAGGTACCTTTGCCCCTCCACTGGGTGTACCACTGCGCTCCAGCTGGGGGTCGACCACTCCATCGCACCCGGGCACCTCTGTTCTGCTTTGGATGTTTGTGTGGCAGAACGAACCTTTGTTTGATCTGGCACCACTTACTCTTCACCTCTCAGGTCGACTACTGCACCCGCGTATTGTTCTCCAAGCGCTCGAAACTGGTCCGTCATTCTACTGTCCTGCTTTCTCTTCCATCCATCCATCCAGCCCCTCCCCGTCTGCCTCTTTTTAACCATCCTAACCCGCGACCCACGTTCCACCCGTTTACCTATCGAGAGCAACCTCATTTACTTCTACGAGGACCTCTCATTTACTCCTATCCAGCGACACGGAGCACGTTGCCTATTTCTTGCTCGTCTACCCCTCCCCCCTCGCCATTTCTCGGAGTCGCCTCCCTACCTTACCTTCCAACCCCACCTTGGCCGAAACGGGGACGCCATCGAGAACAATCACACCAATAAATTTCGAGTCGGCTACGCCCCTCTTCCTCCTTCTCCTTTCTTACACGCAGTCGTCGACCCCGGATATCGTTCATCGCTTCTTCCGCCAAAGCGGTATTAAATTCGACCTCTGCCCGCCGAGCAATAACGAACCTTCGCAGCTCGCCTTCCCCCCCTCCTGTTTCCCGACGCAACCCCGATTGTGCGAGTCCATTACAGATTACAGAGACAGGCCAGTCTTTGGTATTTGATTACACGAGACCGGTGGGAACTGTCATCTGTCTTCGGCACTAGCGATTCGACCCAGTCCAACCCGTGTACGAACGCTACCCAACACGCGTATCACAATTCCCGACGATCCGAGACGACAAAGCACAGCTTTAGTAGCAGCGCAGGAGACCACACATTGGAGGGTGTGGCAATCTACTACAGCGTCAACAGGGCATGAAATATACCTGTTTATCGTTGTAACTGCTGGCGTATCCCAGCTTCACTTTCGGTTTCCCTGATTACGACTCTGTGACGGAGACCTGCTAGTCCAAAATGGCTGACCCCTTCGCGCCTCGCTCTATGAAGCGCAAGAACGTCAAAGGCCTGGCTTTGACACCTGCTGCGCCCAAGCCTCCACCGACCGCCGAGACCAGCAGTCACCGCGATAAGGACGGCGGTGACCAGTCGGCACAATTGGAGATTGGCATCGAGTACAAGCTGGATCTGCGACCAGAGGACCTAGAGATTTTGAAGGAGCTCGGTTCAGGAAACGGAGGCACCGTCAGCAAAGTCAAACATGTTCTTACCGGAACTGTCATGGCACGAAAGGTCGGTTATCACCATTATCTCATTCGGAAGGCCTATTACTCACCAATATCAGGTCATCCACGTGGAAGCCAAGAAAGAAATGCGCAAGCGCATTGTGCGTGAACTTCAGATTATGCACGGCTGCTCGTCCGAGTACATCGTCAACTTCTACGGAGCCTTTCTCAACGACCACAACGACGTCATTATGTGTATGGAGTACATGGACGTTGGGTAAGAGAGTGTCTGATCTACTTCAGCAACCTTGGCTAACGTATCTCTCAGTGCTTTGGATCGGGTATCCAAGGTCTTTGGGCCTGTTCGAGTGGATGTGCTCGGAAAGATTGCCGTGGCTACCTTGGGAGGCTTGACCTACCTCTACTCGAAGCATCACATCATGCACAGAGACATCAAGCCATCCAATATTCTGGTGAACTCTAGGGGAAGCATCAAGCTTTGCGATTTTGGTGTGTCTGGAGAGCTGATTAACTCTGTTGCTGATACGTTTGTGGGAACTTCAACGTACATGGCACCCGAGCGAATCCAGGGCGAGAAGTACACAGTCAAGTCAGATGTGTGGAGTTTCGGTCTGACCATCATGGAAATGGCCATTGGAAAGTTCCCCTTCAACGCAAGCGAGCAACTTTCGGACGGCGAGTGCGCACCCGCCGGTATTCTGGATCTTTTGCAGCAAATTGTCCACGAGCCTGCGCCCAGGCTACCTAAGAGTGATGCCTTCCCTTCGATTTTGGAAGACATGATTCAAAAGTGTCTGTCCAAGGTTCCTGACGAGCGGCCTACCCCTCAGGAGCTCTTTGTAAGTATATCCACTAAACATGAATCAACCGTGCCGCTAACATGTGTTTCCACCAGGACCGTGATCCGTTCGTCCAAGCTGCCAAGAGGACACCAGTAGACCTGAGAGAGTGGGCGGTTGGTATGATGGAGAGGGACAATCGCAAGTCTCACTTGGCGCCCCAGCTTTCTCCCGCAACACGCGATCTGCTCAACTCCAATGATTCCCCAACATATCACGGCGGTTCTGGAAACGATCGATCTTTGGACACGCCTACTTCAGGAGAAATTCCCATCGCCGGCGCTGGCATTATCTCTCCGAGAGAGCCCGCCAGTCACTCCAACCGTTCTCCCACTAGAAATGGGCTCAACACAATGAGCAGTAGACAGCCGGGTGGCCATCCTGGGATGGGACAGAGGATTGTTACCACCAACTCGATACCCAAGGTTGGCGAGTATCCAAACAGTGCTGGTCCGGTGAGCGCCAATGCTGCGTCGTTTAGCCTGCCTGTTCGCCCGGCCCCTGGCGGACCTCTCCCCCCGGCTCCTCCTCGGAAGGGCACACCTGATGATCCGAGAAGAGAGAACCGGAGACAAGCTACCTTTGGCATGCCTCCGGCGCCCAGAAGCTACGCAAGCGATGTGTACAACGGCACCTCCAACTAGTCGCAGGAGGGCTTCGACTATACGCATAGCGTTGGGCCTCAGTCCCACCAAGCTCACCCACTGCATAATAGAGCATCAAATCGCGCCATTTCGCTACAACAGCCACATCCATCTTTCAGCCAGGGGCCAAGGACTTGCAATATCTCTACCCAGATGGCTTTCCGACCAGCATCTGACGAACGGGTTCAACGGGCCATCGCATCAGCTCCGATCTACTCGTCTCAGAAGATGGACATGCCCGATGACAGAAGCCGCAGGACGCGTCGCGATGACAATGTCGCCGGCTTAGAAGACCCCTTCATCTAGACGCGTAGCAAACCTGGGGTGAAGCCTCGTGCATCAAGTTTCAGCGGCGAAATGTGTCGACTCGATCGTAGGGAAGCTTCTTACCCTCTTTTCACCAGCATCACTCTGCGCATGTATTGATAACGTCCTCTCCTGCAGACTTCGGGAACTTCGGGACTCCACGCGCTTTGGGAGGGCCTGTCAGTTACATCTTTAGGAAGCTTGAACAGAGCATTCGCCATCGATCATAATCAACACAGGAGGGATATGTCGACACAAAAAGCCTTTCATGTAGGGTATCATGTATCTAGCAAACTTGGAGGATGGGTTCAACGGTGGCTGATATGCCAATGAGACAGAGACGAATGATTGAGCAATTCGTCCTGCTTGTCTAGACCATGGTGTCTGATACTCTTTTGAACTTTTTCTAAATAGACATGAAAGTGACAGTAGACAAGTTGCCGTCTGTTCCCTGCTCCTGCGTCTTTTTATGTCGACGGGGCTGATTCTTTGCTGCTGAAACCCTCCTCAAGAATAGGAATCAGCTCGTCTAATCGACGAATCACCAAGTCAGTGTGCTCGTGGTCGACCAGATGCACATTGACATCATTGGCAAGGAGCACTGTCGCCGCGCCAGCTCTTCGCCCAGCCGTCATGTCATCGATCGAGTCTCCGACCATGATCAACTCACTACCATCGCCGACGGATGTCTCCTCGGCGTCAGCCGAGGTATTTGCTTCTTTGACGAGACCCCAGTTTCGCGCAATGTGCAGGATTCCGGCGGGATCTGGCTTTGGCGGACGAAAGTCGCGGGTAACAATGGGCTCGAACAGTGACCCCTCGAGAAACTTTCCGAGAAGGTGTGCGACGGGCGCGTCGAAGTTGCGGGTGCAGATGCCCTTGCGGACGCCGCGGCTGTCGAGGTAGGACATGAGCTCCACGAGGCCTGGCTGGGCCACCTGAGAGGCCATGGCGGTACGCTCGATGTGGCGGATGGATTCCATTGCTGTCTCTTGTTCCTCCTTTGTGGGGAGGGAGTAGACGTGGTCGAGGATGTCTACTTTCTTCGTGATGCCGAGGGCTTGACGCATCTCGCCGAACATGTACGTTTGAGGTTCACTTGACGATAGTCAGCAAAGTTCCCAAGGAAATACATGAGGCTTCTAAGGTATCGAATGAGTTTGTGAAGATGTGAAAAGTATGGCATTTCATGGAGTCTTATCTAAACAACTACCCCCCGAGGATGAAGTAATTTTGCTCTGACGGAGGTGCCAAAGTTGAGAGCTGAACAAGAGGCAGAATATGAGAGAATATGATGGCTGTAAGCAATAAGACGCCTGAGCACGTACCATAATGTTCCATCAACATCGAACACAATGCCTTTGAGTCGAGGTGCAGTTGAGTTTGCTGCAGCACCTGGTTTCAATGGGGCGAAATGCCGGGGAGCGTGTGTGAACATTCTCGAGATGAATTTCTTCATGGGAGAAGACTTGGTGTTGCCGAGAGCTAAGGCCAGCTGCAATATGACGGTCAGGATTTCCCGACTGTGAGATAGAGTTTGCGGTGGTTGCAATACCTTCTATCGAGGAGTTGTTGCGATGAGTCGTTTAACCCTCAACTAAGACGGAAGAGTACGTACACACCCGCACCGGATCGATGACCGCGAGTCGGGAATGCGTCCTGCGGGCTTAACTAGTGTAGGATAGGTAGGCGGCGATTGCGCAAAACCCCACACTGGGCTGGATGGGGAATCGGGGGGTGGGAACACAGTGCTGGCTGACTGACTGAAATGTTGCACAATTCCGGATCCCAGGCGGCCAGATGACATGGGTCTAGGGACGTGAATGGTCGGCGCGAATCTTCTGCGAGGCAAGAGAGGTCTGCTGCTGGTGGGAGGAGCTTTCCATGTGGCGACGCCCAACCTGCAGCAATTTAGACCAGTGCCAGTGTGTCGCGGATGCTCGGTCGTTGGGAATTTTGTTTAGACGCCTTTGCAGGTGGCAGTAGGTCTGTCTGTGTCTGACAGCTATTACCTACCTCTTTCTCTTACGTACAACAAAACACCCAGAGGGCACCACAAGTTCATCCCTATTCAACCTAGAAAACGAACCTCTATTAGACAAGCTTCTGCGAGCTCCCTTGTTGAGCGCAACCAGACCGACTGCTCCAACACGGCTGACATTTGGGTGATGCGCAACACCCAACCGTGATGAGCTCGTCGAACAATAACCAATGGCCACCTAGGCGGCCCTCGAAACGGAGCGTGAGTGAATGGACCATCGTGCTCCTTTTGTAAAGCTTGAGGGCTAGTGCTGCGCAACTCGTAGCTGACCGCGCGGTGTGATTCTAGAAGCTCCGAAATGGCACCTTCATCGTCCCAGGCACCGGCGAACGCAGCCGCCGCCAATTCTCTCTCCGCGGATCGAGCATCGAGATTCCCCAACCCGAAGTGAATGGATACCGATCCCTCTTGGCCGCTGAGTCGACGAGCGAGTCTCTCAATGTGGTCAAACATAATATCAAGACCAGTGCCCTGCACCTCTGGGACTGGCTCATGTCTCCGGCGGGCAAGGGCGTACTGAAGTGTACCTTGGCATACCTGTTGGCCAGTATGGCGACGTTCCTCTCGCCCATCTCGGCTTTCTTGGGCAAGCCTGATGGGAAGCACGTCGTCGCGACTTTGACGGTCTATTTCCACGCCAGTCGCACGTGGGGTTCCATGGTCGAGGCCGTCGCCATTGCCACCATCGCCGTCCTGTATGCCGAGATCATATCCTGCCTCGCCATGGCCTTTTCCGTTGTGGTAGGAGGGCAGCTCGGCCTCATTCCGCTGTCCCACGTTCTCATCTTGACGTTCTGCATCGGCGGCGGCATGGGTTTCATCGGGTGGGTGAAGCAAAGGCTGAACAATCCCTTGGTTAACGTGGGATGTACCCTGTCTTCGATTGCCATTATCGCCGTGGTCACTAGAGAGGAAGCAATCCACGAAGGGCACTTTTCCGAAGCCAAGATTGTGCAAGTACTTAAGATGTTGGCTATCGGCATTACCATCACGGCAACGGTCAACTTCTTTGTCTGGAGGGTGTCGGCACGGGCCCTCTTACGTTCCTCGATGAACTCGGCTGCCGTATCACTCGCGGACATGCTCTCCATGATTACTCGTGGGTTTTTGAACGGTTCCGAGAACGAAATCATGTCGGGAGACTTTGGCCAGGTTGCGAGACTGTACAAAACGACGTACGGGAAAATGACGAAGAATCTTAGGGAGTCGAAATTGGAACACTGGGTTCTTGGACGGGAGAAAATCTATAACCTGGAAAAGAATCTTGTCAAGTCGTTGGAGTCACTCTCGCAAGCCATAGGAGGTTTGAGAAGTGCGGCGAACACGCAGTTTGCCTTACTCAAGGAGATGCCGCAGGATCCCATGGGCGGACAGCTTTCTCCCGGAAGCACGGTGTTCTCACCAACGCTATCTCGCGCCATGTCCCAATACCTCAAGGGTGCTCGGGATCGGTTCGCAACACTAGCATCAATCGAGGAAGATGACGAGTACGACGATGATCTGGATAGCCATCCAAGCCCCGAGGCAACCCCAGACGGCCCGCCGGCGCCACTTCCTACTTTCCGCTCACCGTCGGAGATCTTTGAGCTCTTCATAGCGCTGCTGGGCCCCTCGATGAAGTCTCTGGCATACACTCTTTCGGAAATCCTGAGAGAGCAAGCTTTTGCAAAGGGGGCAGACTCCAAGATCACAGTCAATCCTCATTTTAAGCATAGCTTAAAAGACGCCATGGCACTGTACAGCAACGCGAGAACTCATGCCCTGCAAGAGCTCTATACTAGTATCGAACTGGGCCGAGCGAGGTCAGAAAAGATTCAAGCAGACATCGAGGAAGTTGCGGCTGCCTGCGGACATTTCAGTTTCAGTTTGCAGCACGTGGCAGAGGATATTGATGCATACTTGACAGCCTTGGAGGAACTCAAGTATAATCGTGAGATGGGCTCCCGCAGCTGGAACTGGTTGAAGGTTTGGAAGCACCTGTCCTCGCCCGCTCAACCCAAGGAATCCGACCCTAGCAACCTGGATACTGAGCGTTTGTTACATCAACCTATGGAGCCTCCTGAGCAGCCTGTTCGTGCCATCAGGAAATCGGCTCTTCCCAGGGGTATTCCCGATACGATGATTAAGCGCAGAGATACTTTTAGCTGGGATGCTGCTCCCAACGCGAGTATGATTATGAGGTTTTTCTCGCAGCAGCTTCTCAAGGGCTTGAGAGTTCTGGCACGCGATGATAGTAAGTGACTAAAACTCGAAGAGTGCTTAGGCACAGCTAATGATTTGGGCAGTCCGGTTTGGTGTCAAAGTAGGCTTCGGAGCGATGCTCTGGGCAGCATGTGCCTTCATTCCGGCAACAAGACCGACGTATCAGCACTGGCGAGGCGAGTGGGGCTTGCTATCTTTCATGATTGTCGCGTCTATGACTGTGGGAGCAGCCAATACTACCGGCACCGCAAGGTTTATTGGCACCATTGCCGGAGCCACATTTTCATTGACGGCGTGGGCCATCAGCCAAGGAAACGGGGTCGTCCTCGCGTTCCTGGGTTGGATGGTTAGCTTCTTCAGTTTCTACATGATGCTCGTCAAGAACAATGCCCCCTTCGGTAGGATTACGCTTCTAGCCTGGAACGTCACTGTTCTCTATGCCTATTCGTTGTCACAAAAGGTGGATGATGACGATGACGATGAGGGTGGTTCCAACCCTTTAATGTTTGAAATCGTCTACCACAGATTTGTTGCGGTGTCGCTGGGTATCCTATGGGGTATCTTTGTTTGTCGGGCAATCTGGCCCATCTCGGGCAGGAAGAAGTTCAAGGAAGGTCTTTCAGTGCTCTATCTCCAGCTTGGTCTTATCTGGAAGAGAGGACCACTGGCAATTCTACTCCGAAGCGACAACACGAGGTCGTACATGAAAGCCGGAGAAGAGCAAGCACTGCAACGCTATGGTAAGATTCCTACCCCCTTGGCTCTAGCGTAACAGATATCGCTGACACACACAACAGCCTTCAAGCTCGAAGCCTTGCGTAATTCCGCAAAGAGCGAGTTCGAACTCCGGGGACCCTTCCCTGATGCCGCCTACGGCCGCATCATGCAGTCCACCAGCAAGATTCTCGACGGGTTTCACGCCATGCGGCTCGTGACTTCCAGACGAGGGCAGTTGTCTGCCGGCGAACGAGCTCTGCTGGAGTACACGGCACCAGAACGCGCACAGCTTTGCGACCGCATCTGCCACGTGTTCCAGGTGCTCGCAAGCTCCATGATGTTAGAGTACCCGCTCACCGACGCGATTCCGTCCGTGGTAGGCAACAAGGACCGACTGCTGGGCAAGATTTACCAGTTCCGCAAAGAGCACCAGCCTCCCTCTCCCATAGTTGGGAATGACTTTGACGAGCAGCGGCAGGAGGAGAACGGCAATGGAAATGGCAACGTCGGCAGCAACAACAATAACGACAGCAGCAGCAACAACAACCAGATTACCAAGAATGGTGTGGTGTTGGAAGAGAAGGATTTCGCTCTCTTGTACGCGTACACCTTGGTCACAGCTCAGGTCGCGCAGGAGCTCGAGTACGTGCAGAGGGAGATTGAGAACCTCTTTGGCGTGCTCAACACGGAGGCGCTCTTGCTGCAGTGAAAATTCCCCAATAAACATAGAAAAAGAAAGGGACGTTACTGGGTAGAGAGGTGGCGGTGGCAGGAAGCAACAGTAGAGATTGAGACAGTGAATATGAACCAAACAAAAAGGGGTGACTGAACGGACTGACTGACTGATTGACTTGACGAAACAGGCATGGCGTTTGGTTCCAAACATATATATCTACACATTACTGGGGATACCTTTCAGGGGGCTTTTGGGCTCGAGAGCGACGAGAGCAACGAGAGTATGGTTACAAGGCATACATACATATATACAAGTAGTCGTAGTAGTAGTCATTGAACATTGTCAAATCCACTCTCAGCTCTTTCTCGATTGAAGATTTTTACCATGCATCTTCACCCAGCTGGGGGATTGTGATGTAGTATGCTATAGTTGTAGTATTGGAGTTATTGCTATTCTAGCTGTACAGCAACATGAAAAGTGTAGATTGCGAGCTATCCCAGGTCGCTAGGCATGGCGACAATCATGTCCTTGATGGCACGATGCACGACGCTTTTCCCACCTTTTCTATCTGACAACCCAATCTGATAAGCCCTCTTCCCGTCGCCAACTTTCACTACATATCAAGCCCTCATAGATCATCAGATGACAGGGAGACGAAAGAAGCATGCAACCTAGCGCCATCTGAACGCCATGCCATAGATCAAAGTCGCCTTATAAACACCGAATGACATAGACCAACACGCGTGCACTGTTTGTAAAAAACAGCCTTGAACTCCCAAATTCGCTGCGTCATCTTCGTCAAAAATAAAACAAATAGCAACGTATATGGAAATATGGTAGCATCAGAATGCCTAGTTCCAGCCATGCTGCATCCGATCGGCGTCTTCGTGAATACGAAAGCCTACGCCGTCGTCGGCGCCGGGCACTTGCCAGCCACGCTGCGTGCTAGGATACTCGGATGGCTGGCTGCTCACCTCCGAGTGAACGTCGTCCTCAGCCGTCGGCGAGAAGAGCGGGTCAATATTCTCGCCGTCGGACATGTGTTCCTGGTCCTCGATGCCGGGCCAAGGTTCATCCTCAGGCAGATGTACCTGCCGCGAGAACGATGAGTCACCCTCACGTTCCGGTGGCACGTGAGCTACCATCTCGACGCTGTAGTCGCTGTCGTCGTCATCATCGTAAGGGTTGGTGCTTCCGTAATCCGGATCGAGGTTTTCGTCATCGTCGGCGGGAGAATCATCAACCACGACGCCCGTACCCCGCGGACGGGTCTCGCCTAGCGGTGCGTTGCTGTACGGGGTCGCATAGTAATGGGGCGTGATGCCACGGGCTGATGGGTGACGCTCATCAGAGGGAATGACACCGGGCATCGGGCTTGGCGATACTGTCCATCGAGGGGTGTTGAGGGGGCGGCTCGGCGAACGAGTCGTGCGGCGCCGCTTGTAAGCAGTCGAAATGCTGGGGGGGTTGGGTCGGACTGGAACAGCTGCCCTCTGGCCAAATGATGATACACGGCGCTTGATCTGCGACGGCGACATGTTGGCGGGGACTGAAGGAGGGAGCGAGGCGGTGCGAATATAGGGTGGCTTTGTAATCCTTCCGTCCCTCACAGGGGTTTGCCCACGGGCTGCCATGGGACTAGATGATCGCATCGAAGACTGAATCGCAATATGATGCAGCGAAGGGGACGCCGAAACTCGCTGACCAGCTTGACGCATACTTAGAGAAGATGGCGCGGTTGCAGTCTCGTCAAGATGGTCATTCCACGTCCAGTGGTCCTCTTTCGCGTCGGCTTCGGGAACCTCCTGAGTAGCCTGAGAATCGGGGTAGAAACGGCTCATTTCGCGAAGGCGTTGCCAACTCCAGCCGCTCTCATACGATGGCAGATCTTGAAGATAAGCCTCAGGCTGCGTGATGAACAGACGCGGCTCAGATGATCGCATAATTACAGAGTTGAGAAACGACACGTCCCAGAGGGCAGGCGTTACCATCTCTGCCGGTGTCAAAAACCGGAGGCGGGAGTCTTTGTGGATCTTGCGGAGCGGTACCCATGGTTGCTGCAGGCCCAAAAAGCGGCTCGTCTTATTGTCGAGGCTGCGCCGACGTGAAGCTGAACGTGTGCCGCCAGAAAGCTCGGTGAAGGCGGTACCGAATGCAGTATGGATCGCTGCCTGGACACTTCGTGCGTCTGACCCTCTGACAGAAATGGTTCGCACTAGGCCGCGGCTTTTGAGTCTGCTGTTGATAATACTGGTAGGACTACAGGCCTTTGCCATCAACCACGCGTAGTCATGCCCAGGATCGGCCCATTCTGCGCAGAAAGGCGATTGTGCTCTAAGTGTATGAGAGCTCATGGTGTTGGGCATCTGAGTCCATTCATCCAAGCTTGAAGGGCCATCGGACTTGAAATCCTGAAGCTCCACCCACACTCTCCTCAATGGAAAAGGCAGATACACGACTTCGATTTCCCATGCTTGAGTGAGTGTGGGAAGCTGTGACTGAAGCTGGAGGATCTGAGATTGCAACGTCTGAATCTGGCTAAAGATTTCGCCAGAATGGCCAGCTCGCGCGGTAGTCGTACTCGTAGCGACTGAAACAACGCTGTTGGTAGATTCGTCAAACGTCTGTCGGTCGGCGAGGCGACCTACAACACTGCCGTTATCATTAATGAGCCTTTCAACTTCCTCGAAGCGAACCTCAAGGTCGGTCACTCGAAGATCCGTGGCGTCATGCTTCTCATGACACTCATCGTGTCCGGCAGCGGAGAATGAAACATTTTCGAGTCTCTCGAGACGGTGTTCGTGACCTTGAACTGTATCCGATAGATGGCGAAACGTATCCCGGGAAGGTCCGGCAAAAACAGAATCCTCCTTTCGCACGCAGGGAGATAGAGCCCTCGGAGTGTCTGCACCATGATCACTGTGGACAACCATAGCGCTGGAGTCGCCTTTGGTAAATTGATCCTGTGGGGCAGAAGTGACGATATCCTGGAGTCTGTCCTTCCGTAGAGATTGAACTTTAGAAGTAGCAACACCACTAAGTGTTTGGAGGCCTTTTCCATAGAACGGACGAAGATAGCGGGCTTGGCTGGAAGATGTTGTCGAGCTGGGCTGAGACTGCATTAGGCATTGGGCTGGTATTGGTGGCAATGAAGTTGAACCATTTCTGGGTTGGGACTGTATAAAGTCGCCCCAGCTTAACGTATCCTGTAAAGTAGACTCCGGGCGCTGGCTAACATGATCCATACGATGGGGCCTTGGTTCCTCGGGCTTGCTCGGAGATATAGCCATGGCAGTATCCAGGTTCATGAAGTCCATTGTCGGGGGGTATCCGGCGGGCATACGAGACGACATATCCGGCAATTGTACCGGGCTAAGTGGTTCCCTGGACATCCTTGGTCTCTCATTCTCCTGGCGAGGCACATTGGTGGTGGGTGTGGGCGGGAGCGCAGGCACAGGCGCGGGTGCTGGAGCCTCGCTCGCGGCGCGTCCGTCATCGTGGAAGCAGGCGTGATGCGAGCACATGCACCAGAAGGAGTTATCAGATCCCAGGCCATCCGTATACGCCTTCCCGGCGGCAAAGCGACTCCAGAATCGACGGCATCCGCACTTCGCTCCATTGGCGCCAGGTGTTAAATCCACATAATTGCATGCTCCTCCAGGAAGTTGGACAGGGTTGCGCTGGGCAGCGCCATCGTTGTAGATATCGAAGAATGAGGAGCCCGGCAGAGGGGGGTCAAAAGGTGTTGTTGCCATTGGCGGCAGCAATGCTCATCGGGGAGGTCGAAGAAATATTCGGACGGCGATGGGATGGCGCGGGAGCTTGGATCCCGGTGAGCTGGGATGGGAGGTCGACGAAGTTGGTATCGTAGCTCGGTGTCGGTGTGATGAAGGAAGCTGATTGAAAAGAGACGAAGGAAATGCCTACGCGGCCCAAACCAGGGCCCAGCTGGGTCGCAATCCGAGAGACCTAGAACATTGCAGCTGCTATGGTAGTTAGCCCTCTATCCTCTGTCCAATAATGGGAGCTATGTCCTGGATTGAAGCTGGCACTCGCAAGCCGACTGGGGAAACCCTCAGGCCGTAACACGCACCCGCGACGGAATAGATGTATAACAAATCGGAAAGGGGGAAGTCGGATTCGCGAGAAGCTTCGTCTTATTTATATCTGCATGCGCCAGCTTGGTGAAGAATTGCGCGGATCGAGCAATGCAGCAGGCGGACGAGATGGCGAACGATTGAGTGGTGGGGGAGATGTTGTTGATAGAAAGTGAGGCGGTTACTGGATTGGGCAGCACAAGCACGGTCGAGGAACCTAGGCGCTGGTTGATGGGCGGATGGGCTAATCGAGGCGGAGGAAGTGGGAACCTGGGACAGCACTGGAAGGGAAATGCGCGACAAGTAATCGGGAGCGAGGGAGACGGGTAATTAGAAACGAGGCATGCGAAAAGGTGGAGAAGAGAAACAAGTTCAAGCAGCACGGCAAGCTTCGCTCAGGTTTACGAATACCGTTTGCTCGAGGTCACAGTGTATTAGCGAAGCGGGTAGGCTTATGCAGGTTGGCAGGAATGACTCGAAAAAAGGTGCAGGGATCTCTGATATCTCGACTGTTGTCCTAAGGCTGCTGTTTGATATCTGTTAAAATAAGGGAAACGCTCTGTGTATTCGTATAAGCCGTGGTGTGAATTGCGTTAAGATGGCGGCAACTTAAGCTGCGAAGCGGCATAACACTAAGTGACTAAGTACTGTAAGGTAGTGTAGGTATGTGTGTGTGTGGGTTGGTGTGCCTGATGTCGTAGGATTTCGCTTGCGTACTACGTACTCCTGTCTCTTGAGAAGTGATGTGGTGAGGTTTGCGTTAATGTACAAGTCTGAAGCTGCCTTAGCGAACTTGGAAAGCTGCCGTTCTGCTTGGACGCTTCTGCCGCGCAGTTTCTTAACCGGCCAGGCCTGTTGCAGGCCTCCATGGCACCGTGGGAACTTGCCCGGGAGACTACGGATGCCCACAGCAGGCGCGAGAGCAGGCCAGCAGACCAAGAAGCAGGGGGAAGAGAAAGCAGAAAAAAGAAAGATGCAAGGATCAGGAGTGATTGGATGGCGACGGCCAGAAACGCGTCTTCGTCTTGCTTGCCTGCCATGGGTTAAAGTGTTCAGCGTGAGGCCCCCGCCCGCGTATCCTTGCAAGCTCCACGTCCTCGGAGCCCCGATTGGCATTCAGCGGAAGCATCCCATTGGTTCAACGCCAACTTGGAGCGACTCGGGGCCCCCCCTTCTGTCCCTCCCATACCGCCATATGGAGTAGGTACTTTCACACCAACCTCTTTCCCACCGCAACTCTGCATGACCGGGTATCTTTGTATCTTCTAGAGTCGCGACTCCAATCTTTACAGCGTTTCTGATACCATCAACCAGGAGTCGTCTCTCTTCCCGAGACCTTCAGATCAGCCCCTCCCTAGTCCTGCTTCTTAGTTCCAAACAGCGTGCTCCACTGTAAAGAGCGCGGGACCACAACGAGCATTGAGCAAGGGGTATGCCATCGTGGAGGGGTAGGTCAAAGAAGCAACGATTAAGATGGCCGTTCCATTCCAGAGATGGAAGGACAGAATCCGAGCCATCATCGTTGGTTTGACGCGGTTGGATCGACTCTATACTAAAACTTCCTTTTTTTCTTCCCCAAACATTTCAGCACAGATCAAACTCTGGGGGACGGCGGCAAAGCACAGCAAAGAACGAAGCGAAGCACGCGGTTTTCCGCGTAGTTGATTGCGCACTTGATTCAAGCCTGACAGACGTAGTGGATGTAATGTACGTGAACGACACAGACGGACCGTGGGACAGACAGCTATACCCTGGAGTTTCCAGAGCCTGGTGTCATTTGTTTGATGGGCAGGAAAAACCAAGCACATAAGGACACGCTAGGCTGACGCTCAATGATGCTATCCATTCGCAAACCCGTGAGGCGTCCATCCGGGGTCCCGCACGGCGATCCCGCCCTTACGCGAGGCGCCCCGGATCAAATGACTGGCTTTCAGGCAAGAGCAGCATGTGGAAAATCGCCCGCCAGCCTTGTCCAAAAGATTCAAGTCGACGTTTGTCAAGGTTGTGCTGATCCCAGAGTCAAGCCTCGCCATGCGTCGTTGGCTGCAACTGAGTGTGAGCCCTTTTCTCCAAAGTACATGGTGAAGTGAACCCCAGGAAAGGAAACTGTGAACATGGCGTTGGGGACATGGGAGTCACAGCACTGCACCCATCTGCATCGCTGACTGGTTAAAGGTGGAGACTTTGACGAGCCTTGAGGGATATAATTCATTGTCGATCGTTCGTTTCGAGGAGTCGAGACGGGTGTTGTGGACTGCGAATGGTTTGTAGCAGGCTCACCTTCATCTTCCATCTACCTGCCTCGGACAGTGGCCTACTTTAGGTTGGTTGGTTAAGGTATTTGTCGGCTTAGTTGCCAAGTTCATCGTGTCACTCGACCCGTCCCGCTCGGAGCCAAGGCTCCACATATGCCGCCGCCTAGCCGGTCCACCGGCCAGAGTTCCGGAGGACTGGTTCGTTCCTTTCCCGGTACGTCTTTCTCTCCTTTTGAGGCAAGCGTCAATTCTAGGTCCATACCTCAGTGTACGCATCATCCACTGATAATATCATCAGATAACGAAGTCCATCAATCTGCAGTGATATCAGCCAGGTAAACAATTTGAGATGAACAGCCAAGATGTTTCAATTATGTAAACTCAACAATGTTTATATGATTTGTAGATGCTTAGTTCCTCTAAGTCCCTTACTCGTCATGATATGATATAATATGATATGCTAATGCTGTGCCCAATACCCGTCAAACAAGCGACAGTTCTCAATAACTCCCGCTGACCCTGATCGTAATACATCTATTGTAGACAGACGCCCGTTCATGGTCGGTCGCAGCCGGCCGCAGAGGGTAGAAATGAGGCGAATGACTCTACCCGGCTGTTGTTGATGCTCTCATAAACTCAGACTTCGCCCCAGCTGCCCATCGGACCCACCGAAGCGATGACTGATCCCGTTCCGATAGAACCACCAATATCCCAATAGTGCCGTGACGAAACACTGCTCCGTCTCGCCGATCGTCGTGTGCTTTGGCTCGCACAGCTGGAGGCGTGTCTCATGGCGGCGGGGCTAGATGGTGTCGTCGCCTTGAAGGTCCTCCGCTCTACCTGTCGGGCCCGGGAGACGAGCGGGTGATGCTGGCGCACCCGCGCGGCCTTAGCTGCTGTATCTGGCGTGCTTGAAGTGGCAAGGTGGGAAGTACCGGTTGTGAAAGTAGTGGAAGGCGTCGACCGCGAGCTGAAGCGGGATCGTAGGTACCTGAAGACGAGGTTGACGTCCAAGTCTTGCTCCCATTCCTCTTGGGTAAAAGTAGCAGGCAATGGGGTTGACTCATCCCTCGTCAAAGGCACGGGAGGATCCGACTGGGGCCGGGTAGCGGGGATATTGATGGGGCGCGCGTGTTGGACCATTGTTGGCTGGAATTCGGGCATCTTGGTCGATGCTTCTCGTACCACGGGAGCCATTGCCGTATCAGCGCTCGACTCTGGTATAGCTGGCAGGCCTGCGTAAGGAATAGGCATTTGCTGCATGCGAGTGTAAGTCGAGAAGGCACCAGGATGGTTGTGCGGCGAAAGCTGATTGACCATCAGGCCAAGCTCTTTTGCGACACGATCCAACGCCCGCAGTTGCCAAGATGAGTCATTGGACTGTTGAGTGGGTGTGTTGGATAAATCTGCGCCCGTCTTGGGAGTTGTTGACAAGTCATCGTCTGACGGCAGTTGCTCTCCGAGCAAGATTGAGAGTAACCTCTCGTCGATGCCCAGGTCGTTGAGGACCTTGTGGGTAATCCTGGCAAGCAGGCCCCGCTCATTGTCCTGGGTGTCGGTCGACTCGTAGTGCCAGTCCATACTGTCAGCGTCGTCTTCGTTTCCAATCACACTCAAGCTTGCAACATCCTCGGCCTTCTTTTCTTCTGTCGTCACCGTTGGTCTGACTGAGACCATGGACTGCCGCCGACGTCTGGTCTCCCTACTAATTTCCTCTAATAAGATGCGACTCTGCTCCAGTCGCCAAGCTTCGATTCTCTGCATCGTGTGTGTCTCTTGTTCCTGCTCTATTTCCATCTCAAGCTGGGCTAGCTCAAGACTCTCGCGGCGCCTTCGCACATGTCTGGGGTTGAATCTCTCAAATGCATAGAGCTGCTCCTGGACTTCAGGGTTATCTAGCCTGAACGAGCCCAGGCCATCATGTGTGGGGAGTACGGGGACACTTTGCGCCCCAGCAGCACCAGCAGAATGTGTGTAGAGGCTTGGTACCGTCCTGAATTCGGGGAGATGGCTGTCGAGGCTGTCGAGCTCAGCATCGTCCTCGACTGATTCTTCGTCGATGGCACTCGAGAGGACTCCCGACTGCCGGGACTCTGTGTCGCGGGCCGAGTGTAGGAACGTGTTGAGGCTACCTATGTCACTGAGTCTTGATCGACCCGGTGTGGGAAGTGACTCTTCCTCTTCGCTGAGATAGGAAGAAGCTGTCGTCGTGTCATCGGCTGGTTCGAAAAGTACCCACGAGTGGGAGGCATCGGTAGCAGCAGGATCTTGGATGTGGAGTTGAGGAACGTCGCGCTCCTCCTCTTGCACAGGACGGGCAGCACGCTGCTGCGACGGCCGCCGGGTAGGTTGATGGAAAGCCATAGTGTTTGTGTTGTTAGCAAGTCGCAGATCTTGCACAAACACAAGCTGAAGGGGTATGTAAGTAGTTGAGTTGTGTTCGTCCGATAAAGGATGGGCGAACAATCACGATAAGGCCCCCCCCAGTCGCGGTATCGCAGTGACGCCTCGATAACGGCGCCCCGTATTAACAGCGTGTTTAGTTCAGGTGTTGTATGTTTGTCGTTTGACAACGTCCCAAAGTCGGTGAACAGAAGGACTTCAAGGTCGAGGTCGATCAGGAATTCATAATAGGAAAGAGGTCAAAAAGTGGTCGGATACAGGCCACAGACAGGATATATGTGGCAGCAGTCTACTGGAACCAACAGCGGACAGGAAGGAAGGAAGAAAGCGGGATGGATGATAAGAAGAGGATAAGGGGGGGTGTGAGGGGTGGATCTCTCCTACTGGGCTACAGCCAGAAAGCAGAGGATGACGGTGGATGGGTCTGTCACTGATTAAGGCGTCACCGACTAAAAAGGGCGAGTGCGGGCCAAGTACCTCAGTACACAACACCTACCAGTTCGGTCATGTACCTTGCACCGCGCGCCGTTACAAGTAACCCCGAAGAAGTTCGCCAACTCGGCGGGACGGCGGGCCAGGCGCGGTGTTCTCAGACAACAAACTCAAGCCGAGGAGACACAGAGACATACAGAGAGCCTAAGGGAAAAAGCAGATTGGAGAAGCCACAAGTGTACGGCTACCTACGTTACTGGAGTCTGGAAGGGTTGGCCAGGCGGGTGAATGGCGCAGGGTCGGAGTGAAATGGGGTGTGGATGATGTGCTCGCGTGCGGCGGGCAAGGGATCCAAGGAGAAAACCACCACATCAACTCCATGGAACCTTTGACTTTGATCCATGACTCTGGGACATTCCGGTTGTCGGTTGTGCAGATAGGAGAAGAGGAAGAAGAAATAAACGCAAGGTGGGGATTGGAGAAGTACCCAAGTCCCAAGTTCCAACCGCTCAGCAAGCTTTGAGGAGGGGAATAGGTACAAGCTTTGGACTACCGGTTTTGATGCTCCGTCCTGATCTGAGGTAGTTTGTCTACTTAAAAGGGAAGGCCAGAGATCATCAAGACGTCCATCCGCCATGCTTCCCCCAGAGTGTCAGAATGCCTGAGCGCCCAAAAAGTGACAACCCACTCACCCACCTCATACATGGACAGACTTGTAAGCTGGGCTGATTTGACTGACGAGGTGCTGATGGCGTTAGGGCCCTCTTAGAGACTGGCTGGCTCGCCGTCTACGGGCTACGCGGAGGGTCTGCCACACCTTTTCCGTATGCAATAGTTCAGATGCGCCCTGAGCGGTGGACATTATGATTGATGAGACATGGCGGTAACACTCGAATGGAGGGGGTAGCTCTAAACTCTGTTTTGTTTTTTGCCCTGGTAAACGTAAGTTAGAGCGCTTCTGGAGCGGATACGGGCAAGACGGGATAGGGAGAGGTTAGGTTATGTTCGTGTCATTTCTCGGGGCATGTCGAAATCATACCGCCAGCTTCGCACGACGGTTGCAGATACGCCTAGCAGATGGAGCCAACATCATCCCAAGAACACCTTCCAAACTGGAGACTACGAATTATGGAGCCTTTTCTCCTTGGCCAGTTCTTCCTGTAGAATAGCATCTGTATCGTACGTAAAGCCACCGAGGGGTTGGTGTCACGTTGGTGGCTATCTTTTCCCGACCAACAAGCAGATCCATGCTTGCCATGATGCCCTCTTTGTCAGTCGCAGTCTACCTAGGAAATCCTATCGAAATGGAAGACAACCGCCCACCAGCTTATCACCGAGATCAATGCTCCTCCCAGCTCCGAGTCTACTTTGATATGCTAGGGCCCCATTCAGCATCGGAAGGGGGAAGGAAAAGGAAAGAAAAGTTGTCCAATGTGTCACCTATTCCACTCTGGATGCTCTGGAAACTGACTCTTTTCGCTCATTTTCGGGTAGTTGGCGTCCATCATGCCGACTTTCGGAGCAAGCTTGGGGAGGTTCCTCGAACCTCTCACGAGTCGTAAACTCTCAGGAGTCAGAAGGTCCCAAAGGTACTTTCCGGTCTCCTCAACCAAACAACCCGGGAGAGTCTAGAGCCCAGAAAGACATTTCAAATTTCGCGGACCGGTACCTACCTCCCTAATCCCAACGTCTCTCCAAGAAGTCTCACACCGAGCACCATCCGAAATCCCGATAACGTCATTTAGGTCACCTGGGATCTCGGTGGGACCTGATCGCCGCCCACACTGCACCACCACACCGTCCCCCTCCTGAGTCCTACTACTGAGAGACTTGGATTGTCGGCTCGACCGTCTGCTTGTTCCAGGTTCTCCGTTGGTCGGTGTCTGCACCCCAATCTCATTCCCGCCAACCAGCCCTTCGCCCCCAGATCTGATGTCGGCCTCTGACTGGCGTGCACCCGTCCCGTCGCCCTGCGCTTACACCTGCTGCTGCACCTCTGACAGGGCGCTGCTGTTCAGGCGGTTTGGCGGGCTGTTCCTGCACTGGCTCCCAATACTACGATACATAACCGCAGTTACGCAAGTAAGATGCTATTCTTGCGTACTTTGTCCATACGATGTATCCAGGACCTGTGTTCGTAGAATCTCAGCTCACGGTGTCTGATTCAGCCGTTGCGCTTACGAGATCACGGTCACTTTCCGGGTCCCCGGGAGAAAAGGGACAAGAATTTTTTTTTCTTATTTCCTTTTCTGCTGAGCATTTCTCAGCATGAATTACGTACTATTTGCCTCACAGAGGCTCCATTTCATACAGCATCAAACCTCGCCACTTTTTGAAAATTAGGGGGTGGTTCCCTCTCAGTGACTCCTGTCGGTGTCAAAACATCCTAGGCGAAGCTGAGCAGATGATGGTTGGAGGGGTTCGTCGGCGTGACCCAGTTGAGGCCATGCCCGCCGCCCTCGTGGTGTCACCCTCTGCTGCGGGTGATCCACGGGCTCTAAGTGTCTGGCACGGCATGTCACTTTGGAAACTTACCATTTCAGGTTGACATCATCTTTGGTTCAGCCTCACGCATCTTGGCTCTCTGCAGGTCTCAAAAAGATGGATGGTATCTGTTTTTATTTCCCGCTAGGCTCGATCATCAAGCGTCTTCTAAAGCCCAACTCATGAAGCTAGTACACAGTTGATAATTCCGTTTCCATTCGTCATGTAGCATAGAGGCATGATGTGTGAAGTGTCAATGATTGAATTCCTATCTAGAGTCTGCCGCGGCATGACTCTCATCATGTTGACATGCAACCACTTTAGACGCCAGCCCGTAGAAACCCAAATCCCAGAAGAAAGCCGAAACCACTAACTTAAGCCTCGGAGGCGAAAGCATCGGGGAAGCGCTTCATGTTCTGCTCGAGGGAGCCGTGGTTGGCAAGGAACTGAACGTAGGCACCATCGACCTTGACGCGGCCAGCAGCCTTCTTCTCGAGGTACTCCTCGCGGCGAAGGGGGGTGAAGCCCCAGTTCTTGGAGATAATGATTTTCTGGCGACCGGGGAACTTGTACTGGGAGCGGCGGAGGGCCTCAAGGGCAACGGCCTTGTCTGTTTTGTGTGTTAGTGACATCATTTTCCCGCTGGTCTCTGAAGGGAGGTGAAACGTACTGGAGTCACGAGTGCGGATGGACATGATGATCTGGCCAATGTTGACACGGGCGACAGTGCCGTTGGGCTTACCCCAGGCACCACGCATACCAGTCTGAAGTCTATCGGCACCGGCGCAAGACAACATCTTGTTGATACGGACGACGTGGAAGGGGTGGGCGCGGACACGGAGGTGGAAGGACTCCTTTCCGGCGGTCTTGACGAAGTACTTGTTGGCGCAAATGCGAGCGGCCTCGAGAGCCTCGGAACTCAGCTGCTCGTACTCGTTGGAGACCATGTGGATGCAGAGAGGGAAGTCATCGACAGTCGCCTTCTTGCGGCCAAGATCGAAGATGCGAATCTTGGGGTCGGGGACACCGCGGTTGAAGCGCGACTTGGGGTACGGCTGAAGAAATGAACAGTTAGTATGACGACCGAATTCTGGATATCTCCCAAGCTTGCGATAATCCCCTCCATCCCGCTTCATCAAGTGCGTCACTCCTTTCTTCGAAAATTCAGAGTAGCTGCCAGCTTCTCCACCAAAATGTCGCCTGTTCCTAAGCAGCACTTTGGTCCTCCTCTTTCGATGCGTGGGATTTCGTGGGATGTCGGAATTCGCGGGAGTCCAGGATTTGACGGAAGTCGCTCACCTTGTTCTTGCAGTACCGGTAGCAACGAGCGGGACGACGGGCCATTTTGACGGTATTGAGATCTCACGGGATCACTCGTTACTGCTATGTGTTGGTTAGTTGGTGGGTTGGGAATCGTCTCCAAAACCTGGGCGTCACTCACTTTTGAATAGGTTGCGGCGATTGCGATCAGACAAGGACAATACGATTGATTTCTCAGCAAAGCGGAATGAGCAGGTGGCCATGCCGGGATCCACTTTAGGGTTAAGAGCGCGGTGAATATACATCGCTGATTGGATGCGCCTTGCCGAAGTGACTCCCCGGCGTGTGGGGCTTACAAATCGAAAAAATAAACTCCAAAACTCCGCGATCTTTTTTTCCTCTGCGAACGACAACCAGCCTCAACGCCCAGCGACCACCAGACCTAACTACCCAGCCAATTCACCCGACAAATCATTCGCAATGGCTCCCGTTAAGAAGGCGAAGAAGGACCAGAACTCCATCAACAGGTATGCTGATTTGCATCCAGAACGTCGTGATTTGGCAATGGTCTAACCCCGTCATAGCAAGCTTGCTCTTGTTGTCAAGTCTGGTCGCATCGTGCTGGGATACAAGGAGACCCTCAAGACCCTCCGCACCGGCAAGGCCAAGCTCGTCCTCATCGCTGGCAACACTCCTCCTCTCCGCAAGTCTGAGCTCGAGTACTACGCCATGTTGAGCAAGGTCCCCGTCCACCACTTTGGTGGCACCAACGTAAGTAGTTCTCGCATCGAAGGGAGCCGGCACTGCCTCGCTCCCTGCCTTCTCTTGCTACCGATCTCGAAGACCTCTAGTCTCTTGGTCAACCCAGCGAAGAAGTCTCTCAGGCTTTGGAGGGTGAATAAAGCTAACTTGCTACCCCTCTTCAGATCGAGATGGGAACTGCCGTCGGAAAGCTCTTCCGCTGCGGTACCTTGGCCATCATCGATGCCGGTGACTCCGATATCCTCAGCGACCAGGTTGCTTAAGTGGATTGAGTCCGGTCTGGCTGGTAACGGCGTTGGGGAATATGGTCGAAGGAAAAGGAAAAATGCATCCCAGAATTCGGGATCGCGGCTTGGGATACGCCGCTATGATACCTCGGGATTGTCAAAAGGACATGACTTCATGACAGATCATAGGCACTTTGAATCAAAAAGAACACGCCTGTTACTCAGCCATTTTACGATGCCCTTTGGTGTTTTTGGGCTACGATGATTGTTGAACACCGAATAACAACCAAACGGGTATACTTTAACATGAAGAAATCTGGGAAGGTGAGGTGCACTGTGCCATGCTAGCCCCAGTAGCAATATGGCAGCCAAAGGCGAGGCAGTAGCTAGCCGCCATTGACTTAGGAAGGAATTCCTCGCTGCTGTCGAGTGATTCTTTACTTCGATATCACACCTCAATCCGGCCTCGGCGCCAGGGACTTGACCATTATAAAGTTGGTTACCTGTCCCGTCATCCCTGTGCTTGGAATGTAAGCAGCATCTGGTTGTCGAGTCTGTCGAGCCCAATGCCTGCCATTTTACCGGCTCATGGTCGGGAAATTGGCCAGAGGTCTGACAGGGCTTCTAAGCCTTGAACCTGAATCTGGAAGGCCGTCAGAAGTTTTGCATTGATGGCAACATAAGAATAATTTCACGGTTCCCACCACGGTGAGTTCTAGCCGGTCCCGTGCAGAGTGCCGTCCAATGACTCGATGGGATCCCTGGGTACAAAGACGGGCCGAGCCCACTAACATCGACGGGCTCCGCATTCTGACTGCTCACCACGGGGAGAATAGGGGTGCAGGGTGCGCGAGACCCCTACCCACTGCGTGTGCTTGCTAAGACAGCTTGGTGGCTTTCTACTACTGACAAGTACCTGACTGCCGGTGCTCCTGACAGGTAACCAGCAGACGGCCGGAGTACAGACAGCGAACGTGACCAAGAGCTACTCACCAAGGGCAATGCCTGGCTGTCTGGACAGCGAAGGAGGGTGTTTCAGTCGAGGGCCAGAAAGCATTGTGATCCTATTCGTTCATAACGGTTCTTGCGGTCTATGTGTTATTATTATTGAGAGCGCGATGGGATGGTATTACTAAAGTGTATTCGATCTATAAACGTACTTGGGAGTCCTCAATTTCATACATACCGGCCATCTAGAAACCGAGGAACCCAAGAATCCGGAAAGAAATCATACATCAAAGAAGGTTATCATTCATCCCATCTAAACCAAAGACGAGACGGCGTCTGCAGCATCTCATTCGCAGCGCTGGCCACTGCCTGACACTGCCGTCATCGCCCGCCATCCACCCAAGCTGCGAGCACCGAGTGACCAAGAGAAGGGACTGAAACGAGAGTTACCTCGGACGCATCCCAACGAGTGTAGTCTCAGCTCAGCGCAACGCAACGCAATACGGGACCGAACAAGAGACTGAAGGGCAAGAAAGGGATTCATCGAAAATAGCACGCCAGAGAAAGTTTCCGTTGCCTGACCTACCACACTATAAGTTACGCCGTCAAGAAGGTGTCAAACCACCCAAGAGTTCCACGGTGACCTACCCGCACACTTCCTCCAGGTACCTACGGATAGGCTTTGCTACCTTAGATGACGGTCAGTCTTCAGAGGCGTTCGCAGGTAAAGTTAAGTTAGTGCGTCCACGGCATTCCCGTCTTTTGCAGTCTACACTCTGCAGGGCGCTCAAGCAACAAGCAACGCAACCCGGCGAAAACGTTTAGTGGCGCCGGGGTTGGAAGGGTGAAGAGCATTGTTCTCGTTCCATTCCTCGTTTCCTGGTTGGCCCACGTCTTCCCCTTCCTGCACGGGCTAGCGAATTAGACCCCCTGGAGCAGCCCCGAAATATCGGAAATTCACTGCAACCTGTGGACTGGACAACCGACACCGACACCGACACTCGCTGCACTTTCCCCTGAAAGAAGAGAGGAACCCAACCTAAGTGTCTACTGTGTACTTGGGAATACAAAGTACTTGTCTGAGAGGCACTTCCACTTCCTGCTGGGCTGACACCGTCTGACTTAAGCTTGCAAAGCTGCTGCTGCTGCACACCCTCCCGTTCTGCACCGCACTCCTATTTGGCTACTATTTGCCTTTCGCATATCTGGGGAGCCCAACGATCGACAACTTTCCCGCTGTTGTGTGTTCCGCGTCACCTGTTCCAAGAATAAGCAACTACATACATTTGGTGAGATAGCCTCTTCTCCCTGGAACGGAACATCGTCACTACAGAAATAACTTTCCGCACTGCCCTTGACCGCCAACTCTCTTTTTTTTTTTTTTTTTCCCTCTCCTCTCGACGAGTCTCCCCGCTTACCTCCGTTTCCCCAGGTAACCCTCCGCTGCGCACTACAACAACAATCATCGCCACAACAAGCCCTCACCGCGATACCATGTCAGCTGCCACAGCAAAGAAACCGCCCGCTGCGGGCGTCGGTCGCGTTTCCTCGACAGATTCTGCATCAACCCCTTCTGCTTCTCCTGCGAGAACGCCAACGCGATCCTCCACGCCCACGGCTGCTTCTGCTGCGCGCAGAGCACCAGCTCGCTCAGGAACTCCCGTTTCCGCTCGTGCAGCTGCAACAAGACGGGATTCTGTCCTGAGCAACGGCAATGGCAATGGCAGTTCTGAGGCCGAGGAGGCTGCCAGAGCCGAGACCCTTGCGCTGTTGGACGACCTCAAGGAACGCCTTTCCAAGGCCGAGATCTCTTCTGATCAGTACAGGAAACAGGTCGAAGTGCTGCAGACGAGATTGGACGACGCAATCAAGGAGTCTTCCAAGCTGGAGGAGAAGGTGCATGAGACGGAAGAGCAGATTGAGACGCTGCGAAATGAGAAGAGAGATGCCGCCAAGAAGATGCGTGAGATGGAAGCAATCTACGAGGCCGAGCGAAGCTCCATGACCAAGGAAAAGGAAGAAATGTCCAACAGAGAGGAGGAGATGCAGACCATCATCCAAAGACTGAAGGACAACTTGTCGCAGCGGAATGACGAGGAGGGCCGTCCTTCGAGGCAATGCAAGTTTTACCCTGTCAAGCCAGAAAGCCCAAAGCTAACAGTCCTCCAGCTGCAGCAACATCTCCCAACGTTGACAACGGCAGTTTCGCCCCTCCTTCGTCCCTCAACCGCAGCGACTCACGGAACAACTCGAAGCTTTTGCTCCAGAAGGATAAGCTGATCGAATCTCTGCGGCTCGAACTTGCCGAGGCCCAAATCAAGCTGGTCGAGTCTGAGAACCAGGGTGGCGGCAGACTGCAGGAAGTCGAACGCCTGCTGATGGAAGCCCGCATGGCCAACGCCCGCCTCATGGAAGATAATGAAAGCTACCAACTGCTTCTTCAGGAAAAGACGCTCAATGGCGATTTCTCTAAGAATGATTTCAGCTACATGGGTGTTTCCGCCAACCAGGATGCGCTCAACGCGCTGGAGGGCCGGTCCGGAGGCGCAAGCTTGGCAGATGAGCTGTCCGAGGATGCATCAGATGCCGGTGGTAACGACAACGAGCATGCCCGCCGCCTCGAATCGGAGCTCAAGTCCATGAAGGACCAGAATAAGGCGTTGACCCTCTACATCAACAAGATCATTGAGAGGCTCCTGCAGCATCAGGATTTCGAGCACATCTTGGATACATCCACCGAGATCAAGCCGGCTGCAAACACCAACAAAGATCTCCCCGCTCCGCCGAAGGAGGGCGCTTCCGGAGCGTCGCTACTGCAACGAGCCAAGACCATGGCCGTCGGCCCGAACAAGCCCAAACAAAGGCCCATGTCTTACATGCCATCGGCCCAGCCAGCTAACTCGGCACATACGGACCCAGAGACGGCGCCTCGCATTCCTATCGGGAATATGACCCGTTCCTCCAGCACCCGCCGAGCGCGCCCGATGAGCGAGCAGTTCACTGGTGTCAACCTCGTCAACCAGATGTATCGGGGACCGGATGGACCTATTTCCCCGCCCCTCGGCTCCCCTCGTACTCCGCGAACGTCGCAGACCTTCTTCGGTGGCAACCCCAACGCGGCTGCACGGGCACCCAGCGGCCAGCAAGCACCCACAGCAGGTAACTTCCCTGGCATGCGCAGCGAGACCTCGAGCACCAGCGGCGACTCGAACGATCTGACGGGTACGCCTCCCTCGCAATCCCCTCCGCGGTCTCACCACGAGAAGCAGACCACCTTCGCTGGCAACAAGCCTCGTCCTCTACGCCTGGTGCAGGAGAACAACGAGGCCAAGCAAGAGAACAACAAGCGATCCAGCTGGATGGGCTGGGCCTCCGGCTGGGGCAAGAAGGAAGAGGGCGCCGCTGCCCCCGGGTCCAACGAAGCCATCCCCGAGTAATCGGCACATACTGACGCCGTTATGTTTATGACCTCCTTCTTTGCTTTGCATCGCATAGATTTCTTCCCTCTTATCCAACTTATCTTAGTACTGGACTTTGGCATTGTTGGATGAGAAAAGCAAAAAAAAGATACAAGACGGGATACCCCCTGATCTGCGCTGCTTGGTTTTCTCTATCCACACGGGGTCTCGGTTGGCATTTGCGGGTAGTGTACGAACGAAACATTGGGTCTGGAGGCGCTGTCCATTTTGTGGATATTATTGTTTGGCTTCTTTCCTCTTCTTATGGCTATATGTTTATGCCTCTTTATATTTTGGGTTCTAAACACTACACTATATCTACCCTTCAGTTTTCACAGAGGAAATGAGGCAGGCAGGTTCATTTTGTATGGACTGCAGGAGATGTGGATGGTTGAGGTGGAGAGGGGAGCTTCCCTGGCGGTGTTTTGCTTCTTCTTCGATCATGAACAGGCAGCATTACCTTGAATGGGTGCTGGAAACTTGATGACAAGCGTCTGCTACTACGATATGGCTTTACGGATGTATGAGTCCTTTTGGCTGTGGCCGGGCTAGATGCAATGTTGGATAGATACATGAGTAATGCTAAGATGGCTTGACGTTAGTTAGACTTTTGTTCCTCGTCTCTCGTAATATTTGTGATGTCGTGACTTGGTATGTCCAGTGAATGTTTCGTCCAGCCTGAATGCCTGGGCCAGGGTGTATGATTTGTGAGATTTTTGACCCGCGACAAGGCCTAGCTGTCCAAGAGGTGTTTTATAAGGAGCATCTTCCGTCATGCCCAAGGTTGAAGATGGCATGAAAAATTTTGTCGATGGTAAATAGTCATTCAACCCTCATGAAGGCTCAACCTCTCTCTCTCCATACTCTTCCAGGAAACACCCCTTGCTCGGCCACTTTCTTTCTCTTCAGAATTCACATCAACTGTGATCCCATCTATCTTGTCTGTCTTCATCCGTCAGGCTGTCCGACTACACACATTCATAGACACAACTTCTTTCTGGAAACCAACTCGACAGGGCCTTTGGTAGTCGAATGATACGGAGTAGGGTACCGACCCCTTTCTTCCCGCCTTGGTGCGTTGCCAGCCCGTTGAACAAAATAAACATGCTTCGTCTTCGCTCAGCCGGATACTCTATTGCGGAAATCCGGGGGAGCATAGAAACACTCCATCCAGGCTGCTTCCAACTGTTTATTTCCATAGGAACGTAACCATTGCTTACAGGTGAGCGGTCTAGACTTTTCACACTACGGTGATCTCATCTTCACACTTTGTTACTTCTGTTCCGATTCACTGACACTAGGGCTCGATGTTGTAATCTGTAAGGTCTTTTCTCATTCGATTCTTTATTCATGTGGTTTCAGCGCTGTCCAAGCGACTACAACCGGCTGCTGCCGCTGCCGACAAAGGCGTCAAGCTTCTTCTGGTCGTAGACGTCCGCCTCGACCAGTTTCTCCCACTTCTATTAATTTACATTGGTTAGTAGAAGCTACTACACAGTCTTTCTCATACATGGTGCAGTATAGGAGTCGCCTGCTCTGTGAGGAAGAGATGGAATGATGGGGTTTTCGAAAGGAACAGCAAAAACGCACCTTGTCTCCTGAGACCTTGATGAGGGTGGGCAGATTAGTCACGTTGAAGGGCGCCTGTCTCCACGGGTTCTCCTTTGTTCTCCATCTGTCATGAAAGTAATCATCAGCAAAAAAAATGGCATTTTCAACGACCCTTTTTGCGGGAATGATTCCCGCAGATGATATTCAATATGAGAAAAAAAGTGGTAGTTTTGTTCATGCGACTAGTACACACGAAGAATGGGGGAATCAAGGTGCCCGGGGTAAGTCCAACTCACTCATCGGGCAGCCCCGCGTACACGACCCGAACGGTCTCTTCGCCGCCGCCGAACTTCTTCTCAATGTACGGCTCCGCAGCGGTGCAGTCGCCGCACCACGACCTTCCGTTGCGATGCGAGGCGTAGACGACGAGAAACGCCGGCTTGGTCTCGCTGGCCTCGGCCACAAGAGCCGCGGCGACGGCCGAGGCGGGCTCCTTTGTGGTGATGACGGGCATGGTTTTGTCTCTCTCTCTCTCTCTCTCTCTCTCTCTGTGTGTGTGTGTGTGTGTGTGTGTGTGTGTGTGTGTGTGTTGTTTTTATCAGGCTGAGAGTTTATGCTTAATACAGGCGAGTATTTAGTTCAAAGTGGACAGAAACAAAATGACTCGATTGCTGTCATATGACTTGGGGGGAAAGGCAGCGAATGGCATAATACACTCAATAGTTTGCGTTATTTCGCGGAGTGTTCATGAACACACAAGATGGCATGTCCCGAAGCTTATCCGACTGCCTCACAAAAATTTGCCCTTCTTGAGCCTGGCAAGAAATCACCGACGCCTCTCTTGTGAAGGGGGAAAAAAATGGGCACTGTTAATTACCGACTCTGGCTATAATGAGAGTTGATGATGGACGTAAGTAAGCCTTCGCATTTGCAAAGCTGAAAATTCGCCAGCCCGCTTGAGTATAAGAAAGACGGCAACCCTGCAACACAAAGTCTAGTAAAAACCACTGACCTGTACGAACATTGTCCAGGAGTTCAAATGACTGAACAACTCGCTCTATCGACAGAGAGTAAAAAGGGAATATGACAACTGTGAGATTCGAACTCACGCCTCTTTCGAGACCAGAATGCTCCCTGGTACCAGGGAAGACGTAGGCTGATTTTAGACAGCCCGTTATCTTGAGTCTGGCGCCTTAGACCGCTCGGCCAAGTTGCCCGTTTCCGAATCACTCGCAGGATCTCGAGTGGATCAGATGTGGATACCAGTTTACGGTGCAGAGGAGCCTCAATAACCCTCTTTCTTCTGTGAGTCTTTGTGCCATCGTGACCCCCTCTCCTCTGTTCCCTTTCCCCCCCTCCATCTCCACCGGGAAATAATTCTGCCTTGGTCGGTCTGGCACATTCATCACCGGGTGCCCTGTACTGAGAGAGCCGGGTTCCATAGCATGTACCATACTCCGCACCCTGCACACCCCGTACGAATAATCCGAGGGCCATACACAAAAAAGCAAACAAGAGATATGCACAAAAAAAAAGCAGAGATAGAGGGTTGCGGTGGGCCCGGCCCGCCTCCGATCGGAGAGGTTAACTCGCAGGGCGCCCGGGCATCGACCCCTCCTGAACACCCCCCCCCCCACGTTGCTTGGGGGATCTGTTTACTTTAACCCACAGATCGTCCCCTTGTGATGTAAAGGCGGTCAGGGGAAAGCCCTCGTCCTTTTGATGAGCTGCCAGCTGGCAGGGTCATGCGAGATGCACACAAACATGTTTCGGGATGGGGCCCTGGGTGCATGGTTGCGGAGGGGAGTCTGTTTACCTATTCTCAGGTCTACAGGCTGGCCAGTGGCCAAACAACTGAGGCTCTGCCCATGTCATGATTGTCAATATGTGTGGGCCTCGTGAGACGGAGCAAATCGTCAGGCATACTCTATGGCAAATGAATGCCCAGTCTCAGGAGAGCTAGTATCGGCATTCTCTAGCTGTCTACCTAGCTCTGGGCTACCTTATCCATCGCAAACCTCGCCAAGACTGCACAACCTCCATGTCAAAACTGACTTTCTTGTTTTCGTCGCGCACCTCTGTGAGCGGTCTTCTGATCTCCTCTGTTGGTCGTCAAGTTTCGTTACAATTACAACAGCGTAGTTGCTACTTTTCCCTTTCTAATGAACCCAAGAGCTGAAAAAGGCCGTTGCAAAGAAGATTCCCATACTGATAAAGAAAGCAACGCAAAACCCAAATGTCCTAATCCTTGCCCCATATGAAGAACGGTCCTGTGCCTGAATGAGTGCATTTCGCTGTCCTGTCCTGTCCCGTGATTTGCTGTGCCGAGGAATGGCATGTGGTCCACCAAAGTCGTGGTCTGGCTGGATGAAGAGAATCAAACGCAAGAAACAATAGCTGCGTGAAAACGCGAGCTGGAGATGGAAGAGTCATCGTGATCAACGATGCTCTCAATAAGAAAAGTATATACAGTTCGCTTTTGGCTGTCTTTGTCCCTAAGCATTTGTTGCTGGAAAGCCTCGCTCAACGCCGCTTTTCCCCCTGAAATACTATGCTATGCCATGCACGCTCAATATACAGAACAAGTTGACAAAGAAAATGATCGAATGTGCCGACTTCCAGTGAGGGAGATACCCTACGGTTCAAGACCAGGTACTTCTCCAGGGAGTGTTGTGTTTGGTCGGAGAGAGGGGTCGTTAGCCGAGTTTGGCTTGACTGTTGTTCTGCCAGAGATTGGTGCGCTTCTGACCCGCTGGCTCAACGGTAAAGAATAACGGACGACACCTTTGACGATCAAGTCGAACTCATCCTGGATGATACGACCCCATCGCTCAGAACCTCCAGCAGAGTGGTTGCCTGGAAGATGGAGTCTCATGGTGCCCGTCGATGCCGATACACCCTTATTGAAGAAAGAACCCTCAAAAGATAGCGGGCTATCAAACTCCATAATGGTTCCGAGTCGCATGTTTGGAGCATTGTCTTCGTCTGGTGGATCGTCGGGGGGATCATCTCGAATATGCATGTCTGGGTCTTCCAACTCCCCTTCATGTGGCCGCTTCCACCAGTCAAAGTCGGTGCCCGCGTGAGGCGACTTTGCAAATATCTCCAGATTCGCCTGATCGATAGAGACAACCACGATGTTGGGGTTGTGGGCTTTGACAGTCAGGTCGAACATCAATTCTGGATCACTAGCCAAGACGTTCTTGACAGAGACCAACTGAATGTCTGTCAGCGGCTGCGAGGTTGCGAACATGAAGCCGATTGCGCCAGTAATGACGAGAAGCAACATCATGGTGACAACCAAACAAGCTGCGAATCGATTCAGATAGGATGGTTGTTGCCTGTACGCCTGTGATTCGAGGTTCCGCAGATTTGCAGGTTGACGTCTGCTCCTCCTGGAAGATCTGACTGTAGACGAAATCAATGGGGTGCGCTCGTCGTCAGCGCCAGTGGTCGTAGTATCGTCGGCTGCATCATAACGAGCCATCTGAATCGACGATCGCTTTCCGAGCGCGTGAGGTCCACCTCTAGCGGAGCTCGCAACCCTAGGACTAGGAGGGCCGGATGACTGTCTCGAGGTGTTGCCCGAGAGCTTAGACCGAGCCGCATTTGGAAAGAGTGATTCGTTGTCGAAAAGTGAGGGGTGTGAGTTCCCTGGCTGTCGCCCCCAGCGACCAAAGTGATTGTGGTGGTGATGCCTACTCGTACCTCTGCCCGATCCTGGGCCCACACTCCTGCCGCTGCCCTTACCATCTTCATCGACGCCAAGGCTCTCTGCTCCATTGCTGTTAAACGTGTTGACGAACTTCATGCTCTTTTTCAGCCCGACGGCTGCGGCGGCGGCGCCGTTGCCCTGTAGAGCCTCGTGAATTGAGCGCATCCCCATACCGCCAGGTCTGTCGGCCTGGCTAATCATCGAAGTAGCGCTAGGTGTCCGCGAGTGAAATCTGCGTCTGTCCCCGACATCCGGAGGGTTACTATCGTAAACGAATGTTTCTTCTGAGTCTGACGTATTCGCCTCGTCAACGGCGCTGGCCACTTTAGCCTCAAAAATATCTGCTTTCGACGATGCTGATTCAAGTCTAGTCAGTAAACTGCTCATAAATGGTATATTCCGTATAACGGGTAAGCTGCAAAGGGCAATCCAGATACGATATCGAAACTGCCGCGGAGTGCGGACAATTTCTGCTCGCGGTCCCGAAAACGTTGTTTCAAGCGGCGACAAAGCATCAGTTGCTGCAGACACTGATCGCAGACTGTGCTGGTGATGCCGAAGCGTCCTAGAGGAGTACAAAATTGAATCTGGTGTCTCACCGTTGCCAGAGTTGACCGTGGGTTGCTTCCGGCTCGTCTTCTTCTTGTCTTTCTTGGGCCTAATCGTCTCGGTACTTGGCTTCGCCCTGAGTGTGCCGCTGCTGACTTCCAATTTAGAAGCAGGTGCCAATGCCACCTGGGGAATAGATGACACCGTTTCCGTCTCGACTATGAGAGAAGATCCTTCTCCCGTTGCCTTGCTCTTGCCTTGCTTGTTGGACAGCACACTAGACTGTCGCGTAACCGTCGGGGCAGGAGCGGAGCTCTGCGATCGCACTCTGAGTGCTCCGTTGTCGCCCATGTTGTCGTGAGCCTGGAGGGCTCCCCTGCTTAGGCGAATGGTGCGATTGTTGTCCACTTGCGTCGCCAGACTTTCGGCACTCACAGCAGCCTCGTGGGCCAACTTCTCGTTGACCTGCTCCAGCGTAGAGTCCATTTGCCCTGGCGAATTCGGCAAACTTACTTCCTGTACTGTTTCCAAAGTCGAGCCGTTTACGGTTACTGGGGTTCGCACGCCAGATGGTAGTTGTGAGTCGTCGGTTTCGCTCTCTGACATGGAAGGGAGGGGGTCCTGTTGTGGGGTTGGAAAGGCTTTCGTGAGATTTACCCTCGGGGCTTCCTGCTCGCCTTTTCGTGCAGTAGGCGAAATGTGAGGCTTATTGAGCTGAGGAGGTGGCGAGCGCAAGCGAGGCGACACAGGCCAGCGAGGGCTGTCTCTCGTTTGAGCTACCTCAGTGGTGAGGGGTGCCTTCTGGGGATTGATAGATTTAAGGAAGGATTCTTGGGAATTCGGTAGTAAAGTAGGAGTTGTCGCTGCGGACAGTGTCCTGGACGAAGTCGCTGGTCCTGGGATATTGGTATTGGACCTGGGTGTCCGTACTGCAGCCAAGTCCTGTTGGCTGCTCTTGCGCGATCTCAGGCCGGGCGTAGATGCCGATTTGGGCGCGTGAACGGGCTTCTGTGCCTTTCGTGACGGTGAGGTGTCGCGGGAGTTGTATGGTGATGGTGTTACAGAGGTTGTGGTGGAGGATTGTTTAGAATGCGGTTGGGTCTCGGCGGCGTTGTGTGAGGGAGTAATGATGCTCGTCTCTGTGTGTTCTATGCGTGACTGGCTTGCGTCAGAGGACCCGTTTGTGGTGCTGAATGTCTTTTCCATGGCCGAGGATTTTCAAGTGAGACAGCAAAGGGAATGGAGCCTCGTCTAGTCCTCATACCAATCGAATGTGGGTATTGTTAACTCGGGAGCCGGCAATCGTAGGTCGGAAGCAGGCCTATCATGATGTTCGACAATGCGACGTAGGATAGGACGGATTTCTGGGTGGAAGGTTGGGACCCTATCGGGAATCTGGAGATATCGTCTGAGTGGTTGTTGTGTTGCTTTGGAGCCGATTTGAGGCAAGACGAATGCGCGGTCGTGTCTAGGTTTCGTGGTTGACGGGGTGCTAAGCTACTGGCGATTGGGCTGCTGTGGAGCTGTTTGACAGGAACACAAGAGTGAGAGTGATTCGCAGAATGTTTCCTGGTAGAAAAGAATACGGGTTGACAACGAAGAGTAAGAAGCTCTAAATGAGGGGATGGGGGGGGGGGCCAAGTGTGGTGGTGTAAGTTGAGAAGAGGAGTGCGTGGTGTGTCTGATGTAAAAGACGAAGACGAAGACGGCTGGAGGTGGTGGTGGAGGTGGTGGTGGAGGAGGTTGTGGGAGACCAGACGGGAATGAGGTCAGTAAGGTCAGTCAGTGCAAACCTAAGGTAAGCCAAAATTTGCTGGGTGCGCTGGCACTGGTGGATGGATGGATGGATGGCGTCGGTGCTGGTGAGGAAGGCACTTGTTGGTACTGGCAACTGGGTGATTGGGGATTTGGGGGGGGCCTGGGCTTTGGAAGAGAGAAGGTCGGTCGGGTGGTGTGTGCTGGGATGGACCGGTCGGTAAGGAGCGGGCTCTTAGCGTGTGACGCCTACGACCTGCCCAGCGAGAGAGTCTCAGAGAGACCTCAGCGGCCCAAGGTTGGGTGAGAAAGCACCTGCCGGAAAGTAGTGCCTTGTTTGCAAGGGGAGCAGGGAAGGCAAGGTACCTAGGTACATGGCTCGTGATGCGGTCGGTACGTACTGGTAAGTAGCCAGCCACCCGTGAGGACCCATGCGCCTTGTTGTTGCCGGGGGCCGGCCGCAGTCATCAAAAGGGCAGGTACGAGGATACATCTGCGACTACTTGATACGAAGTATCCGGCTCGCCCTGCTCTGGCTGCTCTGGGGCGTATTCTGCTGGTACCTATCCGTACTTCAGGTATGGTTCTCCAGAAGGCAGATGCTGCCGCTGCCGTCACTCGCTCCGCCGGAATTGAAGAGAGTTGATATTCCCTCCGATGATTATCCTCTACTACTGGACTCTCTCGCATGGTCCTAGCACAGGGCCCAGATGCCATCGAGATTTCCTTGAACCTACCTCCTTACGCAGTAAGCGTAAACGAGTATTGTGTACTGCTGCTTCCCATGCAGTCGAGCCGAGTTGTATAGACACAATCCTACGTATCCAATATATCCATCATACACACACCTTTGGTATCAAAACATGCCCTGGAGCTGGGCGGACCAACCACGAGGCAGGGTGTCTTCGAAAGGAACGGCACGGATGTGAAGCAAACAACCGTTTTGACAGAGGCCCATCAGAAAGGCTGCCCTATCATCGATTCTGTGGGCGAGGTGACAAAGACATGGCAGGGCAACGAGTAAGGAGCAGCAAGACAAGTGACAACCAAGAAACCCAAAATGAAAAGGTTAGGGAGAGGAAAAAAAAATCGAAAAAGCAAAATTGTAATGGCACCGATTCATGAAGGGAAGGGCGACCCTGATACGCTGCCCCTAGGCTCCTTTGACTGCTTGATGTCTCTTGTTAGCACTCGATATCGCTTCCGTCTCCCTCCATTCCTCGTCTTTGTGTGCGTCTCTACCTTTCCTACCTCTGTAATGCTTTGCACGAAATTTTTCCCTCGCCTCCCAGCTCCATCCTGGCATAGAAATGTTTCCGCTCAACTTCGGCGCCTCTTGGAGAGCGTAAGGGCCAACGGAGACATGGACAGGTCTAGGTCTGAGGGAGCTTGGTGCTCGAGGCACCGCGGAAGCGTTCCTGAAAGTCCGCAGCAATCAGAAGCTTCGGTCTGGGACCCATCAGAACAAGTCAACAACGAAGCCTTTCCCGTCTCAGCCGATTCTGTCTTTTTCGGTTCGTCGTGCGGTGTGCCGTGGGCAGAAAGGCTCAAGCCATGTGCTCGACGTATCGTCTTGTCCAGTCCAGTCCAGTCCTGCCGGGTAATGGATTGCGTTTACGGGTTACGGTGAGTGGCATCCTGGGCTTCTCCTCCTCTTCTCCTCCTCCTCTCCTCTCCTCCGCTGAACAGAAAAATCGGATCTCTGGAGACTGGAGACTGGAGAGGGGCGGCGCAGCGGACGGATTCCTTCAGCAGCCAACGCGAGAAATGGACCCGATTCTGCTGCAGGTCCCAGCATAGCGTCGCACAGGGCGAAAGGCGGAAGGCCCGGCGGGCGAAGGAAAGGAATATTGCGACTGCCAACTGACGCTGGACACTGGACACTGGACTCTGGGAGACTGCAACTGCGAAGAGGGGGCAGAAAAAAAAAGAGGGGAGAAAAACAGGTACCTTGGTCCTTGGGTCTCCAGTCTCCTCCTCCAGGTGCCAGGCCAAGCCGGTGCCAGGCACAACGTCAACACCGCTGCACCAGTGACCAGCATGAGGTGCCCATTGCCCAACCTCGGAGTTTGCAACAGGGCAGTCGTGGCCGGCCCACGGTACGTACCTGTCTACCTTGCTTTGCATTCCGACGACACGGAGTGACCTTCCCGGGCGAATACTTCAGAAGTTCTAGGTACATTCCTTTGTGGCCGCTAGACATGGACCACTCTGGCGGGGGAGGAGTCCCGTCTTCCAGGATCCTTGGAGGTACAAGAGGAGGCACAGATGCACAGGTACAAAGGAAAGCACCTTTTTTGCCCTTGGTCCTCATGTCTTTTTCCATCATGTACGTGGGCAGCTGGTGCTGGGTTCTGCCTCACTTCCTCTACGGAGTACTACCTAGGTAAGAATGTAGTCAGTAGAGTTCTTTCTCCCTCCAACAAATTGCTTGGGCTTGGGCCGAATAAGTTTAGGAAGTTAGGAGATACTGCGACCAGCAAACCCCCTGAAACAACGCGGAATGCCTCAGACCGCAATTCTTTCCCGGATACTTTTCTCCATATTACCATTTTCACAAGAATCCTGCCATCCACTCACTCTATGTACCCGTACTCCGTAGTGAGTCTGCTCGCTAGGCTGTGGGCAAGAGTGGATGTCAAATGCAGCCCAAGTCTCTGGCCCACGACGCCCAAATTCGCCCTTCCGCAATCTGGAATTTTTCTGGATGCAACTTTCATCGTCGGCCCCCCTTGCCCTCCCCCGGGCCCCAGGCAAGGCAAAGCCAGGACACACGGCGCAGCTGGTCTCCATCCAGGAATCCACCCCTCTTGCTTTTGCCTTGGGCGTTCCCCCCCCCCCCTTCTCTCCCATGAGTCCCATCGTCCTTTCTGTTGCACCGGCGGCCTGTCACCGACCCCCCGGGAGCCATCACCGCTGATTAGAATCGGGCATCGTGGGACCTCGGGACAACTTCCTTCCAATGAAAGCCCCTGGTCCTCTTCAGACTTCTTGTCACCATCCCCTGTTCCCAGGCAGAAGAATCCGGCTTCTGCGAAATACACTATTCGTACGGATACAAAGTTACAAACTCAATGGCTGCCATCGACTACTCCGTACCGTCCACAAAGTACATACACTGCCACTAGGCCCTTTCTTCCCTATCCGCAATCAGACTCGGCTTCTCGAGTCTTCCATCTTGGCTGATGTCGGCTGCTGTGGACGCAGTCTCCAGGGCCAAGGGTCGCAAGTGCTTTAGTCAGGAACTGGGGGACCGGGACCACGGCCGGGACCTGCAGTCTGGCGCATCTTTTGCTTCAAAATTTGCCATTTCCAATATTCGGGTACCAAGTCCAAGGCGGAAGAACCCAGTGGTATTCAGCAAATTCCTAATAAGTCGTTTGATTGCCGCCATTTCGCTACCACACAACCTGCTTAGCTCGCGGTCAACTGCAACTTGAAAAAGAGTCACAGGATAGACGGACAGACAGCAAACGGTCGTGCAGTGGCTTTTGGTACCCTGACGGAGGACGGGGACGCATGCCACTGCTCCATACGGGGTACTCTGCAAACAAATCAAGGGCCTTTACGTGGGCTTCGGACCTGGTGCCGAAGCACTATTGAAGTTGACGCATGCCTCTTGAGGCTTTCTACCCTATCTTAGTCAACCAGGCACAACTTACACTTCCGCCCCTACCACGATTTACAAACCATGGGTCGTAACGCCCGCCGCGATCGGATGCCTGCTTGCTCGCTTCCAACGGCCGACCGTTAAAGTCGAAATGGCGGTGTTATGTGATATACTTCAACACAGAAGGTTCTTATCGGGAGCATATTATCACTTTTACGAGACGAGGTACGGCCTCGTCGGCTTAGAATGTGGTACCTAGCAGCATTTTTTCTCGTCGAGAAAACCAGACATAACTTTCGGACAGTGGCATTACAACCTCTGATTTCAATAGGCAAAAGTTGATTCCGAGTGTACACCATTTCCGTCCATAATGTTTTTGGCACTTTCTTGTACCTACCTACGGAAACGGCTATCGACAAGAAGTCTGTCTTTGCCAATAACGGAATGTCTGCAGGTCAGCAGATCAAGATGAAGCCAACGTTCCTTTTGCCAGCTTCTTTGAGCCTCTCATAGACGGCCAAGTGGACGACGTGGCAGGCATACGACTGGCTGCATCTCCCATGTGAACCATCCTTGGGCTCTGAGTTTAGGGGGCCGCTATCTTGGGTGGTGCTTGGGTTCTGGTCTTCTGGATAACCTGAGACATTTCCTAAAGCGAGGAAAAATTACACCGACCCCAGGCTCCCGACAGAACGTCGCAATAAACCCATCCGCCCACGATGCTCTGATGGTACCGAGCTATTGGGGGCTTTTGCAGCGTTCGATTGGTCGTCGGCCGTTCCCCTTGGATCCCACAATCTGGGGACAGGCAGAAGAAAACGACTGGAAATGCGTGGTCAACGTTACCAGGTCGATCGCCGCCTTCGCAGCGATGGTTGTGCAAGGTTGGGATCTGGGCTATGTCAAACGCTGCCGTTGCTTGTGCTCTCTTCATCGACGCCAATCCCTATGCGTTCCTGGCCCATCGACCTCGACCCATCGTATGATGGGCCGCGGCGGCCCCCGCGAGACAGAGTGACAGGCTCCGTTCCTCGCTCAGACCGAGGTGCTCACCGGCGATACTGAGCACCGAAACCCGACGAACGGCTGATCTGGCAGCTGATGCTGTGCGACAGAAGCGCTGAGCAGAACGCTGCGGCGCTGACAGGCCGTTCTTTCGGCTCTTCTCCACGTTGCATCGAAAACGGTGCCTCTAGCCTCCTGCTCTCGGTAGCCTCTGCTTACCTTGCGCGGGAGGGAAGTGAGCACCGCCTAGGTGTGGCTCAGTCAGGCGCAGAGGGAACGATGCTCCGTACCAGAAAATAGGTACGTCAGAATCTACGCTGCAGTAGTACGGATACATATTCCATCCGTCTAAAAAGGGTGTCCGGGAGGATCGGTAGGGCAGGCAGGTCTCACCCTCCCGTGCGATAGTGCCGAAGTGGTGAGCCCTCTCTCAACCCACGGGGCTCACATCACCATTCGTAGACTTGTAGCCCAGAGAAGGCAAAACAAATCAGGAAGGCCAAGCTGCGGTTGTCTAATGAGAAACACGGCTCCCTCTGTTGGCTTTTCCCGTCCAAGCTGTCCTCAGACTCCTTCCATTCCCGCATTACACGGCAGGCCAAACCAGATGCCTTCCTTAGGACCCACACACATAGACAAGAAGCGTGGAAAAAAGAGAGACAAAACCACGTCAACGTCTCCCACGTCGTTAAAACGTTCATGTCTGGCGCGTGATGTTGATTCTTCCAAGGATCAGAGAAAAGGTTCTTTTCCACCTACTGAATCCCTCAACAGAGCCCATCCCCCCCGCGTGTCAGTCAGCACGCCGGCGGCGGGCGTTGATCATCTGCGCAGGAACCCGGAAGTCTATAGGTTGGGACAGGTCGCAGTTTAGTATGCAATGACGTTCCACACCTCCTTGGGGAGGTTCAGTTTTTGAGAGGTAAGGTAAGTAGGTTCGATTAGGCAGACGAACAAGTTCAAAGCCCAGCCCACGCGCAACCCACACCCGATCCCAACTGGTAGGGTAGATTATAACCCGCCATTCTGGGAAAGACAAAGGGCGGCGCCTGTCAGATGGGACGGGCCTTGTTCGTCTCGTCGCGATGCGCTGGCGGGAACGTAATCCGCGCGGGTAAGGCAGCCTTGTTCTCTCTCTCGTGCTTACCACCCGCCCGACAAATAGTACCTACCTTGCTTTTGCGTCCTCGGGCGGGAGTTTTTGGCCTGGTCACTTGGTGGTGGTGGTGGTGGTGGTGGTGGTGGTGGTGGTCTAAGGCGCAGTCGGATTGGGTGAGCGTGGGCGTGGCCTGTTGTAATTTGTTCATACTCTTTGAGAGAACTGGCTGCATGCACAGAGCCACGTTGGCCCGCCCCTCCATTCTCGTTTTCCTCCTCTTAATTAGTACGTCTCTCATGATTCCCTTCCGGTTTCCTACGGTGGTGATGTACCCGGGTAGTCTCTGGCCCTTCCAAATGAGATGTATCATGATACTTTATACCTGGTTGCAGACCCGGGCGAGGTGGCTAAAGTCCCATTACCCTTCCCTTCCATCCCTGAGATAGATGCGAGACTTCCTCTTCCATCGATCCAATCCGGGCCAATGGAGAGAACTGGTGTTGCAAAGTCGAGTACGTATTTACGGAAAATGGAGTTGCCATTTCGGGCCAACAGCCACACCTTTTTGCCTTACGGAGAGTGCTGATTCGAGAAGCTCGTGGCCAACAAAAGCCCAATCATCTCGTTCCAGCAACAAGGAGAAGAGTCGTAGTAGTGTGGCATATTCCTGTGCAAAGAAGGCGCCGTCATGATGATGACTGCCTGACAAATGATAACTACTAGATCTTCGGCGTTGGTTGGTCCGGAATCAAACCCCTGCCTTTTCCCTACGAAGGAGACTGCGTAGGTGATCTTGATGGGGGTTGTATGCCGTGATGGGTTACCTCGGTAAAGGAAGAGGTTGAATGAGACCGGTATGTGTTTCGAGGTCTTCTAGAATCCAGATGAGATGCTTCGGGACGACACGATGTGCCTCGGTGTCGGTAGTGAGCGGTTGTGTAAGTAATACTTTGATGCGAAAATGATTCCAATGTATTCGCCAAACACGGCTGCGGCATGAAGCGACTGGATGGAAACCGATTCGAACTGCAGCTAGTTGAGATCCTGTGTATGCCTTGCCTGACTATGGTTAATGCTACGACATCTAGTGGGAGAAAAGACGGAGGTCTTTACATCGCTTGGAGGGCACTAGAATGGTTCACGGGTTAGATAACCACTCGATTTTCATGGAAAAGGCACAGTAAATCTTCATTGAATGTGATCCACAGCCTGCTACCGTCATTTCGATTCCGCAAACCTGATATCTCCTCTCATTTTGTACGCCCAAACGCCAGGCCATGACTGCCCGTTCTATAAAAGTAAATTTTGTTAACAGAGACCGGCCATTTCCGTCAGAGGACGGACACATCTAAGCAAAGTGAATGCCCTCAGAGTTGAGAGCAGAAAGCAGCTTCAAGAAATCCGTCTCATCGCACAATCGAGCTCTCTTCTCCATGAGCTCGGTGCTCTCGAGCGCGCGTTCAATCTTGCTCCGCACGAGCGCCGCAACCTTGGTCTTCTTGCGCTTGCTCTTCGTCTTCTCGGGCGCCTTGGCGGCTGTAGCGTTGAGCTCCTTGAAGAACTCGGGTGTGTCGTCGTCCATGGGCTCAACATCATCATCATCATTTCCGCCGGCATCCGCGTCGTCGTCCATTTCCATGGCGTCGTCCTCGTCATCCTCGACAAGGGAGTCGTCCAGGGGCACGTTGTTCATGGCAGCCCATGTGCGATAGTTCTAGTAGCAAATCAGTACCACTAAACTTTGTAGGCACACAACATTGAAACTCACCTTCTCCAGCATCTGGAGCACTTCCTTCGTACCAAGCCAGCTGGCTCGCATGGTTCTGTTCTTACGGTTGAAGCACTGAATGGATTATCAGCTGCGATATCTTTGAGGTGACAGTAAACACTACTTACTACGCGAAGAAGGCCGTCGAATTCCTCGAACGCGATGGTGGGACGCTCAGCTCCCTGCTTGGGCACAATGCGCACAACGCAGGAGTCGACCTGGGGGGGCGGCCTGAAGTTGGCCTTTGACACCTTCATCTATTGTAGAGTATCAGTAGACCGCCGCAAAAGATACATTCCCAAGCATCTTTACTCACCACATTGGAGCATGTAGCCCAAAAGTTGGCGTTCACACTTAATCTTCCATAGAGCTTGTCGCCGGGCTTGGCCACAAGTCTTTGTCCGAACTCGAGCTGGAACATGAGAATCGCTTGCCGCGGCGGCTTCGGCATCGCCAGCATCTTGAAAACCAGGGGCGAAGAGATCTAATGACAGGTTAGCTACGCCGGAGGCAAAGGTATCAAAGAACGTGCCTGGTAAGGTGTGTTTGAAATGAGCACGTCAAAAGGAACCCATTCGACTTTGATCGCATCTCCGAGCATGACATCTAGCTTGCGCTGCTCCGGAGTCCCTTGCACACGCTGTTTTGGTCCCGTCAGCCTCCGAGTATCGTCCTGATGGCGTTTTGTCCAACCTTTGTCACTTCGGCCGCCATTCGAGGGTCGAATTCGATAGCAATGAGCTTCTTCGCCTTTTCGAGAATTCTCACTGTCAAGTTACCAGTTCCAGGACCGATTTCGAGAACAGTATCCGTGGGCTTAAGTTCGGCTTTCTGTATAGACACATTTAGTGTTTGGTTCGTTATGGAAGGGGGGAGTTTGGGCGTACGTGAACGATCGCATCCGCCACACCGGGGTTCTTCAAGATATGTTGACCGACATTTGTCTATGAAAGAAGTTAGCCAAGGTTCCAAGACGTACTATGGAATGCGACGCACGTTGAACTTGAAGACATTGTTCGTCTTCTGAGAAGGTCGGGAGTACGGGCTTCCTGAAGAGGCGGCAGCATTCCGCTTGCCAGCTTTCGCTTTACCCATGGTGCTTGTGTGAAGTGTCGGAATGTCGCGCTATATGGAAGTAACTGGGATTCTGACAAGCAGTCGACCTTTGGCGTACGATATCCTGGTGGCGCAAAGTTTGAGATCCTGAAATCTTCGCGATGTCGAAGTCTGCGGTGAAGATGGAGGGGCAGCCTTTTGGAAATTTTAGTGGACCCTTGCCCCACTACGAACCCGCGCGACAGGGATTGTGCAGCTCAAAAACTTTAGTACCACTTCAGCCTTGCGCAACCGGTTCCAAGCATAGAGTGAGGCCAACCCTCACTGATTGCCTACAAATCCCCCATCAGGCGCGCCCTCTTGATCTTGCTGCCGCACCGAAAAGCCACCTGTTCAATCGCCATTATGTCGGGCAGGCGCGACTTTTTGAGCCAACCGGCTCCCGAAAACTACGTCGCTGGTCTTGGTAGAGGTGCTACTGGCTTCACTACGCGATCAGATCTGGGTCCTGCACGCGAAGGACCGACTGAGGACCAGATCAAGGAAGCGGTCGCCAAGCGCGCAGCACAACTCGGCTTAGGCACCGACGGCAAGAAGGCGGAGGAGAAGGACGACGACGATGACCGGTTCAAAGACCCCGATAACGAAGTCGGCCTGTTCGCAGGTGGCGTGTACGACAAAGATGACGAAGAGGCCGACAGGATATGGCAAGAGGTTGACGAGAAGATGGCAAGGAGGAGGCAGAAGCAAAGAGAAGCGCGTGAAAAGGCCGAGCAAGACGAATACGAACGCAAGAACCCCAAGATTCAACAACAATTCGCGGATCTTAAGAGAGCGCTTTCGACAGTCACCGACGACGAATGGGCAAACCTCCCTGAGGTTGGAGACCTGACAGGAAAAAACAGGAGAAGCAAGCAGACCTTGCGCCAACGCTTCTACGCGGTTCCAGACAGCGTTCTGGCTGCTGCGAGGGACTCGTCAGAGCTGGGCAGTACGGTTGCGGATGACGGAGCAGCATCAAGCTCCGAACAAGCGGACGGCACAATGACCAACTTTGCCAAGATTGGTGCTGCCAGAGACAAGGTCCTCAAATCTAGGCTCGAGCAAGCGTCACAGGACGGAACCGAATCATCAGTCGCCGGCAGCGCATCGAGTATCGATCCCAAGGGCTACATTACCAGTCTGAACAAAAGCGTCCTCAACGAATCGCAAGCGCAGGTCGGCGACATCAACCGTGTACGCGAGCTGTTAACATCGGTGATCAAAACGAACCCGAATAATGCGCCGGGTTGGATTGCTGCAGCTCGCTTGGAGGAACTGGCGGGCAAGACGGTCGCTGCACGTAATGTGATAGCACGCGGATGCACACATTGCCCCAAGAGCGAGGATGTGTGGCTGGAAAACATTCGACTCAACGATGGAAAGAATGCGAAGATTATTGCCGCCGAGTCAATCAAGAAGAATGATCGATCTGTGCGTCTCTGGGTCGAGGCGATGAGACTGGAGAATGAGCCTAGGGCAAAGAAGAAGGTCATCAGACTCGCTCTGGACCATATTCCGGAATCAGAAGCACTATGGAAGGAAGCGGTCAACCTTGAAGAAGATCCGGAAGATGCCCGGTTGCTGCTCGCCAAGGCAACAGAGCTTATACCCCTGTCCGTTGATCTGTGGTTGGCCTTGGCAAGACTGGAGAGCCCTGAAAACGCCCAAAAGGTGCTCAACAAGGCACGAAAAGCAGTGCCTACATCTCACGAGATTTGGATTGCGGCTGCTCGACTGCAGGAGCAGCTTGGCCAGGGCACGAAGGTCAACGTCATGAAGCGTGCCATTGCAGTTCTGGTCAAGGAGTCCGCCATGCCCAAGCGCGAGGAGTGGATTGCTGAGGCAGAAAAGTGCGAGGAGGATGGCGCTGTTATTACGTGCGGGAACATTATCAGAGAAACACTGGGCTATGGCCTCGATGAAGACGACGACCGCAAGGACACCTGGACGGAGGACGCACGAGGCAGCATCAATCGTGGCATGTACGAGACAGCACGCGCCATCTACTCCTATGCGCTGCGTGTTTTCGTCAATAGCAGGACATTATGGATGGCCGCGGCCGACCTGGAAAGGAATCACGGTACAAAAGAGTCGCTCGCCCAGGTCTTGGAGAAGGCTGTTGAGGCATGCCCCAAGAGCGAGGTGCTGTGGATGATGTTGGCCAAAGAGAAGTGGCAAGCCGGCGAGGTCGACAACGCCAGATTGGTGCTCGCCAGGGCTTTCAAGTCCAACCCGGATAACGAAGACATTTGGCTTGCTGCCGTCAAGCTCGAAGCCGAGAATGGAGAGACCGAGCGCGCTCGTAAGCTGCTCGAGGAAGCCCGCGACCAAGCCCCCACGGACCGCGTGTGGATGAAGAGTGTGGTTTTCGAGAGAGTGCTGGGCAACAGCGATGCGGCACTGGATCTCGTCCAACGGGCGTTGCAATTCTTCCCCGCAACGGCGAAGTTGTGGATGCTCAAGGGGCAAATTTACGAAGACCTTGGAAAGGTCGGCCAGGCACGCGAGGCCTATAGTACAGGTGTCAAGGCGGTGTCCAAGTCCATTCCCTTGTGGCTGCTTTACTCTCGACTGGAAGAGAAGGCCGGACTTGTCGTCAAGGCTCGCAGTGTTCTCGACCGAGCCCGACTTGCGATACCCAAATCGGCCGAGCTTTGGTGCGAATCTGTCCGCATCGAAAGACGCGCGGGCAATCTCAACCAGGCCAAGTCTCTCATGGCCAAGGCGCTTCAAGAGGTTCCCAAGAGCGGACTCTTGTGGAGTGAACAGATCTGGCACTTGGAGCCACGTACTCAGCGCAAGCCGCGGTCACTAGAGGCCATCAAGAAGGTGGACAACGACCCTATCCTGTTTGTAGCTGTGGCCCGAATCTTTTGGGGCGAACGCAAGCTCGAAAAGGCACAAAATTGGTTCGAAAAGGCGCTGGTGCTGGACAGTGACAATGGCGACACTTGGGCTTGGTATTACAAGTTCTTGCTCCAGCACGGAACAGACGTAAGTGGCTACCTTGTTGGCTGTCGAATTGACGTTTGTAAGCTAACCCGATCCCAGGAGAAACGGGCGGATGTCATCAACAAATGTGTCTTGAACGAGCCTCGCCATGGCGAACACTGGCAAGCGATTGCCAAACAGCCCACCAATGCAAGGAAGGGAACCGAGGACATCTTGAAGTTGGTTGCTGAAGTGTTGGAGAAATGAATTATGTAATAGTATATGTATCAAACATCAAATTCGGGTTGGTCGGGAATGATAGAGGAGAAGAGGTCACTTTCAAAATCACCAAGCGAGCAGGAAATAATACCACGAGGAAGCCCCATGGGCTTTTGAGATATTGAACATGAGTCAAAGAATTATGATTGATTCGTATTGCGACTCCTAACCCAGAGCTGAGAAAGCAAACCCGATGCCCATTGTCATGATTGATCCATTACGTAGAAGACAGAAGAAATGATCGCCAGAGTAATCGTAGGACTTATTTGCCGCCGAACCAGCTGGAGATGCCGCTCTTGGCCTTGGCGGCTTCGGTCTCGACGGTCTTGTCAAAGGCGTCGACCTTCTTCAGGGCTTCGGCCTTTGCGTCCTTGGCATACGCCTCGACGTTGCTCTTGGTGGCAGAGAACTTCTTGTCGGCCTCAGCGACCTGGTGAGATTGTCAGCGATGATTGATCATTGAACATTTGCTGGAGGCAGGCCGGGCAGAGGTGAACTTACGGCCTCGTCGAGCTTAGCACCGAATTGCGCGCCCTTGTTCTGGGCGTCGGGCGTACGTCCGGGGAGGTGAGACTTGACCTCAGCGGATGCCTTGTGAACGTCACCTAAATAACGCGGGTCAGCATTCGAGACAATGAGATGGCGGCAATGCGACAGGTAACACATACTCTCAAACTTCTTCTCCGCGGCGGTAGGGTTTCCGCCAGCGCTGTAGAGGTAGTAGCCGACACCGCCGGCGGCAGTGAGACCGAGGAAAAGGGGAGTCTTCTTGGACATGTTGATTGGGTTTGTGTGTAGTGTAGGGTGTAGTAGAGCTAATTGAGGTATGGCTTTGGAGCTGCGATCGGTAGAAGCTTGAAGCTATCGTCGTGATTTGTGTGATTTGATTGATTGAATTAGAGAGAGAGGAGAGAGAAAGCGGCCTTCGTCACGAGGAAGAGCAGGATGGCATGATCTATTAGTACCTTGCTATCGAATCACTGGCGCCGCAGCTCTTGTCTCATTTCTTACGCGGTTACACTCTTTCCCACACGCCTCCTGGCACCAAATCACACCAGTGAACTGCACTACCGACATGAGTCGACCTGGGGCAAGCAGGCGAGGGAACATTTGGAGCTACGAAAGCTCCGGTTGACGTGAAGGTGTGAGGGATACATGACGTAGAGCGGCATGAATGCGGGGAATGGGAAGTAGCTTCCCCCCAGCCGCTCCTGGCCGAAGAGCTCCACTTGGGGCCGGGACCACGAACTCAGCATGCACAGGCCATCACCTCCAGAGGGGACGGATACGATACCTTGGGATCACGCGAAACCCAATGGAGGAACGAAGTATTCGTGACGTACCTCTTCAGACTTGATCCTGGTAAGAGTGCAGCATCCACTGGATCTCCAGCGTCACTTCAGCTTGTCAAAGCTCCGAAAATCAGCTGTCACTTTCGATGTATCCATAGGGGGTAATGTTTTACTCTATGGTGTTTATTCATCCAGGTCTCCCTAAAACTTCCAACGAGCGCAAACGGACCTCTCGGCTGACGATCGTGCCCGTCAAACCGTTGCCTGTGGCTTCACAGTGCTCAATGTGCTTCAGAGCCAGGTCTGCACGTTAGGTAGCATGAAAACACCTGTTTGGGCTGACTCTCTGGTACGCAAAACTGAGGTGGTTGCTGGGGGGGCTCGACACTCGCTGGAGAAGCTGGGACATTACATCATCGCCGGAGCTGAGTACGCGACACCTCGCAGGCTCACAGGCTCCTGGACTGGCTGGACCGTGAAGCGCAAGAGCCAACCCGTGTTCAGCTTTTGGGTCTAGGCCTCCAAGTACAGCCAGCGCTTCCTGCTTTCCTTCGTAATTGTTATTGCTGCATTGTGCTAGCCTTGTTCAGCGTCCTCCATTTGGCCACTGCCAGCCGATGGTGGTCTAGCCCACGCTAGGTCCGAAGGAGAGGTCCTAATTGACTTCCCTGAATTCCTCGCTCGTCGGACCATCGACCTTGTAGCCTCACATCGGCCTTCTCCCTCTACGGCCTCTTTTTTATTCCCACCCGTCGACGGGGTGCGCTTGGAAACATCATTTGGCTGAGTAGATTCGGCACAATGTCCAGGTAGCCCACCTAGACTACGATTCTGTATTCCACCATTCCAGGGCGAGAGCCGCCAATCGCCCCCGAGAAGGAAGCTAAAGCACCTCCGGCCCGGATTTCAATTCTCCCCCCACCAACGACGAACCCCCTTTCACCCTCGAGGGTGCCGTTCCGGTCTCACTCCGGCACTGAGTCTCAGGGCGGCATCAACACGGAAGCTCCTTGACACCAGGCAAGCGAGGCTGCGATACAGCTTTAGAGCGATGCCTTCTTTTCGAAGCTCTCGTCGGGTCACCGGCTTGAAAGATAGTGATTATGACCACGAGATCAGCCTTGTCAACCATGATAACCGCGGTTCACCGAGCGCCGAAAGCCTTAGCAGACCTCCTCCCCGCGCGTCGACCGGTTCACAGTTACTCCGTGATGAGGACACTACTGAGAGTCACGATGCGGAACCAAATGGGGATCGCAGTACGGAGCAAAATACCGACCAGGATGCGAGTACGTCTGGACGCTCAGTAGAGCCGGAACAAAGACAACAGTCGAAAGCTGCTGGGCATCGGGGTGCTCCCACTCTCGAACCTCAAACGACAACGGCCACCACAGCACCGTCTATCGAGGTCGAAGGTAAAATATAGTCATGTCCAGTGTATAATGCAGGTTCTGATAGTACATGTTGAAACAGAACCCACGCCAATGGAAGGCACAATGCCCGGCAGAAGCAGCAGTCAACGACGGAGGCCAGCCACCGCGGATCGAGAAACAGCTGTTGACGTGTTGTGGGAGAACGAGCGAGGCTGCTTTGTTTGCCGTGTTGCCCTATTTTCTGGCAAGGCTTTGGGCAACCTCGACCCATCGCCTTGGACGAACCAATTTCACAAGACGAGTCCTACCACAATCAAAACAGCACAAGTGCCCGATCCGTCCTGGGAGTGGGTATGGCCCGAGTGGAAAATACATCGTGAAGAAGGTGTGGCCATGGACGAGTTTGGATGGGAGTACTCCTTCATGTTCTCCAAGAGATATTCCTGGCATGGTCCGAAATGGTGGAATTCCTTCGTTCGGAGGAGGTGCTGGGTTCGCAAGCGCATCAAGAAGAAACCGGAAGACATATCGGAGGACCCGCACATGCTGAACTCCGACTACTTCACCGTTACGCCTGCCAATCACAGCCGTTCCTCTAGTGTGGCACGCAGCCGGCGGGAAAGCGTCAGCAAGGCGAGTGTACAGACCAGTGTGGCGGAGGAAAAGCAAGATATCGAAGACGTGTGGACGCTTATGGCCGTCCTTCGAGGCTCTCGCATCGACCGCGAAAAGATTGAGGCTTTTGAGAATTATCTCGCGCACGCTCAAGACAACCTCGAGCACTTACAGGAGGAGATGCACGATGTTATGGGCATATTCGTGTTTCAGGCCTCGAGAAGACTGCTGCTGAGTCGCCTGACCCAGATTTATGATGAAGCAGTCGCTGCAGACGAAGAGAAGCACGAGGATGCAGATAAGGCAAAAGAAAGAGAAGAGAGAAGAAAACACCTTGCAGCGGCAATTAAGCATGCAGACGAAGAAGTCAAAAGGCTTTCGTATTGGAGCGATGTCAAGGGGCTTGCAGAGAATGGCGAAGCCAAACATGCTGTTGCAGAAGACGAGGGATGGAATAAGGGGTGGGAAGGTGTTGATCAGAGCGGTCCTGCGCAACCCAACTCGGGTGCCTTACCTGGTTCACCGAAGAAGTAATAGGGACGGGGCGGTAATCATTCTTTTCTTGTATACCCGACTTCATATATACAATTTGCTAGTCATTGCCTGCGGTACGGATACCTTGTTGTGAAGTAGTTGAATGAACAGTGCAAAATAGTAATATCATGTGTCGCTCACACTGTTGTCGGCCGGCAGGGGTCGGGTCAAATTTCTGGGGCCGAAAGACCGGGATCAATCGGCGCGAAGTGGAAATTCTTCTGCGGATAGCTTGTCCGCGACTTCAGCGAAACCGATGGCATCCGTTCCATCATACCAAATGCAACAAATTTTGAGCCCAGCACACAACATGGGCCATTCATAGCAAATGTCCCTGGGAATCACGCTATCATTGAGAGCCCGGTCTCACCGTATCGGCTCCTCTGGGATCTCTCCGATTTCCAGGGTTCCCCAAAGATGGTCTCGGGCGCCTCGAGCTCAACTATCACTTCCTCGCCAATGGGTGCACACAGCTACCGATGCGGTCAGGCCCAACGCGGTTGAGACGTCCACGCCGCACTCTCGAATTGAAGATGAAGGAGCGAACAATGGCACCAGCCCAACCTGCGATACCGCCGTGAGTCCTGCCCTGGAAGGCCTGACTGCCGAAGACGAAAGGATCAAGACACCACCGAGAGTCGAGAACTCGACGCTGGGTAATGGCCCGGAAACCAAACCGAAGGAAGCACGCAAATCTACGGCGCTTGATCCACTTGATACCATCAGCGAGCGTCGCAAACCTGTTGAGTACCTACTCAAAGATGCCAGCGAACGCAAGTTTCAACGACCGAACAAGACGGGCCTTACCCAAGCACAGCATGACTCTATACTCGTTACGCCGACGATACGTTACCAGCCGCAGAGAGAATCTCGAGCCAGTGTCCAGCGATTTCACCAAAGCATAACCAGGCAAATTTGGCTCGAGACGGTCCGACAGGTCAAAAAGGGGTCGTTCAGCAACTGGCGCAACACTTTGGACCTCCTTCGACGACAGACCCGGCCTGTCAAGGGACCCTGGCAGCGCAATGTGCGTAAGATCACAGTCGGAGTTGAGCTCGCATATACGCTCCTTCACGATGTCGACCACACTATTTGGGACATACACGAACAAACGAGATGTCATATTGAGATGCGATGGCCAAAGGATAAAGGAGGGACACTCAGTGAAGAGGGATATCTTTTCCTCTCGGGCGATGAAGATGCTTTGGAACATGCAAGCCAAGAGATCTCTAGACTCGCCACTCGCGCTGACAGCACGATCAGTATTGAGGGAGCTATCGGCAGCAACTTCTCTACAACACGACGTGACGAGGTAGCTGGAGCAAGAAACGAAACTGTGTGGAAAAGTTCCGAGGAAGAGCAGCGTCCGGCGTATATGAAGGAATACTCACACAAGCACAAATACGAAAGTATCCCGAAACCGAAAGAATGGACGCCTGATTCATTCTTGGCCTACATAACCGCCATCACAAACGCGAGGATAACTACGCATGATAAGTACAAGATGTATGGCGCGGGCCCTGCTGCCGACAACGCGGCTCTCAAGCTCCTTTTTAGCGCATTCACAGATGAGTCTTCGAGACATGCGCGGTCGAGGCGCGCATTCAAACAGGCGTTGCGATTTATCGAGCTGCGTGGCAATGCCTATCGCAACCACGCCCGTGACCTTTTCCAGAGCCAGCGAGATGCACCTTTTTCGATGGATACTGGCGTTTTCAATATCATGCTGGAGAACTGTGCCAAGTTGAAAGATCTCCGCAACTTTCACGGCTTGTTAGGAATGATGATTAGCTACGGTTACCAGCCAAATGCGAAAACATGGGCGTTGTACATGGAGATGATCGAGAGCAAACAAATCATTCAGCATGTACTTCGACTCATGCACTCGCTTGGCCTACTTTTGGATCCCGGCGTCGTGCCACTCGTCACAAAGCAACTCGTCACGGAGGACATGCGCAAGCTGGAACACAACTGGCCCGGTATTCGCTCATTCCTTGAGACCCTCACCGCCAAGTACGGTACGGGCTGGTCATCGAGACCAGTCATGCATGCCATCATGAACGAACTCGGACGTATGGGCAACTTCGCCTCGTGCTGCGACCTCTGGGACATCATGGCCGAGTCTCGAAATACCTTTCCTACCACGCTCACGCTCAACACGATGCTTCAGCATGCGAAAGCCCAGCGCCATCTCATATTCGCCACGGCCGCTTTGGAGAAGGCTCACAAGCACTTCGTCGTGATGAGTGAGCAATCATACCACATACTCTTCTTCCTTGCCTTCAGGCTCGACAGGCCCAATGCCATGGGCGTCATCTGGCGTTATGCCTGTATAGCGGGCAGAACCAGCTCGGACATGCGCAATCACATCGGCAACTGGCGGTACGGCGTCAACCCGGAAAACGTTCTGCAGCACACCATCGAGCCGAACCCTAAAGCCCACGCGGCGCCCTCCGCTCTGCCGTCCTGGTTCGATCAGGACGTAACGGGGCCGAACCAAGTCAACGGTGCCCGGATCAGCAAGGCTACGTACGATTATTTCCAGGAGCACAAAATACGACCTTGGTACCCGCTCCATCAGCTTCTTTCATGGGCTTGGGAAGCCGACGGGAAAATCATTGCAGCGGTCAAGAAGGCCAAGCAGGAGAGCCTGCGGCATTCCCCTCCCACGCCACTGCGCACCGTCACCACCCCGGGAATCACGGTGATGTATCAACGGAACGGGAAGGGCTTACAGACGCATCACATGCAATTGAAGATCGAGCATGTTGCAGCCACGGATGACTTGCCACCGTCATCTGTTGATGGACACGATCAGATCTCATCATCGTCCGTGAACGAAGACAAGACGACAATAGTGCCGACTGACGGTCTCACAATACCAATATCGGCAACGGAAGACGGCCGGCCATCGTCATCAGTTGACACAGACAGCCATTTATCACCGTCTGTTGACAAGTACAAGACAACCATAGTGCCGACTGACGGACTCACAACGCCAGCAACCCAAGACATGTAGGCTCAAAACGGGGACCAGAGAGTCAAAGTCTCTGCATAGAAAAAAGGCCATTTCGCAAAACTACTTATATTAGAAACTATTATGTACAACAAAATCCCTTCTTCTTGTAGGATAGGCAAGAGGTGACTGGGGCCGGGGAGTGCAAAATACCCATAGAATTCTGTACAAAAGAGAAATACTTTGATGATGACTGCATTTCCCAGCTATGAAATTGCTTCCTTGAGTACGACTAGCTGGTATGATGTAAGCGTGTTATTTTTGAGTCCATGTCTTCTGGTTGGCAGTACAAATATCGATTCTCTTTGGTCTCCTACACTCGCAAGCAGTCCCAGTACAAGAAACGTCAGATCTCCAGAGCCCAATGAGGAAGACAGATAGGTCCCCTTTCCGGATAGGAGGGAGGTTAAGAAAGTAGCAAGTTTCAAAAGGGGTTGGTGGGGACATGCAAATGATCATAAGTAAGCGTGACAACTAGGTAAGCCCGCCGAGGGCTACTAGCTACAGCACGCAAAGATAGAGTCTTCGGGACTCTCTCAACATGCGGCCAGCCCTCCCTCTCTCCCCCCTTGAGCCGCCGCGACTGCTGTTCGTCATCCCCACTCTGCCTGATCACAACCCTGTCAACGGCCTCCGGGACACCCAATATGATGAGGAAAACAACACGAGAAACATTCATTCATCCATTCCAGCCAAGCCATTGAAAAGTCTCTCTCGCCTTCTTAAAAGTCATACGGATCCGTTGAGTCCGGTCTCTTCCAGGCTCAATTACACGCCCACGTCATTCATCAAGGTATAGAAAGTCGACATCCCCAGTCGCTGAGCTCACTTCTCCTTGCTCTCCTCTGTAGACGCGGGGACTGCGGCCGGCTTTGACTCCTCCGCAGTCTTATCCGCCGCCTTAGTCTCCTCCGTCTTCGGGGCTGACTTGTCCTCAGCCTCGCTATCTTTGCTGGTTGCCGAAGCAGCCTTGGACACCTGGCTCTCGAGGTCCTTGTCCTCCTCAGCGTTGTCAAACATCTCCGTGTCGTCAGAGTCGGTCAGAACCTCAGTGCCGTCGCCAAGGAAGATGATGCGGCCCTTGTAGCCACCGATGCCGAAGGGCTTGCCCTTGTTCTCCACATCCACGTCGTAGCCGCTGTCGCTGTCGTCGAAGTTGTGGTGAACTCCAGGACCGCGGAATTCAGCTAGTTGCAGGTGATGGATCAGCGCTCCTCCTTTGGAAAGAAATTATGGGACACAAAAACAAACGATGGCTACAAAAAGGGGGATAATGGTTGTATTATGGGGATAGAGAGACTGGTCTCATGATAGTGCAGATGGAGGTCGGCGCGCGCTCAACTCCTTAGGAAGATGTGGATTCGGACGTGGATTCAGTCGTACCGTATTCGGGAGGGGCGCAAGGTCCGTCTCCAGCAGCAACCCGCTTGGCAATCTCCTCGTACCACTCCTCCTTGGTCTTGCCGCGCAGAAGACCAATGATGCACATGGTCATGTTGTCGCAGCCAACACCTCCGGTCTCCGAGTTGGAGGCCAAGCAGTTGTCCATCATGTTCTCGCAGATCTTGTCCAGCTCCTGCTTCGCCGCGATGCCACGACGGACGAACTCGACAACAGCCTGGGAAGACTGGCAATCCCAGATACCTGAGAATCTTGTCAGCCTGTGTTTTCCTTCCCATACCCAGTGCTTCCTGCTTACCGTCGCAAGCGATGACCAAGAACTCATCGTCGTCGCTGATCTCGTGAGTCTCGACGTCAGGGAAGGCGGTGACGATCTGGGCCTCGGGCGAGAGCTCTGCGCTCTTCTTGAACTCGAAGTCACCAATGGCGCGGGAGAGAGCAAGATTGCCGTTAACACGGCCAAAGTCGACAAAGCCACCGGCGGCTGTGATACGGGACTTCTCGGCTAAGGGAGGATTTCAGGTCAGCCTCGAGGTATTTTTGCCTTTACCATGGCCTAGTACTCACCCTCAAGCTGGGGCTTGTGGTCCTGGGACAGGGGCTTAGCCCGTCCCTTGATACCAAGAACGCTTCTCGAGTCGCCAGCGTTTGCCTAGTCGCGGAACGGTCGGTAAGTAATGCGAATACATCGCGCAGAAGCGGACGTAAGCAAACTCACAACATAGATCTTGTTGTCCGAGATCAGGCCAACGCAGGCAGTGCAGCCAGAAACCTCCTCTTCGTACTTGGGATCTGGTATACCCCAAGATTAGCTCATGTATGCAGCGTAGGGGGCAACAAATGGTAAGGGCCAAAACCGCAGCACGGCTTAGCCTCCAAGTACTGCCGGATCCGAGGTCGTGAATTTACCGTTAAGAATCGCCCGATCGGTTGCCAAGAAGCCATCCTTCAACGCCTGTTCGTAGTTGCCCTTCTTGAAGGTCTCTTGCTTCTTGATGATGTCGTGAATATTCTCTCCAGCGAACAAGGCTACTTTGTCGCCGCCATGTCCGTCAAAAACTCCAAAGAAGGAGAGTTTTGACTCGTGTTTCTTGGCTTCGTCGCTGCCGGGGGTGAGAAGGTCGAGGATGGTGATGTGAGCATCCTCCATGCTTATGCGCCAGCCCTGCATGGCAGAAACGCCATAGAGAAGGCGCTCATCTTCGCCCTTGGCCGAGGACTATAATCGTGGGAAGTGAAGTCAGTAGGATGAACCAAGGTATTTTGGGTTGTAGAGATACGTCATCGGGTAGACATTGCTGCGAAGAACACTCCCAAGCCACCTTGCTGCATCGCCTGCCCGCGCGATATCACGGGCAGGAACGGCCGAAGCAAGCGGGGGGTCGGAGGGGACCCCGGGGCTGGCTGCGAACAAGGAGGAAGAGGCCGCAAAGGAATTAGATTGAGTATGAGGATGTAATGATGGGCAGAGCGAGGGAAAGCAGCGCGTCTCAAGAGAAGTGAGGGTAGCAGTAGATTATGACATACCTTCTCGACAACGGGCTCGGAGAGAGTTTGACCCATGGTGATGGATGCAATGAGTCGGCAGCACAGCTACCGGGTTTGACTGGATGTTTGGTCGGTCAAATCGTAGTCGGAAGCGTACGTCGGTATCGTAAGGTTGCCAGAAAGGAGAAATTTTTTCAGTGCCAGTCGTGCGTGCGCAAGAAGGCTGTGAGGAAAAAAAGAGGCGAGGTGACAGGAAGGTGGTGCGGTAGCAAAAGGTTCTAGATCGCGCACACTCGAGAGGAAGCGGGGTATCCGAATCGCAAGGGAAATGGGCAGGGGACAGGCGTCGATCCCTAAGAGATGTTGGGTCTGCTATCACAGGTAGTAGAGGGTCGAGTTCGGGGTGCGGTAATGCGAGAAAATTGGTCGCGCCAAAAACTGCGAGGTTGCGCAAGAGAAGTGAGGGCGGTAGGAGGAGGGAAAAAATGACCCGAACTCAATCGTAGCTCGGTGTGGGTGAGGTTGTGAGTAGGAAGAGTTTTCTGGATGGGTGATGAACAGAGACCAGGTCGCGTGTTGTGGTGAGTGGTGAGTTGGTGTGTTGTAAGGCAGAGAGAGCGTGTGGTAGCGGTAGGTAGCCCAGGGGCGAACAGAGTTGCTGTGCGATACGGAAGGTGCAAGCAACCCGGGACAGGACAGGGCAGGATAGGACAGCCCAGCCGCGGACAACAACCTAAGCTGGGGCAAGCAGTTGCTTGGATTGCTGGCCCCGACTTGCTCTACCTTGGTAGGTACCTTCCATGGCAAAGTCGGAACTGAGGTGACTACAACGCCGCGGGGAGGCGGTACGTACTACCAACCACAACCACCACAAAGATACTACCACCTTACCTCACTTACTTACATACCTACTAATCTAATGAACTAAGGTAAAGCACGGCAGGGAAAAGACCAGTCTTGCGTATCCGTTCAAAGGCCAGTTGGCGACAGGATTGTGAGGCGAACTTGGGTACGGATAGAAAGGCCACGCTACGGACACCCAGGCACTTTACCTCTCTGGCAGTGCTACGTCTGGGTATGAGTCTGGGTCTCCTCGTGGCATCCACTGCCTTGCACCAACAACAATCAAATCTGTACGAGGGGTTGGTCACATTACCAGTGACTCCTCAACTTAGTTCCTTTCACCAATAGGGTATGTTGGTATCTGGTATGTTGATATCTATCAACCTTACCTACCTCGAGTCACCTTGAAAAGTTGTAAGAAAGACTTTATTCTCAAGGACATGTTTCGCCGAGTGAACAAACTTGACCCGAAGTTCTAGCGAGGCTTACAACGACGATTCGACAAGTCAAAACCGTGTAGGTAGCCAATCCCATAGACCAACGTAACGTCTCCGGCCGGAGCGGGATTTGCTTGCGCCTCTCATTCTTACTTGCATATTTCGCCCCAGCAAGACTGGCAACGGCGGCCAGCCGATACCCACGGAGGCACATTGACCCTCGTGGATGCGGCAAGTGCAAGAATTCGTCGTCATTGCCTGCCTCTAAGCTGTTTTGTTCACAAAAAAAAAAACCCCCCCAGCAAGGCTTGCGTGCTACGGATCCGATACGGAACTACCTGCTGAAAAGAGACGAGTCTACCTGCAGTTGCGTCATACCCGACGTCGCGAGCTTACCACAAACAACCTACCGTAACAAGCTACCTAGGCGGGCAAAATTCCACACAGAAGCTAAGGTAAGGCATTTGGGTCAAGGGCCAGGTTCTATCGGACTCTCACTGCCGACATCCATGGAGTTGACTGGCTACGAGAGTCTGGATTTCAGACTATGGGGACCGATGTTGAACTCGGTGACCACGGGTTCTATTATCTGCAAACCACAACCAAAGAATCGAGAAACACAGACTTCCATCACCGCGTTTAGTCGCGTCCAACCTACCCACCTGCCATATCTACGGATACTGCACGGTTCTCATGCAAGGGCCTCCCGCCCCTCACTCTCTCTACCGCCAAAACAAATGAATCCAATCTTCCCCCCCTTTCAGGCCCTCCCCTCTCCGCCGTTTCTCCTCCCCCCATCCCCTTCTTGGCCCGAGCGAAGCTAGGACCTGAACAATCAGACATGAATGGACGGCAAATGAGGTCCAAGCTCTTTGCTGTCGCTTCGGGGAATCCGATCTAAGTGACTAGTATCAACCCCAGAGGCCGCTTTCCCTAAAATACCTACCTATCCAATCGTGCCAATCCAAGGCTGGGGCACAGGACAGGCAGGGACCCATGAGAGATCATGTCTCCATTTTGGACGGCTTAGCTAAGCCATCCATTTTGCTGGGCATCTGCCATTTGCTGCCTGCCGTGGGCGCAATGCGAGGCAACCTAGTTGGCCAACCCCCCACAACTTACAAGCCTTTCCGGCTGCACAGACTCAGCGGGATTTTAAACAAAGACACAAAAAAGGGGTCCGCCCTCTTAGATAATAAACTTTTGTGGCATCGCCAATTCAACATTACGGTCTGGGTTTCCCTGGACAGGGTTGTGGGTGGTGGTCGTTATCTCTTCTCCATACAAAAATATTACTAGATCCTCATATCCATAATACCCACTTTCCATCGTCTAGAAACCGGACTAAATCAAGTAAAAGTAATATTTGAGCAAGCGACTCTGCTCGGGGCGGGTATAACAAAATCGCAAAGACGCTTCTGAACGAGAGACAAAGTTATGTCGCGGGGTAACGAGGTGTGGCCATTCCACCCATCCTCGTCGCCTTTTCTCACATGAACACGCGGAAATCCTCACTGCTGCTGTCCCGCCGACTCCGAGGACCCTTGTTCCCCACTGTTCCGGCTTCCGTCACCCAGCCAGATCCCTCCGACTCGGGCCCCGACGAATATCGCGCCAGCCCTTTCCCCTTGCCCAGCACTTCACTGCTTGCCCTCGATGATGCGTAATCAGGCCGGTTGCCCGAGGGACGTCGCTGCATGAAAGAGTCTCTGTTCCAGCGTCCTGCCATGATGTTGGAGCTGGATGATGATTGCCGTGATAGAGGAGTTTGCTTGCCTACCCGGCTGTCCCTGTTCACCGGCCCGCTCGAGTCTTTCTTGATGATGCTGAGGGGCCGGGGAGACAGCGATGGCGTGTGTCTCATGAAGGGAGAGCTTCGTGTCAGTTCCTCGTAGGCGATGCCAAGCGAGTCTCTCGGTGGCGGTATCGTCCGCCAGTTCTCTGTACCCCTGGCCGATTCGAGGGAATCAGAGTCATCGCTGTCCAAAATATACCTGTTGCGCGAGGGGACGACTGACCGGCCGCCGAAGAAGGGACTTGAGTCGGACTTCCTGCTGATCGGTCGCGAGACTGAGCCATGGCGCGAATCCGGCCGTGAATCCTGCCGAACGAACCTGCCCCTTCCGGATCCCGACCTCGAGCTGCGAAGACTGCTTTGTGATCCCAAGTCGCTCATGATGGGGAAGGCTTTTCGTGGTCGTTGTGACGGCGAAAACCTATTGCCGTTCGTGGGATTTGAGCCCAGTGGCGTTGGCTGTTCTGGGATCGAGGCCAGACTGTCAGAGCCAGAAGCGCCTGGTAACAGCTGCGACCTGTCTAGGGTCAATCTGGAGGGTTCTCCCCACGGGCTCGTGTAAGCAAGGTCAGGTGTTGCCTGGATACTACTTGTTTCCGCATTTATAGATGGGATGGTGACGTCCAGCACGCTCCGGAAAGAATCATCTCGTTGGCCCTGGAGAAAGCCAGATGACCCAGATAGCACGCCACTGGGGCCGTCGTAGGTGCTCGTTGATCCCTGATGCGTGTGCTGAGGGTGAAATAGGACACCCTCTGTAAGCCAAGAAGACGTGACGGACGGAGATCTCGGCGTAGGGCTTCTTTCGGATCCCCTCCAGTATGAAGAGCGGTTGTTCGTGTTTGACTGTGACATACGAGAGCCGGCAATGGTCGAAAGCGTCCTCGACTGTCTCATCCTTTGTACAGCAGAGTTAAAGTAACCTCTGCTGCGTCGATTGTCTTCAGTCTTCTTCATATCCCCAACCGATGATCCGTCTCTGCTGTGAGCCCCTCCGTTTCTCACAAACGATCCAGGGACTGGTTCCGATATGATGTTTTTGAAGTTCTCGTGGATCGATTCTCGCTCTTGCCTCCTCCTCCGGCAACAGATGATCAAGATAACAACAATGGCGAGGAACAGAAGTGGCAAGAGGATCGCCAGTGCGATATAACCAGCTTTGAGGCCTTGCTGCGGGTCGCTTGTAGGCGCGGGATTCGTTGGCTTAGTAGAGGATGTGGGAGAATCCGTGGTAGTCGTGGCTGGCAGAGGTAAGACCTCCAAATCTGCCGTCACCGTCTCGGTCTCCTCTGAGCTTTTTGATGCCGCCTTGACATTGACTGTAATATTCTCGGGGGATGTAGTCTTGGGCGCCATTCCCGATATGACCAAGCCATCGACGTTGACCCAATCTGCCGAGGATTCGATGCTTAGATCAATGTCTGAAGGCGTCCATAGGTAAGGTTCCACGTCGAATGTGAAGTTCTTTCCCGGTGTCGCCTCGATGCTCAAGTTTGTGTTCCGGAAGATTCGCGTAACGATGAACACCGATAAAATAACGTCGAGAGTATCAGAGTATACATCCCGAAAAGTGAGCGTAGAGTTTGAAGATTTCGCATCCTCAGGGGGGTTACCCTGGATTTCGAAAGTATTATTATCGACCGAGAGCCAGCTCGGAAGGCCGGACACGGTGAGGTTCAGCTCGGATGGCGTTGTGGCATTTCCGTCCAACCTAATACTACTAGCAAGTGCCGTATATGTCACATTCGCCCCTCGCGTTGCGTTGATTTCGATGGTAGGCGTGTCTGTCGTCAATCTGTGGGCACCGACAACGATAGAAAACACAACGGAAACAGCCGAGAATCCGATAATATCGGAACCAACAAGGCTGAAGTCGAATTTCTGTGGCGGCTGGACGAGAGACTCGAACGGTGGCGTTTTCCCGGCAAATGTGAGGCTACCAGCGTCAAACTTGATCCACGAAGGCAAAGGGCTGCTATCTGCGGAAGTCGCGTAGTAGTTTAGCCCATCTCCAGCATAAGAGAACGTGTCCTTGGCGAATGTGAAGGAGAAGTCGGAGGCGGGAGAAGCCACGACGGCAGACGGCGATGATGTATCGCCAAAGTTCTGTATTTGCTCCGATAGTGGGATATTGAGCTTGGGCGTAGGTCTCCTTGTAACCACCAGAGTCGCCGTCATCGTAGCAGACCCAGAATCATCCGTTGCAACGATGTCCACCGGGATGCCCACCACTTCTCCTGCCGGAACATCTTTATCCTCTGGAGTTCCAGAGAGCCGGCCGGTGCTGGCATCGATCGAAAGCCATGCCGGCGAGTTTAGTAGGCTGTAAGATAGTCGGGATTGCGAAGAAAACGTCTGAGGTGAAAGAGTGTACGAAAATGGTTCCGATATCCTCGTCGCAGGTGGTAGCTGTGAGTTGAACGGGAAGTAAACGACTGGTACGGCTCCTGCAAGCGCAGCTAGACTCAGGAACACAGACAACATCACGTACATTGCCATGACTGATGCGTTGTACGAAAGGAGCGGCATCTGCGAGCCAGAGGAGCGGGAAACAAAAACAAAATCAATCGGAGAAGAGCATGTCAAACAGAAGGTTATCTCATCAGAAACGAGAGAAGCCTAGGACGATAACTTTACCCGTAGAGGATATCCTCGGCGCGAATCTCGTGGTCCATGGCTCTCGTTTTCTGGTGCTACGTGTCTCCCTTCGTGCCAGTGCTCACGCCCTGAGAAGAGATTCGCGGGTGGGCGCGTCCTCCTCAAACTGCCGCCCTTCCATGTGGTCGGTCAACGGAGGGTACTACTTCACTCGAAGAAGCAATCGTTTCAGCGTGGCAAAGGTTCACTTGCCATACTGGGAGTGTCAGACGGCGACTAATCGAGTACTGCATTCCAGCGGCGGGTTGAAGCGCCTCAAGGGTGTTGAGGGCAGGTTAGGCCCTGAGGCATAGAGGGAGGCGGGATGAGACATGTCCACTCGGAACGTGTGCTTTGACGAGGTCCGGAATGTATTAGGTGTTTCCTGCGGGTTAGTTCGAGGGTTGATTAGACAGTTCATTGCTTTACATTGGACGGCACATTCGTCAAGCTTATTCGGTCTTGTGCTTGACAGGAGGGTAAGATGGTGTAATGGGGAGTACCTTACTTGGAAGAGGCAGGATAGTAGGATGTGTGGTTCCCTGTATATTAGGTAAGCCATACTTTGGGCGGGATCCCGCACATCGGAGTGCAACGAAGGCTTCTTCCGATTTCCACCCACCCAAGCCACGCTTCTATCCAGTGAGGCTCAAATCGACCGTCGTTGCCAAACAAATTGGAAAGAGCGGACAGTGCAGAACCCTGAACAGGGTCGAAGCGGAAAGCGCGCAGAGAAGAAGGGGCAACCCCGCTTGAGGCAAAACGCACCTCCCCTTATCGGAAAGTCTAGATTGTCGTCGGCCTCAGCAAAACGGACGTTGAAATAAAATAAAAATAAATTCCCATGCAAAAAAGGCCAGCGATACCGCTCTTCCGTGCCTGCCATTTTTACCTCTAGACTCATACCTTTAACTTACCTAGAGATCTGCACCGTTTCCCGACAATCACTGCCTGCCTAAGTAGAAAGAGCATCGCTCAGCCGCTTGTGTCACCCTGCTGCCAATAAGCTCAACTTACCTTACCTCGCCTTATTACTTTCAGCCGTTTACGTGCGCTCCCTGGGCTACCTTTCACACACAATAGCATTATGCGAATTCTCAACAACCCCCTCATACCAGAGAAGATGGAGTCCCTCGACCGCTCTCCCTCACCTGAGTTTTCGCCCTTGGCCATCGGCGAAGACTTCACACCGCTCCCCACCTACAAGGCCGCAACTACGTCAGTCTATGACATGTCCGGCCTCCTGTCAACTCCCCTTCAACTCCATGAAGATCTCGCCTCGGGATGCGGCGGTCAAACCTGGCCTGCAGGCATGGTGCTTACAAAACACATGCTGCGCTACCACCGAGAGAACCTTAAGGGCGCGAGAATGTTAGTCATTAAGCCACCTTCTATTGCGTACTGCCACGTTTGCTTCTCTTCTCGGCTTCGTGGTCTATCATGTTCTACCACTGGTTCATACCATGCAACATGATATTAAATCCCAGTCCAAGCGCGGCCCTCGCACGAGGAGACATCATTTCTTAGGACTGAGCTGACTCGGGGCTTTTCGGAGCAAATAGACTTGAGTTGGGCGCCGGCGGCGGACTCGTCGGACTGGCTGTGGCCTTAGGTTGTGGACTGCAGGAAACGCTGTACCTCACAGACCAAGACGAGATGTTCGAGCTGATGGGACGGAACACCAAGTTGAACGGCCTCGAAGACAAAGTCAGGCCTATGATCCTGAACTGGTGAGTAATTTACCCCCCCAGCTCGCTTGATCCCAGCCGTGCGCATCCATCCCCAGAGGTCCCATCCGGGGGACTTGGACGCCACGGGTGCCAAAATGGCTATGTGCACGGTAGAAAGCCTAGGGTACTTCGAGATGCTCGAGTTGCTCGAGACCCTCGAATAGATTCAACCTCGCGTGGTCCACGTGAACGTACGAATGTGTTCTTCTGCAGGAAGCTCAAAGGGACTCGGGCTACCGTTCGACTGATGTACGGATGACTGATCAATAGTACAGGGGCGGACCGCTATCTCAAGAGGTTGTCGATTTCAAGCCCAATGTCATTCTGGCAGCAGATTGCGTCTACTTCGAGCCGGCATTCCCACTCTTGCTGGAGACTCTGACGAACCTGTTAGCCTTGGAACCTGACGCGGTCATCTACTTCTGCTTCAAGAAGAGGAGACGTGCGGATATGCAATTTCTCAAGAAGGCACAAAAGGCGTTCTTGGTGACGGAAATCGTCGACGAAGATCGCCCTGTCTTCAGCAGAGAGGGTCTATTCCTCTACACTTTTGAGAGCAAGAAGCCGACTTCAAACGGGAACCGAAAGTGATGAAATTTGATGTGATCTTTGAATGCGACCCATTCTCTGGAGCGATAGAGCATCGCGCCTCGGCTGCGGGACACCAGATGTTCCCAAGCACGAGAGCTCCTGATCGGCTGAGACTCTTGAGTCTGCTGGACGATGGCATATCTGCCAAGGCACCCCAGCTATGAGTCAACAATAGAGAGAACGTAGTAGCAAGCAAAGTCCAAAGTGGCCGTTGGAGATGATGCAACCATATCGGAGACCGTCATTCTGCTATCCTTGTGGCTCACCCAGCGGCACAATGGCAGCCTCCAAGAAAGCCAGTTGATGGCCAAGCTTGCACGTGGTTCCCTGACAACATTCCGTACCCCTGTAAGCGAAGATCAGCTTGCAGCATTTCGAATGGGTGACTTTGAGCGACGGCAATTGTGCCCGGAACTTACGTCAATATCAACGACGGGAAGCAGGGAGTTCCATCTGTGTCGTCAGCGAGATGGGGAATATCAATTTCAATAGAAATCAATTCATCAATGCACCCTTAATAGTTCACACGCCATGTTGATCGACAGGAACGGTGGAGACGATGGAGCGGGAGATAAAACCCTCCGGACTGCGATATTGGACTGCTTGATCTAGGTCATCACTCTGCACAAGTACTACTTGTCATGCCCCAGACCATCAAGGATAGTGAGACACGACAGCTGCAGTGGCCGATGTGAGCTTCTCTGGTGTCCTGGTCAAGTATCACAACTTCAACGTCCAACACACCGGCAACGGGAATGAAGAAGGTGTGAGGGGTTTTCTTCCCACGTTGACCTTCAGCCAGCTGCCGAGCTCCTGCACGCCCTTTAAGGCTTCATCCAGTAAGATGTCAAAGTGGAAAATCTCTGCAGATTTGGCGCTCGTGGAACGTGGTCCGACGTGTTATAATATCCACCGACTACTACAGGTTGGTTGGCAAGTCCGGAAGCGGCAGAATGGGCCCCCAGAGAAGAGGCATGTCGTGTCAGATCAGAAAGGAGAGGGACTCGGGGAGCGATTGAAGGGACCAAACAAACACTATTCCATGGCAATGGCTTGCAAGAGCTGGCTGCTGGCCCAGTTGGGTGAGTGGTTAAAGTGATGTGGCATTGCCTGAGCTGGCTGATCGTCCGGGATCAGAGCCGGGCCAGGGGGCCAGGGGGCCAGACGGGCTGTGAGGGTTGCGCTGAGAGAGGGGGCTCCGGGCAAAGTCTAATTGTGATTGGCGCGTACCTTGCAGCTGCAAGGAACCCGCGCAGGCTGAGTTTGCTCGGAGCCGTGGGCGCTGGACGTCGCCTTATTCGGTTCTATTGTTGCATCGTTCCTGGGGTTCTGTCTGTTCGTTTCTCCTGCTACTTTCTTCCCCCTTCGACCCTTCCCAAGCAGCCAAGTTCCCCCTTTCTTCCTTCGGGCTGGCAAGTGCCCATTTGGGGCCTCAGGCAGACACAGTACCTATGCCTGCGGGAGCCTTGTTCCCCCTGGTCTCTCTTCTCTCGCGACTTGATGTTTCAACGACGGCCCCTCGGCACTGGCCTGGGATTCAGGAACAATCCACACATGCGCTGCAGTGTGGTGCTGACGTTAGGTACGGATACGGATACCTGCGCTCATGGGGGCAGCCGCGGCGTGGCAAGGTAACATCCTCAAGTTCTCGACCATTGTTTCTCAATGTTTCCGTGGGCGCACAGTCTGTTCAATGTTACATCGCAGCCAGCCGCCATGGGCGCTGGAGTCTGGTTCATTCGGCCAAAATAAGAAGAAGCAAAAGAAGCACTGGAATATTTCCTGTCTTACCAGCGCGGCAAAGAGCCGTTCGCATTCCAGCAATGCGTCGCAGGCCTCCAGCGCTCCGCATAGCACAGCGGATTTTACCGAATGTGCGTAAAGATTGGCGGCTGGCAAGCAGATACCCGTTCTGAATTGCGGTACTCTCTGCCCCCCCCCCCCCCGGAGCCACCGGCTGATCGTCATTCTTTCGCATCCAGGATTCCCAAGGAGGGGTGTTCAACGGTGTTCGGACCCTGGCATTGCCTGGGCCTCTTTTCCCCCTTGGACTCTTGACTAGCGAAAAAAGTTGGAGCCCTTTTCCCAGTTTCCGCGTGTTTCAAGGAACAAGCACCTGTCCGACGGTTCGTCCAATCATGCAATGCCGGGGAAGGAAACAAGATGACATTGTGACAAGCGACAAGGCAAGTTGGACAGAGAGATTTGAGTCCGTGGAGAGACGAAGTAAAAGGTTGGACGAGCGGACAATGGCAAGGACATGGGACGGAGTCACAGAGTTACTGTGGACAAGGAGGCGTGTGGTCAAGCCTTTCACCCACCAGCCGTCTACCACGATCAAGCGGTTGTCGCGACAAAGTAGCAGAGCACATCAGCTGGCAAAGACCAGACCAGCCGCGAGGGGATCGGTATCGGTAAGGCCCTGGAGACATGTGATGGACTCAATACCTGGCTACCTATATGATGCTTGCTGACTTGGCAAGACTTTACGACTTTCGGCTATATCCTGCCGCCCCCGAATTCCAAGATCCATGGCCTGCGCCTCGCTGCCCAGCTCGTGTTGTCCGATCTTCTTTCCACTTCCCGACAACCCAATTGCCGTCCATGCGACGATGTTCTCCTCTCAGTCCCAAAACGAGTCACGACGTTGGCAGTTGCTGGTCCAATGACTAGACAGAATGTTTGACGGCTTACGTTTCCTCGGCACCCAGTTCCGCTTGTCTGATGTCTGGGTAGTGTGCAGTAGTTCGCCCTGCTTGCCATGACTAACGGCTTGACTTCCAGACAACGACAGTTTTGGGGTCCTGGGGTTGGTTAGGCGAACGGCCAGCAAACATCAAGATGGTGGATCGATCGAGCCTTGTTGGAGGGCCAAGAGGGGGCCACGCCCGTATCAAGGAGTCGAGTCCATCCCGTTCAAGGCTACGAGGCAAGCCCGGCCCGCCAGAAATGGCCCGAAGCACGTCTTTTTTTGTGAGGATTGTCCCTTGGTGGACCGGTGCCAATGATGTAGCGAGCAGGTAGGCCAAGAGGCTGCGCTAACGCATCCAACGGGCTATTCTCGCACCCACATTGACCGTTCAAGTTGCTTTTTCTGTCTTGGTACGTTCTTTTTTCGGACGTCCAGCCCCAGTGCCAGGATCAACGAACGACAGTGTTGCCATGAAGTCAACCACAAAAGTGACGATTGACGACTCGCACAGAAAACGCAGAGAAACTGCCTCGGCCAGAGGGGGGCCACCAGTACAACTGGGTTCTTCTCTTTGCACCTCATTCTGATGCCAGGTTGGTCCATCTTTGGTGACTGCTATTCTCAGTGGAGGGACTGCAGTCATCCCCCACTGTTTATTCCCTCTCGGGGCTTTTGCGACTTCTGTAGGACGCTACCCGTCCCTACGGTGCGGCCCTGGTTGTGCCTGGACAGCGCTTCCATGCCCTCTCAGGTACCGATGGCACCGTCAGCAGCTCCTTCGTCACTTGGTTGGGCGAGAGGTGGTGGCATTGGATGAATGGTGCCAGCGCTAGCAGGACCTGCAGGCCTCCTCCTCCTCCTCCACCACGCACACCCCTGAGCCCTGCTTTCCGCGCCCCCCTCTTCCCACCTCGCCCAGTCTCGCCAGTCCCGAAGTGGCTCACCTGTGCCTGGCCCTGTGGTCTGCCTTGGATGTTGCTGTCCAGGACTCCAACGTCGTGTTTGCGTGCCTGTCGTCTGGTGCAGTTTTTGCCTGCCATACAAATCCCGGTCGACATCCGCTTCCCAGTTTCGTACACGTTTTTTGATCTTTCTTTTTTCTCTCTTTTCCTCATCCAACAACGCTCCCTCTTGTTTGACCACAACCCATTCATTCATTTTTCTTGGACCCTTGAGCAGTGCTCGACCAACTATCAGTCCTACCAATTCATTCTTTCACAGAAGACTGTTTCGAGGTTCATCCAAACTACCAACCAACGGATTCATCCCGTCTTGTCGTCACACAGAGAGTTCAGTGAACTCCCTTTTCATCCCAACTCTACAGAACCAGCCTGCCTCAAAACAACAAGTACATACCAAGGACTGCTCCGAGCTCCCATCGACAACCTTGAACCTAACCAGGCTTCCCACGCTGTAGCAAGCACATTCCCTGATCAAGAGGCTTAGCCCATTGCATTCATTTCGCTTCCAACTCCACCTTGACGGAAAGGACGATCACCAACTTCACTATCAAGAGGCCGTATAAGTCTCCTGAATCACACAAACCAAAACCACTTCGACTGCCAACCAACAGTTTTCAAGCCAAAATGAAGACTGCCGCCTTCCTCTGCGCCGTTCTGGCTACCACTGCCATTGCCCAGCCCCATCAGCATGGAAGCAAACGCCGCCATGTCCACGGCAAGCACCAGAAGCGTCACCTCGTCACCGAGTGGGTTACCGAGACCGCCTATGTGACCGAATATGTTGATTCGACCTCCACCGTTTGGGTTGAGCCCGAGGTCTCGTCCACCAGCTCGGCGCTTCCTACCACTTCCGTTCCCGCCCAGTTCTTCGAGCCCGCCGACCAACCGTCTTACACCACCTTGTCAACCTCCACCAAGCCTTCCGCGGCTGCTTCTCCCATCAAGGAATCCATCCAGCAGCAGGCGCCCGCTCCCGTCCCCACCACCACCTCTACGCCCGTCCCTGCTCCCCAGACCCCGACTCCCGAGCCCGTCCCGACTTCAACCTCTGTCTACGTTGCTCCCCCGCCGGCTCCTACCACGTCCACTACTCCCGCGCCAGCGCCTCAACCTACTACCAGCCAGGCCGCTCCTGCGACTACTTCCGCTGCTTCTGGTGGTTCCGGCGGTGGTTCCGGCGGCAACACGCGCACTGGTGACCTGACTTACTACGCTGTCGGTCTTGGCGCTTGCGGTGAGGACGACAGCGGCAAGGACAACACCGAGAACATTGTTGCCGTCTCTGTCTTGGTCATGGGTGCCCTGTCCAACGGCAACCCGTACTGCGGAAAGAAGGTCCAGATCACCTGCGACGGCAAGACCACCACTGCCACCGTCCGCGACAAGTGCATGGGCTGCAAGGCGAATGACATTGACGTCAGCGAAAAGACCTTCCTCGACCTCTTCGGCGACCTCGGCGTTGGTCGCGGAACTGTCGAGTGGAAGTTCCTTGACTAAGAGGCGCACTGGTGCGCGCTCTCGCTTCAGCCTCTTTGGGTTCCGCGGGTGCTTCATCGTCTCTTACCATGCCGCTTCCCAATGGAGGTGCCGCGCTGATCACCTATCATGGCAGTTTCTCAAGACAGCCATTTTTCACTCGAATCTCAACAACAATTATGGTCACATTTCACCCCTCTTGAATGGGGACGGCGCCTGGTTCACAGCACGGGACTGGATTGGATAGCAAAAAGATAACGAACAAAACTACTGTTTTGATGACGTGATGACGAATATCTCTATACCTGTGGATGCGTACTCCCTTCGTGGGTCCATCATGGGCGGATGCATTTGGTGTTCTGTTTGTGGATATGCTTGTCCACCGGTCAGTTTCTAAACTTAACTTTCAATGTATATATCTATTAGGGGTGTTTGCCACCATATGGTATCCCCGAATGGGCTATTGGGACCAATGTGGTTTCCACGACGAAAATAAAAAGTAGAAAAAACCCAACATTGGAACTCGATCTGCAATACCACTCTCCGCGTTTCCTGGACAATCGGCCGAGCGACTGCCCTCTTCCACGTCTTGGCATTCTTTATGTCTGAGAACCCCCGTGAAATTCCCCTCGAAACGCAATGACATTTATGACAATTGACGAAATGTTCACTATGGTAGGCAAAGGAGGGGCAAAACCTAGCCTCCCACTGGTTCGCAAAATGATACAGTTTGACATTCCAACGACCAGCTCAGGTGACGTCCTAAACTCCAAAGAGGAGAGAAAAAGCAAATATCGCCCAGCCTGACAGAGACATTCTGCATCGCATCTGTTATCGTGGCTGCGTTTGGCCGTCGAGCCCCAAAGGCCCCTCGCCCCATCTCTGGAGTCTGCGGAGGCGATTGTCTCTGATACCCAGACTTGTACGTGTCTCGCTCCGCAACGATCCGGATCGTCCTGGGCCAGTCCAGCGAGCCGGGCGGCGGTTTATCATTCCTCGCCTGCCTGCGCCCCCTTCACCTTGATTTGTTTTAGTGAAGTCTGGTTTCACGAGCCGAGAGAGAGACGGAGAGAGGGTCCCAGTCCAGTCCCATCTTTGCAATATGCCTTGCCTACGTTGTTGTCCCATTCTTCGCGAGTGACGCTTTTCACGGAGGAGCGATGGTGGAAGGCGATGTCTAGATGATCTATATGTTCACAGACTGGGGACTTCTGTGGCTGCAAGAGCTACCTGTGCTGCAAAGAGGATATTACCGAAAACTCGTAGACGAACGGTGCCATTTATATACGCCCTTGTTCCGGAGTTGACAGAGATGAGCCATAACATGTACCTCTATTCACAACAAGAACATATCCAAATCATCCATCTCCTTGATGGAAGGCAAAGCCCTCGCCTTCTCAGCCCTCTCCTCACTAACCAAGAACTCAGCCGGAAGCTTCTCCTCCTCGTCCACGTCGCCCTCCTTGCTGCTCCTGCTACCGCCGCCGCCCATCATCATGCCCGCCACAGCCCGCCCGCACAACGCGGCCTGCGGCATTCCGTGCCCGGTATACCCAGCGCAGACCCACAATCCTTCCCCGCCGCCGAGGACGGTCCCGGCGGGCACCTGTCCGACCCACGGCCTCCCGTCGCGCGAGAAGGCCATGATGCCCGTCCACTCGTGACTCGCTTCTAGCTCCTTCTTGCTATTGTTGTTGGTGGCGATATTCTCTCCGTCCTGCACCTGCGTCGGCGTCTGCCCCGTTCCCGCGGCGGTACCGGTACGACCAGTATCAGCAGCGCTGGTCAGGTCGAGATTCCCCGCTCCAGCCCGCCTCAAATACGAAGCAACGACAGGATCAACCTCGTCGTCGTCAGAGATGCCCACCCCGCGCAGCGTCCCGTTCGCCCGCCCCCCGCCCAGAATCATCTCCAGCCCGGGGCCGGGCCGCTGTATGAGGTAATCATCCTGGTTCGGCTCTCCCTTGGCAGCGTCGGAGCTCGCCATGAAGACGTAGCTCCTCCCGAGCTCGGCGCGCGGTCGCGGCGGGAAGAGGGCGGCGACCTGGCCTCGGACGGGGACGACGAGGTCCGCGAAGCGCGGGAGGAGACGCGAGGTGTAGGCGTTTGAGGCGAAGAGGACTTGTGCGGTGGCGATTTGGCCGCGTGGGGTGTGGAGGATCCATGATGATGTGCCGGACGGGGCGGAGGCGGGAAGGTGTTGGAGGCGTGTGACGGGCGTGGAGGTTTGGATGTTGAACGAGACGCCTTGCCTGTCGTTCCCCGTCAAAGTGCCATCGTCAGCCTTGTCGACTCCGAACCTCCGCAGCAGGTCCTCAAAAGTCCACGCGACGAGCTTGTAGGGCCACACGCTCGCCGCCTCCTCCTGCACAACGGCGCCGACGGCGTCCGGGATCCGGAGGTCTGCGAGCTCCTCGGCGTCGGTGACGAGGCGCGCGAGGGAGGCGAAACGGGGCGGCAGCGCGGCGATTTGCTTCCGGGCGGCGTCGACGAGGTCGGGCGTCAGGAGGGCGTGGACGCCGCGGAGGGAGACCCAGTCGCAGGGGACGGCGTTGCTGGCGATGAGGTCGCGGAGGTGGGCGTAGTTTGCGAGCTCAAAGGTTGCGATTGCGGTGTTTGGGTTGTAAGCTACAGGTTGGCAGTGGCCGCCGTTCTGAACGGTATATCAGCTTTGACGAGTTCTCATTGAGGTAGTTTACGAGGGTTGAACTATCAATGCGGATGAAATGGCGTGTACGAGTGAGTGAATGAGACAAAAGTATGAATCGGCGCTTTCATCGTGAATCCGCCCTTTTCGGCACTTCATATACGTCGAAAATATCCATGACGAGTTATCCTCAAATCACATAAGAAATCAAAAGAACTCACCCGTCCAGTAGCTCCCCAACAAACCTCCCGCGCCTCAAGCAGGACAACTCTCTTCTTCTCCTTCCCACCAGCGCCGGCACCAGCCCGCTCCAGCAACTCCTTGGCAGCGAAGGCGCCTGTGATGCCGCTGCCGATAACGACGACATCCGCGGTCGGCGGCAGGTCCCGAGTTGTCCTGTGGCCGAGCAGCGTCTTGGAGGGCTCGCGGTGCCAGTAAGACGCCGTGCTCTTGGCCGAGGGCAGGTCGGCTTGGCCCGGCTGGAGGGTTTCGCCCGTCATTGCTTTGCTTTGCTGTCGAAGGGTTGAGATGCTCGGGGTTTCTTATCGGGGTTGAGGGGTTGTTGATAAGCTTCCTAAAGCCGCGATGTGCCGTTTTTGAATGATGTGGATTGGATGTTAGATACTTGTAGTTGTCAGCCCGGGAATTTTCTGTGGGATGCAGTCGTCGAGGTTGATATCTATATGACATTGGCCCCGTGAGCTGGTCAGTCATGTGCTTGGATGAACAAAGTGGTGGTGGTGGTGGTGGTGGTGGTTGATCATAGGTCGCCGCACATGTGAGGTCGGCCGGCCTTGCCCCTCCGGCCCCTGCACTCTTCCAACCGTACGAAAGCCGAAACGCGGCATCACTGACACACGTCCGCGGCCTGCGTCACTGCTGTCGTAGAGATCCACAGATGCTGGTTACTGCAGATACGCGTGTTCAAAAATGGCAAACGATACAATTATCATCAAAAGATTTGACATTACTGCCCGACTACCGTACCAATTTATAAGGGTGGAAACGCCAATTTTCTCTATTGTGCCATCAATCCATTGGCCACCCGGAGCGCCGCAGCCGTGAATGCCGCAGTGCACACTGCCTGGGCCAGCGAAGGTCATATCTACAAGACAAGAGTACGCTAAAGGACGTAAATAGCGTAGAAGAAACACCTCTCCAACTCTTTTCTCGTTTCTGGTCCGTGGGGTCGTCATTTGGTTGTCGTCGCTTAACCCTGCATCTTTCTTCTCTTTCCGATCTGGGCGGAGAAACCGGTCTTGATGGCGGTGACGGAACGTCTCGAACCGCAAGAGTTGCAAGTGATGAAGTACAGACGGTTCTCTCCCTTGGACAGCTCGGTGTCGGCGGACTTGCCTGGGGTCGGTTGTCAGTAATCGCATCGAGACGTAATGGTGGGGTATTTTGTTCGTAAGCTTACAGGTCTTGCAGGTGACGTACTCGACTGTAGGGAAAGGAAAGAACTTTGGTTAGCAACTACGCGGCAGCAAACGTTAGGGGCACAAAGCATAGACTCACTAATGTACTTGCGCAACACGTTCTCGAGCTGCTTCTGCTGGAAACGACCCTTGATAACAAGGCGTCTACTGCCGTCGACGGAACCACTGGTACCCAATTCGGAGAAGAGGTAGGCCGTGACGTGCTCCTCGGTTCTCTTCATGCGCTTGCAAATCTCGGCAATGTTGGCGAAAATGGTCTTCTTGTTGCCTTCACGCATGCACTGCGGGGGCGGGATCTTGTAGCTCTTGGAGCCGCTCAGGGCGTGGTCGGGGTTCTTCTGAGACAGCTGGTGGAAAAAGCGGTTCAGGAGCAGGCTGTAGCTGAGGGCCTTGGTCTCGTCGTGCTGCCAGATACCGGTACCTTGGTCCATATCGCCATCGTCGGCGGCACCCTCGGCCTCGGCGTCCTCCTCCTTGCCCTCGAGCTCAAGTGCCTTGAGCTTCGCGGTGAACTCGTCGTCGCCGTCCTTGACAACCTTCTTCTTCTTCTTTTTCTTCATCGACAGGTCAAGACCGCCGTCCTCGCCAGCGGCAGCCTCTTCGGCCTCGTCACCTTCCTTGAGAACCTTCTTCTTCTTCTTTTTCTTCATTGACAGGTCGAGGCCGCCATCTTCAGCAACATCGGGGACAGGGGCCGTCGCATCTTCGGCTCCAGCTTGAGAATTGGCATCAGCATGTAAGGCTTCAAGGGCTGCGGTAAGCGGCGGCGTACGGGGCGTGTGCGACTGGGCTGTCTCCTTGGGTTCCTCGGTGGCGTTGACCATTGTGACTGAGCCGTCGGCGTCGACTACTACTTGCTCGTCTGTGAAGGCGACGGATTTGCGCTGTTTGCGTTCGGGGGCGGGAGTGGTATCCTGTGGGGGGAGGCACCTATGTTAGAAAACGATATTCAATGATGTTTGTGTTTTTTTTTTCTCCGTTTGAGCAACTGAGAAAAAAAAAACTGGATCAGTAGAGGAGGGGACGGGGGGTCGAACAACGGTCAGGTGGTGATGATGTCCAGCAGCTCGGGCGGTTTGACAGAGGTTGAGTCACGGAAAATGTTCTGTTCAATTCGTGTCTTGTTCCGGTTCGCAGTGGGGTAATTAAGCATGGGATTGGTGGAGGGGCCAGTGGGTGGTGGTGCTCAGAAGTGCGCATGAGGGAGGGCTAGCAACGGTAACTTACTTCGACATCCATGATTGCGGCCTGTGTCTCACTGAACCGAGTCTCGGTTAGGTATCCTGGGGCGGCGCCTGGCGAATTCCTTTGGGTTGGTATTAATCTGCGCTGGTCCACGGTGCGAGTGAACGAGTCTACTGTCAGCGCGATATGGTGCAGAAATCCCAAACGACCGGTCTGTGAGATGGCGGAAGGAGGCTGTCTGTGGTCCGTCACAAAATGGTTCGGTGATGCGAATTTGTGAGAGCAGAGTTGAGAATTGGCTGCAGCAGTTGGGAGATTTTCTTGAGGGGGTGTGACGTGAGGGTGGTGGAAGACGACTATCTTTGCCCACTGTAAGGTAGCGGCTGCGCGCCCGACAGGTGAGGGTGGGCTGTGACTCAGTAATTGTACGGCTCACGTGACTTCGAGGTGACTCTCCGTTTATGCCCGTTGCCGTCTGTCACCATGCCCCCTCGCCTCCAGCGTCAGTGGGACCCATCGAAAGTGACTCGCAAGCCAATTACATTTGAGGTTCCCGACCTCTGCGAGTGGCCGTCCTAGTTGCCGTTTCTGGTTGGGGAAACGGGGGAGAGAGCTCCAGGCGTTCCGATCTCCGCTGTTGGCCCATTCAAGCTGCACCGGCATTAACCATTGGAGAGACATCGCGGACCTTGAATCAATCCTCCCCCGCGAACGCCCATCAAGAGGGTCGTCTTGTATCACAACAGCTACGAACATCAAGCGGACGCGTGCCAGGGACAGAGTCTAGCTATTTCCGAGAAGCAGCGTGCCGACCGAGCTCGATACTCTCTTCCCCCGATTCATTCAACGCACCTGAACCCAAGAACCGAGCTGCCGACGTCCAAGAGCCGACCACGCCTGCCTTCCCCCGACATGATGGCATCCACCGACTCCTTCATCCTGCACGACGACGTCTCACCTTCCTCCGATAACGACGAGATTGACTCCCTGCCTTCAATATCGAGCAGCGTGCTAGACTCTGAGGATGAATCAGACGCACAGGAGGAATGGGAGCGTAGTCTGGAGCAGGTCCAGCTCCTCTTGACCATGATCATTGTACCCTTTGCCGGCAAATACTTTGGTCGCAAGTTTGCATACTGGAGTAAGCATATTCCCGATGTCTCAAGTCTCGGTGTTGTTCCAAGATGCTGACATGGTATACCTACAGGCTGGTCACGATACATGGAATGGATGCACAACGTTGAGGTGCGGTGGACAAACAAGGGCGCTTTCAAGGCCGCCGGCGCGGCTGAGGCAGCGGCAACATTATAAGAAGCGCAACTGGGCCTTACTAGGCTCCTTGGAAAAACGAGACTTTGGGCATTCTACTACCAAGCCTGCAACATCTTGCATGGTGTTCGGCGTGTATACATGGTTGGCGTTGAGGGCAAGTCGTCATAGAAGACTAGGCGGCGTATACTGAGGCGAGGCATCCGGCCCGGCCCAGAAAACTAGATCTAAATCCAATATTTGAACGAACGTATCCAGCTCGATATCAAGGCAGCAAGGCTCTACTGGTTCACATTCACAATGGGCTTGGTCTCCTTCCGGCCAATCTCGGCGGTGAACACATAATCCATATCCGATGATTCTGTGTAAACATCACAAGCAGTGGAAGTGGAGTAACGTTGTGGAATGGTATCAATTCGTAGTTGTACTACAAAGAGCTGCTGATGGCCTCGTGGCCAATACCCCGGCTCCCAAGGCATTGTAGGCCCCGCCGTATCCATGGCAGTATATCCATGTCATCCCATATCCATATCCTGTCATTCATTACTACTACATGCCATCGTGAAAGGTAAAGTTAAACAATAACCTGCCGCCAACGCCGTCAGGACTCAGTGGTCTTCCCGCAAGTCTTGCGATGGCCAAATGTCCTACCCAGCCTTCCCGTTCAATTCCATACCCCATTTGTTTTCTTTTTGCAATCTGCGCCGCACATAGTTGAGAAAGTCGTAGACTTAGACGCCGACTTGGGCCATGCTGGGGCGGGAGCTGCGGACAGAGCCACCGCCGCGACGGAAGTTCATGAAGGTGAAGAAGCCTCCTGCGCAGAAGCTGGCAAACAGGAACCACATGAAGACGGTACTGGCCTGGATCTCGCGGCATCGCTTCTCATCGTCGCCGGAACCCCAGACGATGTAATCGCTCGGCAGGTCGCTCCTGTTCAGAGAGCCACAGTTGACTGCGCGCAGCTTGGCGGAGAGGACAATGGCGTCGATGAAGGTGAAGAGAATGGCGGCGCCGTCAAGGGCCAACAATACGATGGGAATGGCGATGGCCGAGACAAAGGCGGCGGCAAGACCGTAAAGAGCCGCCAGCCAGCTGAGGACGGCGACGAACATGGAGAAGTTGATGGCGGCCATAGCGGAGCCGGCGCTGTTGATGTTGAGAGCGATGACATTGCCGATCAGTGCTGTGACGAGGAGGACCCAGAGGATCTGTACACCTCGGACGAGGACCTGCAACATTGATTCCATCATGTTGGGCGGTTTGTGTATCGTTTGTCTTGAAATTCGGCACAAGGAATCTCAGGTATTTAGAGTGCTTGAAATCCGAGAGGACAGTCTTCTATAAGCACTGGAATGTGTAATTGGGGTCGACGGCTTGTTTATAGCAGTTCTAGGACGAAGCTGGATGCTGTGACGTGACTGGTGCTTGATGACGATGGTGGATCTTTGCTGATGATATTGCCAAACAACAACGATGCGTTGATTTCGGACTGTAGCTGTGTGTGTGTGTGATGTGGAGGAGGACGAAAGTCGAGCAGAGTCTTAAAGGGTGGCGTGGGACAAATAAGACAGTTCTGGATCTGGGCTGTTGGTTGTCGGGTGATTAAGGTCGTGGCGGAAGGGCAGATGCAATGAGCAGCAGACAAGGATATCTTTAATAAGTTGGGAGGGTGGGATGGGATCGGTCGAGGAGGGTTCTTCCCAGGTAAAAAGTCAGTCGGACATGGATGGGAACCTAACCTAAGCCGCCTCTACTGCGTAAGGTGAAGAAGAACTCTTTCAGCACCGGGCATGGACATTGTGCGCTGCTGCTGCGGAAGCTGCGCGCGGACAAGGACAAGAGGGTAATAGAGCTTCGATGATGGATCGGCACTTGCGGGAACTATGACCTCACCAGCCAATGTCTTTCCTTCACGCGCGCAAAATACAACACAACACCATCAACACTAACACGGTACGTACCTTCTTTCACCTACCTACCTAGGTTCCGTGCTCTACCTACTCCGTACTGGCATCTGAGCCTCGATGTACTTACACATACGCACACGCAAGACACTGTACATGATACTGTTCTGTAGGGCGCGAGCTTTCACGCATTGCTTTGCAGCTTCAAGCTTGACATTGCTCGAGCGCCTGACATGCCTAACGCGGTCCAATGGCATCATCCAAGGGTCCAAGACGGCTCCGACGATGCCGCTAGACGGCTTAGACGAGACCGCGTTCAGCCCAACGAATCCCTGGGACATCCGCGACCGTCATACATTTCGCGCCCACCGACCTGCCCCGTACTGACGGATAGGGCATATCCAACTGGCAATAGCTAGCTTCTGAAACCAAGGCAGTAGAACTTTGCAGGGGGAGGGAACAACTCGGAGCTGAGAGGGAAAGACTTCTTACAGATGGTGGCGCGTTTCTGGTGGCGCCTCTCCCGACGTGCCCGAAAGCCGTGGACCACTTGTCCCTTTTTCTCGTCCAACTTGTGGACTTGTTGGGAAACTCTTGGGAGGCCGCAAGCAAAAAGGGAGCAAGGCCGCCGCAGCGCTCGGGGTTGCGCGGCTCTCATTGGCAATTGTGGCTCTGTTTTTTGCCCTTCCTGCAGGGTTCACGAGTTTCCCATCCAGCTTTTCTGTGGAGGGATGTAAGGTGGAAAGACTTTTCTCGGTGCTCTGAGCCCTGTCAACTCTGTCAGACTCTTTTCCTACCTTACCTATGAAGAACAATCCCTACATCCTGCACTCCAAAGGTTGCCGGCGGGGTGATGCCGGTTGGCAGGTGAAGAGCCTCGCAGTCCCCCTCCCACTTCTCTGGGATTCTTGGAAATCCTCCTGCCCCTCCTTCTTCGCCCTTATCTGCCGTGCGTTTACCGGCCCCTGCAGCAAACGCCCCTCCCCTCTCCCTGGCGATTCGCTGTGCTTTGGGGGGAAAATCGGCCGCAGCCCAGCAACCACCCCCAGAGAGAAGCATCCATCACATCTAAGCCCTGGTCAGTTGTTTCTGTACCCTTGTTGCGATCGCTGTCGTCCTATCGAACCTTGTGCGACTACCTCGGTGAAACAAGGTGAAGCCAGCATATCCCGCGCGTGGGAAAGTCTGTCGCATCGAACTCGAGCTGCCATCCACCAAAACCCTCACAGATGTTCAGTCAGGAGTCATGATAATTAAGGTAAAAAAAAACAATAAAAAAAAACATAGGGGCAGTAGAAAAATCCCCTAGTGACTTCTCACGGACAAACAGCCACACCCGCAGACCATCCAACAAGCTTCCGGCGTGGTGAACTCACAGTCATGATTTACACCCTTAAATCAGCGCTGCTAGTCCATAGTCCCTGGGTTCTGATTGACCTTTTGTGGTCGCTTGAGAGCGGACAGTGTCTGGTTATAATTAGCATCATACAAAACATAGAGGTTAAGAAGATCTCTTTGGATCTCCATACGCGTCTATTCAGTCTCTTGCTCCTAAACTTCCAATTGGCTTCATTGGCGACATACAATAGAGCGATGGAAGACCTCAACCGCTCATCAGTAGCACTAAAGGCATCACGGTCTTCGTTTCTTCCTCACAACATCCGACCCTCAGCCTCCGACCCTCAGCCTCCGAGAGGTATTTTGTAAGCAGTTGTTGAGGCCGGCGGCACTGACAAAAGAAACTACACTCATCCCACGTAAAGGGCTCGGAGTCAACCTGCAACTTTTTCGTCCAGGTAGCTTGTCCTGCCAGGTGGTCATCCAGTCCTCCTTAGCCCTATGTTGTCACGTTCCCAGACGTAATCAACGACTTATCTGTTGTCGGCCTCGGAAAACCCCTACCCCAGGGCCGGAGGCGATTTCTTACTTGCCTTACACTGCTCTAGATCTCGACGTTTACAACATTTCTTCACACCCAAATGGACTGGAATATCGTGAGTCACTTTGCCAGATTCTATGGCGTCATAGCTAATGAACCGTCGTCAAGCTACTGCGGCATAGAAGAATTGCAATTCCTCTAGTGCGGAAATTATGAGCTGCGGTTCCTAGCAAGCCTAGTAAATTAGACACGTAGCAGACACACAGAAGACACACAGACACACGCCATGCGTTCATGATTAGCCCGAAGCCAAGCCGGGCACTTTTGTCCTAAAGAAGTACGCCAGGAAAGGAATCATGACGTTACTCGAGTGCAATGCGTTTACGCACGGTCATGAGATATCGATCTTGGTCATTCATTGACAGAAATTACCCGCATCTAATCGTGTTCTTGGCGAGGAAAAAAAAAGGTCCAGCGCCGATGTATACTAATCATCAATATGTCTCCCCTGTTATTGATCTTTCTATCATGAACCCAACGCCATAGCCGTAGCTAATCCGTTTTGCGCTCCCCGCGTATTCCGCGCATCTCTCAACCTAGAAGTTGGAGAAGGGGAAAAATGTTGACCATCCCCAGATTTTGGAGAAACTGCATCATGTTCTTCACCGGCTAAAGTTCAAAAGCCCCTCAATATACTTCCGTGTATCAATGCCGATCCCCGATGCAAGACGGCCCGCGCCGTCACCGCCCCACCCCGATCCCGTCAGTCCTACGCCGCCCTCACCGAAAGACGAGCTGACGCCGCGGTAGCCGGCGTGATCGCTCGCCCTACGGATCAGGATAATCTCCTTGCTGACCGTTGGGCTCGGCGGCGGAGGTGATGCCGGCCGCGCTGTGCTGGATCCGTCGCCGCTAGCGGGGGAGACGTCCCTATCAGACGTCGACTGCTCGTCGTCCTCGGAATTTTGTGTCGGCTGATATACTTCACCGGTCGTGGCGTGTCGGTTCAGGATACGCTGCCAGACGACCCACCAGCCACGATTGGTCTTGCAGGTCCTCTCGAGCTGGTTCATTTCCGGCCTGGTGAGACTGAAAATATTGAGTAGTTGCATGTGTGTATTCATGGCCTCCACCCTTGACCAAGGCAATGGTGCGTTTGACAGGAACGCTTGTGCATGGTCCGGAATATTTGGTATGGTCGAATGTATCGTCATAGCCTCAGCGTCCCATACGAGATCGTAGATATTAGACGATGAAGAACTGGCCTCCGGCCTCTCTGGCCGGTATTGGATCGAAGATAAGAGTGGCTTTCGTAAAGGCGCCAACTGGAAGTGAAGTGACTTGTAAAACGAGTTCCAAGCCAGCGAGTCGGTTCTCAACTCAAAGAGGAAAGTAAATATGAAGGGTTTGTTTACGTAAACGACAACGCGCATCTTGCTTGCTTTGTTCGAGTCCTGGTTTCCAAATGTTGGGTTCGAGCTCACGGCGTTAGCTCCGAGAGGCGTCACGTCGTTCGTGAGGTTGCCGAGGTTCCTCACGACATCTGCTTCTAGGCGATCCGTACCGACTTTATCAAGCTCAACGTGAACGGTGCGTAGCATGGTACGAGAGTTCGATTCAGGCTCAGCTACCCCATCTGAGGCTCCGTCTTCCTCATCGCCACTACCCTCCTCAACATCGCCCATCAGGCCAATGAGATAGTGGCCCTCGTCATCATCCATCTGCTTCGGCTTCACATGCGGGTTCGCCGCGACCTTGGAGGACTCTCCAGTTTGGAACGCAGCAACGGCAGATAGTTGGCTCTTAACCGCGGATGAAGAAGCATCCGATTTGCCGATTGACCAATATGTGCCGTATCCCAGCTTCATGACCGTCATCAGTTTGTCCATGTGGCCATCGCCTTCTCCTTGAGTTGGCGTAGCGTTAGAACCGGTAGCAGCTTCAGTGTCAGCTTCGGTGTCGCCGTCTTTGGGAACAGGGGTTGAGTTGTCTTTCGTGGAACTTGGCCTTTTGGCTTCCTTGACCGTACCAATCTCAAGTCCACGCCGCTCAGCCAGTGTTCTTGTTGAGGTCGAGCTCCCAGAACCAGAGCCAGAGTTTGATCGATGGTTATTGGGGCGAACCGGCGGCCGTACTGCTGGCTTCGACGCAGGCTTTGGGGCTGGCGCTGATTTGGCTTCCGGGGCCGGCTCAGATTTCTTCCCCCGCCGGCCAGCGCGAAGAGATGTCGGACTATCGATGACACCGTAGGCATTTTCTCCCCACGTATATAAGTCTTCCGTCCACATGGTAATATCTCTCACGGACTTTCGAGATAACGCTCCTGTACCCAGAAAAATTGCACCGTCTTCAGGGCCTGGGTCTTGTCCGGTGCCCAGCCAGGACCTCTTCGGCTCCTTGCCGTCTTTCGACTCCCCATCGGCATCCAAGGACCCAAACTTTGAAACCACCAGGTCTTTAAGACCCTCAACTCTGGTGACGAGGCCTTCCAGCACCTCTCGTTCTCCACTACCCCGATCCTCTTCGCCGACGCCAATGCCCAGTTCGCCAGAGGCAGCGATGTTGATGCCTCCAAATACTGTGCGGATCGGGTTCCCTTGTAACATGACGTTCCATGTTGACAAGAACAGGTCCCAATACCGACCAAGCAGGCTGAGAAAATTCGTCCTTCGGGAGCGAACAAACAGAGCACTGAGTGAGGTGCCATGATGAAGCAGAAAGATGGTATGGGCACGGAGCAGATCCTGCAACAGAAGAGATGACGGCTTAATCTCCTTAGATGAAAACTCGACAACCTCTTCTGGGGTTTCTTGTGCTTTCCCTGTTTGTAACTTGGGCGGCAGAGGAATGCGAGTGAGATCAATGGACTGCAGTGAATCAGTAATAGGTTACAATTCAGTTTAAGGTGAAACATACAGCAAGAATCCACCAGTCTTGCTCCAGCTCATGGAGGATCACACGTGTCTTATCCGTGTCGATGGAGTCGACAGGCTGGCCACCAGAGAAGCTTTTGCTGAATTCGACCATGCCCTGGGCAAGGCCGATCTGACGAAGACGCTCATTGCGCTCCTCTTGAGACAGATTCTCAGTCGGTTTTGCACGTGAGCGGTGACGCCGTTTATGTCTTTGGGTGCTGACCGAAGAGTAGTAGACAATTTGATCGTCAAGAGTCTCATCAGAATGACCCAACGACGGGTTGAAGATGGCAAGGAAGCCTAGCTGAGCCGGAATGATGCCACCCGGTGACAATGCCATGGCTTCTTTGATTGCTTGGGAGGGCGCGGCCCTGCCAACGGCGGTTCACTGAGAGCGGGGACGGAATGCCGTGATGTAAAGATCCATCAACTCCGAAAAAGACGGGTGCAACGTCGGTGCGGCGGAGCGAGACAGTCTGCTGCAGCAACCGCTGATGACAATAACCAAGTGATAGGCCCCACGGCTCGTGAGGTGGCGTCTGGAAAGCTACCGAGCGTTTCTTCTTGCGCTCTAACAAGCGACAAGAGCAGCAGCAGCAGCAGCAAGAACCCAAGCCGAGATGCAGAAATGAGGTAGATAATTCGAAAACGGAGCTGGCGTCACTGACGGTGTCAGTCAGCAAGGATAAGCTCGAGGCCGAGGCTGCCCACACGACCTGGATGGCAATGCAAGCGCGCACGCAGTGCTGGCGAGTGGTGTCCGCGATGCTGGCAAAAGCCAAGTCATTCGGTTGTGCCTCCTGCGTCGTCTTGGAGGAAGATCAGCGGTCGAGACTGCCCGGGAAGGCCGAATGGGGCTTTGCGCGGATGATATGGGAATTCTGTGAGATCTCGATCGAGATTCCCCACGATGCAGGGCGTGCTCCAGTGGCGCCCAGGACAAGGCGATGCGAGGCGATTGAAGGTGAGTGGTCTGGCGCTGATTTGATTGGGCCGAACCGAAGCACTGTACATTTGAAGGTATGCTGCGGAGGGGTAGAGGCCAGACCCGGCCGAGCTTGGCGTTGGTGCTTTCTCGCTTAATTTGGCCCGCGGTCTAGGCCGCCATGGACTTTCCATCTCTTGTTCTAAGGTATTTTGTTCTTCCTCGATAATACCCAAAGCCAAACCGTATCTGGGTGAACACAGACAGACAGTGTTGTACACCTGAAATGCGCTCGCCAGGATCACAGCATACCAAGATACCCAAGACCGTGTCCGACGGATGCTGAGACTTGGGACGGAAGAAACAGATGGGATAAGAGAGACACGACCGTCGGGTACCTATCCCACTGTGGGAATGTCAACCAGGGTAGCGGTATGTGCTGTTAGTGCAAGCTCGAATTCGATGGACAATCTGGGAGGGAATCGCAGAAATGTGTCCAAGTGTGGGAACGAATGCCGCAAGAACACCCAGAACGTGGGCCGACTTCCACATTTCGGCCAACTCCGTTTCAGCAGCGGTCAAGCGCAAACCAGGCCTGGGCTGCTATGAATGGCTGCAGTCTAGAGAGGGACTTTCCCATCGTTATGTTACGCAACCTGCATGACCCTCCTACGACTGGACGAATCTCCTGCCTCCCGTGGTCTAGCGGTGCACTAAGCCAGGAAAGTTCGCATGGAGTGACGACTCACGTACAGCTCCTTCCTCCCGAATCCTTGGGAAACATGCTTCTCCACGTGGAAGCGGAACTTCGACCTCATGCCTTGGTGAGAATCATGACCTTGAGACTGCACCTGTCGAACTCTGAATCTAGAGTCGGGATCCAATACCATACCTTTCTAGCCGCCCATGGTCTGTGCTAGAAAGGGGGCTGCCATACCCATCAGCGTTGACGGGGTCCTCAACTCGAACAAAAAATGCTCTTGTTAGTATCATCTTAAATAGCTTACGAGCCAATATTCCCTCTGCAAAACCATGAACCCTGCCGTAGAAGACTGGAATGAGAACTCGAGGCTGGTGAGTATGTGTCCATCAAAGGATAAAACAGACACGGAGTAAATATCATCTTATATTCAGATCCATATCATCGTTCTAGGGATTTATCTTTCCTTGAAAATGGTGGTATTATTCTCTACCCCAATTGCCATCGGCCTTCATTATGTAGCCACAAGTGTGGCTCCAAATCTATTGCAAAACGCAAAGCCGCTATGCTGTAACTCAAAACGTCGTCTCCCGTAACTTGCCAATCTTGCCAATCTCGTACTCTATCCAGCGACCGACTCTCGTCCGTCCAGGTACAAGAATACTGCCTGGGTTCATGACATGACAACCCTCATACGTCACACAAAACGTCGGCGCCGTCGTATCCACGAGAACCATTGATGTTGGCAAAGGGTAAAGGTGTAGGGCCGTCGCATAATCCCAATGTACTGGGCGGGTCGCTTGACGGAAAGGCGACAGATATCCTTGGTCCAAGATCGTCTTGACGAGCTTCCGCGCTGTGTGGATGTCTTGAGGCAGGCTCGAGTCGACCTCTTTGACAGCGGGCTTCTCGCTGGGAATATCAACGTCCATAGCCTCCTCTGGCTCAACCTGGCCGTTCCCTGCCATATCGACGTCGTCTGCTCCGCTTCCGGCCTCGGGAGGCTGATTCTCCTCATCCTCGCCTGCATTCTGTTGAGATGACTTGAGGCGGACTGCCGTGCGGCGGAGGCGGGCTGAGATGTCATCTCGGAAGACGACAACTTCGTGATTCGGACCAAAGAGTGTCAGACGACTGGGGTTCGATGTCCAGATGGCCTCGCCATCGCTCTTGGCCCCGAGCTCTGCATTTGCCGCCGCAAAAACGCGTCTAATGCGTGATGTGAAGACGTCCGGTGCTCCTTTTCGGGGCAGCGGTGTCGCAGCGCCAGCGGTGAACGATGACACCCAACCGTCGTTGTCTCCCGGGACGAACACGAAGGTGGACGTTTGGAGGAGCGTGGGGTAGTCGGACAGGGCCGAGGCCAAGGCGTCGAAATACTCTTTGTACTCAATGCTGCCGCCGCTGCCACCCCTGGCAAGGACAGCATGCTGAGTGAAACTACCCGTGACAACGAAAGTCATAGGGCTTGAGCCTTCGGGCTCAGCTGCATATATCGCGAGTATCCTCCGCAAGGCTTGCGACGTTCGTGGTTGGTCGAGGTTCAACTCGCCGATGATCACCATCCGCCCTCTACTGGGCACCTCCTCAGCAGAGTGGCGGGGCAGTAACCGCTGCTCGAGCTTCCGCATCTTGGATCCGACGGCTCGTTCGCTTCCGACGCCGAGGAAATCGATCCAGCCGAATCCACCCCCTATGGTGTGATCCTGACCGCCATCGGGACCGCTGACTCCTAATGTGGCTCTCCTCTTCTCGCATGGTGGTTGACCGATGAAGAAGCCTTGGAACCTGCCGCCCAGTGTTCCACCGACACCGCTGCTACCACTTAGTCCCTTGCCGACGGACTCTTCTTCTTCCTCGTAAACGCCGTCCACGAGCACAATCATTCCAGGCGCGAACCAAGCCGAATCTTCGGGAATTGCGACAGCTTGGGACACATCTAAAGCAATAGTAGCAGTCAGGTCGCTGATCGCGAGACCTCCCGCAGGCAACACATTCAACATGCCCAAAAGCATGTGATGGCTACCGTGGCGACCTAAGAGGTTGGCGATTGGGGTAATCTTGTGGTTTAGTTGGTTTGATGATGACCGTTTGCCTGAGGGGGCCCTCGTGCTTGCGACAGCTGACGTCTGGAAAGACTCATTCCTGAGTAATCTTTGGTGTATGACATTGTACCTATTTCTGAAGAGCGCAGTTTTGTGTGATGCTGGCGGTAGGAGTGACGGTTTTGAGGTTTCCCTGCTCATTGTTAGTGAGAAACTTCCTGCCTAGGGCAAAACCCATGTCATACCTCTCGAAATGCTTCTTGGCAACGTTGTAAGAATATCTTGGCTGGTCATATGCATCGATGACGTTGAACCACTTGCGCGGATCCTTGATATTTTCGTCGTCCTCTTCTTCCTCGACGCCCAGACTGGACATGCCAAAACTCTGTTGGCTGTCCTCTCGAGCCAATGACGCCTGTGCTGGCCGCAAGCCCAATCTCGCATTTGACATGTCCGCATCTTGCCCTGGTTCGATCAGAAGACTATTCTGTCGACTCAAGCCTCTGGCGCCGGCCACAATCTTGCCCCCGCTCATGTTTCCCTCCAAGTTTTTCAAAATATCCCTAAGCTCTGGGCTTGCGCCATCGACGATAACTCCACCATTGCGGCTTTTCCATGACTTTGCCACCTCCTCCAGGACCTTCTCTGCGAGTCCTTCCTCTCGCCATGCGGAACCACAATGCCGGCCGATAAACGTAGCCAGTTCTTGTAGGGCGGAGGAGGCCAGGGTCAGACTGTGTTTCTTCGTGAAGGTTCGGAATGCCAGTGGTCGTAGAGTGGCAGGGGGTAGAATGATGGGGAGGATCGCATGTTTCGTCGGCGCTGAAACTTTGAAAGGCTTCAAAGGATGGACTGGGGTACCGAATGCGGGCGAGGACGAGGGTATTGCAGAAGATGGATGGGCAGGCGTCCTTGTGGCAAATATGTTGGCCATAGGCATTTGCTTGCGCTTGGGAGATATTGACGGTGGCGGATCCATAATTAAGACGCTTCTTCGTGGTTTGAAGGGTATGGAGATGGCAGTGTATCGGAATTCCGGGATCTTCTTCGGAGTGGTGGTTGTCGCGATTGTCACAGAGTGGTCGTTGAGAACAGTCGCAGGGGACGCCAAATGTTTAATTGAGACGCGTCCATCGTAGCGAAGCAACGCGTCGTGGTCAATTGACCGCGCTCTCTCAACCCAGCGCCACAGTTCAGCGGATGTGGGGTTAGAAATGCTGTAGCTGTGGCTGAAGAAGGTGGTGGTGGCTCAAGCTCCCTCGACTCTGGGCATGCTGTCATCGAAGGAAATCGGAGCTGTCTGCGCCAAAATTTCGAAAAGACAAAAGCCCCTCGAATGCAAATGCGCCGCTCCCGTCTTTCGCACCCCTCCAACCACTATACTCACAATGCTGGCACCAGTAGCTCGATTCATGCCGAGGCATGGTTCTAGAATCAATTTCTTCCGTCCCATGTCCAGCTTGCCGTCAAACCCGCGCATTGTGAGTTCCTGTTCCTTTGTCATGCGTGTTCGTACAAGCAGCTGACCGCCTCTACTGCGCAGAAAGTCTTCCCTGCGGACGCATCGCGAGCCTCCTTTCTCCTATCATACCTCGAAGATGAGCCACCCAACCAGAGAATAGCCATTGGCTTCTCTACGACCGACCCTCCGACGCCACGATCGTTTATCGAAAACCAGACCTTTACCAAGATTCTTTACGAAGTCCTTGCAGAGCATGCACATAAGGACAAGGACCTCTTAGCACAGGCGCAAGCCTTCGCAGGGCCTGGCGGAGCCAATCTTGGTTCTGGAGGAGCACTCTTTGCTCAGAAGAACAAGAGGCGTTCGTCGAGCAAGGTCGGTGGCGGTGGCGGCGCCGGAGGCGGTGGTGCTGGCGGTGCCAGTGCTCAAGGCGGCGCTGGAGGAGGTGGGCATGGTGGTTACGTCCACCTTAGTGATTCAAGAAACCCTCCAGACTTTGGTCGTATTGCCTGGCCTGAGGATATTCTTGGCAGTGTTGAAGTCGATCAAAGCGGCAACATAATTGGTCAGCTCGAGCCAAGTGGAACGTATCGAATTATCACCAACGAGGGAATGTAAGTTGCGAAGCCTCCATGAAACAAGCCGGACAGACAGACTAACACGAACAGTCTCGGATTGAGTCCATATCTTTCAGGAAAGCTCGTTGAGAGACTTCGCGAGGAAGACGATAAGGACCACTCGTAATCGCCCCGCAAGTATCGGAGGACTCTCTTCGGGTGAGTAACAGCTAGCCGGCCCACGAATGCTCGCTGTAAAATTGTACATTCATGTAATAGTAGCTCACCACTTTACGACTGCATACATTGACGAGATTCTGTCATTCGGTTTCTAGGATGAACACTAAGTCACTCTCTTCGCTGAACGGGTACCTTTTTGGTATTGAATTGCACCTTGGGAGGTAGAGGGCTAGGCGAAGCTTGCGCGAGTTTGGAGAACCCACCCACTCCCACTTGGTCCTTCATTTGAGCAATGGGCAAGGAACAAGCACCCGGGGGGAGGGGGAGGGGATCGTGAGCTTGCTCCTTTAACCTCGGGAATGGAGTTGCTGCAGAATCTTTCGTCCTGCAGACACGGTTACCCCCCACAACCCCGTAATCGACTCCCGCCATAATATGCATATGGACGAAAGGAGCCCAAAAACAGAATCGGGCACATGCAACAGACTCCAGACCGCCGGTTGATGTTCTCGGTTGAGTCAGTTCGGGTATATGTTACCGACCGACCCAGGAATTGTCGTCGATAGTCTTGAAAGATTTTGATACTCGAATCTTTGCATCTCGATAATTTCCCCAAATGACACAAATACTTGGGTCAGAGGGCCGTCGTTCCTTTGGATGGTAGGATTGATCAGGGTTGTTTAGCCGATGCAAGCAGCTGCAGCGCCTTGATCCCTGGGTGGTCTGAGTTGCCGGGCCGTCCAAAAGATGACATGCAGGCGGGCAGCGATGCCAGCGATCAGTTGGGCTCTGCTTCCTTGAGTCAAGGGCGAGGGATTTCCAGTGGCCAAGAGGCCATTCAGTATCCAAACCTAAGGTAGCAATTACTGCGTAAGAGGTTCTGTGACCAATGGCGCAGTAGTTGAAAATGATACGCTACCAGAGTATGCCTCGAGCCGCCATCTATCTAATGGTCAGGTCTAATCATCACTCATCAAGATCGAATGTCTCGTGTCATTGTGTGTAGTTGGTGCGCTTGAATATGACTCGGGACGCACGTGTATTCATGCTGGTATAGCCTGACAGAGAGTAACTACAGATACCTGATTCTAGGATTTGTTTGGTTCGATGCCGACAAATGAGCAAGCATTGATACCGTCAGGCGATGTTGGATCCTGCAACGGCAGTTGTGTCTGTCTGTTCTCAGAACGGGCGTAGCTATCAAGTAGTCATGAGGCTACAGCCACCAACTTCACTGATGATGCGACCTGATGTAGTCGGACCGGCTCACTCAGCGGCATGATTATGAGCTGTCACTTATCAGCAGCCGCCTCACACCGCAGCCTGGGGAAATGAGGTACATGATACCCAAGATGAGTTGGATTATCTATCTAGCCATTATCTGCTCACCCACCTTAAACTCTACTTGAAATTCCATGTTGGGCCCAACGGGACGAGGGTTGAGATGGTGTCAGGAGCATCATATCAATGACTGCCTATCTGAGCCACCTTGGGCGCTTGAATACTAAAGGTAGTAGCAGCACTTCTCAGTAAGATCTTTCTGGCTCAACCTGATGCAGTGAATATGTGCCTAATTCGCGATGATTTTTTCATCAGGTTGTGGTGAGTGATAATAGGCTGTAGGTTGGGGCGCAAATATGAGGGACGGGACTCGTTGAAGCACAGACCATAGCGCACTTTCTCCCCACCATTGTGGGCAAGAGTCGGCGGGTGGCACCTGGCATGGGCAGGCAGGTGGAAAAAGAATGGGGGGCAGGGAGCCTGAAGGTGCAGAACAGCCTGGCACGAACCAGGCGAGCCAGGGAGCTTCTTGGCAGCCACTCCACCTCACCAGTCCATGTTCCCCTCCACAATCCACATCCAACTTCGTCATGCCCACTTGAGTGTGGTCCAAAGGCTTGCTCCGGCCACAACCCCATTCAAACAAAAACGACCTGAGCCCCCCCCCCTTCCCCCTCCCCGACCGACAATATGGCTTCCGGTTTCGACGAGGAGGAGCTCCATATCAGTCTCTCGCCCTCCCAGATCCGACGACGCTCCCAGCAGCACGGTGCCGCCTCCGATGCTGCCGCCTCCGCCGCCGGCCGTCACGAACTACAACCGCCTGTGCCCGGTGCCGTAAACATCGCCAATATGGGACCGCCCGTCGATACCACCGCCCCGCTGCGGGATAAGATCAAGACGGAGCAGCGAATTGGCGCCTATAAGATCATCAAGACTCTAGGCGAGGGCTCATTTGGAAAAGTGAAGCTGGCTATCCACAATGGTACCGGCCAGCAGGTCGCTCTCAAGATCATCGCGAGGAAGAAGCTCATTAGCAGAGATATGGCTGGTCGCGTGGAACGCGAAATTGAATACCTACAGCTTCTGCGACATCCTCACATTATCAAATTGTATGTTACATATCTAAGACCATGCTCGCTTGCTGCAGGCCCATCGCTAACCCAAAACAACACAGATACACTGTTATCAAGACCCCCAACGAGATCATCATGGTCCTTGAATATGCAGGCGGAGAGCTTTTCGACTACATAGTGCAAAACGGCCGGATGAAGGAGCCCGAGGCGCGTAGATTTTTCCAACAGATGCTATGCGCCGTTGAGTACTGCCACCGACACAAGATCGTGCATCGAGACCTGAAGCCCGAGAACCTTCTTCTGGACGATAACCTCAATGTCAAGATTGCCGACTTTGGTTTGAGCAACATCATGACGGACGGAAACTTCTTGAAGACGAGTTGCGGTAGTCCAAATTATGCCGCACCCGAAGTCATTGGTGGCAAGCTTTACGCTGGCCCGGAGGTGGATGTGTGGAGTTGTGGCGTGATTCTTTACGTCCTGTTGGTCGGCAGACTGCCCTTTGACGATGAGCATATCCCCAGTCTCTTCGCAAAGATTGCACGCGGCACATACAGCATACCGCAGTGGATGAACTCTGGTGCTGCGGGCCTCATTAAGAAGATGCTGGTCGTCAACCCCGTGCAACGTGCCACTATTGATGATATCCGTCAGGACCCCTGGTTCATGACTGACCTGCCGCCTTATCTGGCGCCGCCGGTCGAGGAGTTCTTCAACACAGGTGTGGACCCTAACAAGGCTATCCAGAAGAGTGACATTGCGCCCAACGCCCCCCCTAGAGTCCAGGAGAAGTTGCACAACGAGGTCACAGAGAAGATCAGTAAGACCATGGGTTACGGAAAGAAGGACGTAGAGGAGGCTTTGCAGGCTGCGGAACCGTCGGCTATTAAAGATGCGTACATGATTGTTCGCGAGAACAAACTCATGCAAGTGAATGGTACGTATCTACCAGTGAGAGCTCATCCATATGACGAATGCCCATCTAACCTTTTGACAGAGGCCATGTCATCGCTTTCAGTAGATCAGGATGGCTCTAGTAGTCCACTCCCAAGTGCATCGTCTGCGAGGTCAGGCGTCTCAACAGTCGGTGGACAACGACCCTACATCAGCAAGATCGGAATCCTGCCAAGCAGTCTGCCGAACTACCACAAGGAGTACATGGAGCGTGAGAAAGCTGGTCCCGAGGACCATCCGGCGCCAACAATCGTCGTCAACGAGCCAGGCTCATCTGCTCGTACGGATGCAGAAAGGGAAGAGACAGCAAGGCATCTCAAGCCTCACTCCAGGAACAGTCAAGTCAGACTCGACGATTCCAGCAAACGGCCACAAGGCATGACGCCCGTCGTTCAGGCGAAGAAGACAAAGCCTGTGAGGTGGCAATTCGGCATCCGCTCGCGCAATGCGCCTTGGGAAGCCCTCTTGTGTATTCACAAGGCCTTGAACAAGCTCGGAGCGACTTACGTGCCAGACGAAGACTATGAGAAGGTCCATGGCACTGAGGCTGATCAACCTAGCAATGACGGTAGCTTCGTCGAGGAATACGCTCCTCAGGGGGCCAATGATTCAACTAGCAGTATTGATCCTCTCAAGAGATATAAGCTTCCAGCCGACCCATGGCATATCAAGGTCCGATGGGAGACGTCGAGTAAGTGTTTGCATACTCCCTGATCTGCGATTTTGCCACTAAAGAGACTACAGCACTGCATCAGGCCTCAGGAACTCCCACGGACGGTACTAAGACCCCAGATAGCTTTCATGTCGTTGGCGATGATGAGGGCAAGCGAGATTTTGTAGCCTTGCACGTGGACATCCAGATATACGAGATGGAACACGGCGTCTATCTCGTGGACTTCAAATGCTCTGGCTACGAGACGGCCGACAAAAGACTGCTCGAAGAGAAGGATGTCACAAGTCCTTTCCCTTTCCTAGATATGGCTGCTAGGTTGATTATGCAACTAGCCGAAGCAGACTGAAGATCCAGCTTGGTTGATCCGTTATCCCTCGGGGATGTTTACTCCTCTCCGTTTTCTTCAGGGGGTAAACTTGGGAAGTACTTTGAAAACGGTAGGCTCAGCGATAACCTGGGAAGACATGCCGATCTATCGGTCATGTCACAGCGTCAGATTATGCGAACAAGGGAGTTTTGGTACGAGGGAGAGGGATGGTGTGCGGTGTTCTTTTTGGTTTCTTTTGGAGCAGTACCCAGCGGCAGCGGGAGGGCGTGGCTCTCGTCCAGTCGTCTCAGCTGAGGCGAAAGTGGCATCATGTGTTTCCACACCACCAGGTCGAGATCTAGAGGACATCGGGTTGTACTCGAAATGAGGCGTGGGGGTGAATTAGACACACTATTTTGCATCACGAATAGGAGTTGAATTCGTCAAGCATCATATCAACACGGCGCGACCACGGCATCATTACGAGAACTCTGTCCATCTCGGAGACCAGCTCGAGCCCGAGACCCCTTACAGCCAGTGCATCAATCGGCGGCCACGGCACCGAAGCAGAGCCTCACGACTCTGGAAGTCCGGGACGAACACACCGCGAAATGTGAAGCTCCAAAGCGCAAAGGCGGCGAGGATCTTGGCTCAAATTGGCAGCCAGCTCCGTGGTGTGTGTCCTAGAGACGATCATCACTTTCACAGACCTTCGAATCTCGCACTCTAGATCAAATCGAAATACTGTATAGTTGCTGACCCCTCGGGCGTGTTTTAGCAGAGCCTCATGAAAACGAGCGCCAAGGAAAGGATTGAACTATAAACTTTGGGGACTGCCCTCAATTGTGTCCGTCCTTCGTACACGGGTGACGGGGTGAGGAAGGCAAAAGTCGAGACCGAATCCTTTTCTGCTCAAAGCAGAATCTAGCTCCGTCCCCAAGTCCTGTGCGTTGTGCCACGAGAAAGTCAAAAAAGAGGAAGGCAGTGGACAGGGAGACAGGCAGCGGCAATGGACCCTGAAAGGGGCAAGTGTCAGTTTCAACGAACCATGACGGTGATTCCTTTTCCAGCCCAGGTGGATGGGTGAATGTTTATTCGCCCTGGATGGAGGCCCTAGCCAACTGACAGAGGCCCTGGCTGAGAAGACGGCCCCCCGCCCACGGGACTCGGGTCTTGGGACGTCGCGGACCACTTCAGACGATACACTCTGGGGCTTGGGACGGGAACTCCAGACGATACACACGGAATTTAGGGGAGGGGGGGTTGATTACGTACGTCCCATCCTGTGCCGAAGGTGGGATATTGACGACGACATACGACGACCACGTCGGCCACCACCGCCACCTAACATCCCGCCAACCGAGGGCGCTTTTCGGCGAGTTTTGAGTCTCGGTGGAGATTATGGGGCCCTTTTCACGGCAACGGTCGATAATCTCCGGGACAGCCGGCCTTTGCCATCCCGCCGGAATGCGATTGAGAAACCGGCATGCCCGCCTTTTGCTTGCGAGTCGCGAACCTGCTTCTGCTCACACGACACAATACCGGACGTGGAGATGCCAAGCAGTGGGACGCGGGTCACTTGGCAGCAAGGTCTATACTGAGCCTACGCAGTAAGGATACTCTCTGTTTCTCTTTCGCTCTCGAGGTTCGGAGGAATACCATACTTAGCTTCGAATCGGCTCTTGAGGAAACTTTCTGCCTCGGATCGGATATTTTTCTTCCATAGTATAGTATCCGTAGTAGTAAACGCAGTCAGCAGCATTGATCAATGCAGGGCGCTTGCTTTTCGTCTTAGTGATGCTGACAATATCACAACTTACACGTATTCCTGGTGCCGTGCATCGCGCATCGCGGCATCACGGACTTCTCGCCGTTCAATCTATATCCAAGCGAACGATCATCGTCCGTGTCCGTGTAACCGTACTACGGTACCACAGTACGGATAGTGTAGGGTTCCCTTGGGCCCCCTCTTCGAGGGTCCATCCAGTGCAAGATTTCCCAGGGAAACAATGGTCGCAACTCTGCAGTTAAGGACGACACCCGACCGATATCAGGTTACTAAAAATGGTCCAAAGGAGGGATGGGCCCGGGACAGGAAGGGGGCGAAGGGCAGCGCCAACAAGCAATTGAGGGTGGGAAAGGGGCACGCGCGGGGGAGAGAAAACACCAGATGTAAGATTTGCAAAGTCACCGAAGATCAGGACAAGGACCAAGGGACGACCGAGAAAGCGACGAAACGTGCTCTATACTTTGCCCTTTTCTCACTTTTCTTGGCCACAGACTCCGATTGTCATTACGCCACACTGATCGAGTTTTGCAAGTTTTGAAAGTCCCATTCTCATTCTCTTATCCATCCCGTCGCCCTGAACCTTGTCTCCTTTTCTTCTTCTGTGACCGCATCGTCAGATCAAGATTTAGAGTTTTAATTCTCTTGGTTGGTTCATCCCGCAACCAAAACCCTTACACCACGCCGCTGGGGGCCAACTCGAAACGCAGATTCCAGACGCTGCGAGACCCGTGGAAAGAGCAGGAATAAGGGGTTAGTTAGGGTTCAGTTTGGAAGTGCCGTGTGGCGGTGGCGAAGAAGGGAAAGCCAAAACCAAAACTCGACACTTGCGAGGAAAGTTGTGATGGAAGTGAGGAAGGTTTTCCCTAGCAAAAGAGCTCAGCCATTGGAGAAGAAACACACGCACACGTACACACACCGTAATCTCCCATCAACTTGTTTTGGCCCTTGCCTATGCGCGTTGTACGACCAAGAAAAGTCATTGTCTCTCTGATTACCCATCTCTGACTACAAAACTACATGACCACTATAATCAGATTTATAGTTTAGTCGGACTCTTCAGCTCGGTTGCGCTGAAAAGGCACCACCCCTCGATAGTAAGAGCAAACGGGGAAAAGGACAAAATAGCTCTTGTCCACACGCCCCCCAAAGTCTCTAGTTTACACACAGTCCCATCCCCTCATCCTCAAGTTTGGAAGCCATTCTCTCCAAAAGATCTAAGCCCTCATCTTCCGTTCTCAAAACCGCCTAGACAACGCTACGAAATCATCCATCCCCCGTTGACCTGTTGTTTTGACAACCGGAATCTACTCCGGAGAATTGTTGTTCGTCCAAGCCAGCCTTAAGCCACGCCACACAAACCTACATACACACACCCTTCTGCAAGAAGACTAAGGCAGAGCCCGGCCATTCTCGATGACAAGACAATAAGGCATTGCTAGTTCCTACCACACTTGGTTACGGCCGTACGCGTGTACTTTCTCCATGGCTCACGCTCACGCCCCTCCCACTTTCCCTTTCCCCAAAATACTTTCTGTATCGTCGCTACAACGGCCCTGAGAATCCCTCTCAACCCTTCTTGCTGTTCCCCTTGAATAAGCAAACCTGTATGTACGCCCCTTATCAACCCATCGATATTTAGACTCTGGTGGTGCAGCACGGCACGGAATCCCTCTCAAGCCATGGTAGTACAGACCGCCCACGCCACGGCCCCGACGAAAGACTTCAACAAATATCAAGAACGCATGCTATACTTTTTTCTAAACCTTGCTTGGCCCTTGAGTCCCCATCTTCACGCCCCTGTCTGCCTCCCCCTCACCACCACCCACCTCCTCACGCCCCTGCTTTGTATTCCCCTCATCGGTCGAAGTCATCTCCAATTTTTCGACGCCTCCCAAAGCAAAGATCTGTTCCCCCTTTGCCTGCCGGTGTCTTTGCCTGTACTATGCATGTCTTGCTATGCCGTGGCACGGTTGGGGGAAACAACCATGGTTTGGGAATGTTGGAAGTGGGGCCAAGTGCGAAGGAGCAGATTTTCTTCCTGACTTGACACATTTGTTGGTGAGCGAACAAAGGCAATTAAGGTTTATATCCCACATTCAGGTTTTCGTTTTTTTTTCGTTGCATTACCTCACCGCCACAAAGAATTGACCCAACTTGCGTTGGTTTTTGCCAAAAAGATACTCTTGTTCCCATTCCTTCTGACCCCGTTGACAGGCCAGGGGGACCGTGAGAAGTCAGGTCGACATGCAGGATCACATCGACCTGAAATCTGCATCAAATCATGTAAAAAAGATGTCCTCTTACAAGTTACACAGGAACGTGCTCTGTCGTGGTGCGGAAGTTTATTATCCCTCTTTTCCACTTGCCTCTTTGATTCTTTTGCCCTTGACACGTAAATTAAGCCCAAGACCTGCGCGGTCAAAACTATAATCTCTCTCCCTTCCCCCCTTCCCCTCTCATCATTTTGCCCAATCTGCTCGTCCGACCACAGTCTTTACTCTTGGACGAGACCGTGGACCGAAGAGTAAACTCTAGTGGTGATGGTAAAAGGAAAGGGTAGAGTTTCGTTGCACGGTCAAAAGAGAGGCTTGAACCACCAAAACCAAAGCTCCCCTCTAACCAATTGTGGACTTTCGTATACATACAATTTCATTTGTAGGTTTGTAGGTTTTTGTGCAAACTTTTGAAGGCTCCCGGTTGCGAACCGAACTTACCTACAGACGATGGAAATCCAATGTGCGAGTGCGAGCGGAAAGACGTCGTCGTCGTCGTCGTCGTCAACAGGTCCCCTTATTTTTGTTTTCGCAAATCACCAAAGTCTATTATTAAAAGATTTGAACCTGCTGACAGAGACGAACGAGCAAGACACAAGTGACACTGAGGAAGGAGGGGAAAGAAAGTAAAAAAAAAAAAAAAAAAAGAGAGAGCTTTGACAGTGAGTTGCCCGCCCGCCCGGACGGGATGAACATGTCAATCGGCATATGTCATGCATCTCAGCGCCCGCATCTCTTTTGCCTTGCCAGTCAAGGAGGTCCAACACTTCTACGGAGAACCTACTACTCAGCTTACGCATCTTTTCCCCCCGTGGTTCGGTTGACGATGATGTCGATCACACAACCCTGTCCCCCATTCGCATTTGTTGATTCACTGCAACTTTTGGACAGCAACGAATAGGCGTACGCTAGATACGGAGCTTGGTTGGAATGAACCTCTGAAGCCTTGTGCTTGCATAAAATGCCCGTTACGTTTTTCTTCGATTTTCAATCTTGCCCTCTTTTAGGGGTATGCTGCGAGACTACACATGCTTACGGCGGTGACGGCGGGTGGACGGCGGCGCCATTTGGAAAAGAGAGTTGTCACTTGTAAGCCAAGAAGTTGGACGGAAAAGCGTAGTGAAGAATGGAAAAGGAGCATGCGTAAGGTAGGCGTGAACGGCCTGAACGATGCCACGCGATACGCGAGATGCCTTGTTCGGTGGTGGTGCAACGCTAGATCACCAGACCCCCGGGGGAAAGGAGGAGGCGTGTGGGAGGTTCGTCGTCGTCGTCGACACCGGATTGTCTACTACAACGATCTAATATCTAACCGCCCGTAGCTACGCAAGCTCAGTAGTCTTTCGTTTGTTCCCGTCAGCGGCGACTATTCCCGTGATTGCTTTGGGATTAAACAAATGGTGTGGTGGGATGCCTGGACTCTCAATCACATGTCTTTGTGACTAGGGAACCCAAAGAGACGGGATAGCTTCCCTTTCCTCTGTAGCGGCCTTTCGTAGAGGGTGTGTGTATGTCATACATAGACAGAGAGAGACACAGATAGGTAGGGAAGAGAGTGAGTGTGGCTTGACTTGTCGACTTGTCAATGATGACTACAACCCACCAACCACAAAGGAGGCTAGAGCAAGAACGCCAGAGATGCGGAATTCATGTACGCGCCCCTTTTGGTAATTAAGGTTTTCCAACTTGTGGCCCGTCCCACCCTCTTCTTTGCTTCTTCCCTCCGACCCTCCTCGGGCATACGCCGCCCTCGTGCTTCTGGTTCGCTGTGTCATTGATACCTGTAGGAGCTACGGTAGGCTTCCTCTCTGGGGAGTACACATACCTACCATACTTTCCTCCAAATTACTCTCCCCCCGTCCTGTCCTATTTTCCCTTGAGCAGACACTAAAGGGCCTAGGCCTAGCCATGGACGGCATGGACCAGGCAAACGCCAGCTGTCCCACCATCTACCCGATACCCCTTTCAGCGTTTTGGTTTTTGTAGAGCAAACTCCATGAAGAGTGTGGTTTTGGTCACTTCTCTCCCGCGACAACTGTCAGAATGTGGCTAGGTAATCGTTGCGGTGTGCGTGTACTCACGTACTCTCTCACTCTGGAATGGGCAATGAACCCAAGGGCTGAAAGTATGCAAGGTTCGCAGCATCGATGGCCCATGGCAAGCTGTGTTCCCGGCGAGCTCAATACCTAGGTGGTTAGTGGCATTGTGCACCCAAACGTGCCGTTGAGCCATATCACCACACCCCTTGGACAGCTGAGCCGTCTGCACGGTGCAACACACCGAGCAGACAGAGCTGTGAAGGAAATGAATGGGTAAAGCAACCTGCCGCAGCATCAGCAGCATCCATCGGTCATGATCGGTTGACAACTTTGACACCGGCAGTAGCAATCGCATGGGGCGCGCTTCATTTCGTCGATTCGCTTTGCACCGATATCACGCAGGTGCCTCGCATCGAGCCCATCATCAGGCGACAACGGTTCTACTGTTGCGTCGCTGCCGCTGCCGCTGTGCCTGGACTTATTCGTACCTTGCCATGCTGGCCGACCTAGCAGCCTGTCGTCCCCCGCATGCCCGCAGGCCCAGGCCCAGGCCATGCTTCTGTATGAGATGCCTCACCTTGAAGCAAGGAAGTGAGAGCCACGCATTTTTCGTCCCTTGTAGCGTTTACCCCTTGCTTGTGTTGTATGGCATCAACAAGCTGCAGCAAGCGGCGGCAGAGCAGGCCTCGCGCAGACGCAGTATCGCGGCATCGCCAAGTTCCAAACGTACCTGAACCTAGAGGTTTCCCCCGGTTCAAGTCCGTAGGACGTTCCGTAGGTAAGTCAAAAAAACATCTGCACATGGCCGAACCGGCCTAACCCCGGTTTGAGCAGGCTGCAGGATAGGACCAGCATCGCAGTAGTTCCCAAGAAAAGAAGAAGGGAAACTCTCCTACCTTCAACTCCCGAGTCCAAGAAACCTTCTAGAACAAAACATACGATCGAACAGTGCCCAGCGCAACCGCAGCATATGCTCTTACAACTCCACGACTTGTAAGACTTTTGACTTTTTCGGTTCTCCAATTCTCTTGTAGGGCGTGTGGGCGGCCTGGCAGGTCCCAGCTACGTGTCTCTCGTCTCTCTCTGACAGTACCAAGTCGGTCTTCGCCTATTGAGTTCGACTCTGCCTCAAGCTTCCAATCTGGGCTTGCCGAGCTGCCTGACACTCGCCGAAGTGCCCCGTATAGTGTCCGTATGCTGCGCCGTGAAGCGGGTTCGTAAGGTATGGCCTTGTGATGCTGACCATAATCACCTGCCCCAGCCGTGTATCCCGCTGACTGGCAGACACTTGCCAGCCCGGTGATGTACGATGACCTCGTACCGACAGGTACATCTCAAAGACGCACAATTTCTTTCACACCACAGATTCCCCCCCCCTCCCCGGCCAACGTCACGTTCAGACTCCGCTGACCTCCGCGCTTCACGTTACGTACTGCGGTACGCTCCCGTGCGGTGCGTTGCGAATCCATGGGACAAGAACGGCACAAAGAGAGACCCGCATCTGCACCCACGGCGGCTCTAAACCTTCTTTTCACTGCCCACCCGGGCCTCGGGCCTGGGACTGCTCATAGGCTCGGAAAGGGCGTGTGAATGGGGTCACGACTGGGAGATCTTCTATGGGGACGACAAGTCTTGAGATGATCCTCCAATCACCGCCCCCGGCCCGCCTCAACTTGGCAGTTGATGTGCTCTCTAGGCAGAACTTCGGCTATTTGTCGTAGGGGTACCATATCAGGTTGGAGGGGTGTGGGCGTGAGTCAAGTACCGTACTCCATACACAACCATACAACTAAAGAGCCAGGCCTGTCAAGGAATGTTGGAGGAAAGCTTGGCCATCTTGGTCGGTTAATGGGCGACAGCGCCAAGGAAATCCAATCCGATTCTTGCGAAAAATAGTTGCGAACTACGAGTACGAAGTACGAAGACACGAGGCGCGTCCCACTCTTGGAGCTTGCGGCCAAGCCAACCGCCAACCGCCAAAGCGGCTCCCACGAAGACATACTCGCTGCGACCTTGCCATTCCTGTACAAGAGGCGGCCGCCCCGTAGCGTGGTACTATCGACTGGAGAACACACTACTGTGATCGATCGCCCGGGCACCATGTTCGATGGGGAAGCGCGCAGCGAAAGGCAACGGAGATGGTGAGCAATGCTCCCAAAGCTTATCTGCGACGGAGTGGACATCTGACGATCATAGAGTTTTTGGAGGATGGATGCGGATGCGCGTAGTGCCCGAGAGAAGACGAGAGCCAGTCAGTGAGAGTGAGGAAGAATGGCACCGGTAATCACTAATCGGTGGCCAAGGCAAAAGGAATATTAAGGTTTTCTGATAGTGTCTTTGTTGTATATCGACGATCGACATGGAGCTTTAGGCGATGACCCCTATTTTCGTTACTTGAGATGCGAAAAAAGGAGATGGTGTGGGAATGGAACCAGGACAGACCGATACAAGCGCCACACGCCCCTCCATGGTTTGACATTCCCGCGTCCTCCTTTGAGCTTTTCCGTGAGGCGTGCGGCGCGCCGTGCGTGCGTGCTTGAGGATGGTCCCTCTCTCCCAGACTGCCGGGCTTTCAGTGATGTATGAGGCTTGGATCGAGCGCTTGCAAATCTCGTTAGGCTTTCTGTCCAAACATGTGTAGCTGCTGAGAGGCTGGTGCGGCGCGCTAGCCTCCCTCACTGCTGGGAAAGCCGCGTAACTGTGTAATCTGCGTATCGTCTGTGGTTGGTGTGATTTGGACAGCCGTCTCGCGGGCACGGGGTGGAATTGGAGGAATGATGAGATGGACGACAAATCTGCCCAGGTGGAGCATATCGTCCGGGAAAGGCAGTCCCTTTCGACTTCCCTCCAGTATCACAGAGTATCCGTAGGCGAGACAGAACATGGGATTTGTGATTTGCCGTGGGATTTTTTGGGGTCTTTTTAGACTTTGGTAGTGCATGACATGCCCTCGAGCTCTCGCACAGGGACTGGTTCCCGTACGAGAAAGAGGAAATGTCGTGCCATGAGCAGCAGATGAACAGCCAGTCACCCTCCAACAAGCTTCCCTAGCAGAAAGTGGAATTAGCATGAAAGGTCGCAACGAATGGCCGACGACGATGGAAACATTGCTTGTCTCGAGATCATACAGTACCTTACTACTTGGTATTGGCACTCCCTGGTCCTGCCAGAGCGCGATGCGATGTAACTCAACCTGCCACCCAGATTCGCTGTAGATCGCTGCCGGGGAAAGGGGAACGAGATTTGGCAGGCGCGCCGTAAAGCTTATCCCGAGGGATGTAATTGTAGGCTGTGCTAACTCTATTCCTCCCTGCCTTGCACGCCTCGCAGTAGGCTGTCTTCTTGTCGTTCAGGCTGGTCTCTGGCTGCCTAGGCACTCGGTATGGGTAGCCAAGCAGCCTATGGCTTTCTACCTGCTCGCCTCTGGCCCTTGCTTTTCCATCTCCGTACCCCGGTCGAGCAGGCTGCACCGAAACATGGCTGATCGGTTCGTAAGGTGGACCGCGTACGAATACACTACACTAGACTGGGGTGAGAAGAGGGGGGAGATGACGGCTATTTCGCCGTTTGCTTCTAACACCGAAAGTTTAAAAAGCAAATCCCGAATCGACAACCCTGTCAACTCGCCAACGGCAGTGTAAGGTGAGACAATTTCTCACCTCTGCCACAAGCGGCTAGAAGAGCTGCCAGTGCACTTGGGCCCAGCTCAGTAGTGCTAGAGTAGCCTGAAGCCTCCCGTCTTTTCGTCCGTGCCAAATTCCAGCTGGTCGGTGTAATCCGGAGTCCGACATGGCATGTTTGTCCATGTTTGTCCATGTCTACTTAGCAACTGCTCACGGCTGTTCTCAAGTGCCCTATACTAGCCTCTTGGAAGTTGAAACTTGAGAGCCTTCACCTGTAACTAGTGCACATTTGCTGATCTTAATTGGCTTCTCCCAAAGGGTTTGAGACGGTCAAAACCTTCTCACGCCCATCGGCAGACTTCTCTTCGTCAGAGAGCACAGTGTTGTTGCTCGCTCTCACTCTCCTTGTGTATAGTTCCACGTCACGTGCCTCATCCCGGCCGCCGCTGAACCGGAACACTTGCCGAGTAGTGCCAAATGCTGAGCTGCTCTTCATATCTGCCGGCATGTTGAAGACTGCCGTACCGTTCCGGAACGTTGAGAGTTTGGAAGTCTTGTACTGGCTGCTTTGTCCCTGCCTGTTACGGGTTGGGTTATTGTAAGCCTCAAGCCCGGTCGGGTATACACTGACACCTTCGACTTCCAACCTCAGTTCTTGAAAAAGTGTTGCGTCCAGGCTCAGATCACCACTTGCTGACATGTTAGCAGTTTGGTTGACGATCAGCGGGTACGAGTATGTTGACTTGTATGTGCCCATCCCCGTCAGTTCGTCTGTCCCGGTGATGATGAAGTTATTGAAGCCATTGCGACCAAATTGGCCTAGCGTCGCATTGTTGGTGTACGATAACTTTTGGGTCCATTCAGGATTTTTCGTCCCTTTCTTGGAGACTACTTCGCCTTTGACAGAGATCATCCTCGTCACATCCAGATTGAATGCAAGAGTTTCGTTGGCGCCTGTAGAGTTCTTGCCTAGGGCCCGACCAGTGATTTTGATATCCGGTTGGGAGATTGATACGGTGGGCGGTTTCCCAGTCGTGATGGAGCCCTCTTCGTCCAGCCATAGAAAAACTTTGCCAGACACAACCCAGAAGTTGCCAACCGTCGTATTCACAATCGTTTTCTGCCCGTCATCTGCGAGGCCGGCGACCTTGATCTTGAACGTGTGCTCCTTGCCATCACTCAGAACCGGGAGCCATGGCGAGATGTCGATCTCGTGCTCCCGTAAATCGTAGGCATCAAGGCCTACGAGAGGGCGATGGAAACTGGGAACCACGCCTCCAGTGAAAATTACAGGGAACGGCCACTGGACCCCGGCTAGCTGGTCATCAATGATGACTTGCACCTCACGCCACGGGCTGCCATCCGGAGCCATACCGACGGTGGCATTGAAAGCTGCAGCATCGCTCTGAAGGACATTGCTCCACCAGAATTCCTCGCTTCCTTGGCCATTGGCCGAGACGGAGAAGACTGCTCGATTGGCATTGCGCGGAAATTTGACAGTGCTCACGGCTTCACGTTCAGGCACTTGCCAGGCACTGCCTGTGTTGGAGGACGCGTTCCGTGATGAGATGGGGATGATGAGGTCAGCCGGGGGTGCACTGTCGGTTTCGACGTCGCTTTTGAAAAAGGTTGCGGTCAGGGTGCAGTTGAAGGGCCCCGTAAACCTGTCGTCTTGGCGGCGCGTTAGCCGTTTTGGCCCCCACTCCGAAGTCTCCGAGGGAAGGATTCGGGGATGGCAGGTCACTTGGTTTGGAAGCCAGGAGGAACTGGGATACGGGACATGGGCTTACTTACCGATGAGGTTGGGCAAGTCGAAAATGATCTTCTGGGGAGTCTTCCAGAGACTAAGATACGGGGTCATGTCTTTCCAATAGGTCCAGATGATTCCGGGCGCCGCTCTGGGCTCCGCAGTGGATGTTCTCCATACCTCCGTGTCGCCGAGATACAACAAAGCCAGCCGGTCCAGTTGGCGGCCTGCAGAGGTAGCAGTAAAGTTTACAATGACGCGGTTGAAGTCGCAGCCAGGAGGTTTGTAGTCGCCTATCAACTCCAAGTCAGGATGCCGATTTCCGGGTTATCCACCACGCATTTGATTTGCGTTGGTGGTGGTGTGATGAGATTTCCATGCCACTTACCGACAAAGGGCTTGTCGAAGCTGTTACCAAAAGAGTGGTCCATCAACTGCACCTTGCAGTCTTTGGGGTCCGTCGTCGGAGATTTACCCTTGCCATCATCAAAGCTGCCCGTCAACGCCTGGTAGACGGGGCCTTTGGGACCCAACACTGGCTGGGCGACTTGAAAACAGTCGAGCGGCTTCTGCTGTTGGCCGCCCTCTGCATCTAGCAAAGTGCTCATTGGCGCCGGAGTATCGGCAATCATTCCCTGCTGGCGGGTGACATAGTCTGACAAGGCCGCCGCTGGAATCAGATTACGTGAAGCCACGTAGCCCGTGTTCAGTACGAGAACAAAGAGAGACAAGGCAAGCGCCCGAGTGACTGGCCGACGGAGCATCGTGGGGCCCCGTGGAGGGTTCAGGCTTGACGCCTCACTCTGCAGCCTCGAGGAGGCCCTTCTGCCCTATGTCTCTCTGGGTTGGGTACGGTGCGTGTCTGGTGGTTGGTGTCAGAAACCGCGTGACGGAAGAGGTGTGAGCAAAACGGCGCATCGAGTGAAGCCACCAAAATCCCAGAGGGTCGGGCAGGGAGAGGAGGAGTGGAGACGCATGGGAGGAATGCGAGCGAACCCGGTGAACGCCACCTAAAGGTAAACATGAGGAACAAGCGCCTGTATAAGCAGCTGAAAGGCACTAAGGAATAGGCGGCGCCATGCGCCAGACGAGATTTGGTAAACGAAGGGACGGGATACAGTACGTAGATCCGCATCTATTGGAAGTATAACGGTTTGGGCGGCTGGCTGGCAAGGGAGCGGGGAGGGCTGTAGGCCGAACCACAATTGGCTTGGTCTCTGATGTTCGTGGATGTACCTTACCTGCTGCTTACTGAGATGATGATATGGCTCTGAGGCGGTAAATAAGGTGTCGAGATGATGAGGTGGAATAGGTCCGACAATCCGCGCGCGGCGCCGAGGCAGATATGGGGAATGCAGAGGCAAGCGCCACTACGAGGCGATCCAACCTCAGCAATGTAGGTGACGAGTGGCAAAGCGACAAGCGCCGTCTAAAGGTGAAAAGACGGCGAGCTGTGCTATGATGTTGAATCCGATCAAATGAGCGGTAGACCGAGTCGGTGAGGAACAGATCCAACGTCGAAGACCGGGACCAAAAGGAAGGGTTTTGTCTGGACAGAAACAAGCTGACGGAATTGGCTGAAGTAGATGTAATGGACGAGTCCGCCGCTGGATCCGGGAAAACGTACAGCACTAGAGTGAAGCCACCATTCGATATTGAGTTATGCTTTGACGAGGCTGTTTCGCGAGGAGAACGAGCTGGAGGGGAGCAAATCACGGATGGAAGAGCAAAAGCGGAATCCGTCTGGTGAAGCAGTGGGAGCCAAAAGAAAGCCAAGAAGCGCGAACCTGGAAAAATCTGCTGTGGCTATTGTCGTGTGGTTGGGTTTGGATCCATGTGTGTGTGCCTGTGTGTTTGTGTCTAATGTGTATCAACTTTGACCTTTCCTTGCTTGTTGGCTAAGTTTATTCCGCCTGCATTCTTTCAGCCCAAGTACCTGCCTCAAACCATGAAGAAATTCATGCCGAACTTTGCGGCAGGAGCTTTCTTCCACTTCCGAGAGCGAGAGAGCAATAGAGATGAAGAAACCCCGCCGGACAGTAAGGAAGAACACCCGATGGGAGAAGGGCAAGAAGCCGAAAGAAAGAAAGAAGACACAAAGTCTGAACCTTCTCAGACAAAAATGGTGGCTGCTTTGCGACAGGAAGCAGAGAGCTCTTACAGGTTACAGGTGCTTTCCTTGCTGGATTTCCTGTTCTGTCACCAAAACCGCACCCTCCGCACCTGCCAGAGACCATGCAAGCCAAACAAAACGCCGAATAACCTTAAACACTGCAGGAGGGCAAGAACCAGCCCGGGATCCAAGCTGACCTGAGGCAGCCACTCCAGCCTACCTCTACCTCATGCGCTTGCCTTCCTTTCCGAAAATTGAATATTCGTTCCTTTCCTTCCACATTGAGACACACAATTAAGGGAAGTACAGACCATTATCGGAAGTAACGCCTGCCACCTAAATGAATGCGTTGTCACGAGACACAATTATTCATAATTCATGATAAAGATTGGTCAAGTACAAGTAGACTGTGAGTGCAGAGCACAATTGTTTCTCCTGTGTTTACACTATTGTCCAGAATGCCACCTGTCTGGAGTATTGTCTATAATACATGAAAAGTACAAAAATGCCATGTCGCAATTGTCATGCTTGCGTATAAGAATGGACACGAATAGAATAAAAAAGGAATTTAGCCTGCGCCAAAAGTGCAACTCGAAAACGTGTGACGAGATCACACTTGCCCATCTCTTCTCCAGCGATCGCCCCATGATTGCTTTCCCTCCGCACTAAGACATCTGTACATCGCTGCGTATTCTCGACAATTATCCCAAAGTTTAAACTGACACACAACATCGCCCATCATCCGTCTGGCCCGCGCGGTGCCCCGATCCAAGACACTTGACTGGCACAAATCCACTGCAGTAAAATGATACCATACTTTGTCGTGTCATGGCAGCGTCTTAGCGGCTCTTCACATAGGCGCCTCGAGCGCTGGCCAAGCCACACTTGGATGGGAACCAAAAGTGTGTGGGGAGGCAGCAAAGTCATACAATGTCGCTGGTGGCTTGAGTGGTTATCGGCAACCAGTGATCCGAAACCAACGAGTCGTCCCTTCGACACCGCCAGTCCAAGTCGTCTCAACTCGAAGCGATGCTGCCGCTGCCAGGCCAGCCGTGCGGTTGGACATGCTTGGCCGTGGCAGAGTATCATCGCTGTACGAGTTACTGCAGTCTTTGTCGTCCGAGTGACATTCATACTACAGCAGAGCGGTCGTTCCATGTCTGTGCAAACGTGCTCTCGCGGTGCTGTAGAGGCGCTAGAGAATGACCAGTCTTGTAGTTCGACGTCTTCGCATACTCTCTTCCTTCGGAAGTTAAGCGAGCCACCAAGAGGCAGAGGCAGTCGGAACAGAATAGTAGGCAGCGATATGCTGATGCATGTTGCAACAGATATTAGCATGCCTGTTGTCGACTCAAGACATAGACTCATCGGGCCTCTGGTTGAACCCGCCCATGAATTGCTGACTAGATCCTGGGCCCGAGTTGCCTGCCGGAGCCTTTCCCGTTCTCCTCTCTCCTAGCCAAGTGCGGGCTGACGCCTGCGCTGTGACGTCCGCCGCGCTGGATGTTGGGGAGCGCGGAGCATTCTTGGGAAGAGTGGGATTGGTGAATTGGTAGAGGTCCTTTTTTTTGTCCCTGCCCTCCATGGAGGAGGGAAAGGGGAGTGAGAGGACGCTTGGACATGGCCCACTTTTCTCTGGTTGCTGCAACGCCCCGGAACAGGGATTTGGATTGATGGGTGGGTGCTTTTCGGGTATTAGAACGGATATATGCGTCTGGTGGATTTGATGGTGGGCTGATGAGATTATGGGACGGATAAGGGGACCGAGGCGCGTAGACAGCCAAGACTGGATTCTCGGGTACGGCAAACACCTTGCCAGGGCCCTGGCGGAGTATGGCGGAATCGTATGCATGCTTGAAAATACAAGCTGTGGCAAAGGCGAATGAATGCCATGTCTATGTTGGCTACTTCTTCCACGGAAGAAGTTATGCGGGCGCCTGCTGTGAGTCCCCGAGAAAGTGGGCAAAAGCTGCGTCCACTGCGAGATGTACCTCCCAGGACAGAACGAGAGTCATACGTCGTGGAAATCTCCGGTCTAGCTCCTATGTGTGTATGGGGTGCTTCCCGTGTACAAGTCGAAGGAAATGCCAGACTGGGAAAGCGAGGCTCGCGGTTGAAGTGTGAGAGGATATGCTACTTGCGGAGCTGGAGCTTCTCATACAAAGCTCTAGATGACAAGTTGCATTCCCGGCCACGCGCAATAAGTGGTTTGCGCAATAGACCAGTATGCATGGTCTATTAGCAAAGTCGAGGGCCTGGGATTCATGCGCGGGCGTTGTCCCAGTAGCGCTTGCGTGCGGCCATGGCGATCTTGTTGCCCATGAAGCGGTGCTGGAAGTAGTTGAAGACGGCGAACTCGTCTCGGTTGAGAACGTAGGACTCGGGCTGGGCGGCGACCTTGGCCCAGATCTGGCTGATAGCGCTCTCCAGGATGCTGCTAACAGTCGGGTCTGAGGCTCCGTCTTCGCTCTCTCTGGCGATCTCGAGGGCCTGCGCAACGCTGGCTGAGTCCTTGAGCGAGGCTGGCGTCACCGAGACGGTGTTGCCGACATGGAGGCTGTGACCCATACTGCTGGCGATGCTGCTGAGGAAGGGCAAGTCGGTGCAAGGGCGGCTCGAGGAAGACAACGGTCTAAAGGGAAGGTAGAGGGACTGCTGGTGGTGATCTCCCTGGGGTGTGATAGACAGCATCGTAGTTTATAAGGGACGAGGTGTGTTGTATATATATAAGATGACGAAGGCGAATGTTGATCTTTGGTGAAGAGGCGAATGTGGCCAAGATGGTAAGAAGGCTGGGGAGGATGAGAGGTAATATATAATGTGATGGGCTGATCCGATCTGGTCTAGGTGACGGGGAGGGGCGACGATATTTAATGAGTAGCGGGGGGCAGCAACGAGGTGTAGGTTGTAGGTACAAGAGCCAGAACCACGGATGCTGGGTATCTCCAATAAAGAGGCGCGCACAGTTGTTTGACGTTGTGCCTTGGCTTGCGTTGTCTATTGCAGGGGAAGGGCTGGAGCTGGGTCTTGCTGTGGATTCGATGTGCGATACAAATGCACCGATCCGAATAGGACAAATTCAACCCCGGATTAGACGGTTCTCTTATAAGAACTGGCCTTGACACCACGGATGAGGGAGCGGAAGGGCAGCTCAGGACAGGTACGGGTACGGATAGTCAGGCATGGGTTGAAAAGTATAATCGTCCGTATAGAGAGTACGTATCAGGCAGGGAGTGTGGGATTCTGAGTTTTAATTGGGGGAGTGTAATGAGATAAAGTGACAAGTGCAAAAGGTGAGAGTGTGAGTGTGGGTGTGTGAGAAGGCGTGTAAGGTAAGTAGGTGTGAGATCAAAGAACGACGGGTGAAGGGTGAGAAGAAGCTAGGCTCTGGAGTGTGAGTTGAGAGGCGTGGGAAGTGGGAGTAGGAGTGTGTGGTGTGGCGTGTGAGAGAGACAGAGGTGGGCGTGGGTATGCGTGTAGGTCATCAGTCAGTGAGTTGAGTTTCCCAGAGGGAAAGGAAGGTTGTCAGTTCCAGCCCAGTCTAATTCAAGTCGTGGGCCGTGGCATCAGCAAAACGAGACGAGGAAACAGATGTGCGGGTCACTCTCCTTCTGTCGGTTGACAGTCGACCTGGACTCGCAACAGTAATGCGACCTGCATCCCGTCACCAAGAGACTGGGGCCTCCGTTGCAAGCATCCAGCCGCCATGCAAAGTGTATAACGTGGCGGCATTCATTAGCCTCGTACTGGGTCTTGGCATCTAGAGGATTGGCTGGGTAGCTGCTGGCTGGCTGTAAACCCAGAAGTGACAAGAGGAAGGTGGAAAAAATAAAAATAAAAAAAAGGACACAATTTGCATGGGGTGAAAAGGACACCTCCCAGTACGTAGTATGTACATACGCCGTGGGGATGTAGTGTGGACAGCAGCGACAGATCCCAACCCGCGAGGAGTGGGGAGATGTGATGAGGTACTGTGTAGATGGTCCTCCCACGAATATGGAGAAGGGAGGGCGTGTAATAGAGGAGTGGGGATCTGGATGGGTGAAAGCGAAGGGCAAGGGACAGAGGTGTTGGGGGATGAGGGGGGAGGGGGGTGTGAATGTGGTTCAGCAAGAGAAAGGTTAATGAACCCAGTAAGCGGCGTTGAGGACGACAACGACAATGACAACTTGGACCGACGGTATTCGACTGACTGACGGAAGTCGACGACGAAGGAACTGAACTCTAAGAGTAGCTTGCCTTGACCGGGAGACCATCTGTGTCTCCAGTTTAGTCACGAGTTGAAGCAGCTTGCTCTCAAAGTCCCTTAGACTTGCAGCCACCCGTCAGCCGTCAAAACCGTAACCAGCCAGGAGGAACGACTTGCAGATAGGCGTAATTGCAATGCCGTGACCCGAGTGTTTGTTACTGGAGCTGATGCTGGCGCACGAGTAGGTACTGAGAAGCAGTGCTCATGCCTCCTGTTGTGCGTGGTATGAACCGCGCAGTCGAGGTCATATGATGGTAGTATCAATGACCTATACTCCGTACCGCAGCACAGCACAGCACAGCACAGCGCAGAACAGCGCGGCATGGCTTTACGAGGGTAGATAGGACGCGAATGCTAATCACCCTTCAAGACCTAGATGAGGATGGAACAAGAGAGGCGTGGGTGGACTCCACATGGCCAAAAGTCTCTTTGACACAACACCAGAACGGAGGTATTTCCGTTTTGGTCCAAGCTGTTTGGGAATGCGATTGACTGAGTGTAAAGGCAATTCTGAGTTCCCGACGGTCGCTCTATCCAGTGTCTGAAGGCATGTCGGAATGCGCGTGTGATGCTGATAGTTGAGACGGACAATAGCAAGCACAGACTTGTGCGTACTGGAGAGTCAAGGTATGATGCAAATATTCGGTATGTGCGTGAGTTGGCAAAAGCCTATGTTCGGCTGGGCCGTGAAAAGTCAAGACGGTGTGGCGAAGAGGCAGGAGGCACGAGTAAAGACAACGGCGGACAGAAGAGCGCGACGGAGGAGTGGATGTCAAGGTTGGCGTTTACCGCGTATAGGCATGATTAATGAGGCCCGGTGAGGCCAGTCAAGGCTGAGATGGAGGGGTGAGACAAAGGTTTTTTTTCTTTGGTAATTTTTCCTGAGGGTGGGAGGCCGACGATAGTTCGAAATCCCTACGGGCTAAGAACGGTGACAGGCTCCTATGCTTCAAGTTGAGTTGCGCCACGGTATTCGCAGGTAGGCTAGTAATTGTTAGTCAAGAGAAAAGGTCTAGAAGCATGCTCCTCATCGTTTCGATGCCGTCCTAGCAAAAGTGGGTGAGCAGAAAAAAGGGGGCAAGGCTTGCTCTGGCAAAGCTGCAGCAACAACTGCAGCAAATGGAAAAGCTACCGATTGAGCAGGTTTGTCTAGGGATTTCCTTGTGAGCAGAAAGACTGCCCAGTGGCTGTAAAAGGGAGTATGTCAGGATGTCTTGGAGCGAGCATGTTTGAGAAACAGGGCGTTGAGATGACACTCCTGACTCTCGAGTGTTCTGCTGCCATCAGACTCCAGCCACTAGTGTCTAGTTGCAGGAGTTGGTGTGTCGGTAGCCAGTCGCCTGGCAGGAGAATGAATGTGGCTGCGTATGACAAGTGGTAGTAAGCACATTCATAGGACAAGGTGCGAGAATGTGTATTGTGTGTGTGTGTGTGTGTGCGCTTGAGCGTGTGCTTGTGTGACACTGGTTGTGTATGTGTGTGATATGGCAAAAGTCGACAAGGAGCATGTCAGTATGAGAAGGGGAGAAAAGGGCCAGCGACATGGCAGTTTGGGAGTCAGGAACCAACCAGAACGAGGCTGGAGTTGATGCAGCGTCACTCTTGCCCTTGGAATGGTCCATCAGGTCCATCAGGGCAGGCAAAAGGTGGGTTCGGATTTATGGGCGAGCTACTACGTACCTGTTCCGGATCCGCTTTTACAAACCCGGGCAAGGGGTGCGTTAGTCATGTTGGTGTACATTGACTGACTTGCAGTAGTCAGGAGCTCAGGGCTCCAAGACTCTCAAGAGTCAAGATTCAGGAGCAGATGCTACGGGCTTCACCTACCTTACCTTGCCATGTAGGTATCTCACTCTCACCTTCCCTACCAATACAGCCAACGGTGGACGAGGGGACGGGAAACTCCAAGGGGGCATCGGAATGGTCCATTCCAACCTTGCTTTACCTCGCTTTACCTAGCCGCACTACGCTTGTTGCGCTCCGCGGTGCATAGGCGCATAGACACCCCAGCTCATCACCTGCCTTGGCTCAGCGATATTACCTTCTCTCCGGGCCTGGCTACCTACCTACCTTACCAGTATGGATACCTTACTTCGCCTACCTTACTGACTACGGATACTATGTACTTTGTATACACCCTAAACGTAAGGGAGGTACGAGTACCCGTACCCGTTCCAGAGTACGTACACGGAGACGCACCCGGCGTCTCTGATTTGCTGAATTGTCTTTCCATTGACTTGACGCTGGGCGGTTAATTGCGACTCGTCCTAGCTATTGCAACCTTATTCCGAGCCCTGTCATTATTACCAACTCGATAACCACCGGAATGGAGGCTTTCACGCCTGATTTGGTTCCTGTTTGTCTCGAGGTACGGAGGCCTGGGGGTTTTTTCTTCTTTTTTTGCCTTTCTTAGCTCTGACTCTGCCTCAGCCTTTCCCACGTCTTGACCTTGGCCGAAGATCATGAAGCCTAAGGTGGGCGGGCGGTTGGCACGAATACAGGCAACCGCGCGAGAAAAGGGGGCTTATGATTGATCCATCGTCAATCATGAGATTGGAATGGACCTCTTGGAGACAATTAGAATACAACTTACGCACTCCCCGCTGTATCATCCATGGAGCTTACCCTTCCACTGTCTAACTAAACTCGAAGCTATCCCATGCCATTGCAATAACTCTTACACCCTAAAGCATGTGCCGCCATGCGAAAAGAAAGACGTGCGGTTGCCCGAAGGCTGAAGACAGGCAAGCCACCGGGCGGCCGCCCCTCTGGGCTCAATGTCCACCCTCCACTCCCTTTACCCTTTCCACACTATCCGTCCTTCACCTCGCGCCTTTCTCGCGTCTTCACCCCCATGCGGCGACGCCCATCCCACTGACCCATGAACCGGGATATACACCTTTTCCTTGTGGCTTGTGGGCTTAACGAGGACAAAAAAGAACGTTCTCTTTGCGCTAGATGCGTAGGGGCCGCGGGAAAGCATGCTCTCAACAATCAAACAACCAAACAATTAATCTTGGGGGCCTTGCCAGGCCATGTCCGGCCTAGCTGACTTTTTCTCTTCGCACCTATCCCAAGCTTCATTATGATGTCCTGGTCTGGTGGGCTCCGTAACATACGTAAGTCTACATTTCGAGGAGTTTAAAGTGCGGATACCCTGGGTCCAAGGATATGATCCATCACTTCAAGGAGACAGACATCCCCATGGTGCCCTTGCGCAAAACATTACCATGTACGGATATGAACCAACAATGGAACGATATGCATGCTCTCCAGTACAGCAGTACATAGAGGAATACACGTAACCACATTACAGAGACAATACGTTGCAAACACGCTTGTGTATCCCTCTTCAGACACTGGACAGGGACTAGAATCCTCTGAATGTTCGCCCTGAAGTTGCCTGCCGTAGCACAAGTCGGTATCGTATCGGACTCTGGGCACCTTACTGGGTCCCTTGTTCTCACTTCGTGCCCATGTCTTGCCTGACAAGCCATCACATCTATTTCTCTCAGGTCTCGCAGGGGAACGAACCGTCTCAATGCCTCACATTTTTGACGGGATGCTGCAGATGACCATGATTCACAGTCTGACAGTCAAGTATCAGATGTAATACTCCCGAACGGTGAAAGAGAAAACATTCACAAAAAGAGAAAAGGATCTGCCATGTTCCGTCTCATCCCTGGCCCTATGACACCATAGCGTGCTAATCACTGGAGGTTGGGGGCCGCCCGCGTCGCGGTTGATTGCTTGATTGTCTGATTGCCAGCCGGGAGTCGTAGTTGTATGCGGTACGTACATATCGATATCCCGTTTGTGTCATTCTCGACTACGGGGTTTCTCTCCGTTTTGGCCCCCTCGTGCAGCATCTTTCGCACTAAGGGCCCTCCCATCCATCCCCCGTCCATCAGTCTGTAGCCACAAGGGACCGGCACGGGACCAGAAAACCTCCCAGCTTCCAGTCCACTGGATCTGTCGAGCCAGGATACCCGTCCGCCTCCGTTCCCTTGTGTAGAAAAGCGTGTGTATCTGTATGTATAAATGGTGGTGGTCCAAGGTACGTGCGCGGTTAACGCTCAGTGCTCCTCTCGGATGAGGAGTGTCTTTTCCCTCCTTCTCCATTGCGTCGTATTTAATCAGCTTGTCAGCGTATTGTTCTCTTCTTGACGACAAGGTTGTCTAAGTCAGGTCAACCGACCCCTTGAGTATCCCGTAGCCGTAGCCGTAGGTATTCGTAGCTTTCCCCTTGCTATCGCCAAGCCTTCCCTCCACCCTTCACCCTGGTCATGTCCTGGCATCTATCCGTACAGACTACGGATACAACCCTTTCTTTCCTGCACCCTCACCCCACGGAGCACAAAGGTGAGGGGCACCTTGGCCTAACTACGGTACACGTCTCTCTCGGGCTGAAGTGCGAGGGAGGTGACGCCGCAAGGAATGTGGAAATTTGCTGCCTGCATGGACAGCGAAGTGCCTTGTTTTACAGTAAACTCTATCTTTCCGAGTTGCTGGGAGGGAGCGAGCCGACTTCCGACCCGGGATTGGCGACTCGCGGGACGGAATACCATGGGGAAACTTGGACTGGATTTTGGGATTTTTCCCCCCTCCTTAGGGGGAGTGGTCCTACGATCGAACGACGGCTGAGAGCCAAGCTTCCATCCCTTCCCTTTCGCCCTTCCCGCTCTGCTGCCCACAGCACCCTCTGTCCTTCGCCTGGGTGCAGTTGTGTGTGGATCGGGATGGGCAACAACATCGTCATGGCTCCAGAATATCTAAGTTTTACAGTGTTTTTCTTTTTCCTGTTCGTGACTCCCGTTGTTTGCGCCATCCCGCCAACATCGTCGCAGCGCCCCTTCTTCGCCTCCCGTCCGAGATGTTGTATAACCTCATCCCGAGGCATGGCAACTCCGATCCTCCAGGACAGGCTCCCGAATAGGGCAAGACTCCCGTTGTTGGATGGATGTACTCCGTATGGATAGGCCTTTCTCATCAAGAGTCAGACGAGGCCCTGCCTTGATACAAACTCTCTTTTGATTATCATCATTCTCTAATTGAATCCTCCGCCTCTATCTCCCGCGCTGGCACCGAACTTGCTACCCATTTTTAACCATCTCGGCCCTTTCATAGCCTTGTTGTTCGACATGCCCCAACGTGCCAACCGGGCCCAGCGACTGTCACGCTTGCTTTCGGTCGTTGACCGAGACCAGCCCCATGCGTGCGATCATCAACGCCTCACGCCCAGCACGACGCTGACCCATTCGCTGTGGCGTTGCAGCGAAGGTCACTCTAAGCAGGGAACCCCGAAGTTGCGACATTCCGTTGTAAACTCTCTGAGAGAGCTACCCCAGCTATCCTCCAACCCGTACCGCCCTGCTACTTGAGCACTAAACTGGTACAGCTACCTGCTGTAGATAGTGTACAACTGGCCCCCCGCACGTCCAGTAATTGAGGGAGAAAAAAAAGCTCTCTGTGCCTGTCTTATCATTGGACCGTTGCGATAATTCTATTCGATGTATGGAGCCTATTCGTCCCTTTTTGGCATATTTGTTGTCCAAATTTGCCTTTACGCGGACCCTGAATAGTCTCTGGAGACTGGAGCCTCTTTGCCGGCACTCCGCTGAAAGGCTGAAAGCACCGCCTTACCTGACTCTCGTCATCTAGACATTGACCTCAACTCACGATAGAGATTGGCCGGTTCGTAAAGCTGGAGTTGTAGGATCTTCACTAGCTCCCTGTTATTTGACCATTTGGGCCCCCGGCTCTCAGTGACTCTCAAAATCACCACGCAACGGCAAACCCCTACAACCAACCCACTGTGGAGTTTCCCTCTAGGTTGTGTCTTTCCGCCCTGGGCTGGGCTCTTGGGAACGGTCCAACAGTGTCTAGGGCATGAGGTTCGACAGCGGAGAAGTAATCAGAATGGGGCCTTAGCTTCCCTACGAAACCTCGAATCCATTACCGCACTTAGTCAACATCTCCGTCGCTTAGCCTAGAATGAATGGTGCCACACCTTGGGCCGCCGTAGCAGACAGAATACCAGTAGCTACGTACTCGTTCAGTGCTTGTATGTAACGGTATTAGCTTGCCTTGACCCCTTACTCTTCCCGGGGCGGCTCTCGATCTCTGATCTAGCCGACGTCTCGGGCCCCGCAAGTGCCATAGGCCCGTTTGCTGCTAGATTGCTAGGTGCTAGAGCACGCGCTATCTGGAGCGCAAGGATTGCAGGAAAACCCCGAGCCACCGCCAATGGACAGCTTGATAATCATCACCAGCCTGCTGGGTCTTTGTGGCAAAGCAAGAGCATCTGTGTAAGCCCGCCAGCGTTCGACCAGATCTATGTGTTAGTCCCGAATATTGCGGAGTGGCTGGTGCCCCAAAGGGCTGAAGAACACCTACCACGGAAGCATGCAAGAGGGTCTCTTTTTTGGTATACGTCCGTAGCACTACGGATATCAGATGGCGCAATACTCTTGAGTCTCTATTCTTTGACCGAGAGCCCGCGCGGTCTCGACGACGGCGCCAACGCTACCGGGTCCTCCAACGGCGATGCAAATTTCGTTATTCAATAACGAGGTAAACCGTGGAATTACGATGACGACTCCTGGGGCCAGTCGAGATTGTCGTGAAACAGACCTGACAACTGAGCGTCGGTCGCTCACCACGGAGGTGTGTCCCAGTTGGGAAAATGCTAGTCGCTCCTCCGAAAGGCAAAACAGCATCACAGCAGTGATGAGCACCGCAGGTGTGCCAGGCAGAGGCTGGACTTGAAGAGCTGCGCCTGGTCCGGCACAGGGGGCCTGCTGTTGCTCATCTTTGGCATTCCTCCGCAGACCGTCCACCTTCATTCACCCCCATTCAGAGTTTGTTTCTGAGCAGCGGCTTTTCCGGACCGGTTGTGGATCGACCATCGTCTGTTCTGGCCTGCCTGTCCACAATTCCACCGCCCTGCCTGCCTTGCACCTATGGTGAGCTCCGGATGTGCCAGGCACGGAACGGCACAGGTAGGCGGCTTGGTGATGGGGGTCAAGCGGAGTTGGGGTGCGCCGGTCTGCATGGCACGAGACATCCGGGCCAGAGCATCAGCCAGTTGTCCAGGCACGGAACGGCACAGGTAGACGGCTTGGTTCGACACGGTTTTGGCAGAGGTTGCAGTAGTGAAGGCTGACCGTGAGGTACCTGAATGGAGTACTGATCAGTGATGGGCGAAGGGGCCGAGGGTAGTGTGAGGTAGGGGGAGGCCAACTTCAGATCCCGAGGTTGCTGGGGACCCCCCAGGCCCCGCGTAAGAAACAGAGTTTTGATCCAAAACCTAGACAGCTTGTGTGGCTTCCACATGGTTATCATTTTTGGAAACCCCATCTCACTCATCGCTGACAACGACCGACGACAAAAGTCAGAAAGAAGGGTTCTGCTCCGTGAAAAACTGGGGCGAGTCAGGATTCGATGGCCCACCGGTTCCCACCTGTTCCACCGGTTGGACGTGCTGCCCTGGCCCTCTTTCTAGAAGACCGAGAACTTTAAATTCTGGAGAAGTACGGAGCCGGGCTGGGTGATCATGCAGAGGCCTGACAAGCAGGAACCAACAGTGCCACGGCAGACGTGAGGGAGGGATGCTGTGGGTGTTCTACCGTTTGAGGTAGACGGTCAGGTCCCGGTCAGGCGGCGGTGAACCGGATTCCATCGTTGAGCAACCCACTCGGACTGAGCAATGAGAAGCACCCCTCGTCCGTTATTGAGGTGGCCAGCAAACTCTATGCTCCTTCAGCTCTTGAGTGTGGAGAGTTAACTGAAGACATCACCGTCAGGACCCATGTGAGAGTCTCCAGGGGGGGTCAAGAGGCGAGTCGCGGATAGGCAAGGCAAAGCGAGGCAAGAGGCCACCCCATTCAGTGCCGTGGCACCGTTCCGCACTTCGATTTCCGCTCACGGGGTAGAGATTCATCTCAAGGGTCTGGATGGCTCTACAGACTTCGGGAGATTGTGGGCGGGTCGGCTTCGACGGGAAGCACATCGCGGCCACCGACCAAAGCTCTCACCATCGCGTGGCCAGGCCCGGTCAACGAGCCTTCAATCGGCCACATTCCGTTGCCCACTATGACCAGCAGCCACCATCACCACCCGGTGCTTGGTCCAACTACGCCGCAGTAAAGCCGTGGCCGTGCCGGAGACCTGCGTCACCTTATCAATCTGGGATATCATGACCGGCTGGGAATCCCCTCGCGGAGTCGGTTCAATTGAGGCAGTAGCTCGGCCGTGGGGTTTTGACGTTTGGTGCTCGACCACAGACCTGTGCGCGCCACCGAGACTGAAGCGCGGTCTCTCTTAGTTCGGGAACCATGAATCGAGCATGATTCTCGAAGCCCGGAAGAACATTCAGTAGCGCTGTTTGCTACATGCGCTTGGACGACGCTTTGCTCCTCGCTTGTCTTGTATCCGCTGGATGTCAACAACTCTTTCATCCGTTCAAGTCTCCACGCCAAGGCCCTCTCCGGGCCCTTGACTTCGGGCATGATGTTTCGACGATGGCAAGATTCAGCAAAACTTTGGATCATTCCCACACACTCGGGAGTCACGGCTCGTTGACAGCCCAGCGTCGATTACAATGCGAAAACACAAATAGTGCCGTCTGTTGGTCATCATGCCGTGCATTTCCGGTAGCACTTTGTATCGAAGCAAATTCTATTCAGCCAAGCCAACTGTATTATACACATATCGGCACAAAGTTTCCAACCATTGCGGAACGCTGTTGGATGCTGCCATGCTGGTCTAAATGGTGAGTGGGTCTATAAGTCGTCAATAAGAAAAACCAGGACCGATTCGCACGCCAATCCCGAGAATAAGGCGAGCGTCTCGTTCAATTGATAATACATTAAGGAGGTGCCCGGCATCCCAGGATCTCCGACCCACCAGCCGAGCGGAGGCTGGACGGGCCCCAGACTTCGGCTTATTTGCTCCGCCGTTTGCCGATCTGCCATCCCCATGATCTGAGCACCTTGACAACCTTTGGCGTAACCGCGGCGGTCAAAGGCACTCTGAGGAAGATGAAACTTTTATGGATTGCATATGCCAAAGCCAACTGAGTTCCCAAGCCTACAACATAGTCAGTTCGTGGAGCTTCTCAACCCTCTATTGTAGGAGTTCTCGTGTTGCAGTTCGTGTCGACTTACTGGCTTCCGCTTTGTTGGCGCGCTGAGCTTCCTCAACTCCCCAGGTCGCCTTCTCAACTGCATCGCTGATGTCGTTGTTTCCCAGCTGCTCGGTCTCGGCCTTGCTGAGTGCGGCTCTGTATTCGGTCCACCAGGTCTTGACTGAATCAGGGATCACTTTTTGGACGTGGGACACTACCCAGTGCTCCAGTTGACCTACAGCCTATGCGTCAGTACTGACTCACCACACTTAGACTCGCATATATTGCTCACCAATCCGGTCGGTTCCAACGATCCGCACGAGCAGGAAACAAAAGGGAAAATCCAGAACGCTCAAGGCCAGATACACGCCAACAGCCGACCACCCATATTCGCGCGAAAGCTTCTTCAACCTTTGGCTGAGCGAAAGCGATTCCTTGGCAGCACCGTCTGCCGAGTTGCTCTGCCTAGCGGAGAACCGGAACGTCCGGCGTGATGATCGGAAGATCGTTTCGAGCCGAGACGTGATCCAGCTTGAAGTCTGACTTTGCGACCAGCGAAATTGGGATTGCGATGCGCCAGGTCTTGGATATGTTGCTCGCGGTGGTGTCGTCTTGAAAGTTCTCGTTGGCGCAGTGAACTGCTTCCTCCACAGTGCCTCTGTTGCATTTTGTCTCGCTGCCGGTATCGCACGGCGCGGCATGGTTGCCAATCGGAAAGCTGGTCGCATCATCTTGATGGCTAGCACGGTTACGCCAATAGCCCCTTAACACAGGTCGTTGGTTCTTAGGGCTTGTTGTGGTATGTCTCGACTCAGTCAAGGTGATAAGGTCGGTCGTGAGTGATGGGTTGCGATGGAGACGCGCCGGGCTTATCGAGCTTGCGTGCGAACGGAATTTCTGTTGGAAGGTTGGGGTCCGAAGCGCCGTAAACTCCGCGTGAATGACGACAAAAAGTGTGTTTTGCCTCCGATGCGCCGGTCTCCGATGGTACCGTCGTCGCCGAAGCTTCCAGTCGTCGGTGTGCGCACACAGTCAGCCCAAAAGTTCGCAGAAAGGCTCGGTCGTACTGATCAGTGCGGATGCTGCTTCGGTGGCTTACGCGCGCGGCGAAAGTCACGTTGGTTCTCGCGTCTTTGACCCTGGATGTTGAAAAAATCTGACGAGAAATGGAGCTCTTCCGACGAACTGCCCAGCTGTGTCGTGGGTACCCGGTAGAGGCGGCACCAGCATGCGGAACATGCCGTCAGAGATGTGGCTATTGATGTGGTGGCGTATTGATCACGTGAGTATCCTCGGAAAAGATTGGTGCCGGTATCCGACCTCATCTCATCACTCGGAAGTCGGCCCGGGTCAGTCTCAGATACGAAGGTGTCTGCGACAAGCAACAAACTTTACTCTTCCTACGCATGCTGTGTCTTAAACACCCCATGATAACTTCACCGCCATCACAAATCACTCGCACTGACTAGTCCGTCCTCTTGGCTCCAACAACAGGCAGAAATTTCGAGTGGTCTGGAACCAACATATTGGATTCATCGCTCATTAAAAGTCAATCTGCGGAATGTGTTAGCCTCAGACATCGCTGCGATATTCTCCCATTCGCTCGCATCAAATTTACGAGGGCCATCTTAACTTAAAATCGTATTAGGTGATTAAATAAATTGTCAGCAGGCCTTAGAACTGATGCGATCCCTCGAGTGGAAAGGTTTGCCTACGAATACGCACTACTTTCCCTTAGGATCTCTGTTTTGCCCCACGATCTCCTCTGGGTTAAGGGCTACAGGCAATTCGTCCAGGGTGTTGGACAGGGGCTTCCACTTTGGAAGCTACCTAATGGCTCAAGCTCCGTGACACCTCGGAGTATCGATAGGTCGGCTGCGCCATCCTCCGTCCAAAGCTTCGTAGAAGTCCTCGGTGTTTCTCTGGCAGTAGTTTCTCCTTTTCTCCCATCTTTGTACGTGGTGATGATGCAACTATCAATGATTCCATCCAACGTTCACAGTTACTGTACCAGGCAACCGGATAATTCAATACAAACTCTATCGCAACAAATATCAGTAATCAGGTTTTCTGCCAAACTTTGGACCGCGCTTCGTCATATCGAATAGGAAACGAGAGATTCGGAGTGAGCCCGAAGATTATCCAGGTGGACATTCATCGGATTTAGGTCCGATCAGCATTGGCATTACCACCCTGGCATCGCCATGGAGTTCAAACATGAACGTGTCATGGACCAACAAGGACCGCCAGGTTCAGGCTTATCAGCCCCGATTGCCGCCTATAGCTCAAGCCGCCGCCGTTGTCCAATTCCACCAACCGACCGCACTTCCGTCCCCGAGACCCGGAAGACGGTGGGCGGAGAGGTCGGTGATCCCGGGCTGCCATGGCTTCGATATTGCTGCTTGGGAGTTTCTTATATCACCATGATAAACTCAGAATTCTACCGAATGATTCAACCGAATCATCGAGCGTTCATTATTGGTGTTTCAGTTCAGCCTTGTTGACCGCTTCAAGTACGACCAAACTTTGCAGGCAGCAGGTGATCACGGTGATCTCTCCGTTCAGACAGGGTAATTGGAGGGATATCAATAGCGCAAACTTTCTTAAGGACCCTTCAACCCAGTCCAGGTCCCGGTAGTGTAGAGCGCGCTTGCGACGACCGTGCGGGGCCCGGCAGGCAGAAGGGTCTTCTACGGACAAGGTTTGCGATACAAGTACGAGTGCTTGTCGTCAGGGATGCTAAAGTCAAATTCCCACCAGGGCTCGCCGGGCTGAAAAGTCAGGATGCTTTCATGATTTTACATTACAAACAGCTTACATTTTACGGTCTAGCGGTTTTCAGTCGCACGATATGCTGTTGGTTGGTAATTGAATAATGCCACGACGTGCACCACCAGCAGGCTCGGCACCCCGAGCTCCTCCGAACCCGTTGGCGCACTTCGGGTCCGGTTCGTGGTTCATGGCGAGACCCTCTGGACATCTGGGTCCCCTGGTACGATGCCACCCCCACCACGGATATTTTGCTTGGCGTCTACTTGGATCGGATGCATACATCCTGGTGGTAGCTGACTTATGGGCGAAGGGGTGAACGTAAGGATGATCAGTGTGGGTGGGTCGGTGGGTGGGTGTGCGTTTGTCAAAGCGTGTGTGTGTGCGTGTGTGTGTGTGTGTGTGTGATAGAGAGAGAGAGAGTGATGAGTGCTCAGAGAAGTGAGTGACTTGCAGCTCTCTGAATGCTAGCATTCGATGACACAGGCACATAACTCGATAGTTCGGATGGTCTATTTTGTGAGGTTTTTTCTTCCAACACCTTTTTTAGGCGTGGCCTCCGCGGCTAACGCGGGAGTCAGGACCCCGCGATAGTTTTTTCACATAGACTTTTTCTCGAACTTTTCCAACCTTCTTGGCGTCTGTGTCCAAAGGCCTCCTCCAACACCGGTGTCCGTCGCCTTCACCGAGGTCTGGAAGTTTAAACCGTACGGAGACAATGCCTTGGCGGCATGCTGCAAATCGTCCACTTTACGCACATCTTGCGACTCGTTATCCCAATTCGTACTCACCCCTTCCTTTCGTCCTTTTTGCGATATGTGCAACATTCAACGTTCGGTCCACTTAGTGCCGGGTATCGTGCATCGTATCCGATACTTCAAGAAATTGTACACATATCCCTGCATCCAATCGATCCATGATTCCACATGGCTATGAGTTGCCGGCCGGGTGCCATTTCCAAGAGCTGGAAGAGACGGGTAGCTCTGATTGGTACACCCCGGTTTCCAGGCTGCCGTGGCTGCTCCGCCTGAGATGGTAACCCTACTAGAATTGGCACAGATGTTGCGATACTGAACCTCGGACTCGAGTCAGGAAGAGCCTCGGAATGGACCTCGTTACGCAGTATATGATTATCAAGCGTCCCAGCGGCCCATTCCGCAATGACTAACGAGAAGACCCGCCGTTTGTTACGCATAGAAACGGTCTACCTCCGACTGCAGTACCAACAATCAGAAGTTCCAGGGCGATGGTGGGCTGTCGTCTGAATCAGCAACCGGGCCAGGTCCGACGATAGCATCGGGCGGGCCCCCCATGGCTTTCCTTTCCGAGGCAATCCCGAGCACGCCTTTTTCTGCTCAAGCTTGATGTTTACTGAGGCGAGAGCCCTGACAGTGAAGCCTTTCCGCCCTCTGACTCGTTTCTCGGGGCGTGGCCCAGGATGGCAAGCTTCCAGAAGCGTGGCACGGTTGGTTTCAGGTACGTATTGCTTACAAAGGGCCAAAAAAAATAGAAGAGAGTTTGTTGTTGGTTGGTGCAATAACCTAAAAGGGTTGTCACGAGTTGCTGAGTTGCCCAGAATTACTCCTTTGGCTCTGGGACACCTTTGGACGAATTACCGTAATCGTAATATGTCCCGAAGCGAACATGGCATTTCGCAAAGAAGAAAAGGAAGGAAAAAATATCAGATAGATTTGTTTCATGTCGTCTGGAAATTTCTGCCCAGAAATGTCGTCAAACAGACATCATGGGACGCTGCTGCCCACGATTCGCAAGTGGCTGCGTGCGGACCGGGCGGAAAGATTCCCGGGATCGATCCCCACTGAGCACCGTGGAACGGTAGCTGAGATGGTGTGTGGACGTCCAAGTTTGTGTGCCCGGCCGTTGCTCACCCGTGCTTCCACGTGTATCAATAGAGAGTGGCCATATCCTGATTGACGTATGCAGGTAGGGTCAGGACGAGTGTACAAGGACCTCATGACACATCTCGAGAGTGGCATCTCCGTACGTGACACCCCTCTATAAACCTAAAATTGCGGTTCGTGTATCGGGCGTTGACCGTACCGTGCCTTACACGTGTATCCGTAGAGTGAGTCCCTTGATCTTTGCAAGAGCCCTGCTCCCAGTCTCTTCACTGAACAAGCTTTCGATTTAATCAAATCAATTGCCTGCCCATTGCAAATTTGTCCTTTTTGAACTCCCTATGCCAAGACATGTTATATCGCCAAACAAGCTCGATATTAGATGTCTGGTCTTCTCTGATGGAACACTTAGGTCATGGCGCACTTTCTCCGATACGAGAGTTGCAAGCATTGTATTGACTGCGGAATTCAAACGTAACCTAAGCAATGACATCCACCTGACAGCTGCGACAGGTTTGTCTCTTTCGGGAAGCTACCACTCAGCTCCCTCCCGCTTCCCGTACGGAACAGTTCTTCTGAGGTCGTGAAGTGGGCGGGCTTTGGGGTTGCCCGGAATCCCCTTTGGGAGAGGCGAGGGAGCATAAGCCACCCAAGAGGCGAGTCCCTCGATGGAAGCTTCCTACTTCTGGGTAGGATCCGTGGTCGAGAGTCGTGCCAGCCGGGACAGTATTCGTGGAAACTGGAGCGGGATTGCGTGCAGCTGCCAAAAGGTTAAAACACCATGGTGGTGTAGTCAAGTACGGGAAGGTGTGCGTGCGTGTCAAACATCGTCATGTGTCACTTGATCAAAGCCCGTAAAGCGTTATTTCAAAGACCGAAAAGCTTAAAGTACTAGCTTTGGAGGCCATTTAGCTGTCCTGTCGTACCTATACAGCCTTTCCGAGTGCGACAACTAAGCTAATGACGGTGTAAATTTCGTCCTGCTTCTGAACTTTCTGTAAATCCCATAATTTTGTCTTTGGGCTGTCAAGAAATGCATGGTCACCAAATAAGAAGTCTTGGAAGCAGTTGTGGTTACATTTCTCTCTGTGAGAGTTCAGAGTTTCGTTAAAGCAAGTCTTGCTGCGCCACGAACTGAAAGCGACAGTCAGGAAACTTGTTTCGCCGGTGTAGGAACCTTTCTCGATCGTATTTCTGCTTTATCGATAGGTATTTTGTGTTTTCGTTGCCAACTAACCTCCCGAACTCTCAACTCCTAAAGCTTTTCGGCGAGACCGAAAGCCTACCGTGTGCTATAGATTTTGTGCAGTGCGCTGAGATACACATAACCTACACGCTGTGATGTGGATCGCGATCAGCCAGTAAGACGACCTTTGCTGCAGAGTCAAAAGGAAAAACCTGTCCCTCGAGCGGTGTAATGTTTGCCGTCTATCCATGACGGTTGCATCTCGGTCAGAAGTCATCCAGGCAATCGTGCCTGTGTCGTGGAAGGGAAATGCTTTCTATTGCCGAAATTGGAGGTTGCCGGCTCACTGACTTTTCTCTCACCCCCCCTAGCAGCGAAGGCAATGGTCAGGTCTTTCTATCACAGCTATCTCCAAGGGCCCTAGCTCCGGAAGAGTTCGTGAAAGCAATTTGCTCGCAGGATGGTACAGTAGCAACAGACGCAACAAACGGCTATTGTGTATCGTACCACGATGATGCAGCTAACAGCAGGTGCAAGAGGTTCGTCACAGAAAGCGCAGGCGGAACGGAGGGTACCCGGTCTTGGCACGGCTCGGGAGCGTGAAGGAGGGGCTTCGAGAAGGTCGGGAAAGGTTCCGTACAGCGCTCCCCATCGGATACGGGACGGCTGACCAAGCGGTGCCTGAGTCGGTAAGAGACGATGTCCCTGCCCGTTTTGGAGGGAGAAACAGCCAACCTCCCGGGGCTTGCGTCATAGTTCCACCGAAGATAAATACGAGATATTAATGGGCAGCAAGGCACTGAGCAGTAGGGCAAACTATGTAGCAGTGTGCGACCGGCAGGCAAAGAGCTCTTGTCAGGATTTTCAGGGACCAGCTAGATCGATCCCCTTAGTCAATTCCCTTGAGAGTTGACAAGTCATTCAACCCTGCCAAAAAGTCGGTGCTCTGTCCGGGAGAATACAACTCCACCGACCACACACTCACAACTTTTAAGGTTGGTAGTAGCTCCACGCATCTACATGAACAGCTCCACACGTTGTCGGTCAGTTGCGACTCAGTACGTCTTTTGAACGTAATGATGGTGTGAATATGACGTTAGAATAACGGTTCAGCAGATTTTTTTTCAATTGACGTAGTTGGTTCCAGTTATATCTGGAAATCACAACTTCTTGTGACGTATTGATGTCCAATTCGCCATGTAAAGAATGGGGGAAATCCGAGTTGCGACACTTAGGGTCCTGAGTCGTTGTTATCAAGCCCTCGTTGAGAGTAGTTGCAAGCGCTGTTATGGGCGCGGTTACAATCCTCCGGCAAGTTTTACCTCCCTGACATTCAATGTGACGGCGCTTGGCGCTACCTCGTCTGCCCACGCAATCCCAGATCCTTTCATGCCTTGATGACTTAGTTGACTCTGATTTTATCTCATAATCGAGAGTCAGTTGTTTAAGCTCAAAGTGCCCAGGCTGATCGTAATGACAATTCGATGCTGCCGAACGGAGGGGTAGACATATGCACCTGAAGCTTCACTATTATGAATCACGAGAGTTGGTCCTAAAATCGTGTGATGAGGCTGACGTCGAAGCTCTAGATGAATTCAAAAGACTGACTTGAGATGGGAGCATAGGCCCGTAAATATTGGGCCTTCTCGTGGTATTCAGCCCGTTCTGCCCAGTGATCTGCAGGGGAGTACAGGTAGAGGTGAACGGCTCTTAGGACGAAATTAGCATTCAAAATGTGGCCCTTGTAATGTCATCTATCTGGTAGTTCGGAGATTTTGGCTACGTTTGTAATACGTCGGAGGGTATAGCACATCTTGGCGTGTTCCTGTGAATGGCAACAGTCGCGAAGACCTAGTCTTGTGACTCTATCAACAACCCACTGCCCCCAAGAGTTGAACGTCCAGCGTAAAGATTGAGCGGTCTATCTAAAGCGCACTAAGAACAAATTTGAAAGAATAGAGATTGTGTATGTCCGGTGAACTCTACTACTGCTGCCAAGATACATATATCGTTCTTCGTAAATGTGAGAGCAAAGTCAAATGTAAGTTGAGAGCTCACAGGCTGCAAGTCAGCAGGCAAGATCGCAGAACGGCAGAGTTGCTGTGGTCTTGGAAATGTACTTACGATACTACAGATCAAGCTCTGGACCAGCAAAGAGGTGTGTATAGTGTGCGAAGCCTCAGGGGCTACATCCACGTCCGCTCGACTCTGCTATGGGAACCATGATCAGCTTTGCAGCTAGCTGATGGATAATTCGGAGTCACAAAGGCCATTGGTGACAATAGCCCCCATGACCCACCTAAGCGACAGATTGAAGATGCTGGTTGAGAGCATTTCGCCAGATACCCTAATCTGCATAACAGCCAAGCTCCCATTCCCCTTTCGAGGCAACCCTGCGAGTTCAACTTACCTTGAAATGATATAGATCATGCAACTGGGCATGGCACATGATTAAGCGAGAGAAGAAAAGCGAGCTCCATGGGGAAACGGCATATTGCTCTTCACTTTCGCCTACTGCTTGACGATCCCGTATACGCCTTTTTGTCCATCCCGTATATACACATAACACACCAAAATCGAAGCGCATACATGCCATTCCGACTCCATCCCTTTCACCATCCAGGCGGCGTCCGTCTAAGTCGACAGGTCAGTACAAGCTGGCTGGGTAGTGGAGTGGTTGAAGGCCAACGATCTAGTGCGCCCATAGTCTACTCGAAGACAGGCTGTGGGTTTGAGGCACGTTCACAGCATGATTTCCAAGAGACGTAGCTTACTGAGGTGAACTTTTTCTTGCCTTTGAGAATGTTTAGGGTGTTCTATCTGTTCCAAGTCCCCCCCCTTTCCTGTGGCCGAGCGTAAGAGACGAGAGAGTGAGATTCCATCTTGAGTTACACTACGAAAATGCAGACGTTCACAAGCAGTAGTTTGGGTAACATGATTGGATTAATCACAACGCATCTTACTAGGAAGATACGATATGCCTCGTATGCGCAGGGCAAGGCGCCCTTGTAACTATGGACTACATCCTTATATCTCCTTTGACACACGCCCCCACCAATCATGGGGTTCCTGAGAAATAGTCCTATGATCTGAATGAGCTCAAGCAGATAGCCAAATGCCAGGTCTGTCCCATAGCTGTAATCATGATTCTCGTCAAGGCTAGCTGGGGAGGAAGATGTGAGACTTTCATGAATTCACCTTTCCCATCCTTCGCGTTCTACGATCGGGGCGAATATAAAGGTCGTCGTTGGAAATCTATAAGACGAGAGAATGAACTGGGAAGCAGTAGCTATGTACTCGAGAATCAAGTCTACACACTTTCTCTTACATAGAGTCTTCTTGTTCATCATCTTCGTGTATGTGCTAATGCACTGCCATAGTGTTCTTCTCTTGAGAGGCTCTCATGCCAACCTCGCCCCATTGAATGTGGCCTCGTGATGTAGATAGCCAGTCTCCGGGCTTAGCATTACTTCCATAATGCTATAGTACTTGTTGTAATTGGACCCCTTCATACTAGCTGCACTCTGGTCATTACCGGGTGAGGCAGTTACAGAGGAGTTTTGTGAGTATGATGAGATTCCATATCGACCGCCTTGCCTGGTAGGGTACATGTCGCTGAATGAACAAAAACATCGCTGTGGCTCTTGAAAACACCCATAAGGATCTGGATCTATGTATACCGCGGGATTGAGACCCTCTACGGATATCTTCTCGACGACTGCCAATGAATGGTTTATAGCACACCACAGTCGACAGATCACAGCTAGCATGCATGGCGATGGAAGAGGACTTTGCTATGCGAGAAGACCCTTTCATCACAAACAAGGCCTCTGGAACATACCAAATAGACATATTTTCTTCTATAGATATGTCAGGAGATGGTGATCTTGTCCTCCCAAGAGTGTCACAGTTACGAATGCCTGAGTGATACCTTCAGTCCGCACTCTGGTGCCAAGCTCCTTGACATATCACATCTCGTAGCATGTTCCCGTGTAAGGTCCACTCATACGATGCAAATTGTTGGTGCTCTTGGAGCCCCTTCAAATCTGTACTGCGAGTTGACTACATGCTTGGGGCAAGGTCATCATTTTCAGCTGAGTGTTGACTTGCACCGACTTGACGACTGGATATTCGCGTTATTACTCTGCAAATGAATCAACCTATACAACATAGGTCCCTTATACATAGCTAAGTTTGCGAGAATCATGCCATCAAAGCGACGAGTCTGGTCGTTTTGATGTTCAGATGTTGCCATGGACTAAGAGTCGTTGAGGTAGGTTTCAATCGTCTGCCCTGGAGCATCTCACTCTGACAGGCTGATGGCCATTGGTCGCGGGCCAATTGCCTGTCAACCTGATGCTTCAGTACGGGAAGCCATCCCTGGATCTCAGTTGAGTCGTGTGCAATTCGTTCTTTGTATTAACTGAACGCAAAGACGATGTGACATGTCTCGCAGCTTTACTACTCGCACGCCACCTGGAGTTGACGGCTTTGGGTTTAGACACATCTCAGACTTCATGGTTATAGAGGCGATAAGAAGTCACTCAGACACCCGAGGCCCACGAGATACTGAGTGGCCTAAGGGCATCACGATGTACGTATGGAAACCTGGTTATTCATAGGCCCAACTTGAGCCATGACCCAAGAAATGATTGAATTTGGATAGATGCCCTGAGCGTCATGGGTGGACCAAATACGATGCAGTTGACAGGCCTCGCCTATGATGATCCCAAAGCTATCAAGATGCCGTTTGAATAACCACATTCATGAATGCTGGTGACTGACTCGTCGAATGGGAATATCCAAGCTAGTTACATACGGACTTAGAGCGAGGGACCGCCCGATCCAGCTCATTCATGATGCTACGGGCATTCATGGCGGACCACGATACAATGAGATAGAATACAAGAGAACGCTTGGTATGGATTCAACTAGACACCTAACTAATCAACAGTGTGAGAGATCCTTGCGATCAATGACTCGACGGTGCAAAAGATATCACTCCTGGCAAAGACGAGCGCCAGATTGTTAGGGCATCATCAACCATGGTTGAGAGAAAGTTAAAAGTGAAATTTTACAACTGGACCAACTCGAGTGTTTTCATTACCTTTCAAAACAACAAAGTAGCCTGAGCACAATAAAGTTTACCATACAACTTGTGAGTATTATTCAGTAAGTTGGTGTATTGGATCTACCAGCTTTGTGCGTGTAAGCCAGGCTACTTTCTTCCCTCGGATCCCGAGGACGTCGACTCATTAGGAAATGCTCTCCATCATGTCTGCGACCTGAAACAACCTAAATCAGGCAAAAACTAGAAAATGAGGTATTGCGGTTGACAAATGGTTGACAACAGTCTCGAAGTCTTGACCAGAGCCTCCTCATTGACGCCGTCAGAGGGCGGAAAGGGGGGGTGAAGAACAACACTCCTCTTCCAACATGTTGAAGAGCGTTGTCCGCTATAAACTTGTGTACTGCGATATCAGGACCATCAGGACCATCCATGTTATTTGCTTTCCGAGCTTCCTAGTTTGACTACAATGGTGGCAAGTAGTGCTCTTGATGTAGTTGGACAACTCTTTCGCGATATTACTGAATATCAAAGGTGTTGCGGGGTGAGGAGGAATGAGAGTTGAGTGTTTGGGGAAATTGGATAGTCATCGCTGGCTGACGAAAAAGAGAAGAAAGAAGAAAGAAAAAAAAAGGAAAAAAAAGCAAATATGGGGAGCCTTGGCGGCGGAAACTCCGTTGACAGTTCTTGGGGGAGCTTGGTCCGGATGAAGCGACGCCATATTGAAAGGGTCTCACAGTCCGCGGGGTACACATTCCTACCCCAACTTATGCCATGTTTCCACCGGGCAACGGAGGCGGATGCAAATCTTTTGAGGAATGTTGCATGAGGCTCAACTGGAGTGTAATGTAAGGTCAGCAAGTCTAGAGCTCTCTCATGTCCTTTTGTCCGAGTATCACTGGTGAATTCGATTTAAGTATCGTGATACAGGTACAGCGGACAAGGCAAGCTTGGGCCGACTGTTCAGATGGATTCACGTGACACGAGGAGCTGGAGCGGAGAAGGGCCGGACTTGGTTGGATCGAGAGAACGGGGGTGGGTCGGAGATGGCCCGAAGACAGTCGATTGGCTGATCAGAGGTTCGTGGCCCATGCCGTACCCGGCACCTCTCACCGCAGCGTGCAGCGAGGCGAGAAGGATGGGGGACCGGGCGTGGGGGAGACCGCTGGAAAAGCAACGTCTGGCACGATAGCGTCATTGGGACCCGACTTGGCTCCATTTAAAGAATTGGAACCGGATTTCACACGAGAAAGAGTGCACTTGATATCCGTACAGGTTCACGTAGCTCTTTCCCGATGACGACACTGGAAAATACACAGACACGACAGAGAACCCAAACGAACTTCACTTTAGCATCCCCGACAGCCATTCCGTCCCACGTCGGAGAAAAAGTGTTGCAGCATCTATTATAGTACGAGCGCACATTCTGCAAACGTAAGGTACCAAAAAAAGAGCAAAAGAGCAAAATGGTGCTAATTCGTTGGCTGGCAGCTGCAGGAAGCTGTGTACCTTGCTTCAGCTGCAACCCTACCTACCCGTACCGACCGACACATTTCCCACCTACACCTACCTGCTTTCCTGCCTGTTACGCCTGCCATTTGGAGGTACCCTGATTGCTTGGCCCAAGACCTGAGACCGCATCAGCCAACACATCCCGCGCGCCGCCCTTGTCTCTTCCCACTCACATTGGGGTCCTCGTGACACGGATTCCTACACACATCAATTTCCCCCCATTCTCTCACCGAGCCAACTCCCTACACCGCCCTAATTCTCACGTCGCCGAGTATCTTTTTTGCTTCCTTTCGTTCGATACTCCTACAAGTTCGACTCCGGCCAGCTCGGCGTATACCCTCGCTCGATACCGATCCAGCGACCTACCTCTCCCATCACAAGCAATTGACTCAGGTCTTTTCCGCTTTCCCACCCTGCCAGCTATCGCCGCGAACAACCCGCCTTAACCCGCGCACAATGACTTCTCCGACGAGTCAACGCCGCCCTCGCGGTGGCAGCGAAGACCAAGGCAATGGTGTTTTCGACGATGCGAAAACCTACTATACCTCAGAAGAGCGCCATGTTAACCGTGCTGGACCTCGAACCAGAACCTACTCACAGGTATGCTATCCACCCCCGCCGATACCGCACGCCTGACCGCTTGTTGTCACTCATTGGTACCATTTGTAGTAGATGCTGATTCTGTTTTTTTTTTCCCTCCTTAGAATAGCTTGTTCCAACAATTCGAGCGCATGGGACTTCGCGAGCCCTTCCGAAGAGGCAGTCACGGTCAGTCTACTCCTGCTTACGGCTCTGTCACTCTGGGCTGCTGATGTGCTGACCTACGAATCCTCTAGACGAATCCTCCATCCTTGCGAACCGAAAGTTCCTCATTCAAGTAGACGAGACGCTCAAGAGCTTGCAGGCTCAAGAAGATACCGATGGAAACATGCAAATCACCATTGAGGACAATGGTCCCAAGGTATGCCTGTGACCCCACTGCCGTCGCTCATTGCTCAGGAGGAGACAACAAAGTTGATACTGATGCGACTCAGGTCTGGTCTTTGAGAACCGCTGCCTCCGCGGGCCACAATCGTTTCGATGTCCGAGGAACCTATATGCTTTCCAACCTGCTGCAAGAGTTGTCGCTTGCCCAACAATACGGCCGCAAACAGATCATCCTCGACGAGGGCCGCCTGAACGAGAACCCCGTGAACCGATTGTCGAGACTTATCAAAGACCACTTCTGGGAGGGATTAACGAGAAGAATTGATGCCTCGACCGTGGAGATTGCAGCCAAAGATCCCAAGGACTGGACCGATGACCCGCGTCCGCGTATCTATGTTCCTGTTGGAGCTCCGGAACAGTTCGACTTCTACACCAAGGTGGCTCACGACCGCCCAGAGATCCGATTGGATGTTGTCAGGCTTCCGGAGGTCATCACTCCTGAGCTCGTTCGCGACATGAACGCCAAGCCCGGCCTTCTTGCCGTTGAGATGGAGAAGATTAAGGATCCCAAGACGGGCGAGGACACACTCAGGGGTCTTCCCTTTGTGGTGCCGGGCGGACGGTTCAACGAGCTTTATGGCTGGGATAGCTACATGGAGTCCCTTGGTCTTTTGGTTAACGACAAAGTCCATCTGGCTAAGTCGATGGTGCAGAACTTCTGTTTCTGTATCCGTCACTACGGCAAAGTCCTCAACGCCACTCGCTCCTACTACCTCTGCCGTTCTCAGCCCCCCTTCCTGACTGACATGGCTCTCCGTGTCTACGAGAAGATCAAGCACGAGCCGGATGCAAAGGAATTCCTTCGGACGTCTATGCTCGCCGCTATCAAGGAGTATCACAGTGTCTGGGTCGCCGAGCCGCGTTTGGACCCGGTGACTGGTCTCTCGAGATACCGACCTGAAGGATTGGGTGTCCCCCCCGAGACGGAAGCAGACCACTTTGTCCACATTCTCGAGCCATACGCCGAGAAGCATGGCATCACCTGGCAGGAGTTCGTCCAGGCCTACAACCATGGCAAGATCAAGGAGCCGGAGTTGGATGACTACTTCCTGCATGACCGCGCCGTGCGCGAGTCTGGCCACGACACCTCCTACAGACTGGAGAAGATCTGTGCCGATCTTGCGACCATTGATCTGAACTCGCTTCTCTTCAAGTACGAGACTGACATTGCCCGCACCATCCGGAACGTCTTCAACGATAAGCTCGTCATCCCCGACGAATTCGCTGTCGGGCCGCTCAAGGCTGGCGAAGTGGTTACTTCGGCAATCTGGGACCGCCGAGCGAAGCGCAGAAAGCTTGCTATCGACAAGTACCTCTGGAACGAGGAGGCGGGTATGTACTTCGACTACAACACCGCCAAGAAGGAGCAGTGTGACTATGAAAGTTGCACCACTTTCTGGGCCCTGTGGGCAGGCGTGGCCTCTCCCAAGCAAGCGGCAGCCATGGTCCAGCAGGCCCTTCCCAAGTTCGAGGCCGTCGGCGGTCTGCTGTCGGGCACAAAGAAGTCCCGTGGTGAAGTGGGCTTGGAACGACCTAACCGCCAGTGGGATTATCCCTACGGCTGGGCTCCTCAGCAAATGCTTGCCTGGACTGGACTTGTCCGATACAGCTTCAACGAGGAAGCTGAGCGTCTGGCGTACAAGTGGCTGTTCATGATGACCAAAGCCTTTGTTGACTTCAACGGAGTGGTCGTCGAGAAGTACGACGTTACTCGACCAATTGATCCCCACCGGGTCGATGCCGAGTATGGTAACCAGGGTCTTGATTTCAAGGGTGTTGCCAAAGAAGGGTATGTCGTCTGTGTCTGTTACGTTCTGTGATGGCTCTGCTAACAAAGACTAGATTCGGATGGGTCAACGCAAGCTATGTGTACGGACTGCAGATCGTCAATGCACACATGCGCCGTGCTCTTGGAACGCTCACCCCTTACGAGACCTTTGTGAAGGCCGTTGAAGAGAACAACGAGAAGCAGCTTGCCGAGCTTCTCTGAGTGACTCTGTCGTGGTCGGGAGACGAAGCTACACATGACGTATACGAAGGGCCATGAAAAGCACGACGAAAAGCTGGTAAAAACGGTACAGGACCTGTTGTTGAGTCGGGGTCGAGTTGGATTGGCCTCGAGAGGGGTCTGCATTTGCTCTCACATCTTGCCGCGGCACGTCGGATATTGGAGGTTGGGAAAGGAGTTTGCAAAGGACTGACGTTAAATGGAAGCTGCATGACCATGCATCTTGACTGCATCGAGACACGAATGAAGGGATGGGCAGGGTCTGGTAGACTGTTGAAAGAGGTTAGACTGGCTGCAAAGCCAAACCAGATATCCACCCATTGCGATCCAAACTTGTACAAGTTGACGTGACACGATGGTGATATGGGACGAAGTGACGGGGAGGGATATGTTCGGCACGTGTCGATCGGACAAGTTCCGTGGGAGCAAGTAGATTGATCAAGCCTCATTGAGCTTCAAGAGGTGTGGCAAGAGGTTGGCTCGCGGTGCGTGGTGTGAGGTAACCTGGAATTAAGATGGGACATGTGACACAGTGACTGACAGTAATGGAGTATACTACCGGTAGGTATTGAATGACTTGAGGAGGAGGGTAGGGAGATTCCGGAAGCATCTTCGCAACGGCGGCTGGATTCGGCGAGAGGCACAGAGTCGAGCTAAGGGCCGAGGTATCTCTCCAAGTCTTTACCGCGAGTTGGAGAAGCTGAGGCCAGAAAGTGTGACGCACGCCAGGAAAGCGTGATCAGCTCTGGGTTAAGCCGGCGCCAATGGAATGGCTGCCGACTCAGGCACAGTTTCTTCACATGCTCGAGAACCGCCGCTACCCCGCGCAACAGATTTGGGGGAGAGTTGGCAGCAGCTTCGACCTTTGTACTCTCTGTATGCTACGTACCAGATGGATTTTGTGTTTCGCAATTACCTTTAGAGAGAAAAATGAAAAGGATGAACCGGAGCACCGAATACAAATGACAGGCTGACGGAGCATGGCGTTGCAGAATCTCGGGGACCGGCAGACGTACGGGAACTGCGTGCAACCGGGTTGCAGAATGTTTTCCCATGGCCCGGCTGCGTTGCTAGTTACTGCTTTCCCCAGGACCCAGCGTCCCCAGGTGCGGTACGATAGCGGGAGGAGGGCATTGGTATGGCGGGGCACGGCGGGGGACATGCAAGGAGCTTCGGCAACTCGGCCAATGACGGCAATGAGGAAAGACTGGCTGCGTTTCGCCCCAAATCCGTCTTCCCCTTTGAGCCGAATCCAGACCTCTCGCCCGACGTCACCCCTTTCTCACACTGCCCGGTCTTTGGTGTACACTTACAGATTGACCGTCAGACATTCCGCTACCTATTCCTACCTACCTTACACTATGAGACCATCAGTCAGTCAATCAGTCACTCACAGCAGAGCATTCAATTCCGCTCCCCCACACCAAGGCTCTCCAACAAGGAGACGCCACCACTACCTACCACTACCTATCCTCCTCTCTCCACGGAACAGACCACGAGGAGAAGCAGGGTCATTCAAAAGTATCTGGTACTTACTCCAGGAGCCTGTTCCGAACTATTTTCAGCTTCCGAGGTTTGTTTTACCCACGGTCCTGGCACCCAGCCAAGATTTCGTTCGCCCTACCAAAGACCATAGACACACCACTCACCTTATGCTTTCCCACGCGTGCCACGCCTACGACCATATGTAACTGGCTGGGCGGACGGAGGGCTGGGCGAGTCATCCTCACCGCGTAGAGCGTTCTTCACACTGTCCATCAACTGGCCTGGGCCAGAGGTCAGAGGTACAAGCCTCGAAACAGATGTAAGACGATTGGTCCAGGAACGCCTTTTGGCCGAACACTGCCGATGGCGGCCATGGCCTAGCTTCTGCTTGCCTATTTGCTTCTTTATTCTTATGCTCTGCCGTGACCTCTTCTTTTTTTGCTTGTGACTCTTCCAAGATTGACTTTCTTTCTCCTCCTCTTCTACCCCTCCAGGCACCAATCTCTTTCCTCGAACTCGTTGATCACTCGTCAATTGAGTTGTGAATAGCATCATTAGTCTGGTGCTACATCGTCTTGTTCCTGGTCTACCACGTATTTAGGCATTACTGTCCAACCTCGACTCCTATATACCCCCTCATCTCGAAGCGTATCGTCGCCGAGAAATCTCCTACGCTACAAACCCTCGGAATAGCATCACCTTTCCCACAAATCCCAAGCCACACATTGCCCATCATGGCTGCCAGCAACATGGTCAACAACGCCGTGGACCCGAATATCGAGGATGACCTGTTCCAAAAGGAGGTCGAGCAAGTCAAGAAGTGGTGGAGCGAGCCGCGATGGAGACACACCAAGCGATCCTTCACCGCTGAGCAAATCGTCTCCAAGAGAGGCCACCTCAAGATTGAGTACCCGAGTAACGCCCAGTCCAAGAAGCTCTTTGAAATTCTCGAGAACCGCTTCAAGAACAAGGACGCCAGCTACACCTATGGCTGCTTGGAGCCCACAATGGTCACTCAAATGGCCAAGTATCTCGACACCGTCTACGTATCTGGTTGGCAATCATCGTCAACAGCCTCAGCCTCGGACGAGCCCGGCCCGGATCTGGCAGACTACCCTTACGTGAGCTGTTCACCTTTGCAACCATTGTCCTAGTAGTTCCCCGTAGCTAACCTCCCTTGACAGACGACTGTGCCTAATAAGGTCGCTCACCTGTTCATGGCCCAGCTCTTCCACGACCGGAAACAGCGCCAGGAGCGCCTGAGTGTCTCCAAAGAGGCTCGCGCCAAGCTCGCCAACATCGACTACCTGAGACCCATCATCGCCGACGCCGACACGGGTCACGGCGGTCTCACGGCCGTCATGAAGCTCACAAAGCTCTTCATCGAGAAGGGCGCCGCCGGAATCCACATTGAGGACCAGGCCCCCGGCACCAAGAAGTGCGGACACATGGCCGGCAAGGTCCTCGTCCCCATCCAGGAGCACATCAACCGCCTCGTCGCCATTCGCGCCCAGGCCGACATCATGGGCTCCAACCTCGTCGCCGTCGCCCGCACCGACGCCGAGGCCGCCACCCTCCTCAGCACAAACATCGACCCCCGCGACCACGCCTTCATCCTCGGCTCCACGAACCCCAGCCTCCAGCCCCTCAACGACCTCATGATCGCCGCCGAGCTGGCCGGCAAGACGGGCGACCAGCTCCAGGCCATCGAGGACAACTGGCTGAAGCAGGCCAACCTCAAGCGCTTCGACGAGGCCGTCGTCGACGCCATCAAGGCCGCGCCCCTGTCCAACAAGGACGGCCTGATCCAAAAGTACACCGCCGCCGCCAAGGGCAAGAGCAACAACGAGGCGCGCGCCATCGCCAAGGGCATCCTCGGCGCCGACATCCACTTTGACTGGGACTCCCCGCGCACGCGCGAGGGCTACTACCGCCTCAAGGGCGGCTGCGACTGCGCCATCAACCGCGCCATCGCGTATGCCCCCTACTGCGACGCCATCTGGATGGAGAGCAAGTTGCCCGATTTCAAGCAGGCGCAGGAGTTCGCCAAGGGCGTCCACGCCGTCTGGCCCGAGCAAAAGTAAGTCCACAAGTCCTGCCTCGGGAAAGAAAGAATCCTCTTGGTAAAGAGATCGGTTCACTAACTTTTGTTCTTCACTAGGCTCGCTTACAACCTCTCGCCCTCCTTCAACTGGAAGACGGCAATGCCCCGCGCTGAGCAGGAGACGTACATCCGCCGCCTCGCGTCGCTCGGCTACTGCTGGCAGTTCATCACCCTGGCGGGCCTGCACACGACGGCGCTCATCAGCGACAAGTTCGCCAAGGCCTACAGTCAACAGGGAATGCGCGCGTACGGCGAGCTCGTGCAAGAGCCCGAGATGGACTCGGGCGTCGACGTCGTCAAGCACCAAAAGTGGAGCGGCGCGACATACGTCGACGAGCTGCAGAAGATGGTCACTGGCGGTATCAGCAGTACCGCTGCCATGGGTAAGGGCGTGACGGAGGATCAGTTCCACTGATTTTTGTTTGAAAAGGTGGGTGATGGAGATGTTGGGATGTGGTGTATGAGGGAAGAAGAAATGATCGGAGGTATCTACGATGCAAGGATGTTGTTGCGGTTGGATGGTAGGTGTACCTATTTAAAATGGGTTTAGGGTCGGTAGCACGTCTATGAATTGTTCGTTTTTACTCTATGACATTGTATGTGGTGTGTTAATATTTGGTGATGGGAAACAATAGCATCTAAACGGCAAGAGGTCCCCGGGCTGAAGCCGGCCGGACCCACAACGCGGACCACCCAGCGGACCAGCACCAGCCTGTCCTGCAGCGAGAGGCCCGTAATTACCAAGTCCCCACAGCTCCGACTCCGGAAGCCCGACCATGACGGCGTGCCACCAGATTGGCAAATCCGGGCCTCAACGGTTCCCACCTTGAGAGACGTTACCTAAGTATCTTCCTTTCCCATTTGCTTTGCTACTTGCGATGAACTCCACGCAGCCCCCCACCCGGCTGTTTGAGGTGGAAATGTGGGCACGGAAACCGGTCCGTCCCCACATCAGCTTTGCATCCCATCGGACCCTGTGCCGACGTAGATTGTTGAGATAAGTTAATAGGTATAACATGAAAGAGTCGCACGTCGTTAAGAGTTTCACTCATCTTGAAAGCATACAGTCTTCTTCAGTGATTTAGCTCTATCATCTCGAAACTAGTGGCGAAGAAGTGAGAAGCTCAGGGTTCTCAAATCTTTTTCATCTCCACGACACGAACTTACTTCATCTCATTCACCACCAAACAACATTCTTACACAATGACATCCAAAGACTCGCCAATCCTCATCATCGGCGCAGGCGTCTTCGGCCTCTCCCTCGCCTACGAACTCACAAAGAACCGCGGCTACACCTCCGTCACGGTCCTAGACCGCTTCCTCCCGCCCGTCCCGGACGGCAGCTCCGTCGACGTCTCGCGCATCATCCGCACAGAGTACGCGGACCCGCACTACGCCGCCCTCGCCACTGACGCCTTACACGGCTGGCAGACGTCGGAGCTGTTTGGCCCGCACTACCACCAGTCCGGCTTCGTCATGATGGCTGACGAGCGGGAGGGCCCGAGCGCCTATTTTGACAAGTTCCGCAAGTGGGAGAGCGGCGGGAGACCGGCAAAGGAGTTTTATGCACCGCCATTGGTGGATGTGGAGGTGAAGAAGCGGTACAAGGGCGTGCAGGCTGACTTGAAGGACTTCACGGCCACGTTGAATGCTGTTGGTGGGTGGGCTGATGCCGCGGGTGCGATTCGGGCGCTCGCGGGGCGGTGTACGCTCGCGGGCGTGTCGTTTGTCACGGGTCGTCATGGTACTGTCGTCTCGCTTGAGAGGTATGGGAATAAGATCACGGGCGTGAAGACGGCGGCGGGGACGACGCTGTCGGCGGACAAGATTGTTCTCGCGACGGGGGCGTGGACGAACCGCATCATCCCCGGCATGGGACACGCCATGTCGGCTTCGGGCCAGCCCGTGGGCTTCATCCAGCTTTCGGCCGAAGAGGCGGAGAGGGTGAAGGATATGCCCGTCATGATCAACATGAGCACGGGCGTGTTCTGCTTCCCGCCCACGCCGGGGACGAACTTGCTCAAGCTTGCGAGGCACGGGTGGGGTTTCGCGACCGAGGTTGAGGTTGAAGAGGGCGGGGCTGGGAAGAGGACGATTTCGACGCCGCGGTTGAGAGAGAGTAATGCCGCGTCTAGATATTTGCCGCAGGATGCTGATGAGGATTTGAGGGAGGGCGTGAGGTTGTTCTTCCCTGAGTTTGCGGAGAGGGAGTGGTGTTATAAGAGGATGTGTTGGTACACTGATACCCCTGAGGGAGACTTTATCGCGGACTATCACCCTGATTTCGAGGGCTTGTTCTTTGCGACTGGTGGTGCTGGACAGTGAGTATCTTCCTCTCCTTCGGGTTTCACACCTGGTTTGGTCATTTTCCGCTAACGTTGAGGAACCAGTGCTTTCAAGTTCCTTCCGGCTATTGGTCCGCAAGTCGCTGATAGCTTCGAGCGCAAGCCGTCTACGATATTGCGGGAGAAGTGGAGGTTGAGGCGGCCCACGAGCAGAGAGGAGCCGTTTGGGTTCTCGGGAGATGGTAGCCGCGCTGGGCCATTGCTGCGGAAGCTTTCAGTACAGGAGCAGTCTAAGTTGTGATATAATTGATTTCGGCAGCATTCTTATGGCATCGTTTACAAGGAAAAGTTTGAGAAGCATTAAATCATCTTTTCAAGCAACGCACTATGAAACCTGCGACGAACCAACAACGAATGCCGGCTTTTATGCACCTTTTTCTTAATCTTTTTGCCTGCTCTGGAACGATGCTCTGAATGACCAATGTTATGATTGACCCCGAGAATAGCATGGTGATTTCACCCAAAGAGAAACCGTTGCATCTCGCGTTCCAAGGGCTCCAGTACATATTCCTCTATCGACCGCACGAAATCCGAATTCTCAAAAGACGCATCCGGCTGCCTAGAAAGGTGAAGGCAGCACTCGATGGCACTTTTGAAACCAAAGGATACCTGCCCATCGTTGATTCGTTCTTCAAGCACCCTTGATGCAGTGGTATAACTGGTTTCTTCATTCGGTAAGCCATCGCGGCCCAAGTCGGCTTGCTTCGTCATATCCTCCAATGGATTTCCGCAGTGGATCTCTAGGAGCATAACGCCAAGAGAAAGCATCCTTTGACGGCAGGTGAGTTTTATAAAGCTGTCCGAAATCTGGGGCAGAGGCACCCCCTGAGTCACTGAACAAGTTTGAGCAAGACTGCAGCGACGTAGCTAGCAATAGCGGCGGTTGACGCACCTGTCTCGTATTTGTGAGCCAAGTAAGGGTGTTTGGCATCTATTTGCGAGTTTCTATCGCCCTTGAGGCGTAGAAACACAATGTTGTGCCGACTCCATGGTTCTACTAGCCAGGGTGTTTTCCCAAGCTGGATCACGGATGAAACGAGAGTGACTGCCAGGCACAGCAAGTCTCCCATTCCTAGTTGCATCGTGTCTGTAGCCAGGAACGTGTCCAGTGTGACTAAATCCTGCGCGAGATGACGTTGTTGTGCGTCCACCCGATATGGTCCTCGCAGGATATCAGAGGAATCCAAATCTAGTCCGGTCTGTGGGTATATAGCTCCTGCAATCGAAGAGCATATGTCGTCGATCTCCAAAGCCGGCAGATCGAGGGGAAATACAGGCCCAGATACGGCAAATTTTATCTTTGGTATCTTGTGACTACTTCAAAAGTTAAAAGGTCAGGAAGTCTCAGGAGCGTTTGAGTGGTTGCGCAAATACCTGGTTTCTGGAATGCTTTCACCAAGAACACGAATTTCCATGTCAAGCCACATCTTCTCCTCGACCCTCGGAAATGCAACTCCAAATCTTTCCAGGTTCCCACCATCTTTTAGTAGACCTTGTCTGTAAGCCTTTCTTCGGTGTAATCGTTGTTCGAGGAGAAGGCCAGCCTGGTGGCAGTCGTGCGTTCCACACCATCTCCTATGAAGGCCTTTGTGAAGTCGGGTGGCATTCTGCTGAATACTTTGTAGGGGGGCAACGAACTGAATGCGGGCCTTACTGCACGAGCCTTCATCTCGTTGAAGTCTACTGATCTTATCTGCCCCTTCCAAAAGCTTACGCAGCTGGGCGTTGAAGTCATTCATTGCTTGAAGCTTTTTGTCCACGGACCGCTTCTTGAAGGTGAATTCGAGCCGCTCCTCAAACCTAAAGCGCTCTTGAAGATCCTGAGAGTTCGATTGAGGGGGGTTCGAAGAGATGATGATAGAAAGCCCTTGTTGCTTTACCTGATTTGGGGCAATTAGTATGGACTCAGTATGTTCGAGGCTTCTGGCTCGCACCTTATTTGAGCCACATAACCCCAGCTTGGCCACTATACTGATTAAAAGATCACTGAGATCTTCCAGCAATCCCATGGTGGGTTCATACGCACATCCCAGCTTCCTCTTTAGCACGAGTGTGAGACCTTCGCTTCTCCAAAGAGAATGCTGTGAGTTCTTGACCATATGTTCCAATTCTTCTTCGTTGACAGCACGAATAAGCAGTAAGCGCATGTTCTGATCGTATGAAGCGTATTCTATATATAATCGTCGTATGATATTGTCGTAGTCTTTCTTACCGCGAAAGAATGCCTCTGCAGAGTCTAAAAGAGCTTTGCGATGCTCGTAAGCTGATATGATCAGAGGAATAGCACCGAGGACGAGCCCCGCTATCTCAGCCATCCTGAGCACATTGACCAAGGCCTAAAGTGTGTGTCTGTGTCAAGAAATTAGACTATGATGCATGATACGGATACTTTATCATGGTTTGTAGACAATGATTGGCGTTGAGAACTTCTCGATGTGATTTTGGGAGCATGGGCTTGGGGAAGCAATGTCTAGTTACGAAGCGGCTCTCAAAGATCTTTTGACGACTGTCTGCCGTTGCAGCCTTGCAGCAACAACGATATGACTGGACAACGTTGCGTCATTAAGATGATGAGCAAGCTCGAATGGAGTCTTATTTGGTAAATACCCCTCTTTTGGCTTCGTCTCCTTTTTTGCTACCCCGGTAGCCACAGCCTGATCTTACGGAGCATGATCCCCCCCAAAAGGCGAGACGTAATCATCTGCTTGCTTCATTCGACTATCTCGGCAATCTTATAGCAGCCAAGCCTCTACGATCAATCTACCACTTGGTCTTTCAAGGCCAGCTCAAATGTTGCACAGTCCGGGCGCCTCATATCTGGTCATCTGTCCAGGACTTGGCTACGCAAAGCCTCTATCAACGCGAAGGTTCGAAAGTCGCGTGTTCTCTTGACAGACAGGATGGAAGAACTTCCAGTGTTTCCATTAGCTGCAGCTAGCAGGGCTTGCAGGCACTCTTTCAGATATTTATTATCGGCGTTAGAAAATCCAGATCAACGGTCTGATGGAAAGCTGGACGCCAGTACTGTGGGGGCTCAACGCGATCGGTTCAAAGTATGGGCGTCCAATCTCGGGGCTTTACAGCACGGAAGGGCGTCTCTAGACTTCCGCCTGATGGACGCACCTCTTCTACAGAACGTGGTCTTGAAGTTTCTGAATGAGTTGAAAAAGACTGTTCATGAAAGTAGGTCTCTGTTACAACAGAAGTAAAACTGATGCAATATCTGATCGACACAACCAGGTACCAAAGTTGTCGAAGGAAAGAGGCAGCCGAAAGAGAACTTTCTGATCGAGACTCTGAGCTATCCATCGGCCCACGAGGACGATTCCTCTAGTTCCAGCAGCTGTTCTGAGGGACTTGAGATAATTAACGGCAATTTTGCGCAAACAGAATTGGGCCAGAACTCCGACGAGATCGACGACATAATATCTTCGTTGGTCAAGGTATCCTTCCGCATCAGAGGAATCCGCTCGAGGGATTCCCAAACAGCACGGAAAGCCATGATTTATAAAGAGTTCATCCAAGACGAAGAAATGAACACTTTCGATGTGTTCTCAATATACTCCGTCTTTGACCAGCGGCATGTAGAAGAGTGGATTGTTCAGCTAAGGAAGGCTGCCGAAGCAAGGGTCTCTACATCCCATGATCCTGCGCAGAACACCACAGATAGAGTCGGCAACGGGGAAGACCAATCGCATGAGAGGATATCAATTTTCAGGGACAGTGATAAAAGACTCATTGACCGTTGGAGCAAAGCGGCAACTGTCAGACGTCGAACTTTGGCTTATTGGCGAAGACACGCTCGGAAGTTGGCCAAGCTGGATCCTGAAGCGGTGCAACAAGAGAGTCAAGTCATAGTCCCGATGCCGGAATCATTTGATACCATTCAGCCAGCAGTTTTACCTCCTAGGATCCTGCGTGTTACGGCGCCGGATTCGGTCGTAGTACCGAGCTCCGAGGGCGTTACACTTCTTTCTGAGACAGAAGCCACCCAAATCCCAACGCAGATGGATGTGACTGACACCTTATCGACTGCTTCACACTCGACGTACTGGAGTGAAGAAGGCAAAACTACGAATCTACCAAAGCCTCCTAAGCTGGAAAGCTGGAAATCAGAGTTCACATGCCCATACTGCCATGTACTCTGCCCGAAACGAGACACGAGAGGCAGACATTGGAGGTAAGCCATCACAATTACCTACTATACGTGACCGGCTCAACTCATAACTTTCATAGGGATCACATCATGCAAGACCTTCAACCCTATCAATGCACCTACTCGGACTGTGAAAGTGCCGACGTATTGTTCACTAGTAAGGACTCGTGGACTGGGCACGAGTCTCAGGTTCATCGAAAGGTCTGGAGGTGCTTCGAGCATCCAGACCTGTTCACATCGGAGGACGAACTAGCACTCCATTTTGAACTTTCACATGCTACACTCGGGAGTACACAGGTCCAGGAAATCTTGAAACACGCCTACACTAGCACACAGGACTTGCGGACAGAGTGCCCTTTCTGTTTGTCCCATGGCCCATTTGAAGAAGATTTTACGAGCCATATGGCTTCCCATATGGAGCGACTCGCTTTGTTCTCCATACCCACGGGCATGGGAAACGACGACCAAGGATACGGCAGTGATGGTCAATCAAAGACCAGCGGCTCAGGAGCCGCCCAAGGTGGGGGATCTGTATCGTCTCTCAACTCGGTCAGTCTGGCTTTTTCAGATGCCGGCTCTTTGCTCCCATCTGCCTCTGAGCCCGGGACAACTGGCCGCCAGACCACCGACAGTCCGGCTTTTGAGCCACAAGATGATGATGCACCAAAATTAGACGCAAGTAGCGAGCGCGAGCTTTGGGACTGGCTCGCTCCGGAGCGGCAAACGCGGGTGTACGAATCCTACCTCGGTAAACGGCACCCAGGCACCCTCAGGTTATTTTTCAAATCGACAGAATACCGATCGTCAATCTCTTCTATGGATCTATGGCGTACGTCCGACCCTTTCAAAGGGCGAAGGCTATATCTACCAGGCCTGCCAGGTGCTGGCAAGTCTGTCTTGGCAGCTGCAATAATTGAGGATCTCGCGAAACGTTTCAAATCACCTGGGCTTCGCATCGCCTACTATTTCTGTCCTTCCCGGCGCCAGAAACGGACAACTGAGGCGCTGCTTCAGAGTCTCATAAGACAAATACTTGAAGGTTTGCCTGAAATACCGGATATTGTTCGAACATTATACGGGAGTTATCTGCAAGATGGAACATTGCCTCCACAATCAGCTTTACTGGACATTCTGAAAGAAGCCGCGGGTAAGGTTTCAAGGCTATTCATCATCATCGATGGCTTCGAAATTCTGAGTAGTGATCAAGGTCGCAAGCTTTCAGAAAGCCTGGGATCCTTAGCACAAAGCTTTAACACGCACGTCTTAGTAACATCGAGGTCTATTCCTTATATAGAGCATAACTTTGGACTCTGGTGGACTATGAATGTTCGAGGTTCTAAAGAGGATTTGCGAAGTTATGCCAGAGCAGCCATACTTCACGACAATACCTCAACATCCCTCGAAGTAGAAAAACTACAGCAGGCAGAAACACGAGTCGTACAGTTCTCCAAAAGGGTGTAAGTGATATCCTTGATTAACTTGCGACAACGACTCATGACAATAGTTTCTCATTCGCCACGATCTATCTTGAATCTACAATCCTTACACCCACGGAATGGACGGGACACGCAAACCCAGGCAGAGAACTACAGAAGATGATTGACATCTTTTATACAGCTGAAATGAAGCGCAACCAAGACTTTTCAGGGTTTGAAACTGTAACTGAACTCTTGGCATGGGTCGTCAGGTCTCCGACTCGATTGCAGCTTCGAGAGTTGAAAGAAGTCTTGCTTTTGCAAGCCGAATCAGGAAGTACGAGAGGGGCAGTCGATCCTGATCATCTCCATGACATGGAAAAACTTCTGTTCTGGTGTTCAGGACTTGTTGTTCATAGTGACGACGGCTCTCTTCAACTTTTCCATCCCACAGCAAACGAGTATTTCATTCGCAACCAAACGAAGTGGTTTCCAAAGGCAGCAGAAAACCAGGCATACTTTTGCTGTGTATACCTAAGAAACGCCACAGACAAGGATGAAGACTTAGATCACGGACTCCAGTACTATATAACGAAGTACCCATTCGTCGTTCACGCTGCTGTTGCTTGGGGTCGTCACGCATTCCAAGCATTCGAAAAGAATGGACTTGGTCAAGTCAGATTGTACATACTGGTTCAAGACTTCCTTTCCAGTAAGCGGAGGGTGCGGCTTATCATCGAGGCACTGAGAGAAAATGTCAAGTTGGTTCCGGACAGAGTGCCAGACGCGGCCTTCTCCGAGTCCTGGACGAGCCTCCACCTAGCGACATATTTCGGGCTCACGAATATTTTGAGAGACTTACTTCGGGAATATGAAGGTAAGGAGGACGTGGTTTTGGGAGGGAGTCCTTCGCTATTTGAACTAGCCGCAGAGTGTGGTCACAAGCCGATCCTGGACCTTCTCCTTGACAGATGGAACCGGGAGCGGTCCATTATAGACGGCATTCTGTTGGGAGCAGCTCGAGGAGGCTGCAAAGACATTGCCAAAATGGCTTTGGATCTCGGTGCAGATCCTAGAAAGCCTGCGCCGCTATGCGCCGCGTCTCAGTACGGCCAAGACCGGATTATTCGTCTACTACTGAATACGGCGGCAGATTTAGTCGAATATGGGCATGAAGAGCCACTTCGCCTCGCCATCAGAAACGGGAACTTGAGTATTATTCGCTTGTTCTTTGACCGAGGAGTTCCTCATTATGCAAACTGGAACCCCGAAAAGCTGCTATCTGAAGCGATCAAGGCGAAGCGGAAGTCAATTACACGATTTCTCCTGAAAACAGAGCCGAGGTTAGTAACAGCAGAGCTTGAAGAGGGCACAAAGCCTCTCTTCCTTGCTATTGAGCAAGATGACATTGGAATGGTTGAACTCTTGTTGCAGTGTGGAGCACGTGTGCATGAAAAGGCCAAAGATGGGCTGACACCGAAGGAGAAGGCAAATGATCTCGGTCGAACCCGTATGGTTGATGCAATAGCGTCATGGGAAGAGAGAAGTGGGGGTATAGAAGATGCTGTAGCAGGAAGCTAAGATGATGGAGCGTAAGGTAGGCAAAGATGAAGGCAAATAACGACCTTGGACTACCGCCATGAGATTATTACTGAGATCGGTCAGGATCCCTCGTAGCACTTCGGCGTAGAATACAAGTCAAGACGATGGAGGAAAGGTCACTGTTTTGAAACATGTGAGCGTTGTGCTCCGTACCAGTTATCCATTTGTGTGCCCAGGAACCCCCAGAGGTTTAAATGGGCCAGCCAAGACTTACTCTGAAAGATCTTAAATCGGACAACAATTTAGACGCTTCTGGTCGTTGATAATAACCTAGAGAATACGCTGGTTCAACTAAGAATCCCTCGCAACCCGATCTCGTGGACATGGGAGTATTCTTGTGAGAATTTGCTCATTTTTGTCAAAGCCTCACTAGGTAAGGAAGTTTCTATTTACACAAGTCCAAGGTCCTTCTCCACCATACCACGGCAAATGGGGTGGTAAAAGTCTCTATTCTTCTCAAACGTCTTGAGCGCAAGCTCCCGATCAACCTTGTTGAGCGACCGGAACAGCGGCCTCACAAACTTCATGCGGCCAACGTGGCCCAGCAACTCCGCGGCGCCCTGGTACGCGGACGAGTCCTCGGCGGCGAGCGCAATCTTGTAGTACGCCGTCTTGAGCTCGGCGTTGCGTGACGAGACGAGGTCGTACACGGTGCCGAGCAGCTTTGCGCGGTCAGCCGACAGAGGGGACGGGAATTTCTCGATCGTCTCGAGGAGGACGAGCTTCTGGTTTCCGGAGAAGGAGGCGACGTCTTCGGCGGAGGGCTTGAAGGACTCGTCCTTCCAGTTCTCGGCCAGCTTATAGCAGACATCGGCCAGGGTGGTGTCGAAGACGGGTTTAGGCGGGAGACCGGGCTGGTAGAACCACGTGTCCCAGTCGATGGAGGCGACCTTGTTCTTGATATCTTCGTCGCCAGAGCCGTTGAAGAAGGTAAGGAAGGTGTCCTTGAACTCGAACGAGTCGAGAGACTTGCGGGACCACTTTGTAAAGTAGTGGGGGATGAACTTGTCAAAGGCGTCCATGCCGACGAGACGCTCGAGGTAGTAGAGGAAGTGGAAGCCCTTCTCGTAGGGGACGGTGCTAAAGGCGTCATCGGGGTCTATGCCCTTGTGGTTGATGATGAGCTTGGTGAACTCCGAGTCGGCGCCGTTAAGGGCGACAGCGTCCTCGAGGGCCTTCCAGCCGATGATGGCGGAGAAGTCGCGCTCGGCGTCACCGTGGACAGCCATGCCGATACGGCGCTCAAGATACGTGGTCCAACCCTCGTTTAGCCAGCTATATCACATCATCAGCACCCTCTCTATTACGAATTCCAACACACCAGACTCTCACTCACAAGTGCTCCCAACTGCAGCTGGTAACCAAGTTTCCACTCCACGAGTGACTCAGCTCGTGTGCAATAACGTCGACATTCTGCTTGTCACCGCTGATGATGGTCGGCGTAGCAAACGTGTAAATCGGGTTCTCCATACCGCCGTAGGGGAAACTCGGCGGCAGAACGAGAACGTTGTACTGACCCCACCGGTAAGGGAAGACAAGCTTCTCTGCAACCTCCATGAACTTCTCCATGTCGTTCTGCAGCTCCCACTGCGACTCCTTGAGCTCATCGGGACCCGTGGCAACGATGCTCCGCGGGCCGATGGGCGCTGTGGCGATATCACCTGAGGCCAAGGCGAACAGATACGAAGGGATGGGAACCTTCTGCTCGAAGCGGTAGACCGTGTCGTCACCCTTCTTCTCATCCTTGCCGGAGCCCTCGACGAGGACACCACTGGCAACGACGGGCAGAGGCGAGGCGAGGACGAAGCTGTACGTCGACTTGACGTCCGGCGTGTCCTGGCAGGGGAACAGCGAGCGGGCGTGGATGGCCTGGCACTGGGAGAACATGTACGGGTGCTTCTTGTTGCTCGTCTGCGCGGGCGTGAGCCACTGCAGGGCGGTGCACTTGTCCGTGGTAGCGAGGTCGACGTCGACCTTGACCACCTCGCCCTTGGCGGCGCCCTGGGGCACAAAGACGTGCAGAGGAGCGCCGTACGGCTCCACGCGGTCCTTGAGCTCCCATGTCGAGGTGGCGGCGTTGACCTTGACGCCCGAGATGGAGAGGAAGCTCGAGTCGAGGATGATCTCCTTGCTCTGGCTGTGCGTCAGGGACTCGAGCTCCAGGGTGACGGAGCCCTTGAGAGACTTGTCTTCAAAGTCAATGGTCAGGTTGGCGGTGGTGTGCTTGGTCAGCCACGCGCCATAGTTGGACAGGGTGTTTGGGTCTCTGTTGGCCGAGGTGGTGGACGCCATCTTTGCAGTAGTGCCGAAGGCGGCTGCGCGGCTCTGGGGGCTCGTGAGGCGGGTGAAGCTTGTTCTGAGAGGAGTTGAACCCTTTGCAAGAAGGGATCGCCACATGTGTGTGAAAACTTGCTGACTTTGCGGAGCTCCAGTTCTCCAGAAATTTGATGTCTTTCAACTCCTCCTCTCGTGATGTTGTTGGTAGCACTTGCCACATTCGGACTAAGGTAGAGGGGTAGCTTCAGCCACACGTGGGACACAATGGTCAGCCACGGACGGTTAATTCGGCAACTGTCTAAGCCACATATCTCCAGCCATACTTTATCTGGATCTGTCATGGAAGCCACGAATGTTACCTTGGAGAGGGCGGCTGCTTCTTTCCAGCCCCCACCTCACGTTTGTTTCACTAGGTGGTAAACCCTCGTAAAGAAGTCTTCAGCATTCATCCCAAACGTCCCAAAGATGAGACAGGCCAGGCGAACGATTGCTTGCTATCTCGCTCCATCTACAGAGTACGAAGTACCCTTCTCAATCGATCAAATGCCGTGGCTTGAGCACGACATCCAACGGCGCCATCGAGATGGCCATCCCCCATCACTCTAGATGAGATCCAACACCCGCATCAAAGACCGGACCATCGGCTCTCCTGGAAGCCTTGGCTATCACACTTGTCTTTTAAACTCCAGGCACTCCAGGCACACCAAAAACTCAACCGTCGATAAGCTCACGCGAGCCCAGCACGGGGCATCTTCCGTATCTCTCTCTTGATTGTCTTCGACCTCCACACGAACTTGCAGAGCTGCAGACGCCAGCCAGAACGGAGCTGAACGAGCGAACCACGAACAAGACCAACATCCTGAAACGGCGCTGCCTTTCTCCGGGGATGGGATCTCCCTGCGTGACGTATCCGTACCCTTGGAGAGAATCTTTGGGCCGTCTTCGCACTCCGGGATACGGGGATTGCCCAAGCCGTTCCTTGTGCCTGCTCGCCGCCGTCCCGACTTATCCTTCCCTCTCCCCTGGCCCCTGGAGGCTTGTCCTGTGTTTCTGTTCCCCAAGCCACCCGTCACCGTCCACCCCTTTTTCTTTTCCCGCTGCCGCATGATATCACACACTCCCACATACCTTCGTACAACACCGAGGGAGAGGGAGAGTTTGTCGACAGTAGCCTGGAACAAGAAAACTTCTCTCCGTCTTTTCCGGGGTGAGAAACCGGACGAAAAGTCTCCTTCTCACCCACCCGGCTCAGGCCTCGAGTCCTGGACCTGGATGTCGATAACCCACCCCCCTTACACAGAAGCTAGATACCTCGACAAGCAGTTCGTTCCATGTTCCGCCTGGCCGATCTCCCTTCCTACGAGGAGTTTCGGAACTCACAATCAAACAAATTGCTCTCAGCGGAGGGCCTTCTTCCACGTGCGTGCGTCAGGGGAGAGAGAAGGGTGAGAGATAGAGGATAGAACGGCAGGGCTCCAATAGCCGGTGATGATGATGCTGCTGCTGGGGACAATCCGACAATGGTCACGACTCCAGGAGGGCTTCGTTTCCTCCTGAAGCTGGAGCAAGACGCGTCAGAAATACAGCCAGCCGTCGTTTGAATGTGGCCGTTGCGCCCCGATTCAGTTTCCTCCTCGCGATGCAAGAGGTCGTTTCTGCTTATGGATTCGCGGCAGGCCCTTTCCCACCTCCCTTTTCCCGTTCCCGTCAACACCCTCCTTTTCGTATTCCATCCGGCCCGATCTTTGTATCCGTAGACCCCTTCCCGCATCTGGGCTGCATCCGCATCTATTTGCATCCGCATGTAAGACAAGAAAAACTGACACAAAGTTCTTCGTGACTGCAGAATCGGAGATGGTGGCGGGTCTGCAGCCTCACCTTCTTTCTTCTTTTTTCGGCCTCCTGCCTCTTTCCGCTTCCACCTCGTGAACAAGCCCCCCCCCCCAAACCGCTCGTTCCCTATTCGCCTGGACCGGTTCGCACTCCTCACTCTACTGTGTACTGTGGTGGAAAAAGCATTCCCAACGGAGTATCGCGAGAGGACAGGGGTCGGGGCCGTGGAAGGGGTTGCTCTGCATCCGCGGCCGTGGCTAATGCCCCTCGCGGTCACACCGGCGGCGCGGCATGGCGTGAGTTGTGGATACCAAGAGATTCCAAACCCAGCTCCGGGGGTTGGCAGACTCGAGGAAAAGAGTGAGAGAGAGTCAAGGGCTCCTCCTCCGGCTAAAATGGGTGGATGCGAGATATGTGACAAGACCTGCATCGTAACGGTTGCCACGGGTATGTCCATCGTTAGGCGAGAAAAAAAAATCCCACTTAGAAAGCCCACAGGCAGAGGCCGCCCAGTAAAAAGACAACCATCTAGTCAAGTCTCGTAGTGGACTTCGTACGAATACGGATACCCAGGTGACAGTCGTTACGTATCCGGGTATAATCGCTTGAAGCCTCCCAATACGTAAAGGTAGATACCGTCCACCATTCCTCTTTGCAATATCGCTTCTTGCGACTGAGGAGAAATAAAAGACCCATCCCCATACCGGGCGAATATCCTCAAGAGCGATAGACTTTCCCGAGTGTAAAGCTTAGTATAGCAAAGGATATTGAATATTCTGCATCTTGAGACCCCTCCCCAAGGAAAAAAGACCGTCAAGCTTGCGGATACCAGACGGCCTCTCAATCTCAATCGCAGAGATCCATGCCTCCATCACCAATAACGGGTCCGTCTTATTCATTTACTCAGGGCCCTCAGGGCTTGAGCCTTGAGGGGGGGGGGGAGCTGGGAGCTTGTCCGACCACCCTTACCCCACACTTGATGGGGGCGCGCTGTCACCCTGTCACAAGAGAAACCCACATTCTTCTGGAAGCTCGCGACCAACCGGAGTCCAAATAGCCAGCAGGGGTCTCGCTCGTTTCTTCGGTGGAAGAGGGACGGGGGGCCACGGGGGTTAGGGGGGGGGGGAAAGGGATGGTTGGAGATTGAAAGGGGGGCTGCAGCAGTTCTTCGCTATAGCGTTATATGTGGCGTTGCCTATGATAAGATGCGAGCTATCGCTCTGGGAATATCCGTACAGTTTGTGCAATATTTGCCGATATTTATTTGGGGTCTTTGGGGGAGCCTGTGAGGTTTGTGAAAGTTGAGCCCGGGATGGGCCGGGCTGTGCGAGAACAGGTGTGCTTCCCTCGTGCCGTCGTGAAACAGCCCGAATGTATGGCTATGGGCTGTTGGACAATGCAAAATTTGATCACGGTTATTGACGAACAGGAGATAACCTCGTTCCTGGAAGACGGGAACGATTGTCTCGCTAGCCAGGCTGGTGTAATGGGCGTTGTTGGCCTGGATACCTGGGCTTGTAAGCTCTGACAAACGAATGCTTGGAAACTCACTGAGCAGCAGGTAGGCAAGGCAGTGCAGGGGTGAGGCCGTAAGGGTTCGCTGAATGCCACTTCTATCAAGGCCTGGAGGCTGGACTGCTGAACTGCTGGAGGGCATGCTCTAGCCTGTGAGTCTGTCGCAAGCAGTGATAAGAGCCACGAACAGGGTGTGAGATGCAGAGCGATGCCGTTTTGGAGGCCAGATTCCGCAGCGAAGGACTTCAGCCACGGAGGATGTGCCGGAGGATGGGCACCTTTCGAGTATGGACGCTTCCTCCTCGACTTGATCTGGCCCTCTCTATCTACCACGTTGGAGGGATCGCGGTTTCGCACCACTGCAGGTGCGTCGTGACCTTGCCCTTGAAGCTTCATGGACCAGCAGCAACCGCGGAGCGCATCCGTTGAAGCCAAGACCGGGAAAAGGGGGGCCAGCATGCCAGTGTCGGCCTGCCCCTCCCAGCCTAGCTCATCTTCATACACATTGGTGGTACTGGTGCGGCGTGGCCGAGCTGTGACTGGATGCCCCCAGGTCACGCTGGATAGCGTTTTCCCAAGCAAGAGGGACGCTAACAATTCAAGCTTAGCAGGGAGCTTTGCCGGAAGCCAGGCTCAACGCGTGGCTTTTCTCTCTCTGTCTCTTTTTCTTTGCGTTGGGGCCCGAGGGGAGGGATTTAGCATCGGTCTTGCTCCGAAGCGGGGTTGGTCGGCCGAGTTCGCCAAGAGAGGGACCAGGAGGACGGTGCTCCTTGCAAACCTCGTCAGAGACCGCTAGAGACCGGATCGGTGCCGAATGATCGAATACCGGATATGAAAGTGTGGGAATACTGCCCGAAAAGCCAGCCTTGATCCTGCGCCGGGAGGGCTCGGTCTGGCACCGAGAGCCAATGCGAGAGGGCCGTATGCGTGGTAGAGATGTCCAGAAGGCATACACTGCTCGTCAAAAGAGGCCCGTGTTTGAACGTTGCGTGCTCCGTCAATCCATGGTGATGGCATGCATACTGCTACTGCGAGCCGCGGTCTGTTTGTACGTTGCCGTAGATTGCAGCAAGGCAATGTAAGTGGGAGCCTAGGTAGGACAAGGGCCGGGAGCACAAGTCCGATCGCGTTTTCCGCGCTAAGAATTGATTGAGGGGCACCGACAAGATCTTAACATGATAGCCTGGGAACGTTGGCCAAACTTTAACCTCGGGTTAGATTCAGGTAGTGAGAGAGAGAGGAGGGAGAGAGTTTGTGCGAGTCCATGGTATCCGTAGCTTGAGAGTTCAAGGGTCTCGCCTGACGCCTATCTCCTTCATCTCCACTAGCCTCTGACATATTGCAACTCCTACAGCGTGTCATGGTGATTGTCGAGGAGAAAATCGATCGGTAACTGGTCGATCCTGTCATGGCTGTCGTCTATCGAATGCGATGCCTCTGCGAGATTAGCTTGTTGTACGGAGTACGAAGTTGTTGCTGTGTTAGTTGACAAAGAGAAAGGGCCTGTCAACCATGTGGCTCCGGCATTTGCGCTGCTGTAATCGTCGGAGAAAATTGGAAACTTGGATGGGACTGACTGCTGATCTCCCCCGAATATGCCCGTTGACATGCAGGTCCCGAGACGGGTGCCAAAGTCAAAAAACTATACGACGAAATAATACTCCGCATGTTGATCCCTTTTCTCACGGGCCACTCGCATCCATGTCGGGACCTCTTGACTACGTCGGAGGGAATCTCCTCAACTCTTCAACGTGTGGTGGCCTCGCAAGGTTAGCATCTCTAGTCCGAGACTGTGGCCTACCAGGGGCAAAATTGTAGAGTTGGCTAGCCGCTCAAATCTGCGCCCAACTGCAGTTTTGTCAAGGGGTTTGCGACGTTTTGCAAGTCGAGTCTTGACTCTTTTGCCAAAGAGTGATGCTTCGCCCTCCACCTTTCGTGATAGTGTTTCTAGGGGTCGCATCCCCCGGCTTCGCAATTGCCCCCCCCCCCCCCTCAAACAACACATGAATACTACCTTCATGTATTGGCAGACTGAGCCTTGGGACCTCGAGGTGACGCCGTTCGGGGGTAGATACTCAACATTGGCCGTTCTCCCGTCGTTGGCCTTTTCTCTATCCGTACGCCTTCAACCGTAACTGGTGTTGTGTGGCTTCGCTTCTGACGGGGATGAAATCTTATCCAGGGCTTCTTCCTCGTATCGTAGCTGTTATAGAGAGATTATTCTCACTTGTGATTTCCTTGCCATTGACGAGTAATAGGTTGCAGATGACTACCAGGTCAAGTTTCCTGGATGAAACGCTGTTTCGACCCCGCACTTGAAGCAGGCGAAGGTGTGTCTGCCACCTACTGCTCGAGCCTCGGGCACGCTAGATTAGAATCTCTCTTTGGTGGGCAATGATGCTTACAATGCCACGATCAGACACAATGTTAACCAGAGAAGTGACAGGTCCTATGTGATATGACGATTCGCTCTTGCGTCGGAAGCTTGACCGCTGTCTATCTCCGGAACCTGGTGGAAGCGAGAATTGGTAGAGGCCTCGCCCACGGACCATCATTTCTTGGTAGTTTGGTCTAAACCAATTCGCCACAAAGTTGACGTATCTTCGAAGGCATGTAAACGGTCTATGATGTGTGCGAATCCACATCCTCCTCTTGTTGCAAGGCTGCAACCCAGTGGCGTATCATTCAGCGTGCGAATGGGGGCACAATGTTGTCAGTGTGTCACACAGCCCATCGTTGACATCAACTGGGGAAGACACCAGGCTTGATCGAGGCCAGAAGTCGTTGGGAGGGCTTTGGTATAGGCCTCTCTCTATGTGGGATGTGAGCAAACAGCCGTATCCCGAGACTGTTGTAAAGCGAGTCTCGAGAGAAATCTAAGCGATGTGAGGCAATGGCGCTAACCATGGGTCTGCGACGAACCAGACTCTAGTGCCTGTCATTACTGCATGTAATATAAGCTTGGTATGCCAGGAATATCAGAACGATGGCAGGTTGTCTCGATGTCAGATCCTTACTTTGCTTGGTGTAGCCAGGTCCCGTGAAGGAAGATGCCTGCTGTTGTATCCGTACCGTGCTGTTCTTCAAAAGCGTGGGGGCCTTCAATGCCCGAGATTACAATGATTGCTGCCCATACTAGCAGTGATGGCGCCCTACTATCCCCTCACAATCGAGGTGCCACCACCTTATCTCCACTGAGGTTGTTTGGAAAGCTTGTTTCCGGCATATGAAGTTGCTTCCTGGCGGATAGATGCCGGCTGACAAGATTGGAGGTCGTCTCATCATCGTCAACGGCCGGACATGATAGCGACCTGGACCAGACGACATAAGTGAATCTCGACACATCTGAACGCGCATATCGAAGGCTGCATGGGCGATGTTGATTTCTCAGAAATAAGCTACACATGAAACTGATGCTGTGGTTTCGGTCCTCATTGGTGTGATGCGGCACTTGGAAGTTTGTGGAGTTATCGGCACTTGGTCGGTGGAGAATCGTTGGACCAAACAACGCGAGACAAGATGGAAAAGATGATGGCGCAGATAGCTAGCTAGATTCAGATAGCGAGAGGATAGACGGCATTGTTCAGCGTCAGTGTTTCACTGGGCGAAACCCTCAGTTTGCTCAATACAGCGCCAGCTCAGCAGATCTCATAAGATCTTCGAGGCCCGGGCCACGAGTTCTTCCTGTCAGTTGTTGACGTAACTCTAAAAACCCTCAATTTTGGCTGACCGCTATGCGTCAACCCAGTATCCATTCGCAGTGCAACATCTGCATCATGGCTTTGTGGTTCATTCTCTTGTCTGCTGCCGCGCTCCCGTTAAGGACTTGCTTCGTGGTCCCATGACTATGAGAATGGCGAGTTCTGAGTTCCGACTCCTGAGAGTACCGCAGTCATCTCCACCATGCATCATTTCCCTCTGAATTTTCGTGACTCGTTTGCAGCATAAGCGATGTGAAGAATGCGACGTCGTTGCAGACATGGTCTCAAGTGCGGGGTGTAAGAAGTCGCCCCAGTCCGTGTGAATGTGACGACGCTGGAGCATCGCAGCGCGCCAGCACGGTCATGAACCAGGTTGTAGCCGGCCGATCTCAACGCGGATGCGTCCGCGCACACTGACCACCAGCCCTGGCTATCTCTGGCCTTGGGGAGGTGGAAGTCCTAAATCAGGCGAAATATTGAAGGCATCGTGTCAAGTGTGTCGATGATGTGTCCTAGCCGCGATTGTCTTTATGAGCCGAGCCTTGGAGATGAAATATTGGTCTCTCTCGTCAAGTTGTCGGATATGAGGTTCCTCAACCAGACGAATATATTCCACTGAGGCCCGTCTTACAATACAACGGTGCGATATTGACATCACTCAGGATCCACGATCCCGGCGCTCTGCTCGTTGCAAAACGGTAAACCCAGTCGATTCCGATATTGTCCTGCCACCGCTCTATGGAGTACACGTGCAAAGTGAGTAAAGCCCCCCTGCATTAATGAACAGCTGGAGCTTTGATATCTTGGGCACCCAGTGTCGAGATGGTTCGTCGACAGGGGAGCTTCGTTGGGAGGCCAAGAAGCCAGGGGCCCTGGCAATTGCTCAGGATAGGGGAGTGGCTAGGGGCGGAGATCAACCTATTTCAGACATGTATGCTGCATCTTCAAGGGTACCTGGTTCCACCTAGTTTTCATCGTCCCCACAGAAGGATGGGAGCCTGAGGAGGTCTCGACAGCTTGATCTTCGTCTTGAGGTGGACGAGTGTTTCTGTCCGTATCCGTACTCCATACGTCCATTCACCGTCGTCCAAGGTGCAGTGAGTTGCTGTAGAATGAAAAGCACCGAGGATGTTGTCCAAACCTATTACGAGGCGAGCTTGAACCCCACGCCTCGTAGTGCAAGCTGCTTTCTTATTCCAATTCTTCAAAGACGTCTCAGTTCCGTGTGCGCGGCCAGTGCATACGTTATTGGCAAGTTGGGAAACCCCCACGTTATTCGGATAGACGCCGCTGCCCGTCAGCACGCGGTCGTCAAATCGCTTAAGAGCGCTATGGCTTGAGTCAAGTTTGACCTCACTTGACTCCTCACACTCTCATATGCTCCATCATACCTATCTATCCGCGCCGCGGAAACTGACGTTCGGGCCACTGGGAGGAAACGGAGACGTGGAAACCATGTTGATCTTAATGGCAAGGTTGCTGCTGGGCTCGTGGAAGACGAACCAGGGGTCCCTTACCTCGGGAGTGAAGTCCGGCCAACGTGGTTACCTAGACTTCCTGGTCGATATCCGTAAAGCGAAGAATATTTGGTACTCCGTCAATTCGTACGGATAGACGCGTGAGGATCAGTAGATTCGAAAGCTTTCACGGGCTGCTCGGACAACACCAAGATTCTAGCTACTAGCGGTGTGATCATTGTTGAAGGTATTCAAGACACCCATGCGAACTCATGACCGGAGCCGAGATTCGCAGCCTATTTTTCACGGAGATTGCGGCTGGGTCGAGACGGCTCGGAGCGCTTCAGACTCAAGTGCGCAGGATGCACGGTAGTATTCGTCAATTGCGGGCACCTCGTCCGCACGTTGCTCTGGTCCAGGATGGATACAGAATGGGCTAGTGGTCGATCCATCAGCCTTCGCCATGAGCAACGATGAAGTAAATGGAACGCTTTGACAGATGTGACCGGCTCAGCTGTCATTTTGAGCATGGCGTGTTTTCTAGGCCTCATTATTTCCGCGCCTAAGAACGAAGAGGAGGGGAAAAGGGAGTCATAGCGAAAAACGGCAATTGGGGTTGGCTGTGTTTGACAGACCGGGAGGATCCTAGGCAGCTCAGCGATCCAAAGGCGCCGTTGTTTCCTTGAGCAGTATTGGTGATACGATTAACGTCAAGAACGTGGAGACGGGAACAAGTGTTGGGCCGCTCATAGTGCTGGACCAAAAAAAGCTTGGCGACTGGAATTCGGCGAGCGTTCCGAGTGGGAGTCGTAGGTAAATTAAAGGTGAAACCAACTTCCGATGGTGAGGTAGAAGCTGTGGGATACAACCGATGACTAGACGAATGGACCCGTTGACCCAGAGCCATAGGTATACAATGTTGCTTCAATGGATGGAGAGCTGTGTTCAACGCTGCCCAAGTCGATGACGCTGGGCTGGCGGATTCGTGACACTCGTTGGCATGTCGCCATGCAAGTGACAGAAGTTTAAGCAGCCGAGAATCGAAGCCACCGGGCGCAATCTAGAAAGACTTGAGACCGTCTGTCGTGCCCCAAGGACAAACTTTAAGCCATTGGTGCTGAGGGGTCTATTCTTTCGAAGGGTTTGTCCACGGCCTGTGTCGATGTCAAAGCTCAAAGCCCCAACGTCAATCTCTTGTTAGTGCCATCGGGACCGAAGGCTTAGTTTGACTCGCCGCTTCCCGAGTCTCCGAGTGAACAGGCTTTGACCTAGTGCAGCACTAAACGCTCTCCCGTTGATGAAGCCATAATTGTAAGTGGACTTCCGCCTCGTCGTTGATGGAGTCGAACATACTGGCCAGTTTGGCTGTTGGATACCACTGTCCATTGCGAAGCGATGGATCCAGATTTTGGATGGACCGCAGAGAATCATACCTGAAGTTTCGGTACCATTACGTCGTCGGTGGCAGCTCTCTCGATATGCTTGTTTGGTCGTCCAATCCTCTTCGTCCGTTGGGGTCATCATTCATGCGACTTCATGCAAAGCCTCCCCGCTGTGCGCCTGTGCGAGTTTGACATTCGGCCAATACCCTAAATTCTCCGACTCATATCATTGGATTGCTGGGGCATCCCCTCCTGATTAAAGCGGATGCATCCTGGCAAGTTCTTTTCAACCACTGCGAGCTTGAGTACCGAGACGGTCCAGATCAGCCAGCGAATCGCAGCTGATGGCGAATGAGGTGAGGACTTTACGCAAGCTCTTTAGCTGATGCGCTCTTTGCCTAGCTGAAATTGGGAATGCTAGAGCGTCTACCTGTAGTCCACGTGTGATTATTGCTGGACAAAGTCAGCGTCAAACATGAGCAGTAGCTTAATGCAACGGTGCCAAAAGATCAGTCTAGAGACGCTATCTATCCTGGATCGTAAGGGTGGCTGCAAACGTACTTGACGGTATGAATCTTTTCTCTGCTGTTCTCGCGCTTACACGAAGCTCGAAACAATAATAGCATAAGACGATAGCGTTCGTCGGCTCGCGGCTCGATCAGCAAGCAAGTTTCGTTCTTCCGCGGGTGGTGACATCGGCTGCGGTGAGAGGGACGTGCGACCCAAAGAATGGCTCAGCTGTCGATGCGTGCAGCGATGCAGCGAGAAAGAGGCTGTGATCAAGAGAGCGAGATAGGCGCGAGTACAATAGTATGGATCAGTCGAGGCATGATGCGGTAGCAGATGTCCGAAATGTTTTGCTTAAACGGCCGTTCGTCACCTGAGGGAGACGACGGCGTGACTTTTCACCATGGTAGCAGAATGAGACAGTAGAACAAGGTGGCCCTGGAGCATGTCTGTGTTGTTGCATTGTTGCATGGTGAAGCAGACATCCACCTAGATTGATGGGGTTGAAAAGGTAGGATGAAGTCAAGTTTGCACTAGAGGTAAGGTAGGGTAGGTTCTCGTGTAAGCGAATGGTGCTATTCGTAGAGGGACGTTTTTCGTGATGATGATGATCGTCGCTTGGGCACGTACACGGAGTGTGGAGAGAGTCATGGATCGGTAGTCAGGTGGATTCGGTTGCAAATCTGACTTTAGAAAAGCGCATTGCGATAATAGATTTCTGGAAGAAACAAGCTGGTCGCGAGGCCGTGAGTCGGTGTTTAGCGCGTTTCTTGATTCTCGTGTTGGTGGCGGTGGTACCGCGAATTGCCCATAGCTGAGAGGGGCAAGACAAGAGACGACAAAATAACAAGGATATTGTTTGCACAGAGACGACGTTGAAGACGGCTGACTGCCGCACTACTGTGTTCCCGTACGTGGAAATGGCACATTATGGGAAGGAACTGAGTCAACTTAGCCCCTCACTCTCTGTGTCTCCGCGCTGGGACTTGCCAGAAGCGCGAGGCATTTACCTGGTTGGAAGAAGAAAGTGCGACTCGTATTATCTGGGTTGGGAAAGGTCGAGGCTGTTGCAAGCAGGAACAAGAACGGTCCAGGCCTCCATGACAGGGAAAGTTGGGTGGTCGAGACTCGAGAGGCAATTCTGAGGTGGTAGCCTAGTGTCCATGTGCTCAATGCTACTATCTCACACCTGCCCCTATTCTCATGGACTGTAGTTGGCAACTTGAGCACAGATGATTGAGAAGAGGCAGGCAACCTGAAAGCGCCCCAAGATTCAAAGACGATGCCCCTTGAACGGAGACTATCTTGAGATAGGGCCAAGTAGAGTCAGAAACACCACGCCAGGGTATCTTTTCGGTCGTCTCCTGTTCCGGTAACTTGTTGGACACGTAGACAACCACAAACAGGTCCGAGTGCGTCAGGTTATTAGTAGAAGCGTTACATTCACAACCTGATTTCCTTTACTGTGTCTGTGGCAAGTGGTGGCTTTCAACCCACTGCTGTGGCGACGCTACCTCACACAGTACTCTACGAGTCTACCCTGTGCTGCAAAGTCCCTGGCAAGCCGCAGGAGAGAGAGTTGAAGGCGAACAAGTCCGGGTGAAGTGTATAGATGGTGCTGTTGGTGTAGCAGAGAATCCTTGACTTACCACCCGCCCGGTCTACTCATACCAATAAAATCTAGAGAAAAAAGGTTATCAGACGGGTAATATGAACTAGCATGACGGGCATCGGTTATTCGGAGAGGAACATTGAAGAGGGGAAGGATGCCATGTGCGCCAGTGCGTTGTTGCAAACGCCGTCGATGATGGTACCGGTAAGGTACGTATCGCGCTTACCTTTGCAGTTCCATTGAGGGCTCGAGGCAAGCATGGTACGGACCTCTGACTAGCGTGCTCAGCAAGGTAGGTTCCCCTGTGCTCCGGGATCCCGTCACTGCCCGTCCAGGTTGACGTTCTCCCAGGCACCGGAATCTCCATATTTTCCTGAGTAGGACCCCCGGTCGGAGAGAGTGGATCCTTCCCATTTTCTGTGCTCTCGTTCTTGCTCTTTTTCGCCGTTATTCTGAACTTTTGGCTACCACGAGCCAATCCAATGGACAGCCCCTGCCTCTTGACACTCGCTAGTACATAGTTGGCGTGGCTTTTCTCGTTGTGCGGCGTGCAGCGTGCTCAAGCTGTTTCAACTTGTCCCCGTCCTAATGTCCTTCCCTCCCACTTTTCACCATTTTCACCCATGCAACCTGGAAGCTGCAGAAAAACCACTTGCACATGTTGCAGATGGACCGCGACGCAACAGAATGCGGATGGAGATGGGTGCACACTCTCTGCACATCTTTTCCCACTTTGCACATCTGTACCTTATTCGCACTTCGGCCTCTCCACCACCTCCATTCATAACCGTATACACTACTCCCTACATAGCAGTAGTGTACACTATCTCACACGCTAATACCACACACTCACACGCACTCACGACACTCTCGAGCTTTATGAAGACCTGACCTGAATGCACACCCACGGAGTACGGATACTCTCCTCTCTGTCTTCCACGCACAACACAATTACACTTTAAGTTCCTGCTAGCGTGACGTCCCTCTTCTTCTGTTCCACACCCACTCTTCTTCTTCTTCTCTGTCTTGGACTTGTCGCCATCCACTTCGTCCCACGGCGTGGCCCTTGTCCATTTCCGGTTCTTTCACCCCTACTTCATACTGCCCTATTCCTAATTTTGCTTCTTGTCCGGCAGTCGGACATAGCTTCCCTCGTGTTTCGCCCAGTTCGTTGGACTCTGACTGGGTCTCGAGTTGCAATTTCGGTCCTAACCTGCTCTGGAGAAGCTCCAAGGAAGCACGTTGGAAGCAACACTCAATCACTCATCGTCTCTTCGAGCCCTCGAGGTGCTTCATCTGCATCACGGACGGACACTTCTTGACACCTCGCCGCCGCCATGTCCTCTCCTGTCTGTTTTCTACCTTGCCCGTTGTCCCCGTTGCGGCTTGCCTTCCTTGCCCCCCGTCCTGCAGTAGACAACTCCAGCTGCAGAGTACGGAGTATGCGTACAGTGGCAGCTGCAGCTGTGCAGACATCAAAACTCCACGTTCCCGGCTAGTACCTTAGACACTCTCGCACTGCCCATGGCCGTTGCTTCCCATGGGACATCCCCGTTGCCCGACACAAGCACTCTGGTAGTCTATCTGGTCCTATCCGTCTTCTTACCACATTTCCTGCCTTTGTTACTGAGAAGACCATCCGTACCGTCTTCTTTTTCATATTCTTATTTCTTCTTCCTCTCACATCTACCTGAGCCTTCGTAACTAAGCTACGTAACGTACCTTGATACAATCGATACTCGCATCCTTCAAACGCCCTCCTTTTGCTGCCTCCATGCTGGTCTAAAGATACCTCAAGGTTTGTCTTCTTCCTCTGATCTTCACTCTTGTCCGTACCGTACTCGACTCAGCTCCGTCACCTTTCTGTTTCTATCCCCCCCCCCCCCGGTTCGCCCCAACTCGTGCCGTCCCCCCCACACCCCCTAGTCTCTCTTCTCTCTCTCTGTCTTTTCCCACGTCTGCATCCCCCCTTGTCATACTGGCCCAGGGCCCAGGGCCCATAGCCTCCCGGTCGAGAAAGAGTCAAGGCTCCCTGTTAGAAAACAGACCGACCTACATATCGAAGTAACCGAAGGGGACCCCCATGTCAAGGTCAAGTCGAGCTTTTTTCTTCCCTCTTCTCCGTCGGGTTCCTCTCCACTGCATAAGACATATATAGCCTCACTGCTCGACTTCTTCGTTCAAGGTGCCATTGTTTTACTATAGCGTGGGACCTATAGCTTCCCTGTCCTTGGCTATAGCTGTACCAGATCTACTCCTGACCTGTACCAGCTGTCATCTATCCCTCACCCTCAGAACCCTGTCTCCCTTCTCTCAATGGCTCACATCGCAAGCTGCATGCTCGATGAAGGCGAGTCCGCCAACCCGCCGTATATAGCGAAGCCGCCCTCCCCACTACCCCCAATGGATTCGGTATGGACATCGCTCTTTTATTCCAACTACCTACACGTCCTCTATACCTATGAGTTATTCTTTAGCTGACCAAGTCTTGGGATTCTCTCAGACATCACAAGCACCACCATTGTCATCATCATCAGATCACAAGCCCTTCGTGTGGAGGATGCACCACCCAGACACCCGGAAATACCAGCTCTTCCCAAAGGATCGCCAGCAACGGCCACCAAATAAGAGCCTCGACCCCGAGCAAGCCTTCGCCCTCGCCATGGGACAGAACGACAAGACCGAGAAGCCCTGCAGCAGCAGCGGCTCACTCCGCCTGCGCATCAAGGAACACAATCTCATTAGACGGCGTAAAGTCAGCATCCCCGAATTGGGCCCCATGACGACTGTCCAAGAGGTTCCCATGGATTCACGTAAGTATCTGCCCTTCAGCTTCAAGAAATACATAGCTGACAAGCTATAGCCACTATTCCAGGACGTCCACCGCTTCACGAGAGATCTGTTAGCGCACCAGGACACCACATCAAGCAGCACAAATCGAACGGATCCGTCTCATCGATAGCCGCGGCCGACGCCGATAGATCTGGTTGCACCACTCCAGCCCGCTCACCAGACCGACACCAACGATCCACCTCAGAGAGCCAGACTCCCCGCCAACCCGCCTCGCCGAAGCAACTGGCGCCTCTCGTCATTCCTACTCACATTGGCAACGTGCCGCGTCTTGCCAGACAAATCTCCCACAACCGCATGCGATCCGGCAGCACCGGTCAAGACTCTTCTCAGTATTCCGCCCGCGCCGATGATTCACCTAGATCACTTGCTCGAACTCCGTATACGCCTTTGACCGCCTCCACAGCCCTCACGACCCCATTGTCCGCCTGCCCAACTTTCATGTCCGCCACAACTCCCGTGTCTGCTCCCATTATGGAGGAACGTAGCTCGACGAAGCCCTGGGAGATGAACTACAGCCAAGACGCATCCACCCCCGTCCAGCTTAGGAGCGAGAACTCTGCGTCACCTGGTACCGACGGCACACAAAGGCCGTTTGTTCACAGCCACAGGAGAGGCCAGTCTGAGTCTGGCAGTATCATGGACCGTGGACGGCCACGGAAGCGAAGTGAATCACGAAACAACAACGGCCTTCTCCCCAAGCGAAGCTGCTCAACAAGAAATAAGAGTGCTGAACGCCGGGCTTTCGAAGAGCTTCCTAGTGGATTCCGAGCCGGCGAGGTACCTAGCCATATCGAGCAAGACGAACTGGCAGCTTTGCAAAAGCAGGCTTTCGGACAGGCTTCCCGATTTGAGGTACTCAGGAAGGAGGATGTTGAGCTCCTTTCAAGGGTAAGGGCCATCCTGTGCCTCATTATCGAACAGCGAAAACTAACAGTATACACAGGAACTTCGTCAGCTCGATGAGCGCACCGAGTATCTGCGCCGCACTTACAACTCTCTGCGAGCTGGTCGGCGCAATCTTCACTCTCGTATCTGCCAGTACCTCCGCTCTCCTCGTACGGCCAGATTTAGCACAGACTCGATGCTCAAGCAAGAGGAAGCTCTCGCTGAGCTCGATACGTCAATCGACGATTGGGTGAACAAGCTGGAACAGGCTGAGAACCGTCGCACACGGGTACGCCAAAAGCTTCTGGAACACGTCGCTGCTGCAGCTACCCTCCCCACTCCCGCCGCGACGGCCGCGAGCGAGTCATTGCAACTCGCCATGGGCATCCGCCCGCCTCCACCAGTGGGTGTTGGAAACATCTCCACTCCTCCTCGAAGCCCCACCAAGAACTCCTTCTCTTCGCACACTGCTAGCAGCTCTCCTTCACCACAACGGGTCGTTGCCCAGGTCCCCAGCACCATCGTCGAGCAACCCGTGATCGAGGAGTGCCCCGTTGCCTCGGTCGACAAGCATGTCTCTTCCTTCAGTCACCGCCGCACCGGCATGGAAAGCATCCGCATCTATGCCGACAGCGACGTGTACGCTCTCCTGGCCGACGTGGAAAATGAGATCACCAAGATGAGCGCCGCCGCAAACCAGACGGAGGCCACTGCGGCCCTCTCGGACGACGAACAGAAGGAGATCCATCGGGCACGCAGCCATGAGGCTCTCAGTGGGCTCGCAAATGAGAAGCCCACCAACGCCAAGGACACCAAGGACACCATCCCGTCTCCTCGCGCGCCTTCCCCTCCAGCCAAGGATAGCCCGGCCGACGACGGAGCCATCTTCCTCACTAGTGCCGTTTTCCGAGGCTAGGAGCCAGCCAGCCTCAGCTCTACCCCATCTTGCTTGTCCAATACGGCAGCAGCAACTATACATTCCATTTCATCTCAAATTTGTTCTGTTTCGAAACCGTTATTCATACGCTTACGCTCCCTACGTCTCAAACGACTTCACGGCTGACCCATTACCTTCCTTTCCCGAGAAGCGCTTTTATTTCTTGCTACATTATCATCACCAACTTGATACCCGTCCGCGACGCTCCTTTTCTTCTGTTTCATTACTAGTTGCTTCATTTATTGGCTGGCGCCACACTACCGCCTTCCCTTCATCACATTGTCGTTTCCCTATATCGAAATCATATATTGCATGGTCATCTATTGGGTGTTGGTGGCGCGATCCTTTTCTTGTGGGAAAATGTCTTGGCCCCGGCGTGGACAGACAGCCATTTCTTTTCATGTTACAATACGGGTTGTGTGCAAACTTGTAAGCTAGATCATCACGGTCAGTGGTCGCAGTGTGCCATCTGTACCGCAAAGTCCCTTCCCACGGGAAGAAGCGACAATCAAACGAAACAAATTTCCAAAACCCACAGTCATCAATTCTGCAATACATCAAATGTGATCCGTGATGAGCCTCATCAACACAACACTCTAACAGGGTTTCCGGGTCCCTGCCTCGAACTGTCTCACTTTTTCTTTTTCCGTTCAAAGGGTGTTCTTCAACAAAGCTGAAGCTCTCCAGTGTATCCACATGAGGATCTCCAGGGACCGCCACCCCCCAAAAAGCGAAGTCCCATGGAAACTCTAGCACACTAAACTTTATGACTTACATAATAAGGCGTACCTTATCTTGACTGAACTCCACCGACGACACTTCAGGCGGGTCGAAAAAAAGATGATTTACGAAATAGAACAGTCACCGCCACACTATTTAACACTATCGTTTTTTATTACTAGAGAATTGCTATAGTATATATAAACACTACTCTACCCTTAAATTCCGCACTATTTAACTTAAACCCTTTGTAATAACTACTTAACCTTTTTTTATTACTATTTTCTTCATTAAAAGCTTATTAAGATTATAGCTTTAATAATAGTATTAATAAATTAATATTACTCTTAAAAATAAATAACTTACGCTTATTTATAAATATTTAAATTTTTATTATTATAAAAATCATACTAAATATTTTAATAATAATAACTAGTTTTTTTTATAAAAAAATCTTATTATTAATAATTTAATAGATATTTTGTAACTTGATATATTTGAAAGCTTTTTGATTTTTATTAAAAAAAGGAGTTAAAAACTTAAAGTTCATTTTCTTGATTAATATAATAAAGCTTTTATATTTAAAAGTATAATACTAATTATAAACCTTATTAAAAATAATTAACAACATGATTTTTATAACGAGCTTAAAAATATATTAATTTAAATATCAAATAAATCTTATACTATTTTATTAAAACTATATTCATATCTTTATAATTTATAAAGAATTTACTTTCTTTAATAATAAGGTACTTAGAAACAGACACCGGAAAGTAGAGTTTGAACAACTTTAGAGACTGTCAATTACGTAGGCTTGACGTCGCTCCAGTGAACGGATGATGGACTATCGGGTAATTTTAACTACTATACGGAGTTTGAGCCGTCGCGCCGTTTGACTACCGTTTTACAGACCGTGTGTATGGAGCCTTGAATACCAAATACTAAAGCGTCTTCCCTGAATCAGTTCAAATTGAGTTTCTCTCATGAGATATAGATAGAAAAAAAAGAGAGTCAAGACACAGTACACATTTAGAGTCTAGCAGGCAGTTGTGATCTGTCATTGACTGGGGCCGCTGGAAAAGACGCTACCGCAATTGCGCGATAGCGTAGGCATCTGAACGAAGCCAGTCCACCGCCGCTGCCGGTGCTGGTGCCGCAAGGGCGCCAAGCTCATTTGACGTGATTTAGTCACATTCTATCTTTATTAGCGATACCAAAAGTCTTGCTATCAAAAGATCAAGCACGTTTAAGCAACGCCAAGCGAGGAACATGGTTTAGCGTTTTTCAGATCAGATCATGTTTCGATGCCAAGGACGTTCGGCGTGACCGATTTTCACCTGGGGTATTATGTGTATAGATGAAATGCAGCGTGACAGCCAAGTCATGTATCCGTATCTGAATATATATAAACACCCTAGAGATGATGATGTTCACAGCTACGGTAGAGTTGCAGGAACGCAACGACGATCGGTGCGGGTTTGTGGGGCGGGTGCGACTTTGTCATGAGTCGTTTACCGACGCCACGATACTTGAATCCAAAGCCATGAGGACGCTAAAGGTTCAGAGGCGACGGGAACGGCATGGTGTGCACGCGCGCGCTCACGCGTGTAACCGTTTCTTTGGCTTAGCACGTTCCATGGCACAGTTGCTAACTTGACATAGGTATCCGTACATAGTTGCGCTGCACTCGTTGTGGGGAGAAACCCTCGGGCGTACACCATTAGAAGAGAGTTAGGTTGCGGGCTGCCCGCTACGCTTTGCCAAGCAGCGGGTATATTAGCTAGGTTTTCGGTTCATGGTAATCTCGTCATTTGATGTTTGCGATGTTGCGCTGGTGGGTAGTGCGCCCCAGTGCACTTCAGGTTAAGTCTTGTCTGTTAGAGCAACCTTGCGGCTACTACAGTACCTGTCGATCCTCAAGCGGGCACCATGAAATCGTACGGATAAGGCGCTAGTTTCCGACCACTGTATGGAGGCGAACCCTTCGTAAGGGGGATCTGGTTTGGTTGGTGCCATGCCCTGAAGTGACGGCGAGATTCAAGACGGGTCCTGGGCAGCCATCTACTTGCTTCACATAATGTGATATGACGGCACAGAACGTCATTGCTGCAATGTGCGAGATACAAAAGTCTCCGTACATAATCCGGGGGTGGCGATTCGAAATGCGCCGCGTGCAAAACGGGAGAGACGCCCGCCCGCAGCCCGCTTCGGAGAGGCGCACGCGCCGTTTTAGAACCGTTACTTTTATCAGTGCCAGTAGCCGAAGAAACGGCTATTGCAGTTGGCCCAGTTCGCCCCCGTTCGGTGGCTTGCACCCGGGATTTTCTTCGCGAGAAAAAAGAAAGGAACGTGGCCAACGGCGTCGCGCCCGGATCCGGCACGGATGAACCGGAGGGATTTGAAGGATGTCAGAGAGAGACCTGGAGGCTGGAGGGGGGGGGGGGGACTTCGAACACACCCATGTCGGTTCGCCAGTGACAGGCTGAAGAAATGTTCTAGTCAGGGGGCAGAGCGTCCGTACCTCGTGACGTGCTAGACCAAGTACACGACGATCACTGTTCGGTTCTAGCTCGTTGCTCGTAGTGAGGGAAGAAACTCACCTAAAGGCTAGGCAGAAACCGCGAAACGCTAGCGTTGGAAACACCAACGTCCTCGTTTCTTCTTTTTCGCGTTTCTCGTTTGTCGCAGTTATCTTGAAGGTGGGAAGGTGGGCGGGCAACGCGAACGGGTCGCGTTTGGCAGACAGGAAGCGGAGCTATGCAGCGTGTGGCTGACTTGGCCTTCCCAGGATCCCGATCCCTTCAAGGCATTGTGTTTTAAGCAGCTGTCAGTCACAGACAGATGGCCGGAGTATCCGCCACCCGCGCGAGGTGGCAGAGTTGATGGGGAGCTGTTACGGTCGAGACGGGGTGCCGATTCCGATTACGCCTTTCCATGGTGAGGTCCTTCGGTTTTAATGTTACGGATAGTGTTGATCAAGTTGGCGGGCATGTGGGGGGAAGGCAGAACTTCGACAAGCTTGTTCTGGAACACTGGGGCCGTTTCTTGATGAACCGGGCCTCGAGTCACCCGGGTCCGAGTTGATGAAGCGCAGCCCGCCTGTCTGTGACTCCGTGACTCTTGTGTCTTTGTGGCTCCGTCACCTCCCGGACGTTCCATCCGGTGCGCCGGCTCGAGTTGAGGGAGGGATCTCGAGCCTCTGAGACGGGGCGACACGAGGGAAGAAGGGGTTCTAGAAGGGTTTTTGGCACAAGGTTAGTGGGGAAGGGGTTTTTTGCAGTCTTTTGCGCGTTCGCGTAGATATATCTTGTTCCAGATGGGTGGAGGATGATGACAAAATTCTCCTCTTTCAGAGCCACCCAAGGCTGACACTCCGTTGGTTGTTTTGTAGATCCATAGTGGTTTGGGCCCTTGGCTCTTTGGGGGCTGGCTGTCGGGCTAGGGATCAAGGCAGAGCCTTGTTGCCCGCGTCTTCGTGTCCCGGGGGATGTCGCCGAATATGCAAGTTCAAGCATCGGATGGGGGCCTGCAAAAAGACTTGTCTCGAAGGTTATCTTCGGAGTTTTGTTTCGAGACCCGGGGAAAGGGGATGTTCTCCATTTCAAGGGCTCGTTAGTTGTCGCAGATATAAAGGGCTTCTCTTCGCAGGGTAAGCTCCATCCGACCTGCCTAACTTGGGAATAACGTCGTATACCCGTAGCTACTACTGGCTCAACGACTTGTGCTGATTTGTGCATAGTGCAGTCAATTGGCCATCTTCAATCAGATCATGTTTCCACAGAGAATCGTTTATGGTCGAATTAGGCCGATATGCCGTGGATGATTCAAGACTGGTCTACCAGGGTGCCACGTCATGTAAGACGCCACTTCAGCTGAATCCGCTGTTCGACAACATAGAACTAGGCACGACAAGGTGCTCAAAAGTAAAGGGCTCGATTGGTTCTCCCAACGTTGGATGGCTCTTCGCTTCTTTTGTGGCGAAAAGAGTTCAGTTCGGCTCGCAGCAGCGGTGATTGGAACGACGACGCGCCTTCTATCTGCAAAGTTGCAACTCACACAAGGGACTAGGTGCGGTTGGCGTAATGGGCGATATGAAATGTAGAGAGCCAGCAAAAGAGTGTCAACGCGGCAGCACATGTTCTCTTGATAGACGCCCGATTTGATGTTGGTTGGATCTTGTAAGTTGATTGGACGAACACTTGTTCGCATTCAACTTTGGTCGAATGACCCTTGGGACCAAAGAAAGGCTACCGTTGAGTGACCTATGCTGGCGTGTAAAAGCGGTTAAGGCGATCTTAAGATCATCAAAACGACCCCGCACATAAGATGTGCGATCCTGTCGGAACCCGCCCGCTATTCTGCGCGTTGAAGAATTCTAGTTCGTAATCAACACGATCCCGCCGTACGTAACCGCGTTCTGTTTGTTGACTTGACAGGGATTGGCCAGGTGATGGTACCGCGGAATGGGATGAACTTCTGCCAGGCAAAGACGGTAAGGATGTAGGTGCACAGATGCTGGAAGCTGAGCATATGAGACTTTAAGGCGGCAAAAAGGGTTGGCCGATGAAGTCGAGGCGAGACTGGCTCCTCCTCAGCAACACATTACTGGCGTCAATGACGAGGTATGCTAAGACGATATCCGCTTCCAGATGTAGTGAGAGGAATTGCCCGAGGCACTTGCGTTCTTGAGTTCATTGATTGTTTCAGCGGTTGGGCGTTGCTATAACTTTAAACACTTGTCAAAGTAGACAAGGCGGGGGAAGTGGATCTGTGGGCTCATGTAGGTGAATACTGCAGCAACCTCAGATCGATCAGTATGAAAGATTAAGAGAGAATGAAAGAATGAGCAAATGATGTGTTGGAGAATGATATTGAATTTTCGTTTGCATTGCAAATTAATGGATACCTAGCAGCCAGAACGTGGAGGAACGCCGCGCCGGGGCCATGGTTCACTGAGCTTAGTCATCTGCCATTGGCGCACCGGGGCGCACCTCCCTCACCAAACTAAACACTGAAAGTGGCACGGCTGGTGGTCGTCACCCTGCTGAGCGGATTGGCACGTGAAGTGACCCTGACCAAAGCTAATTTCCGGCCCAATCAGTTCCCTGCAGAGGACCGTCATGCGGTGCGCGACCGCGTCCTTTCCGAAATTTGTTGACATCGAAGTACTCCGTACCCTTCATTTCGCATCCCGCTCAACGACAGATCCCCTTTCTGTACTACGCGATCACGAACTTACCACGCCGAAACGATTCTGAATTTGTGCGAAAAGACGCTTTAGTTACGACCGGAAAGCTGCTGTCCGTCATCGGACGCAACGGCATCGTTTGCGGGGCCTGTACCTGTAGCTGCGTCATTCCAGGAATACTTGGCCATCGAAATCGAAAGAATCCCACTTGACGATCCCCCGGTTTCGCCCACCGAGACCGCCCGCCCCCTTCGACGCTCGGATGATGATCTAAGGGCAGCTCATGAAGGCGCTGTCAATACCAAGAGCAGATCATATATCGACAATCTAAGCCTTACCGCTGTTTCGTCGGAAAGGGTGGCCGACGGCTGTCGAACGGTATCATCGAACAGGCTTTGGCTGAGGGCCCGCCATTGGTACAGCTGGCAACCTCTGCCTTGAAGTTGGGCGGCAGGTGCCCCAAAAACAGTCGCAAAGATGGCTCCCGCGGGTGGTGGAAACATTAAGGTGGTAGTGAGAGTGAGACCATTCAATAGTAGAGGTACGGATCACAGTTGCGACGTCTCCGCGTTCCTCTCCAGCGGGTGCGCGAACGCGAACATGCGGTCGAACAAAATGCTGACCACTACACAGAGATCGACCGTGGCTCAAAATGTATTATCGAGATGAAAGACAACCAGACCGTCCTCACCCCGCCGTCCGAAGCTCATGCAAAAAACGCAAAAGACGCTGGCCAGAAAGTATTCGCCTTCGACAGATCGTACTGGTCATTTGATCGCAAGGACAACCATTACGCCGGCCAAGACAACTTATTCGACGACCTTGGTCAGCCCCTTCTCGAGAATGCCTTCGGCGGTTACAACAATTGTATCTTCGCGTATGGCCAAACAGGTTCCGGAAAGTCGTATTCCATGATGGGATACGGCAAGGAAGTTGGTATCATCCCAATGATTTGCCAAGATATGTTTAAGAGGATCTCAGCCCTGCAAGAGGATAAGCACTTGCGGTGTACGGTCGAAGTCTCATACCTCGAAATCTATAACGAACGAGTGCGAGATCTGTTGAACCCGGCAACGAAAGGAAACCTCAAGGTTCGAGAGCATCCGTCAACCGGCCCATACGTCGAAGACCTGGCGAAGCTGGTCGTTGGCAGCTTCCAGGAGATCGAACACCTGATGGACGAGGGAAACAAGGCCAGAACTGTCGCCGCAACGAACATGAACGAGACGTCAAGTCGAAGTCACGCAGTTTTCACCTTGATGCTCACCCAGAAAAGATTCGACCCTGACACAAAGATGGAAATGGAGAAGGTCGCCAAAATCAGTCTGGTTGATTTGGCTGGTTCAGAAAGAGCTACATCGACTGGTGCCACAGGTGCTCGACTGAAGGAAGGTGCAGAGATCAACAGATCACTATCTTCCCTGGGTCGAGTTATTTCGGCCTTGGCGGATATTTCCGTGGGTAAAAAGAAGAAGGGCCCCGGTGGACAAGTTCCGTATCGAGACAGTGTTCTCACGTGGCTGCTCAAAGACTCATTAGGTGGAAACAGTATGACGGCCATGATTGCAGCCATCAGTCCAGCAGACATCAACTATGACGAAACCCTCAGTACCTTGCGATACGCCGACTCTGCGAAGAGAATCAAGAACCACGCGGTTGTCAACGAGGATGCCAACGCCCGTATGATCAGAGAACTCAAGGAAGAGCTTGCTCTGCTGAGAGGTCAACTAGGGGGAGGAAGTGTTGGGGCAGGCGCGGTTGGAGGAGCTGCCGGCGGCACCATCACGTCAGAAGAGGTCTATCCGGAAGGCACTCCTCTAGAACAGCAATTCGTGTCGATCACATCTAGCGATGGCGCTGTGAAGAAGGTTTCCAAGGCCGAGATTGCAGAGCAGCTTAATCAGAGTGAAAAGCTGTTGACAGATCTCAATCAGACCTGGGAGCAAAAGCTGCAAAAGACGGAAGAGATCCACAAGGAACGAGAGGCCGCACTCGAAGAACTGGGTATCAGCATCGAAAAGGGCTTCATCGGACTTTCCACTCCGAAGAAGATGCCCCATTTGGTCAACCTTTCAGACGATCCGCTCCTCGCCGAGTGTCTTGTGTACAACCTCAAGCCAGGCTTGACCACGGTTGGAAATATGGACACCAATGCTGACAACCAAGCAAATATTCGTCTGAACGGGACTCGAATCATGCACGACCATTGCGCTTTCGAAAACGGACCCGACGGTACTGTAATGGTCATCCCGAAGGAGGGAGCGTCTGTCATGGTCAACGGCAAACGGATCGAGGAGCCTAAACAGCTGCACTCCGGTTATCGTGTTATTTTGGGTGACTTCCATATTTTCCGCTTTAACCACCCTATGGAAGCCCAAAAGGAAAGAGCAGACAAGAACCTGTTGCGTCAATCTGTGACGGCTAGTCAGTTGCAGAATCTCGAAAAGAGCATGCCGACGCCAGCTGTCAGCCCGCGACCAGGACACGAACGGAACTGGAGCAAAGCTGGTTCAGATTTTGGCGACAGTCGGCCGGATTCTCCGATACCGTTCCGTGCCGGACGTGACAACGACTTCATGTTCGCAAGACGAGAGGCAGCAGAAGCTATACTGGGCCCGAACCAAAATTTGGCTAGTCTCACTGACGAGGAGCTCAATGCACTATTCGAAGGAATTCAACGAGCGCGTGCCGAGCGCGTCAATGTCCGCGATGGGGATGATGACACGGAATCTGTCACCTCATATCCGATTCGGGAAAAGTACATGTCGACCGGCACGATTGACAACTTCTCTCTCGATACCGCCCTCACTATGCCTTCGACCCCAAAGCAGGGTGAAGTAGACGACAAGTTGAGGGAAGTGCGAGAGGAGATGCAATCTCAGCTCGACCGACAGAAAGAGGAGTACCAAGACCAGCTTAAGACAGCTGAAGCGGCCAACGTCGAAGTGGAGGAGATCAAGAAGGAAAAGGTCAGGATGGAAGAGACCTTACAGTCACTCAAGGAGGATATGCAACAACAATTGGAGGTGCAACGTCGCCAATTCGAAGAGAAGCTCGAAAAAATGGATCCCTTGAAGAGGCCAAAGGCAAATCCCAAGCTCTCCGACGAAGAAATCGAGACTGCGAAGCAAGTTGTGAAGCTGTGGCGGACTAGGCGTTACGTGCGCATGGCGGAAGCAGTGCTGCAACACGCCTCAACTTTGAAGGAAGCGCAGATCATGAGCAACGAGCTTGACGAGGGTGTAGTCTTCCAATTCACTGTCGTGGACCTCGGCCATTCCCTTTGCTCTACCTACGACATGGTTTTGAACGGGTTGACTGGCGAAGGAGACGATATCCCCCTCGAAGAAACACAAAAGCCATGCATTGGCGTGCGCGTTGTCGACTACAAGAACTGCGTTGTGCATCTTTGGAGTCTGGAGAAGCTGCATGACCGGGTAAGACAAATGCGGCAAATGCACCAGTATCTTGACCAGCCAGAGTATGCTCAGCACCTGAGTCTTGATAACCCATTCATCGAGACTTGCATGCCGCAGTATACGCTTGTAGGAGAGGTCGACGTGCCGCTGAAGGCTGTCTTTGAAAGCAGGGTTCAAGACTTCGCCCTGGATATTCTCTCCCCCCATACGTCCCATGCCATTGGCATGATCAAGCTTTCGCTGGAGCCTTCGCACGCTAGAGCACCATCCAACACGCTGAAATTCAACGTTGTGATGCACGAAATGGTCGGCTTCGCCGAAAGAGAGGGCACGGAGGTTCATGCTCAATTGTTCATCCCTGGGGTCTCGGAGGAAGATGGCATCACCACCACGCAGTGGGTCAAAGATTTCGACGAAGGGCCCATCCGCTTTGAGAGCGTACATAGTATGAGCGTTCCTCTTTTCAGCCCGCAAACCGTCACCCTCAGAGCAGCTATTTTCGCCAAAGTTTCAGCAATGCACCTGGACAAATTACTGAGCTGGGACGACATGCGCGATGCTGTACCATTGTCCAGAGGAAAAGGCAAGGGAGCGCGCATTGCCGAGTCACAATTTTTCACCGAAGAGAAGCACGACGTATTGGCAAGGATACAGATTCTTGAACTGAACGAGGAAGGAGAGTATGCACCCGTAGAAGTGGCACAAACGAGTGAGATGGACGGCGGTACTTTCCAACTTCACCAAGGGCTCCAACGCCGCATTGCCATCAACATCACGCACAGTTCTGGCGATGCTCTGCCCTGGGACGACGCGATGAATCTGAGGGTGGGTAAGGTTCAGCTTCTCGATCAGTCAGGAAAGTCGCCAGACATGACCTCAACATCACCTACCATCACCCTTAAGCTCGCCAACAAGCCCGCCTTCCGTGATAACGCCAACGGTACTCGAAGCATCACGCTGACCGGCCAGTGGGATTCGAGCTTGCACAACTCCCTACTCCTAGACAGAGTGACCGCGGATAAGTACCGTGTTCAGATGACGGTTGCTTGGGAGATCAGTTCCAGCAAGTTCGCGGAACCGATGAAGTTTGCGATGCATGTCTGCTGCCAAATCATGTCAAGATCATGGGTTCGACAGACGTCAATGTTCTCCTCGCTGTGGCAAAGCGTCCGTTTCGTTCATGCAACGAGTGCCATATTCACACTGTCGATGCGGCCGGCTCCTATCAAGAGAATAGGCGACTTGTGGCGGATGAGTAGCCAGCACGACTACGTGAAAGGAGAAGAGCAACTCACTACCTGGACCCCTCGCGGAGTCTCCCTGGTTAGCGACTTCATTCTTTCTCGCAAGAAGAGAAAGCGAATTGCGGAAATTGGAGCAGTGCAGACCCTCCTCAAGAAGATTGGTCTGCCAGAGCCGAAGCTGAAGGCGGCAGAGGAGGAGACACCAGAAGAAGACCTGCCGCTCCAATCCACGTATCAAAACGATGATGACGATTTGTTGAACGACACACCAGAGAGTTCGCAGGTGCCAGAGGACGACGAACTTCTCAACGGAGACGGGCAAGAAACGCCACAGCCAGAGGGGGAAACTGAGGCAGTGCAAGCACCTCAAGAACCAGAGATTCCCGAGCGAGAGAAGCACATCCTTGAGAAATGCATCAAGCTCTGGAACAAGTACCCTGATCCGCTGCTGCAGATTCTCAGCCCAACGAATACTGATCCGCCGACGGACGGCTCTGCGCCGGAGGCTTCCGCTCCGCCGAGCCTGATCCCTACGATTATTCGAGTCCCGAAGAACCCCAAGGTGCTCAAGGGCGGCTATCTGCTGATTCCTAACAGCAGCTCTACGAGATGGGTCAAAAGATTTGTGGAACTGCGACGGCCATACCTGCACATCCATTCTGTCACTGATGGAGATGAAGTGGCCATCGTCAGCCTACGAAACTCACGCGTCGACAGCCAACCTGGCGTTATCGGGCTCTTGTCGGGTGACGACGATGACACGGGTTCGCAAACCAACGGCAGTGTAGAAGAATTCCGTCCGAGCCATAGACGAACTGCGTCTGGACGTGTCATCTCAACCATTTGGACAGGCACCGGTACAGGTGGCGCAGCCAACGGACCTGGTGGAGGCTTGCAGAGGCTAAGTGAGCGACTGCAAGCTGGAGTTTTCGCGATTTACGGCACGGACAACACTTGGCTGTTCGCTGCACGTAGCGAGCGGGACAAGATGGACTGGATCTTCCGCATCGACCAGAGCTACTTCTCGAGCAGCGACAGCGCCAACGGTAGCGGATCGGGCACCCCCGATAGGTATGATGATTCTCTCATCGGCGGGTACTGATTCTGGGGACCAGTCATGAAGATCATCAACGAATCTCTTTTTTCCTATCTTACCAGTCTAGAAAGACGAAACCTCAATTTGAAACGACGGCATTGCATGAGCATTAGGCTCATGCTCATTTCAACCACATTTTCTCTTTGTTCCGTTTGTATAACGCACGACACGAATTGCAGTATACCCTCTATGGCTTGGAAAATAGGAGTGCGGAAGGGAGACAGAGCAGGAGGAGGAGGAGCGGAGGCGGAAGATGGGAGACGGCTGATAATTGTCTTTTGGTTTGGGAGAGGTTGGCTATAGACCAGGCGGACGGATGCACAGGAAAGAAACCTGCGGTCCAACGAATGACACAAAAATCTAGACAGAGACAGAGAGCTGCCCTTGGGAAAAGAGGGGGGTGGCAAATGAGGCCAGCCCGAGACAATGAGCGCTCGTTCTTGGCTGCCACAAAGACTTGGATCTCCGGCTTGCGGCTAGGTTAGAGGGCTTGCACGATGATATTCTACAGTCATGCTGCTTGGCTACTGCACATAGTTTTACGAAGATATATCTAATGATTAAATGGTTCGAAGCAAGATCAATGAGTTAATGGAAATGATTTCTGGGGTGTGGGAAATAAACGTCTATTCTGGCGTACACATGGCTTCAAAGCCGTTTAAATGTCGACGTCTACCGTCTTCGCCAATGCGTTGCGGCATAGTCTACTGAGACTCTCCTCCGCACCACTCATACGTGCTCTTGTTGTCCCGTAGGTTGTCAGTAAACAAGACATTGCCATGAGGTCAGCCGCTCTCCAGAACCAAAGAGATGCCCACGGCGCCCAGGCTACTCGCACCCAACCGACCCTGACGGCTTCCACTCTTCCCGAGCCAGCTGGCCCCGGATAGATCCCATGACACGTCAACGATCTGAGGTACTCGGGGAGAGCCGTTGCTTCCTCGATATCCCCTCAATGCGCTAGAACAAAAGACCGATAAGAAAGCAAAATGCTCAAATGCAAGAACTGGTACAAAACCCGACTAAATGTTCACAAAGATAAACGTCAATTTAGAAAATCACAACTTTGCGCTCTCGGCGACTTCGCCAATCTTGAGCTTGCCGCCGTACTTCTCGAGCACCTTTTCGTTGTGGTACTTCCAAAACACCTTTGTCGCGTTCTTGCCGGCGAAGCGCTTGAGGATCTTTTCGCCGCCAGGATGCTCTGATTGGAAGGCTGGAATAGGTGTGTTAGCGTACGGGGTAGATGATGGATAATGGTGAGGAAGCGTGTGTGGTGATGAGAGTGAGTGAGTGAGGGAGAGACACAGTGAGGGGCAGGCTTGGCGTGAATTGGGGGCCAAGTGGGATGCTAATGAGGATGCGTGAGTGATCGCCGTACCTGTGATGTCGTAGACGCCGTTCTCGACAATGAGCCACATGTCCTTCTCGGTCTTGTGCTGGGCGACCTCTTGGGTGGTGAATGTCTTGGACATTTTGGCGGTGTTTAGAAGGGTTGCGTGAGGGGTTCGGTAGATTGCGTTATTGTAAGCCGAGTGTTGACAGGCTACTGAAAATATTACAGGTGTAGGTTGTGGGATGCCTGGTGAGATTTGGCGTGAGGTTGATGAGAGTGGAAGTGAGTTGACGAGAGGAAGACGACGGAAATGGGGGAAGCACGGGGTTGGTGTTGGCGTTTGTTCGGTGTCGTCGCAGCGGCAATGCACCACACACTGAACTGCACTCACCGGTCCGAGTGCATGCGGTGCTGGCGCGCGTGTTTGTGTGGTCGTCTCGCTTTGTCGAGTCAAACTTACCTCGGCTGATCTAGGCGCGAACAACGGGGCGACGTCATTCGATTCGTCCGCTGCTGATTGGGGGTTGGTGGACGACTCCGCCGGCACTAAGGCTCCCAAGGGGAGCACGGGAGTAAACCTGGAGTAGCAAAATGCGGGAGCAAATCACGAGACTCGCATTTCTCATCGGCACTGCTACCAAACATCCGAGGCTCCGCTGGACCTTGTGTCCATAGCGCCCTTGGATAGAAATGCTCTTGATGCTGGGCTTTTGGGTGTGTGCTACCTCCGATCCTCTAGGCCTTTTTCCTGATTATTCCCCGGCTGCCAAGGATGTCCGGGGTAATGCTGGAGTTGATCAGGCACGTGGGATTATGGGAACAATGCCGAGGGCAAATGAACAGCCTTGCTGGTCACACCAGGTAGAGACCATGGTACGAGGAACCTTTCTCTCTTACTACATGCGCACATCTGTGAGGATTATGAGCCGCGATGTTAGTACAGTATATAGGGGAGTTCTCGGACAAGAGAAACGAAAAGCAGAAGCAAATTCACAGGAGCATCATGCCATGACCAATCCCGTCTAAACCCCAGCGCCAAAAACACCTAGCTAGCTATGCAAATGTGCTCGCATGCCCATGAGGGGAGAGCTACTCTAAAATTGTACAATCATGCTTCCCTTATTCAGCGCCCGTCTAAACATGTTGGCGAACCCAGCGGTTCCCTGGCAGTCGCTCGCCTCGTACTTTTCAATGGCCTTGGGCATCCACTTCCGGTAATCCTCGATTCGATGTTCGTTCTATAGATGAACTGTTAGTAGTGGCCAAAGTAGAGGGGGGAAAGTTTGGCGCCCCCCCCCCCCAAAAAAAAAGAGTAGATCAAGACAAAGGGGGATAAAACATACCGAAGGATGCGTGCTCATAAACTCTGGAACCTCCTCTGCTTGCCCCTGCTTAGCCGCCATATCCATACGCTGCCAAAACGCAATAGCCTCGCGCGGGTCGTAACACGCCTCCGCCATGAGCATCAGCCCGATATAGTCCGCCTCGCTCTCTTGCTTTCTCCCCATCGGCCGCGCAAACATGAGATCCATGAACCCGGTGCCCAGGTACTGCACGAGCGCCATGACCGGCGGGAACATACCCGAAAGTATCACCATGCTGCCGAGAAAGATATTGGGGCCGATGGACTGCGTCCAGCGCTCGCCGACGTGCTGCGCGAGGTTGTGCGCAATCTCGTGGCCCAGCACCGCCGCCAACCCGTCCTCGTTGCGCGTCAGGCGCAGGATGCCGCTGTGCACAAACACTTTACCGCCGGGGAGCACGAACGCGTTGAGGGTCGTCGGGTCGTCAATCACGCGGACCTCCCAGTCCTGGTCCTCGAGCCCGGAGACGGGGATGAGCCGGCGCATGACGCGCTGCACCATCAGCACGCGCGGGTCCCACGAGGGGAGGAATCGGCCGCCCTGGGACTCGACGTCGTAGATGACGCGCTTGACCTGCTGGGCCGACAGCGTCTCGACCGAGGCCTCGGAGTAACAGTTGAAGCGCCTGCGGCCCGAGACGGGGACGGTCTGGGTGTTGAAGTATACGAAAGCGATGCCCGCAAGGACGGCCACGACGGCGGTACCGGCGAAGCCACGGGACTTGAAGAAGCGCCCGATGTCATCGACCGTCATCAGAGGCTTAGCGGTGCGGATGTTGTATTCTCGGAGGACTTCGCGGTGGGCGGGGTTGCGGGGGTCGTAGCCGCCGGGCCCCCTCCCCGCGGCCGGCCGCCGAACCGTCTGGGAGAAGAGTCGGGGGTATTGTTGTTGTAGCCGGGAATTGTTTCGTATTATCGGGAAGGGAGGGATTCGGGCTTGCTGTCGTGTGGCGGGGATAGAAAGGCCGGCGAGTTGACGGGGCGCGGCGCGGAGGGCGGGCGGCCGCAGAAGAGCGCGAAGGGTGAACATGGCTGCGGGCGCAAGGGCTCGCGCCGGGGAAGCGGGCTAGGCCGGAGGATATGCGCTTCTTTCAATGCCTCGGCGCAAGAGCCTTTACGCAATTTGGGGGCGGGTGCAGCTGTTGCGAGAGGAAATCGAGTGTGGGATCGTGGGATGTAAAGAGCTTCGTTGATGCTGTCATCATTTCGGAGTTCTTCCATGGAAAGAGCTGACGACGGCGATAACGATAAGAAGTGTGGCGTTAAAGAATTAACCTACACCAGCCACAGCAGGGTCAATTCTTCAAGGTACATCGTCCATAAGGATTACAATCCCGTCAACTTGTGACTTTTGGGTTTGTAAGCATGCAACCATCTTGCACCAAGGGAGGTTGAAGCATCATATGTAGCTTGATTTCATGTCTCCTTACACCATTAATGCCATGGAATCTCTCTGGATGCCATCCTCAATTGACGCCAGTCTCAAGCCAGCACCCAGATTCCCTAGCAGAGATGACGACTTGAGGATAATGGCTGATTTGGTCCTTGGTTCTGGATCAGGACTTACACGTAGCTTGCTGCTTGTTATCCACGGGTAGTTATCGTGAGGATCACTCTAATTGCTGACCTACTAGAATGGGTCTTTCATCCGCTCCTTGTGATCAATCATCCCCGGTACCCTGCTAGGGTCAGTACCTCAGACCGTCAGCTTATGGGGTGGACAATTCCCTCACGCTCAGGGAGATTTTGGTAATGCGGCGGAATATTCTGAAGATGTTTGATTTCTTGACTTCAGTAACAACCTAGCTCTAGGTTTATTCAAAGCCCAAGACCAGATTGTCTTCTGCCTCGTGTTCTCTCATAGATCTCATATCTCAAAATCTCAGAACACTTACCAACCCCGTAACTTTCAACAATGGGCTCCATCCCTCTCCCAGATCTCTCCCACCTGTCCCCCTCCACCCTACCCACCCCTCACGATACCCCCTCCAGCGCAAAGATTGTCTCCGCCCTCTCCCTCCACCGTCACTACGAAGGCGGCTTCTACGCAGAGACAGACCGCGCCCCGACCTCGATTCCCTCCCCGTTCCCAGCAACACCCGCCTCAGCCTCAGACGAGGCAGCACCCTCGACCAACGACCCAGACTGCCCTCCGCCGACGACGGCCGAGCAGCAGCAGAGACGCGCCCTCTCGTCCGCGATATTTTACTACCTCACCGCGTCCTCGCCCATAGGCCACTTCCACCGCAACCGCTCGCGCATAACGCACTCTCTACACCGCGGCCGCGGCCGCTACGTCGTGCTCCACCCGGACGGCGTCGTCGAGAATTTTATCGTGGGCGGCAACATAGCAGCTGGCGAGAGGTTGCAGTGGACTGTCGAGGGGGGCGCTTACAAGGCTAGCTTCGTGTTGCCGGACGAAGACGAGGGCGCATCGTCGCCGTCGTCGAGTGAGGGTTTGCTGATTACCGAGGTCGCCGTGCCGGGGTGGGAGCCGTGTGATCAAAACTTTTTGACGCGGGAGAAGCTGGTTGAGTTGGTGGGTGAGGGAAAGGCGAAGGGGCTGGAATGGTTGATCAAGAAGGAGTAAACAAAGACTTTGAAAGGTAGGAAAAGGAATGAATAGGATCTCGAAAGCTCGGAAAGGCCTGGGAGAACAAGTATGGTATCTTTTTGTGCTATGCATTATGTTTCTAAAGTCATGATCGTACAGGCCTCTGTGCGCCGCTTAACCCGTTGATTCGCAACGCCTTTACATTTTCTCGCATGTCTGTATGCACATGGGTTTCGTAGCGAGTTATGTTGAGCTCTTGTTGCACGCGTTTCGGTGTGTCGAAGCACGGCCTAGTCTAAATCGTCTTCTGACAAATTTGTCGTGGAAATCAGAAGGAGGAAAACAAGGAAGAAAAGATAAGACTCCGGCTTCGCCATATGTGCATAACTCCCCGTCTATGAAAGAGTTCGTTAGATCATGTAATTCGTTTCAGTCGGTCATCTCCTTGTTCTCCGGCGGACTTTGCGCAGGAATTGCTTCATCCGGGTATGGTTTGCGACCCCATACAACCCAGACGTGCTGGTAAGCGTGTATTTGCATGTTGGAGATGTCTCTGCGGACATCGACCAGAGATACCTATATCAGACGTGGCGTGTTAGACAGGAGCATTCATCACTGGACCATACTTCTTCCGTAAGACTCACTTGCACCTCTTCCTGTTGCCTTTCCAACACCTGCGTAAAGAGGGCCATGCTAAATCCGCTGAGACCGTCCAAGAAATTCTGTTCCCATAGCCTCCCGACATGCTTGTGCCTGGGGTGCTTGGCCCAACCGTTGATCGGGATTTTGAAGACGCGCTGGTGGACGTCCACAAAGCCCACCTCCTCATACCACTCTCGCAGCATGTGTGCTCTAGACAAGGGGCGCGCGATCATCTCACTGGCGAGGTTCATGTCATCTACCCAGCGAGATAGAGGTGAGTCGGGGGCGAGCGTGTGGTCGTCGCTCGTGGCCTCGAGGTTGAAATCCTGTGACTCTAGCCAGCCGCCCGGGCGAAGGGAGTCGAAGGCCTGGCGTATGACTTCGTTTTTGAAATCGCCGAATGACCCGAGTAGAACGCGAGTGTGAACATAGTCGAAGGGTTCCTCCCATTGCCACGATTGTGCGCTGCCGGTAGGAAAGTCAGGACGGTGTGTACAGGTAAAACCCATTGTCAAATGAAAAGTCACAAAACTTACGCGTCTTCGATGTAAAAGTGAACGTTTGGTGGGACGGCGTTACTTTGGATTGGTGACAGGTCGATACCGACTATCTTGGCTTCCGGGTACACATCTCCCATATCCATGGCCCAGGCTCCCGTACCTGTGCCGACATCGAGAATCCGTTTGGGACTTCCCTCAACAGCGATCGGGGCGAAGTGCAACCTGCCGCTGAACAATTCTGTGAGTGCAAGCGATTGAAGGTCTAAACGCTCTTGCTCTGCAGGGTCGTTAGGGAAGACATAGGCTGTATGAAGTGTGTGAGCTTTTCGAATAAGAGCTGAGGACAGAGTAAAGCTACTGCACACTTACAGCCTGCTCGATATGCATGATACGTCCTGCCGAAATGTCTGGGGAAACACTCGACGTCGTCGGGTAGTGATTCAGTCTCCCTGCACGAACGTTGTTAGTCAGTGTAGATGAGGCTAAAGTAGTTCCGCGTGGCAGGCATTACCCCTCATGAGGATCGGGCTGGTGGAGTTTGTTAGTGACATCGGACGAACGATAGGTAATTAGACCTGGTTTGTGAAAAGATAAAATAAGGGGTCCAAGTCAAAACGTACGTCAACTTCAATATGGCTGTCGTGCAGGGATGACTTGTCGGGAATTGCCTCAAATGTGAACTCGAAACCATGAAGACGACCATCGGCGACACCTGGTGGGAGAAAGGACATGACTGTGGTCTGCGACATAAACGAGGCCCGGTGACACAAGAGGAGGTGCGAAGCTCGAAGCTCGAAGGACGGGCTACGCTGGATACTTTAGCAGCAGCGCTATGTACCCGCCTACCGGAGCTTTTCTATTACGAGCTAACGTTGACGGGTTCGGAACGATGGTTGTTCGATTGCGGTTGAGCGCCACCTCATGGAAGACTCGATGGAACGAGTGGATGCGATTGTGTCAGCTTCTCGCGATCGATCGTCGTCGAGATGATTGGAACAAAGGAAGAAAGACGCTTCTGGCGTTGTTCTTATAACGCTGCGGTGGAATATGTGCACGTGTTTCCGGGAAGTTGAAGCGTTTCTGGTGGTGGAGGTGCTGCTGCTGATGCAGTCGCCACCCTTCTGGCAGCTTTTAAGACAATTGCGAACCTGTTGTATAGGAGCGGGGGATGCAGTTGGGCGTCAAAGACGGACGGCGAAGAATCGAACGACCGAGTAGAGAACGAGGAGAATCGGAGCCGAGAAGGTTCGCAAGAGCAGTGGCAAACGAGGGCGAGCACCGGACCAGATCCCGATGGAAAACAAAGTTTGGATTATTGAGCTCGAGGTTGAGGTTGTTGAGGTAGGTGGAGGGCGGGAGGGGGGAAGTGTATGAGCTTTGTGTGTGAGTGAGTGTGAGTGTGAGTGATTGAGTGAGTAAGTGGATGAAAATGTCAGAATCTCAGAGTGAGCGAGCGATGGACCCAGACAGCTGGGTCGGCCTTGGTCGGCCTGAATCCGCGAGGGCGGGAAAGGCGGGAACGAAAACACGGGGAGACCAAGACACCCAGACTTGCCAGACCCAACGGGTTGGAACTTGGGACCTTGGGTTGGTGTGGTTGTCTGGAGTTTTGGTCGTGGTTGTTTGTTCGACTACCCGCAGGCGTGAAGCCTCCATTGACAATTGCTGCGTCGTCTGACTGACACGATAGGTACCCACGAACCCGGGGACCCTGGACCCTGGGACCTGGGATTTCTGGTTCGGCGGTCCCCCCCTTCCCTCCCCTCTCCTACCATCCTGCTACTCGATTTAGTCTCGACATACCTTACCTTAGTTGTTTGTTGGAGCACATGGGCGACTTAGCTTCCGAGGTCACTCACTGGCCAAAAGCTTGCGTGGGATTGACAGAAAAGAACCCCCTTTTAGAAGTGTTTAACTTTGGAACCTGGCGCTTTCTTCCCCGATTTGCTACCGGATGTCGGGACGTTCTCAAGGAGGGGGAGCAGCAGGGGTGGAGAATGGAAGACGGCGAGTGGCCTTTTTATCGGCCGATAAAGGGGAAACCTAGAGGAGGGGGAAGGGGGGTCACCGAATCGCCGGGACTGGGTACTATTTACTATCAAGAACCATTTTTTTTTATTATCTCTCGAACCTTTGTAGACGTTTCTTTTCTTGTCTGTTGTATTTTCTGGCGCAATTCTTTTCCAAGCCCTTTTATCTAGTGGGTGTGGGCTTCCTGCATGAGGAGGGGTAAAAGCAAATGGATATGCACAACGTTTTCAGAAGGTCAGAACCAACGAAGTTTTTTCCTGCTTCAGCCATATGCAAACGGCTGCAGAAAAGGAAAACAAGGTGCCACAGCTGCGGGAGAAAACGAAAAGAAATAAGAAGCGGATCGTGGTTCAAGAAGGAAAATAAGCCCGAAGTTCCCCAATCGACTACCTAACCGAGCCATTGTTACCTCGCTCATCGCCAACCGGAGGTCTTTAGAAACAAAAAGAGACAAAGAGATGCCAATGTGACATATGACACGAGGGTGAGAGGGGTGGGCACTGGGATGAAAAGCTCCCATGTGGCTCGGAACCGACAGCCTAGACATACATGTCCAACAACACCACCTCCAGACTATCCCCTCCAAGGATCACAACTTTTATGCAGCTATGCGGACCACCACACGCGGTGGGAAGCTGCACAAGTTCGTTGGTTGACAGCGAGCCAAAAATGAATTGATGGAATGGCAGAACGTGATTTGCCTATGACAGGTGGGGAAAGCTGGAGTCGCATCCTCTCACGCACTTTACAAACGCACGCTTCATACTTAAACGAGTGAGAATATCTTCTCGCTCAGCTAGTGAAGCAGATGCTTTCGCTGCGACCTCTCACCTTATCCCGAAGCCAGTTCCAATGGTTGACTATCCGCAGCCTCACAAACCAACGTTGGAACCGCCCGAAAGACGGTGTGACGGACGGGTCCACGGAGAGGAAAGGCCCAGTCTAGGCAGATGCAGCAGGGCGTGATGTGCATGTGCAGTACACCAACAACAACTTAACAAGCCAACCTGCATGGTGGTTTCTGTCCCGCCCCTCGGAATTTGAATGGGTGGACAGCTTTGGCACTGATTTTACTGTGCCGCACAGAAAACGCCCAGAGCTTAGAGGTGAGAAGCTGTCCCCGGTTCTCGGGCCCTGTTCCCAGCTTCTTCGCTCTCCCTCGTTGAGTCGTCCCTCGTTGGAGGTTAGAGGCGAAAGGAAGAGACAGAGATGTGTGAGATAAGTGTGAGTGTGTGAATCAACCACGCAACCATAGTCCAAGGCAGATTGTCTGCCCTTCCATATGACACACATATCTCTTTAGCTGTTTTTCTTAATTTCGTTTGAGTCCAAGACATGGGAATTCCTCCTCCCGGGAAAGACATAAGCTTGCCCGTCCCAGAGAGCTGGTTCGTCGTGTTGTGTCGTGTCGTGGCGTGTCGTGAGCGAGCATGTGCGTCCGTGTCTGTGTCTGTGTGCCCTGCCTGCACTGCATGGCTGGAAGCTGATATGTCATAAACTTGTTCCTCTTGCCCAGGTTACAGTTACACAACACAAATGGGCCTTTTCCTGTATTACCCTGTCGGCACTCAGCAGCTTTCGCTTCATCACGCACGCACGCACGCAACGCTGTAAATTTTCTCGACCGTGTTTGTCGAGATGCATCGAGGTAGATGTCCATTCGCTTCCCGCCTAGACCCAGCTTTTCGCGAGGCGAGGTGGTTTGAAGTTGTAGTGAGGGGGATGGACGATCATGGGAGACACCGAGGTCCGGACACAATTGCCCGGCAAACACCACTGGTATTTTTGCTACCTTGCTTCACATCAGTTCCATGTGATGATCGCCAGTGCTATGGCTTTTTCCTATTGAAAATTCAATCGGGCGTTAAAAAAAGATCCAGATCAGGTTTCAGTACGGAAACTTTGGTGATCGGTCATTGGCATTCCAGTGATGGAATCATGCTTTCAATATGCGGTCACGTTCGTCTACCTATGTACCGCTGCTTCTACTACTGCTGCCCGCCTAAACTCTCAAGACTGCCCGAGACTCGCTAATTTCCGCTGCCGATCAGACGTACGGATAGCTTGAATAAGAAACCATGTCCAACCCTGTCGAAACCCATGAATATGCCCGAGTCACCAACCTGTTGGTTCCAACAGTAGTAAACCACCCGCACGCATATAACGAGAGCTGCGGGAAACTCCGTTGCTCCCGAGGGCGTTCGCCTGCTCGAGTCCCAGGATATCGGGACCACGGGCAGAATGGAAAGTTGTGCAAGACCCCCACCATCCCCTGACCCTGCGTGTAACGGGGGTGACTGTGATGAAATTCCCAGGTTCGCTTTGATGATTTCTTTTGCCAAGTCAACCCTCCGGCAGGCAAGAACTTGATCAGCGTACGGAGGTATTATATACCTTCCGGTCTAGGTATCTCGCCCTTCCCCGAAGTTCCCACATCCAAGCAGGCAGTAGGTGGGAGCCGGAGCGCGTCTGCGCCGAGGCGCCATGCGTCTATTGCGTGCCGAGAACCGCGCAAGTTTGGGAGTTCGGTCAATGGTTGGTTATGGTACAAAGGTCCTCTGCTTTTTTCGTCCTCGCCAAATTCCGGTCATGTCCATAGTTGTCTTGACCAGCGGAGGCTCGTTATGATGCTTGACTCGTGGTGAGAAATGACCTGTATAATTTTCCGTGTGGCCAGTGTCAACGGCCCCCGGACCGGAGGTAGAGGTTATTGTGATAATCCAGAATCAGATCCAGTGGTGATTGCTTCTTGTAGTCCAAGATCTCGTGTATGCCCATTGCGGATACCGAGTTTTCCCTTCTTCTTATCCAGATACTTTTCCCCTCATCGCCAGGCCAGTCTACGTGATCAGTTGCGCGGACGAGAGCTCCAGGAAGGCGCAGAAGAAAGATGACAGTGTTTCGCCCTTCCCCGTGCTCTTCGACGTCGACGGCGTTGACATATCCGCCGTTTCTCACTGTCCCTTCTTCTTCGAAGACACCCGATAGGATCAGCATGACCGCATGAGGCATGTGAAAGGAAAAAGACTGACGTGAGTGAACAAATCATCGACGAGGTCCCTGCCAATAGGCACATCGTCCAGCTGTAGACTCGATAGATTTCAAGTCAAGTCGTACGTACTCGTGCAGGCCTGAGCTGGCATATTGCAGAGTTGCCTTGGCCACGAATTTCTCGTCGTAAAGTTTGACTCAGGGCCTAGAGTGCCTGGGACCTCCATCCTTGTTTCCCTTCGTGTCGCCGGACTCGCGACCATAAGTTTGAAGTGTGCTCGCGACATCCAAATTCTGATCCAGTAACGATGATCGTTGAAACCCGATACCGCATAGACTTTGTTGAATTCTCTGGGGAAAGCCCACCAGATTTCCTTTCTCCCATCTGAGAAGTTTCCCCTGGCTATATGGCCAAGGTTGGTGAGTAGTCGCGCGAGCGCAAAGAGAAGATCCCGACGAAAAAAGCTTCTACGCCTCGGCCTTCTTCATGCTTTGCGACACCGTTGACATATCTCCCAAAAACCACGCGGTAAATCTCTCAATGACCTCTCTTCTTCGCCTTGTCAGACCGCACAATAAACTCCTCAAAGCTCACCGCGCCAGCACTCTTCCGGCCAACATCATCATCGACACGCACAGCCCGGCTCCAACTCTTGACAAGAGCCCGCCAGTAACACACCTCCGCCGCAGGGCTCAAATACCCCCGATCAGAGAATAACGCCCGCTGCCGTCTCGCAATCCCGCGCGCCACATCCGGGTGCTTCTCCAACCAGCGGACCGTCGCCTCGAGATCCGACCAGTCCGGCTTGACAAAAATCATGTTGGCTTCCTCTGGGCGGAGCGTCGTCGTCCACTGCTCCAGTGTCTTCGGTAAAGCTTGATGATGATGTTTTTCGTCTCGGGGCTTGGCTTGGGAAGTAGTCTTAGACTCTAGCTTGCCTTGAAGTAGGGTACTCGAATACACTGGCTCAACTAGATGCGTCGTATGCTGCATCCACTCCACCGGCGGACTCAACACCACGCTCTCGCAAAGCTGATGAAACTGCAGCCGGCCAGAGTACGACACGCCCCCGGTGTGGATGATGTACTTGTACCTGCAAAAATCCTCAATCGGCAGTGCGTTCGTCGCGTTTTCCCCGTTATTCGTCCACTCGAGCGCCTGCACGTCGGCCCATCCCGCGTCCTTTGTAAGTTGGATGAGGTCCTGTCTGGATCGCGGGTTCGCACTCGCGCCGTTATTGAACCACGACGTGCCGCGCCACACGGCGCGGGCGTCCTTCTTCTCGAACGGCAGACTGGTTTCTATCTCGGTGATGGCGGACGCTGCGTGCGGGAGGGAGCGGATGAAGGGCTGGGTCCAAGCCCAGAAGGAGAAGTGGGGGATGGGAAAGATGTGTCGAGGGAACGAGGAGGAGGAGGACGAGGTCCGCGCCAGACGGCTGTGGGACCAGGTGTGTTTGATGGGTGTATCTTGGATGTAGAGGTTGAAGTAGGTGTCTGGTAGAGGGGTTGGCGAGGTGAGGATGGCGCGGTGTAGCTGGTGGAGGGCGGCGCTTTGTCGCTGGGCCTTTGTGTTAGTTTCTGCGGATTCAAGAAATCTTTGGATATACTTCTGCCTGGAGGTGGCAAGTGTATAAGCAGTGATGTGAAACCCACCTCGATCCATTGATCTGACATATCCACAGGTCTCGGCGCCTGCAGTATCAGTATCTTGTTATCCTTGATCTGCCCCAGCAGCGAGACGGAAGTGTCGCCGAGTCCGAGCTGGAATTCTCCCTCCGCCTCGGCCAGTTCTATCTCCTTCGTCAGGCCGGGGAACGTCGCCTGACATTTTCCCTCGTTCAGATGGAGACTTTCAAAGTCAGATGCCGCTCCAGTTGAAAGGCCTGCCTTCTTTTTCCAGTCAAAGGACACTGCTGTAGACGAATGTTCTGTTAGGGGATTCCAGAGCCTATCGCGTGGATAGAAGAGAACGTAAGTGACGAGGACCAGAGTGGCTGCCACGATGACTGGCCCTAATCGCCGCGCGGCCTTTCTCTGGCGCATGGTTCTTTTTTTATGCTTCTCTCCTCAACCGACGGACTGGAACATCATCTTCAAGTGTCGTTGAGATGTAATCGAGAGAGGATGTAGGTTGAAACTGAAGTAACGTGGTCCGAAGTCTGTATTTCAGACGATTTAACCGGTCACTTGAAAGACGAGGAGTCCCCTGCTCTTAACATGCGACACTGCTGGGGAGCGGGGTTTCTCGCGAAAAAGAGTTTTGCAGCAAATAGAAGAGCCTCGAGCATTAGGGATAGCAGTTCACTGTCACTTTATCGGAGACTTGAGCGCCATCCTATAAAGTAGAACCAAACAGCTCCCATGCCAGGAATCATTGGCTGTACCGGGCGGGGCCGGATATTCGGCATATAAGCGATTCGAAGAGCATACCTCGAAGTTCCCTGTGATTGTGCCGCGGCCGTAGAAAGGATCAGCAAAGATTTCCGTACGAGGGAATCAGGAACCTTCGGAGCCGACGTTGAACCATGGCCTGATTCATCCCCGCCAAGCCGTCAACGAATTTGTGGTGGAAGGTTGGGCGGTAGGTCCCTTTCTCCCTCAGGGTGTGCCTTGGAGAGAAAAGTGTGCTGTGTTCGGGCGGAGGATCTCGATGCCAATTGGCCTGGATGTCACTTTTCCCCAAACACATGCTCGTCCTAGTCCACCAATCATCTTACACATTGATATTGACCCGTTGCAACGTCCCCCGGATTTCTGTTAGAATGCCGCTTTCCCGGCGGCACCAGAAAGCAATTGAAATAGCCATCGTATGTAAAAAGGGTCTTGGATCCAAACGCTCGTTGTGTCAGCGTCATTCTCTTAACCACCGTACTGATGGTAGGCTCGATCAAGCGTGTCGCAAAATATGAATGTATTATTAGCGGAAGCTACGGCGTATTCTCCACTTCTGCCGGAGCAGTCTACGGCGTCTTCCCGCTCGATCCAGCGGACGACATGCCTGGCCCCGACCCAGTGTCGACTCTAAAGATGGTTCAGAATGATGCTCCAGAGGAAGCGCCAGAAGCCCCGCGGGCTCTATGCAATTGTACAACACTTCTCCACGACTTCCGCATTCCTTCAAAGTCTGGCGGATGCCGAAGTGGACCTGTACCTTCAGCACCATTGCAACAATGATGGCTCCGGGTGAGGGTCCATTATTACTTTGGTGACACAGTATTTGTGTTGCTCAGCATCATTTGGACATTAGCGATAATCGTCTGAAGACTTGAACCTTGAACTAACCCACAGACCATAGCGAAGTCCCGCGCCGACTTCTGCATGACCGGAACCTCAGTTTCAAGCTTAAGTTGACGTCGATTTCAACTCCACTCAACTCATATAATCTTCCTTCAACAGATTGTAACAGAAGATTGGGTTTCACACAGGTAGATTTGATGAAAGCGTCATGTCATAATCAAACAAATGAATTACAATCGTCGTTGCTTTTTTCGCAACAATACGTACAAATATCTTGCGCCTGCATAGAAAAGGATTCATGGTCCTTTGTGGCTTTTGTAAAGCGGCACAGACAACACCAAGACTCAACTCCCAATAAAACCGTTTCCATGCCGTGTTATTCACTGTTACAGAAGCCGGGGACGCCCGTACCCTGGGTGTCATTGATAAACTAACGAAATAGCGGCCAAGCCGTACATCAAATCTAGTGCTTCATGCGAATTAAGAGCAAATGCCCTTTGGATATCGTTTGTACATCCAGCAATAGCTGGGGGCCCATCTTCATGGCTTCAGTTTCTTACAACAGGAAGGCACCGAACATGGTGAACATGGCGGCCAGACCGGCAACAGCCAAAGGAGCCTTCTCAATGGGGCTGCCGAAGGTCAAGCCGGGAGCAGCGTTGGAAGAGCCAGTGGCGGAAGCGCTGCCGGAAGCAGTGGCAGAAGCGACACCTCCGGTGGTCTCGCCGTCGGACGCAGAGTCACCAGCAGTCTGGGAGCCATCGCCATCCAGACCAGGGCCAGTACCAGCACCAGCGGTCATGTACTGTTCATTTGTTAGCGGTCTACTCGTTTCAGGGAAGAAAGGGATGTGAATTACCTTCTCAGCAGCGGAGGGGATGGTAGGGATCTTAGTGGGGTCGACCATCCAGACGGAGTCCGACGTAGGGCAGGCGACAGAGTGGGAGGTAGCGGCGGCACCACCGTCACCAGTGGGGGCGGGGTACTTGGAGAGAGCGCTCTTGAAGTTGGCGTACTCGTCAAGCTCGGAGACGGTGCTGCCGCTGATCTCGACGATACCGTACTTGTTGGCCTCCTGGGAGTACTCGTACATGAGACCACCAGAGTAGACGCCGGTCATCTCAGAGTTCATGAGAGCTTCCATCTCGTCGAAGGTACGGGTGTTGGTGTTGCAACCGTACTCAGACAGGCTGTATCATTGGTCAGCTTGGACGAAGTAGAGAGTAAATGTTTATGTCGCTTACAAAATAGGAATACCGTAGTCGGTGAAGTTCTTAACCTTGACATCCCATCCAGACTGCTTGAAGCTGGAGCTGCACCAGGAGTAGTCGTTGAAGGCAAAGAAGTCGGAGCGGGCATCATCGCTACCGCAGTTGAAGTACTCAGCGGACTGCATACGGTTGTCGGCGACATCGGCGGCAGAGTAGCCGACGGGGACGTGGCGAAGGCCGCGGGAGGCCATATAGTTCTTGATGTCACGGGTGACAGCCTTGACGTAGGGGGCGGTCAAGGTGGTGTTGGCCTCATCGTGGATGACCTCGTTTCCGGAGAAGAAGGCGAGGGTGTTGTCGTACTGGGCGAACTCCTCGACGGTGGCGAAGACGCTCTGGAGGTAGACGGCGTTGTACGAGGGGTGGGGATCGGCACGGTTGATGGAGTACTTGGGGTTGTTGACATCGGCAACGAGGTAGATGCCAGCGTCGGCAAGCTTCTGCATGCACTCCTTGTGGTCCTTGGAGTTGTCGACGGAGTAGACACGGATGGTGTTCACACCGAGATCCTTGAACTTGGGAATGTCACGGCCGCAGATGGTGGTATCGGCCAGGGGGTCGACGTTCTCGGAAGAGCCACCGGGCTGGTAGTCGATACCACGGACGTAGAAGCGGGTGCCATCGGCGTAGAAAGCTGTTCGAGTTCATGTCAGTCAATTGGGTCAGAACGAGGCGAAATTGGTGATACATACCGTTGCCGGAGGCGGAGACTGCAGGCAAGGAACGGGCCTTGATGGGGGCCTCGCGCTCAGTAGCAGTAGGCTTGGCCGAGACGACGGACAGGGCCGCGAGGGCGGAGATGGCAGCGACAGACTTCATTGTGAATGTGTATGCGAAGGGACCAAAGTGAATTCCCAAAAACCAAAGGTGATGATCGGAAAGTGCCAAGCGATAGAATGTTCCGAAAGAGTGAGGAACAGTTGTGTGTGAGCTACGAAAGGGGTGAGGTTTCGGAGTCCAAAAGGGGTGTTGATTAAAAGGGTTGGTCGGTTTAGTGAAAGGTAGATGAGGAAAAAAAGTCAACCAAAGCGAGGGAGTTGACTGTGTAGATTTATTGAAGGGGAAAGGGAGGCGCACTCGAACCCGGGGAGACGGCAACGAGAGGTCGGATGAGGATTTTGGGAGAGAATGACGAGAAGGAAGGAAAGAGAGAGGTCGGGCGGGAAGGAGGGAGGTGGATGATTAAAAAACGGCGTGATTGACGGTGGTGGTACGCAGTAGTGCTGGGGATCCGTACATTACCTGGCAGACTTTTAGTGTATTCGTACACTAGGTAGGTACTTACCTCAAGGTATTGTTCGTACGAGTAACCAGGAAGGAGAAGCAGGGCAAGCCGCAAAGTGGAATTCGTTCTTTGCAACCCACACCCCCCAGACTCTGGGAGGTGAAGGTCTCCACCGCGCGCCCTCTTTCCCAGTCTCCGAGTCTCCTCCCAGACTTTGCGGCCCTGGTCCAGATTTCCCTTGCCTTGCCAGCTTGCCAAGGAAAGGACCGACAGGAGTCGTGGACGGTGGACCGCGCCCGGGGAGGAAAGGAAGGGAAGAGGGGGGGGGGGGAATAGGAGCAGCAGCCGTTCATTCGCCTAGTGGATTCTAGTGTCTCCTTGTGTCTGTCTGACAACCGCACCATTGTCCTTGACTGGCTGGATGGCAGCAGCTCTCTCTTGCTTGGACGTTTCTCCTGGGAAGACATTTGCGAGTCCAATTCAGGGGACGGGGAGGGAAGGCGTGGGTCACAATTCTCCATTGATATGAACCTAAGAGGAAAGAGGGGTGTGGCTGCAGACAGCGGGAAGGTGGGATGGAGCTAAATCGGGTTCCCGGCAAGCAAGAGCAAAAACTCAATTGGCTGTTGGGCAAGCACTCAGCTGGCGACTATTCTTACAACCACACCCCTTGTTGCTCAATTTGATCAGGTTGTGTATTGTAAACACGGGCAGAAAGATTATTGGTGATGTAATTCTGTCAGGTCGTCCAGCGTCCGTCTCTGGGCGCGTTGCACCGGCGCGTCTGGGCACAGACTTTTTTGTCCACGTCGTCGACAACCATCGCCTTGCGGCTTGCCGTGGCCCGTTTGCCTTTCTCACGCTCTACTCCGTGTAGGTACAATCTACGGACTACACTGAGGCAGCACCTTTTGCTTTATCCCCCATCCGTCGCACCTTGGAAACAATCCCATTATTCTATCCCCCATTGCTTCAAGTCGCCCGGTCGAACCCGCTGAAACGCAACAAAAACGATGATCGACTTTGGATCCAGCCGTTTTCGAGGCACCGAGACGCTACGAACCAGTAGCACCGCCCATCAGCATGCCTTGCAATGCCGCTGAGCCGCTTGGCCGTCACGCCGCCTCACAGTGCCAGTCTCACTCAGCAATTCGCACCTAATGTGTTTTTTTTTCCTTTCCGGTTTGGCTCGTATCCAGATTCTCTTGTTGAGTATCTGTGCCTTTCAATCGCCACAGCCATGAACACGCCTCTGGACGAAAAGAGAACACGAATTTCCCCACACACCATCGAAGCACCATTGCATCTCAGTGCCGCCGGCTTGCCACTACTAGAGATGTCAACTCCGAGAAGCAGGGCATCATCTATCCATCTGACGGCAGTCACGATAACCAAAAAAAACCCACCGACCAAGATTCAACTTTCAAGGTGGTACGGATACTTGGCCACGGTACTCGTGCAATCCCATGTGCTCAAGGCCACAAGCATGTCCGTCTCACGGTCTCACCCACCCTCCACCCCTTTTTTTGCATGCCGACAGAGACATTACGACCCAGCCGCCAGTGAGAAAGTGGAGATCAATCCCCATTCTTTGCCCCAGTCAAAAACGACATTCCATGCACTGCCACAGCGATCAATGGAGGCAAGGAGGGCCCCTGCCAGTCCCTGTCTTCCGATTCCGCGTCCTCTCGTCACCACCACCACAACAATCCACTGGCACCACACCTGCACACCAGCTGCAGTCTGTAACTAGTTTTCGACCTTCTATCCAGTTTCCTCCACATCGGCCACCGAGGAAATCCTCAAACACTTCGTTCAATTGGCCAAGACCGGCCGCCCACGCGCGAGAAATGATCCCAAGAACGCTTCAAGAGAAAGGCCATGCAGCTAAGAAACGGCCATAACAAGACTCACTTCGCTTCGCCGGCGACCTAAAGAATGCCGCGCCGCGAAGTCCACGTCAACACTGCCACCGCCCACCGAGACCCAACCTCCACCCCGGCCCGGTCTGGTCTCATTCTCAGGTCTACCGCAACTCTGCTGCCGTTTGATGCCGAGTAGATTGAACACTTTGAAGACCAGGCGCAGAACGGCACACACCAACCTGCTCCAATCTAGTCTCTGCGGTCTATTTGTACGGATAAGGATACAATTATCAGCATCCCCCGTTCGGATTACGACCTACGACCACTCCACGAGTCCATGCACTGATGCAGACGAGAAATTATCCGAGCGATGATCATATTTCGAGTCCAACGTCGTTGGTTCCACTACGTCAGTCCCGCCCATTTCAATGTGCCCTGTTTCAGACCAACGTCGACGTGCCACCGGTTAGATTGAAATCTTTGCCTGGGTCTTTGCCCGTTCGTTGTTACTAGAAAAAGAACACATATCGCGGCCAATCAATCCAGGACTGGATACAAATGAACAGAGCCTCCCTCTGTTTCTCCCTCTTCGGTCCGTCTGCCCACTTCCCCCGGGCATGACGCTGGCCACTTGTCAAAGCTGAAATGGCGGCCAGTCGTCTCGATTTCAAATGAAACGGCCTATGATCAGCTGCCACCATTTCGTCGCCTCGTCCTTCTTCCCTACTTCGAACTTTGGCAGTGAACCCTGACCGACTTTGCCCTACAGCTTGCAGGCATACAGCATCCAAGCTGCCAAAAGTTCGCAGTCGCAGGAAAACAAATGCAGCCCTTGGGCACAAGAAATTGCATCCTCGATTCATCCCAAATTACCCCCCTTCACCCCTCCATCTTCTGCACACAACAACCCATTCTGTGTGACACCCTTCAGCGGGTTTATCAGGGGTTATCCGCCCTCGACTGTCATCTGATTGGTGCTTGGCCAGTGCTTGGCCCGTTCTTGGGGACATGGACTCATGGGGATCCTTTTCACCTTTGGCCTTGGCCCTGGCCTCGAACTGTTTGCTTTGCTTTTGCTTCTTGGGAGACTTCCAAATCCATGCCAAGTTGCCAGACTTGGCTCTGCAGTCTACGGATACACTTCCAAGCGGCACAGAAGAAGTGAAAAAAATCTCAAGAGATTACGCTCTACAGAAGCGACCCTTGGCGGATTCTTGTGTAAAAAACACTGCAGTCTCTTTTCTTCCTCACAAGCCTCGACTCCTACACATAACCAGGCACTCTCACTCTTCCTTTCTTCCTCGACGGGCCTCGTCATCCTCCAGGTGCCACCCCGCAAAAGGCCCGTGGGCTCTTGCAGCGAACTGGAATGGCATGGCCCTGGCTGGCGGGTGCCCGCGTCACTGGCAGCGGGAGGCCCGGTTGGGATCTCCCCGATCCTTTTCCCCCTCCCCTCTGCTCGCTCCCCTTTTGCCTTTTGACCGCAAACGGAATGGGCCACGATCTCAATTCCTAGTAGGGGAGACGATGCCACCGAGTCCTTGCAGGGGGGAGAGGTCGCCAGTAACGCCCGAATTTCTGGATTTTCATGACACCGAGTGACATTGATGGGCGATTCGACGTTTTTATTGATTACCTTCTCTACCGTCAAACCTCGCACACGTACACAGTAAAACACCACGTGAATGAATGTACTCATAATGATGGGGGCGATAAACAAGAATGCTTTGCTATTTTCAACTACTTCAAAGACCACCACAACCGCGCCCCCCTATGCTCCAACTCGACTCCCGCCACCTTATATGTAAATAACGACCTGCATCGAATGCATGCACCTTAGCCTATGCTACTTCTTTCTCTTGATCTCCGCCACGCAGCAACATCGTCGAGCTTCGACTTCCGCCGCTCTCTCTGGCTCTGGTTCTGCTTCACCAGCCGCACGCTGGTCACACGTTCCGCGTAGAACGTTGCCGCAGGATCAACTGCTCGAGGCGGCTCTGAGTGACCAGCTCTCGCTGTCTCAAATCCCTTTTGCTGCGTAACGTGCTTCTGCGGCACCTGTGAAATGTCTCGCAGTACAACGTCCTCCGCCGCCGCCGCGTGCGGCTCCAACTTCCTGTAACTTCTTCGTCTCCGAGCACACGACTCCTAGACTGCCTGGACGTAGCTTGCAGGCACGCTCTTCGTCGCGCCGCCCTTTTCGACCTCAGCCCAACCGTCGCCCGGATCGTCCTTGATAAGGACAAATCTCTCGCCCTCCGTCATGCTGTGCTCTGCGTCGCTTTGCGCCGTGTACTCGTACAACGCCTCCACGTACTTGAGCTTTTTGGCCCCGCGCTTCGGGGCGACTGCCGGTCCCTTCTTCTTCGGCCCCGCTGTTCCAATCGAAGAGCCAGAGTTAGAGTAGGTCGACTCGGGCCGTGCAGACGCTCCGGTGTTCTGCGCGACCATGGGCGATGGTGGTGCCCAGTCGACGTAGCTAGCAGGCACAATGCCTTCTTTGTATCCTGCGCGCACCTTGACCCAGCCGGTGCCATCTAAGAGTGTTTGTGAGCAAATTGAAGAAAGTCTGGCGAGGATGACAACATACCATCAGGTTCTAGCATTGTAACTTCTCGGCCTTCAACTACAGATACTTCACCGTCGCCACTAGCTTCAAAGGTGTAGAGCATCTTGCCCTTCTGCTGGTCTGAAGAGCCCGACCCGTTCGGCGCGCTTCCAGGTAATTCGCTGATATAGGCCGCTGGCGGCGGTGCCATGACCCTCTTACGGGCCGTAGTAGAGCTAACAGTCGACGCAGGAGCTGCTGGGCGGGGTGTTGATGGCTCAGGGGGAACCTCATCTATCGGCGATGTCGGGCCCCCAGTTATCGACCGACGTGCGCTATGCGCGTATCCTGAACTCAAGGAATTCATCGTGTTCGATCTCGTTAGGGTCGGCGAATCTGTTGCGACGGTAGGGGAGGACGCTGTCGGCTTCAACAGTGAGTTGGCAGCCTCTTGGCGTTCGGCCTTGAGCTTCTTTCGTTCGTCCTTCGTCTGTTCGCCTGGGCAGTCGGCTGGGACCTTCATCTCGCACTTGTTGTGGCACGTGTAGCCGCAGTCTCTGCAGTCAAAGCCTTTGGCTGATAATCCCCATATTCTTTCACCGCAAAGGTCGCAATTTGTTGGAATCTTGAAGGTTTGCGCCTTGAAGTTGTGGTTCTTCGCTCCAAGCGTGACGTCTCCTACAGCTGAGGTGATGGTGGACGTCTCGACTTCAGCGGTGACTCTCCGCCTGTCGACGGCATGGAGATCTTCCTGTAAAGCGAAGATTTGTGTAACCACAAGAACCTCATCCTTCTTCTCGGTGCCCTCTCGTATCCTTTGCTTTACACGCTTGATACCCTCAACCTCCCGTCTTTTCTTGTCAACTTCTCTTCGTAGGTCTCCAAGATGAGCTTTCGATTTACTGAGTACGTTACGGAGGTAGATCTTGGCTGATTCGTCTACAATCATCAAGTCGTCGTCATGCCACACAGGACTAGGCTCAAAGACCTTGTCTGGTGGCTCGTGGAACGCGCCGAGGTTGTGGCGGATGTACATCATAGAGTCGAGGTGAGGCTGGTTTCTAGAGATCTCGGTTGCTAGCTTTTGCATCAATCCGTTACTGCTCTCCAGCATAGCCGCTTCCAACTGGGATGCGACCGTCCACAGACCATTCAGCTTCATGGTACGGAACTCGGCCAAGTCTTGCAGGCTGTCCATAACCTCGGGAACGTAGTCATGGTAATATCGCTCTTTTTGCTTGTTAGTGACATTGATTGCGATCAAGTACGTGTTCTTGACGTTATTCATGTCTAGAATCTGCTGTTGATAGGCGCTCTGCGCTTTGGCCTTGTCAAAGGACGATTCAGACTTTTTGCGCTTGCTTTCGACTTCCTGACAAGCAGCATCGTATTTGGCCTTTGTCTTGCGCAGGTCCGCGTATTGAGAATCCCTTTCGTGTTCGAGCTTGCCGGCATAGTCGGCATGACGCTTGCGCAGCTCTTCGAAACGGGTACCGAGGAACTTGAGAGGTTCAGCCACTTGAGAAAGGAGGTTGTTGCCATATCGATCGTGTTCGTCGGCTCGAGATTCGAGTGTAGTAAGCTGCGTAGACCAGGTAGTCAAGGAAGCGCTTTCGAGAGAACCTGGTGTCATGGCGGGGGTGTCACCGACACTGAGAGGCGCCGACTTCTTGTTCTTCTTTTCGAAGTACTTCTTGGCCAAGGCATTGAGCTTCGCAGCATATTCCTTTTCGATGGCACTCCTTTCGCGGTAGAATTGCTGTATTTCGTCGAGCCAGGATATGCCGTGAGCAACCCAAGTGTTGGCAGGCTTGAAGCCATCCTAAAGGACATGTCAGCGTCTGGAGGGGCCAAGCCAAGCCGCGGGGGAAACTGCGCGCGGAATACGGACCTTGAGCTCAGCGCCGAAGGTCGGCGCAACATCTACGTCCGCCATTGTCCACACATATGCTGTTGAAACAGCATGCAAAGGTTAGGGATCCAGTAGGGCAAGTTGAGACTGAGTGCGACGGCCAGAGATGTTGTTGGGAGGAGGCGGAAGAGGGATTCGTGATGGAATCCTCCGAAGAAGCGAGAACGAGAAGAGGACAAACCGCCAACGGTGGGCTACGGCCCGAGCAGGAGGTCGGCGGTGGGGGAGCAGTCGTATAAGGCTAACCCCGCCAAAACGGTTAAAACTGGGAGAAAACTGGGCAGAAAGAGTAGATGAATGCTAGCAGGAGGCGCAGGCCGCCCGAATGATATGTACAGCGAATACCTGAGATAAAGGTGTAGGTATGCCTCACCTTGGTGACACGGTCGGGTAGAGGTTCGGCGAGACGATGATCTCCATCAGTGACAAAGGGACAGAAGAGGTCAGACTGTGTTGCGCTGTGCTTCTCACACAACCAAACCTTGGAAGAATTTCAATGTATCACTGTCGAGTGTTTTGGCTGTAGAAGTACATTGGGGTCGGATGCTTGGGGGCATTGACAGCGGACGGAGACGTCGTCAGCTCTTCCCCTTGGCCAACTGGAACCTTCCTTTGCTGCACTGGTGTGTTTCTCCGGCTGCTCGGTCCACTAAGGTACCTGGAGGCTTGGGGCAAGTGCTTTAGGTGTTATTGCGCGCTGAAGAGGCCTGTGGTGGGGTAGCGGACCGATCGCCTGCTGCGAAATCCACTCATTGGTGCCATTGGTGCCTGAGTACAGGGGTTTCGGATTCGGGTTCCCCAAGCTGCACGGAAGTTTGCTGGGGTTTGCTATGCTCGATGGATGCGCCGGAGATTGAATAATTCCATGCCGTTTGCTGGTATCCATTCATCTCAAGGCTCAGCACCACACTACGGATCGCATGAATGACGTCGGGCTCCCATGAGAAGAATGGCCCGTGAACAGGGAAACCCCATTGACCTGAAGCTCTTGGGCTCAATTACCTCTGTGTCTGGTTGCAGCAGATTGAATGACATGTCACGTGGTGTGGGACATACGGATACTACCTAAGGTACCTTATCTACCTTGAGATACCGAGGTGAGGAAGGAATAGGCGCAATGATTTCCGGGTTCCTTCCATTTGCCTTACCTCAGCCACTTACCTCAACCTCAGCTGGGCAGGCGCACTGAGCCACCCGTGCCACCCTTGGCGGTTAAATGTCGGTGGGAAGGTGAGCTTTCCGTTCCTGACTCAGGCCTTGGTTGTTAGGCGACAAAAATGCCCCGCGTAGCCCCGCCATCGGTTTGGATTGCTCAGTCACAGGCAGGAGTGACAGACGACGTAGCTTCCTAGAATTAATTTTGGTTTGAGAGCTCCAAATCCGTCGTCGCAAAACAAACAAAATTTCCCGACTGACCTGCCCGGTTCACACAACCACACAGAGAAGCACCAGCCCAATTGCATGTAAGTCAATGCCTTGTCCTGCTTTCGGCCCTCCCTCCAATCGAGTTTTTCTCCAGACTCGCATTGTTGCCATTCGCTAATCTGCTGTCGAAGCCGCACAGGTGACGGCTGACCATACCGCTACTTCCCCTCGACTGCTACCACCCACCCTCGACCAACCGCCACGTAAGACTTTCGATCATTGCACCTGACTATAGGCTCGATTTCTCACGGTCCTCCTCCAGAATCCACACTCGACCGCGCGCATCCTCAGTCACGATGGCCGACCTTGCTAGTCGCATTACAGAGCCGCCCGCTGAGGGCGCGGCTCCGGAAGCTCTTCAGGAAGCCCAGGATGCCCAGGAAGCCGAAGTCCCTCAGGTCGACGGCGCCGCAGACTCTGGTCTTATCGAGAATACCTACGATGTCGATGTCAAGCTGGGCGACCTCCAGTCCGACCAGAACAGCACTCTCTACTCGGTCTCAACCTTTGCAGACATGAACCTGTGAGTCCACAGTCGATTCGAATGCTTGCAGATTTCTAATACGCGATGGTGCAGTCGCGACGAGATTCTTCGTGGCCTTCTTTCCCTCAACTACCAAAAGCCCTCCAAGATTCAGGAGAAGGCCCTTCCCTTGATGCTGACCGATCCCCCTCGGAACATGATTGCCCAGTCGCAATCTGGAACTGGCAAGACCGCTGCCTTTGTCGTTACTACCCTGTCGCGAGTCGACTTCTCACAGCTCGAGCAGCCTCAGGCTCTGATGCTGGCTCCCAGTCGAGAGCTTGCTCGTCAGATTGAGGGCGTTGTGCGCAACATCGGCAAGTTCTGTGAGGGTCTCAACGTTGCTGCAGCTCTTCCTGGTGCTTTGGAGCGCAACGCCCCTGTCAGAGCCAATGTCATTGTTGGAACACCCGGTACCGTCATGGACATCATCCGTAGACGTCAGCTGGATGTCTCCAAGCTTCGGCTCCTCGTTATTGACGAGGCCGACAACATGTTGGACCAGCAAGGTCTGGGTGAGCAGTGCCTCCGTGTTAAGAAGTGAGTTGGCCTATGAATCTGTCTATTGAGAACTTGGCTAATGATAACAGCATGCTGCCCCGCGACATCCAGATCCTTCTGTTCTCCGCAACCTTCCCTGACAAGGTCATGGGCTTCGCCGAGAAGTTCGCGCCCAAGGCTGATCAAATCCGCCTGAAGCACACCGAGCTCACTGTCAAGGGTATCTCTCAGATGTACATCGATTGCCCTACCGAGCAGGACAAGTACGAGGTGCTGGTGAAGCTGTACGGTCTCATGACCATTGGCTCCTCCGTCATCTTTGTCAAGGTGAGACCGGCGTAATTTCAGCAGCTTAAGCCCAGACTGACCACGCAATGCAGACCCGTGAAAGTGCAGACGAGATCAAGCGCAGAATGGAGGCAGACGGCCATCGTGTATCTGCCCTCCACGGTGCCAAGGACGGCCCAGAGCGCGATCGTCTCTTGGAGGAGTTCAGAACCGGCCAGTCCAAGGTTCTGCTCACCACTAACGTGTTGGCCCGCGGCATCGACGTGTCCAGTGTCTCCATGGTCATCAACTACGACATCCCCATGAAGGGACGTGGAGATTCGGAGCCTGACCCTGAGACCTACCTGCACCGCATTGGCCGCACAGGACGTTTCGGCCGTATCGGTGTGAGCATCAGCTTCGTCTACGATAAGAAGAGCTTCTATGCCCTCAAGAACATCGCAGATATGTACGAGATTGATCTCGTCCAGCTCGATGCCAATGACTGGGACCAGACCGAGGAGGACGTGCAGAAGGTCATCAAGTCCAACCGCGCCAAGGCTGCATTTGCACCCAGCGCGACCGATGCCAGCGTCAAGTCTTAGTACTAATTGACCGCTCAATGGGTCGTTAAGGGAAAGATGGTGCCTGATATGAGAGGAAGGCTCCAGCGGGTAAATCTGGCACTTTGGGCCAAGGAGGGGCTTGTTCATAAATGGTTGCCATTCTGGGACAGGATGTGAATGCGGAAGGCTTCAGATGAGGCCATAAGCCTCTCGGCAGAGGCTACGAAAAAATGAGATACCATGAATGGAGACAATGAAAATTACTGAACACTAATAACGATCTTCAGGCTGGTCATCTTGGTCGGCTGACTTAATCCCTCGACACCGCGTACTTGATGTCTTCGCTAGAAATCAGCTAAGAAACACCAAATCAGGATGCGGTTCTTCTCTGGGGGGGAAATCCACTGCAAGCTTGCAGTGGTCTGATATCGGCGGTTATAAAGGGACCATACACTAGACATTCGGGATGGTCGGTAGGATGCGAGGTTGCGTTGGGGGTGGCTAGCTTGCAGCAGTTCGCATCACTGCTCGGCCGCCGCGACGCTGCTTTCTACTCAGAAATGCAAGAGCTAGGTTAGACAAGTGCAACGGCCCCGAGAAGTCTTGGGGTCTATATGTGACTTGAAAGTCGGTATGTCGCATCAATGCCTCATGGCGGATGTTGACGTTGGAGAAGCGTGTCAAGCTTAGTCGTGATACCCAGTCAAGAGCAGCAGGACTCGCTCACGTCGCATGAACAACTCTTGTTGTTCAAGGACTGCAGAGTCAATCACATCCATCAATCTCAAAGTTGTGATTTTCGAAACGAAGGAGGCAGTCACACCATGGGAAGGGTAACGAGAAACAACTGGCCAGCGACAACGTCTGACATCTGGCTACTGAGTCTGGTCAAGTCTGGTCATTCACTGGCCTGTAATGCCATTGATCTGCGTCACGTGATACAGTCGGCCGTTTTGGCGCCCGTTTTCGGGGCGGTTCGCTTCAACATCTTTGGGTTTCTTGTTCGGTCTCCGCGCTTAGGAGGAGACTGGGCGCTTAAGTTCGGGGGCGATGTGGGAGCACCTCAGCCACTCAATGTACATGCATCTGTTCAACAAGTGCATCTTCATTGGATACTCGACCTCCTCCGTCTGGTATGATGGTATGCAGCAGGGGTTACATTCTGGCCTGGACCGCCACACAACTCTGGATCTTAGATGCAACTTGCAAACCTCCCCCCAGAACGAAAATAGAGCGACTCGCCCGCCCAACCAACCAGCTGGGGTGTCAACCGCCCGAAACGGAATCGGATAGGCCCCGAATTGTCTGGCCTTCGTCATTTCAACGAGATCTCCAGCAGCGGCTCGCGAGCAGACCGGGCCGCTGTGGACATGACTGCAGGAACCGCATCCAACCCTGCAGGTTGGCGGCATAGTGAGGCAGGGCATTGGACTGTCTACCCGTCGTCCACTTTCGTCGCAACGAGATTATGGCGTTTCCGGATGAAGTCACAGGAAAAGCGAAGCGAAGCGCGGTCGAAGTCGAGAGCCTCCGAGTGAGCGGCAGCATGTTCCCTTGGGGTATGACGGAAGAGGCACCAGTGTTCCCTTCATCCTTCCCACGTCAACCTTCTTTTTCCTTCTTTCTCGGGACCGCCTCCATTCATGTATGAACAGTTACATGCCCGCTGCTGAGCCCCCAAAGCCGTCTGTTCTCAATTTTAGCTTTTTCTCAGCTTCTTCTTTTACACACATTGCATTTTGGTCGCATGGAATAGCCTCTTTCTTTTCTTGTCTCTTCTTCTCGGCTGAATCTTTCCGCAGCTGATACTCGTGGAATAATCGGGTGATACTCTATCCACAGTACTTTCTTGACTCTCTCAATACTATACGATCTTGAGATGCGGGTCGTCTCTTAATAACCTAATAAGAACACACTCTCGATAGGTTCGTTCCCCAATAGGTCGATCATCCCAATCAGGCTTATACACGGTAGACTCTTGAGGCTGTTGACTTCCAGACCTTTTTCGTCTGCCTGCCTCTGTCATTCACTGACGCCTCTCCAGACTTAGTCGGCTGTCAACAGACCGTATGAAGGATGGGACCTTCATCCAAGTAAGTTACCTCTTGCCTTTCCTTACATATAGTGATGCTGACTTGGGTCCCTAGATGTCCTCCCGTACAATGGCCCTCAAGCCTCTTCTTTGGACACTCTCACTCATATTACCGGCCTCCCTCACTACGGCGACATCGTTCAACCTGTCGAGCGAGATTACGAGATTTGTACCGACGTGTGCCCGCGAATGCTTTCGTTCTCATTTGACTGCCAACTACGACCTCACCACCTGCGGCAGTGCTCCCACTCTGCAATGTCTGTGTGCCAATGTTGGCTTCTCAGGCCTCACTCTAGGGGAGGGTGCTGTGCAGTGTATCGTCGCAGAGAAGGGCATTGGTTTCTGTCACGAAAGTGATGCACCGCGTACGTATATTGTGTTCTTGATGATCGATCATGGTATGGAATCTAATAAGCAATAGAGACCGTGATCGACGCAGCATACCTGATGTGCTCGAACCAACCGGGAGCTGTTCAGCCCACACACACAGCCATCATTGCGACGTTAATCATTCCTTCCTCTGGGGGTATCATCCTCGTTCCCCCAAGGACAACCACAAGGTCTACCCTACCAACGTCGACGAGCCATCTCACGACTTCGATTCCGACGACTCTCATCTCGGCAACAGGCACACCGTCCATCCCAAATACGTCTACAACGTTGACTACCTCGACTGTATCTCAAGCTTCTACTACGGATAGCATTGTTACGCCGCCACCTTTGCCACCATCATCCACAGCGACAACTTCCGCATCCGCAACGGCAATCCCAGGAGCTGAGGGTGCTGACGCTGGCGCATCCAAGAGCTTGGGCACCGCCCAAGTGGCAGGTCTCGCAGTCGGTATTGCAGCTGCTCTCGGGATCGCCGTTCTCGCCATATGTTTCGCCCGCCGCAAGCGCAGAAAGGACTATCCGGATGAAAAGACGGGCTTCTTTCCCGTGCGAGAGAAGGACTCTTGGGAGTTCCACCCACAAGAGGGCCCCGCCAACATCTTCCACATTTCTCCGCCTGTCCACCATGCGCAATCCCCTTCTCCGTCACCGCTACGCCAGCCCCCGGCGGCACGTACCCGGACCAGCGGTCGCATGAGCTGGTGGCCCGGCGCGATCGGCCTTGCCGTCTCCCGGCCTGAGAGCACATCAGCTGTCTACCGTCCGTCACCTCTGGCGCAGAACCGCCCAACGTCACGTCTCCTCCCAGCCAAGCCTTCTCTTTCGTCACCAAAGCCGGTACTCTCCCTCAAGATCCCCGAGATAGACCTCACACCGTCGTCACTCCCTCGGGCGGACCAAAGCGGATCTGCGCCGACAAACTCCCAAATTTTCAAGACGGCCAAGCTCACAGCGCCTCCAAAGAGTCACTACAATGCCCGCGAGAGCACAATGACGGAATTTGAAGAGGACGGCGCCATCACCTCGGCCCGTTCGGCTCGCTCAAACAACATCTGGAGACCGCCCTCGGCAACAGTGGGCAGCAACAACAACGTTCCCAAGTCTGCCACATACTACGTAGCCGACAAGAACGGCAACTGGGTCCTAGGGGACCCCAAGAGCGCTACGCACATGGCACAGATCGCCGAGCTCGATGCCTCGGGCGCAAGCCAGGGAGGTGGCGCCAAAGCGAAGCCCTCCTACGCCGAGTCTGCCATGCTCGCTGCCACGGCCACCACCGCGGGCATGGGCCACGGAGCCGGAAGCCCCGTTGCCCCCTCCGGTCCCCGGATGATGCCACCACCCCCGGTTCTTCTTCCGCCAGCCGAGATTGCTAGAAATGGTGCCCTTGCGGCTCCGCCCGCAGCTCATCAATCCCGAACCTCGAGCGTCTACTCGCCCGCCACCACGAGACCCAATACGGTGATCCAGAACAGCGCTGTCCCCCCGTCTGCAGGAGCTCCTCATCCGGTGCCGAGCATGTCATTCTCTCATCCTGAGCCCCCACGCCGCCGGAGCAACTCCCTCGGCCGCCGCAGCTCGTCGAAGTCGAAATCCACCGGTTCCGGCACTGCTCCTTTCCCTCCTCCTGCTGCATCGGTCTCAACGGGCGCCGGACACCCACCACATCGATCCGACAGCCACGACTCCCACGCATCAGCCACGACGATCGCGTCTTCCGTCGCGAGCGAAGCCGAGCCCGTGGTTGAGCAGAGCGGTCTCTCTCCTGTCGTGGAGTCACCTGCCTCAAGGGGATCTCCAAATGTCGGACACTCACCTGTCTCTTACCCCGTCATCCCCGGCCGCACCAGCTCCAAGCCCGGCTACAATAACCTCCGCCTTCTGGCTCCTCCCGCCCGACCTTTTGCTGCATTCCCCGCCGGACAGCCCAGCCCCACGCTCGGGATGATGCAGCAGCAGCAGCAGCAGCAGCAGCAACAGGCCCGAAACGGACCATACATGGCCAGCCACGACGTACCCCGTAAACCCGTCGGCCCTCGGCCCCGCCCAGCCGGTCCCGTCACCGATCCGAGCAGAATCGCCACCGGATCGCCTTCGCTCCGCCTCGTGACCCCTTCTCCTCCCCGCTCCTCCTCCGACAACAACAGGAACGATGTTCAAGGCCTCCAGCAGGAACCCCACTGGGAGCCCGCGCAAACTCAGAGACCACCGCAGATGAAACCTCTCTACCCGCCGCCTCTGAACCCCAGACGGCCCAGGCTCGAGCGCAACGACGACATCCACCCGCAACCGCAAGCCGCGCAAGTCCAGCAGGCGCCTCTGAACCAGGAGCCTCAGTCATCTTCGGTTCACATGGCACTTTGGGGGAACCTCCCTCCTCGTACCCAGCAACAGCAGCAGCAGAAGCCAGCTCCCTACTCTGGTCTTCCATCACAGCAACAGCAGCCTCAATCCCAGCAGAGACAACAGCAGCAGCCCCAGGAACAGCTAAACCAACAATCCTTCCAACAACGCCAACGCCGTCTCTCACAGCAACAGTCAAACCGCCAATCCATCCAGCAACCCCTCCCCCCCAAATCCCCGCCCCCAAAACAGCCCCTCCCGGAAAGACCATCCTCCGCCTCCCCATCACCACACCACATCGCAACGCAAGCCATCCGACCAACCTCGACAATCCTACAACCACCACCACCACCACCGCCAACAATCCGCCCCCCTTCCGCCTCAACGACCGCCTCCCCTACCGTCGCAACCCCCTCAACAACATCCTCCCTCCTCTCCAAGCGCCTCGGCTCCGAACGCGCCGCTGCCCTAGCCCTCCCCAACGCCGGCCTCCGCCACAGTCCCAACTGGAGACCCGTTCGCCCAGGAGGTAACGGAGACGGAACGGATATGCTCCTTTCCCCCGACGCCGCTCTCTTCCCTACGCCTCCCGGATTCCCATCCCGGACTGGTGGTGGTGGCGGCGCCGGGCGCGGTGGCCACTTACCCGCTACGCCGACTTGGCAGCCGAGGCTGACGCCTACTCGACGGGGCGATGACTTGTTTTTGAATGTGCAGTGATCCAAGATTGACAAAGTTTGCATTCCGTGTGACGTTGGGACAGAACTACAGGAAAGGACTATAACCATCATTTTTTTCATTTTTCATACATGACGAAGACAAAGAACCATCTATACCCATACTCTCTACGATACCTATCGTCATTTCTCTTTTGCGTATTTGTACCAGTAGCACGCTTTTATTTTTCACTACTCTCTTTAGATCTGATAATATTGATAAGATGGACGGAGGGTGAATGTAGATGAAGACACTCGGCAGATGGGCTTGCATTACTGGAGTTGGTTTCCGAAAAAGGGATTTTCATTCTAGCTCTTCTACCAATATTGTGTATACTAAGGTATATTGACTATGAAGTTTTTTGTCTTTCTTCAGTCAAGAGTGTTTGCTTGTCATTATAGGTGCTCTCATGCAATACCGTCCTGGAGACGGTCTCTTCTGCTCGTAGGAACTCAACATTTATCTTGTATCGAAGCTCTGCAACTGGCTCTCTCACTCTTCCTTGACCGTTTGACCTCTGAGGCATTCTCGTTCATTGTATACGTCCTCAGGCATTCGGGCCTATGACCACCTGACATGACGTTCTCCAAGGAGGTCATTTTGATAGAGGAGTGTCCACTTCCATCGCTTGTTGCGCTTCGATGGTTCCGCCGCGAACGTGAGGTCCGGTTATGTTGACTTCGCTGGCTCCGTTGACTACGTTGGCTCCTTTGACTCCTCTGACTGCCTCTTCTCACGAGGTCTTTGACATCGTCAACGATATCGCTCATGACATCGCTGATTTGATCATCAAGTGCATCAACCCCAGCATCGAAAGCTGCTCGGTTGAGGTGCTGGTTGGCGTCTATGAGTTTGTTTCTCTTCCTGATCTCTGTGAAACGTGACAGACTACCAAGCTCAAGGACGTTGACTCGCCGTGTTTTGCTGGTGGGGTTACCAACAATGAAAGGACGCCATGGCTCTTCTTCAGCGATGACATCTTTGTCGCCCATCATCCCGGTTGGCATTGAGTCGCGGCGTTTGATAGATTCTCTGCGCGCAGTTGTCCACCTATCCATCGCCTCGGTCTTGCTCTCAGGAATGATCGTGACTTCCTTGAACCGAATCAGAGTCAAGGTCAGTACCAGTGTCAAAATGAACAGGATACCAGCTACAACTCCGGTTGCTGCTCTCTGGCCGAGGTTACGCTGGGCCATACCACCTAGTGCAGTTGCTCCGGCAGCGAATAAGAATCCCAAGGTATGACAAACGGCGAACCCTGCAGTCACACGAGGGTAGGCAGAGTAGTTTTTCCTTTTCTGTGCATTGTCTGAATTTCCCCGGGGCCGACCAGTCATTCCAGATTGTAGATCCGAAGTGTCGAAGGTTTCCATGATGAGTCCGTTGCATTCTGAGATTGCTAGGCATGAAAGAAAACCGATTGCAGCGGCGACAATGGCAGGCGCAATTGGGTGCATCGGTGGGCCAGTCGAAACCAATGTGTAGACGAGTCCAGCCAGTGGGAGGCCAATGGCGAATATGGATCGGCGAAGAAGGTGAGATGTCCACGTTACCTGCTTATCGAATGTCATGCGACTGGTATTTACCTGGGTATGTCTCGCTCTGGAAAAGTAACTTGCCTTCTGGAATGGGATAGCAGCGAGTGCACCAAATGCTATTGCAGAGACCATGAGCCCGACAAAGGGTGACCGCATTCGGTAAAATCTTGAAGTTAGGGAGCCCAGCAAGACGATGATGAGAACCACCTGGGCGTAAATCCAACCAGAGTAAATGGCCATGACAGCGAAACCAGGTTGTCGAAGCATCTCAAAGCAAAGTGCGACACCATGATACAACTCCTGACCCCACCACTTGGGTCCAGTTTTGACGCGATGCATCATGATCTCGCCGCGAGCAACGCGTCGGGAGACATCCGTACCAGTTCTGACTTCCACAACCGATCGTCGGAAAGCCGAACGGCGGACCTCTGGACATAGAGTGTTCAGCAGAAGGGCTATTGCGGTCAGAGCGATGCTGATATGGAAACCGAAGTCCGGTGGAAGTTGATCGATCACCGCAGCGCCAATGAGGAAGCCAAAGCCGAGGGACGCAATGTAGCAGCATGTCCAGATACCGAGCCAGACACCCATACCTCCTCCGTGCCTCCTCACATCAGAATCATCCACAACCTCTTGATGAGGATTGCTGCTCATGAGAGACGCGCCGAAAAGGTCTGTAAGTATCGAGTGGAAATTCATGCTTGCGAAACCAAGGCAGATGCCCATGAAGCCTCGCGGTACCAACAACACCATTCTCTATCCAGTGAGGTTGTAGAATCTTTGAGCGCTGACAGCCAAAGCCTGGGGGAAAAGAAGTGGCATGGACAGAATTAGCCCAGTCGTGATGTATGGCTTACGCCCATGAACAAGAGGAAGTGGCCAGCAAAAGAAAGTGGGGATTGCCATCCCGAGAAAGCAGCCCACATTGCCGTTGATGATCGAGTGGCTTGTGTCTAGGATGTAGTACTGCAGTGAGGGTACTAGGCCGGCGTAGATGCCAATAATCATACCGATCAGAGCCGTACTGATGCAAGCCACAGCCGCGATGGCTCTCTTCCGGACTGGTGACCAGTCCCGAGCAATGGGCTGGCGTCGTTTCGACTTGGCTAGACTGAAGGCTTGTACACCAATCAGACTGACATGAGACTTGCCACGTAGGCTGATCCCTCGTGGAGTACGGGTGGGACGGCCGCCCAAGTCCTCCTGAGAAAGATTGTTCTCGCCTGTGTTGCGGGATAGGAAGGGTACCCGTTTCGTGCTTGCTCGAGGTCGAGTTGGCTCGCTGCTTCCTTGAGCTTGATTTCGAGTCGGAAAGCTGAATGCAGAGGAGTCATTGGATCCGTCCATGCTAGACTCTGAATCTGTCGGGAGTTGCTCGACAATCTGCTTCGGCTTTGTGCGCTTCGATTTCTTTACGCGCTTGCTCCTTTTCCTGCTCGAAACTCTGTCTGGCACAGGTCCAGCTTGCCGCGATCGCGACTTGTGTCTGCGTTTAGTTTTCTTGACAACTGAACTCTTCCTACGACCAAGCATACTCTCAAGCTCTGCGCTCTGCGGAGAGAGAGAAATAGTTCGGTAGAGATCGTCAACCGCACGGTTTTCAGGCCGCCCGGCATGCGGGAACGTAGCAGCGCGCTTGTGTTGTGGGTCTTTTGCACTCTCATCATCATTCAAGTCGATGTCAGAAAACTGTGAGGGGTCACCATAGGGGGCCGCTTCCTTTGAGACAGGGTGTGGAAATTGTCCGGCCTCTGGAGACTTTGCCTCTTCGTCGTCAGCAACCCGAGAAGCGAGTGCCAAAGCTTCTTGAAGAAGACGTTCTAGCTCCCCGAAAGTATTCTGGAAGAAACCTTGCTCAACTTCGGTAGTTGGAAGCGTCGGTTGACGAGTCATCTTCCGAGACACTGGACTCTGTTCCTGGGAGCCCTTCAAAGAGGCATAGGACGCTCTTTTCGTCTTAGATGGTCTTTCCGTCAACTTGGCCGTATGGGTTTCGGGGTTCTTCAGTAGATGTTTGAGCCACTGTGCAGTACGCTTGTAGTCAATCGTGCTTGCTCGGGAGCGAGTCGTGTTCTCTGAACGTGGCTTGGTGATTCTGGTGGGCCCCTCACTTGCCGACTCATCTGATCCGACGGCAAAATAGGCATCCTTGTCTTTTTGGCTGCCGTTGTCAGACTCGCCACTGAAGGGCCGAACTTTTGACACTCTTTGATGTCCAGCGTGATGATTCAGCTCGGGGGGTTCCTGGGCAAAGGGTCGGACTTTGGATACCGGTAAGTTGATCGGGTTGTCCTTGCTCTCTTCAATTTCTGTCGTTCCATTGATATTCCCTTCGGGCAATAAATGTTCCTTGGCTGGGTCAAACGGCCGGACCTTGGAGAATCCGGGAGGAGATTGCTGTTGGCGACCTATGTTGGGATACTGGAAGGTTGGTAGATTGAAAGCCGGGCGAACCTTCATAGCATGGCTGTGCCCATCGTGCTTTGGGACGGTGACTTCGACTGTAGAGAGACAAAGATCATCTCCAGTCATAGCTCGGCGAACCTTGGCAAGGACAATCTCAGCCTCCGAAGAGGCAGATGACGACGATGAAGAAGAGCTAGATGTCGTGTTCTCTGATATCTGTGGCACAGGTTGTCCAGGCACACCAGCGTCGCAAAAGTCGGCACCTTTGAGGATACCACGGTGGTGGACCTTGGTATGAGACTCATTTGGATGGATTAGAGGATCAATGCAGACGGTTTCCCGGGGAAAGTAAGGGTCGACGTTGGTCGTGGTCTCCATGAGATGTTGACTGACAACTGGTGCAGGATTGTCTTGCATCTGGGAAGGCGAGTACTTTCTTGATGGAATAGCAATCTTTGCCTTGTTCTCATAACTGTTGATGTCTTCTCGCGGGTTCTGTAATTGACTGTCGCTGACTTGTCGACTGAGCACCGGGGGCACGGGAAGATCTTTGTCAACCAGCATGGGGCGTCCGGAAGCGGTCTTGAGGAGTGCATGTCGAAATTTACCACTTTTCGCCGAAGAAAAACTTGACGCGACGTCCTTTTCGGGTTTCTTCAGGGACATGTCCATCATAAAAGGTCGAGCGCTAGGACGAGGTGTGTCCTCAAAGTCTCCTCCGGTTGCGTTGGATGGCTCTCGATTTCGATGTACGATATCTTTTGTCGGATGGAAGAAGTTGGATAACATCACCGGCTTCTCCTCCTTTGGGTTGGGGTTCAGCGCAAGCTCGGCCTGTGAGGGGCAGCAGAAACCGAGTCGAAAAGTGGTCGGCGGCGTATCTGAAGATTGAGATCTGACGCTGCGAGGTCTGCTGCCAAGCTTTTCTGCGGAACTGTAGCGTCGCAAAGCCGTTTGCTTGTAAGTTGAAGTCTTGGGGTCCGTCAGCCGTTGGACTTCGGTCGGTGGCGTCAGAGACCGAGTCCTTGTGGCCTTAGACATGAAGTTCAAAAAGTGGGATACATGAGCATTTGATAAGCGTAGTAATGATGAATCCTCCGTGTGAAGGATGGCGTGATTCTAGGGAAGTTCCTTTTGATAGGAGGTCAAGGAACTGGGGAGGTTGTCGAGAGGATGACAGTGTTGACGACAGAATCGGAGGGCCGATACCTATGTTGGGAGTGCATGTAGTCATTGTCACTCTTCCCTGTGCCTTCTACAAGCACCAAAACTTGGCCGGGTAGGCTCCTTCCACCAGATAGGCGAAGTACCGTGGCAATCTGAAGAGGAGCTGTTGAGCCGTACCTTCCATCCCCAGTGTTAGAACCATGTTGTACTAGGTACAATACCAGACGACGATGAAGTGCATGTATTCTTTTCTGGAATTTGACAACACATTGAGATTATACATCAGTAACCCTCGCTTATTACATTCCATCTTTTTGTTCCACTAGCATGATACATGTATACTGTTGATGATCATGCACTTCGTTTTCACCCGATGATGAAGGTGCTAGGTTATTATGATGTCGCAAACTCCGATGGCACCGATAGACGTTGGACAGCGCTCCTTGAACAGACAAGCATTGATTTGTTGACCGGTTGACTCATGCGGCGAGCCCCTTGGCTCCTGGATCCGACCCTCCACCAACTATTCGAGCCTTAGTTTACTGGCGATACCTCAAATGAACCGGGAGAGTCTGTGATGTAGCCACATAGACAGTCAGTTATATAAGATGCCTTCAAAGCGCACCTTTGATATGAAGATCACAAGCAGCACAGCAGTGAGTTCATCGAAGAAGTTATTGAGGAAGGTTAGTGAGCCCCGTTTCCTTCTCATACATGAGATACTCCAAAAGATGATGATGCTGGACATTCACTCGCCGTACTGAACTTACAATGAGGATATCGTCTATGGCACCGGTTTCGCCTCTCATCTGATTTCCTGGATTTTCTGACTCTGTACCACTCAGGACATGGTTGTATAGGAGACTGTTCGCTGACTTCTCTTCAGGTTCTGCTTCAAACGGCACTGATGGCTCGGCATAAACCTCACAAGTGTTATTGAAAGAGTAGCATAGAGGAAGATTGTGTTCATGGTTTGTACTCAAGACTTTGCTCTAGAGCTTTGTCCAAACTTCCTCTTCAATTTCATATTCCAACACGAGGACTCTTATCAAGGTCATCGATGGGAGGAGACGGCCTCGAATGTAGTTGTGTACATTTCATTAAACGCCAAGCTATTGGTGGTTTGGGGTTGCAGCGTGAGTCATCCGGTCAGACCTCCCACCCAGTGATGTAGTGTGAGCCGACTTGGTGAGGGGCTGAGGCAGTTTGACACCCCCAGAAAGGGCCAGCATGGCTGATGACTGCGGCTTGGCTCGTTCACGTCGTCTATTTATCCTAGCAGATCAGTTCGAGGATGCTATAACGCACTGGAATCCAATGAAGCTTGATTTCTCGTTAAGAGACGCCAACCTCCTTCAGCTGAGCCCGAAGGGGGACGGCAGCCTCGCAGGTTGGGCAATGAGACTTGTTGGCCGAATGATCCGAGAACCAGAGCCCAAATTTGACTTGATAACGAGATCAAATGATGGGCAAAGTCTTCTCATTCTAGAGGCACGACGATCATCGCTTAGAGAGGGCGGATTGAGCCAAGCCGAGGTTTCATAGTCAAGAGATAGGAAAGACTCAGACATCCAGAAATTCGCTCCGAATGAAATCATTCACCTAAATCAAAAGATCTATTGGTACGCGAGTTGAGGTTCCGCCTCAAACAGCAAGAGACCTCAAATTGTGTTTATTACATAAGATCACTTGTGTTGTCAGAAGCAAAAAAAGAAGCGCAATCGATAACCCCACCCCAGCGTGTGTAACGTTTACCCCAGATCAGGCGGGGCCACCCCTCGGTCGGGTCGGGGAAAACGCCTGCGAGACGTGCCTCGGCAACTCGGTCAGCCCCCTAGTCCAGTCAGCCTCTTCGAAACCTCATCATCGCATTCGCAACATCCTGTCATCTGTACATCTGAGTGAGACTCACTTTCAACTCTGCCATGCTCATCCCAAGAATTCGCTGGTGTCCGAATTAAACCATACCCGCACAACGATTCTCGCCTTTTGCATACCTTGGTTGGACATCTTTACATTGGTATTCTCATCCAGCTCTCCGCCTCACCCCTCACACCACGAAAGCCTCACCACAGGCAACCTTCCCTCCTTCTCACTCATCTTCCACGCAGCCACACTCACTCGCCTCACCCCGAAATCACAATGGCGCCCTTCAAAGACTACGACTACACCCACTTCCTCGTCACATCCCCCTCCCCCTTCGTAGCCCACGTCCAGATCAACCGACCGCAGAAGCTCAACGCCTTCTCCGAGCCCGTATGGCGCGAGTTCGCCACCGTCTTTGACCGCCTCAGCCACGACCCGGACGTCCGCGCCGTAGTCCTCTCCGGTGCCGGCGACCGCGCCTTCTCCGCGGGCCTCGACGTCCAGGACGCCGTCAACAGCCCGCTCGGCGCGGACCTCGGCGGTGACCCAGCCCGCTACGCAACGAATATGCGCCGTCACATTACCGAGTTCCAGGATGCTATTGCTGCCGTGGAGAGGTGTGAGAAGCGTATGTAACCTTTCGTTTCCGTCTTTTGGAAATTCTCACGTCCTTGTTATCATGTCACAAGGTTTTTCAATTCTACTCATTTTCGATATCGACTTGATGTCTAAGGATGAACATGGACATGCTTCATAATTCCCAAATCCAAGCACGACCTAGTCTATAAAAACGATGAGAGCATACAAGCTAACAATCACCCCTCCAGCCGTCGTCTGCGTCCTCCACGGAATCTCAATCGGCATCGCCATCGACATCTCATGCTGCGCCGACGTGCGCATCGCCGCGCGCAACACCCGCTTCGCCGTCAAAGAGGTCGACATTGGCCTCGCCGCCGACCTCGGCACCCTCAGCCGGCTGCCAAAACTCGTCGGGTCCACGTCGTGGGTGAAAGATGTCTGCCTCTCGGCGCGGGACTTCTCTGCCGAGGAGGCGCTCGCCGTGGGCTTCGTCAGCCAGGTGCACGACTCCAAGGACACGGCCGTCGCGGCGGGAACCAAGTGGGCCGAGTTCGTCGCGAGCAAGAGTCCTGTCGCGGTGCAGGGCACCAAGGAGCTGTTGAACCATGCGAGGGATCACTCCGTTGCGGAGAGTAAGTTTATTTTTTCATTATTATTTTTGGAATGGCTGCGCCCATTTGTATCCCCTAGTACCCTGAATCGGGCTTTGCTTCTTCGTTGACTTTGCTAACTCTCTGGCTCTAGACTTGCGATACACTACTATCTGGAACGCTGCCATGCTCCAGTCAAGCGATACCAAGACTGCCTTACTGTCCGGGTTACAGAAGAAGAAGCCTACATTTGAGAAGCTCTAGTCGGCGCCCTTTAGCTAGACTGTCTTGTGTCAACCCTTTTGTGGGGTTGCTGCAATCATGCGGCCTCGTATGAGGCTGATTGGATTCCATTTCCATAGACATTCCCGGGTGAGAACGGATCATGATTCCCTCCCACGAATCATACAGTATACAAGCGCCATGATTATCGAGACGGCATGACGGAACCTGCCGCTGCGGTGAAAAGTACAGCGATAGGCACATGGCAGCCAGAACTTGGGAGACGATTGTATCCAGGACGCAGTAGTAGAAGAGTAGTCGGAAGCATCGGGAGGCATATACAATAAAGACAAGTGATACACCGACACCGTTAGCACTCAATCAGAGTCTGAACTCTCATCGGGCTGCTGGGTCTCCTTCAACCTCTGCAAGTGACGTGTGTTAACGAAGTGTCTGTTTAATATGTATGTATATATACATATAATATTATGTGTGCGTGTAGAAGAAGAAAAGGGATTACTAACCTCATCGAGCTGTCTCTTGAGCAAACCAACCATGTTCTCCTTAACAACGACGTGTTGGTCGTCGAGATCCTCAATAATGTAGTCATGATTGTTGGAATCGATGTTAACGATGATGGACTTGATGGAGGGGTCGCACTCGATGAGTACTCCTAGAAAAGGCGGGGCGGGAATGTTAGTAGGCCGGGGGAATATCTGGGGAAGGGCGGCTGGGCAGAGAGGGCAAGCATGTGGTGGGAGACATCTTACCTCTGATGGCGCGGGGCATGTTGGCGGTTTCGTTGGCGAGGTAAGTAAGAGTGGAGCGAAAAATGTGTGAATGCAGTGATGCGATTCACACGTACCTGTGTTGAACGGACCTAACGTGGGATATTCGTACTTGTGCTTCGCTGATGAGGTGGACGGAGCAGTGACGATGAGTTGGCTGGAGTTGGTGATGGCATTTGGAAGAGAACAAGTGGGGCCATGGTCGGCCAACCAGGTGTCTTGCTTTTGGTGCCTGGTTGGCCCACAATCCACCAGTGCGTTTGCCTCACTGCAGCCTCAGGCCGCCGAATCAAGTCAAGCTCTCCATCCGGTCCTGATGTGCAAGGGCCAATTTAAGCACCCCTGTCCGGACCCTTGACACCTCATCTGGGCCCTCTTTCCTTCAGGGTCGCGTGAACAGAAGCAATCAAAACTTGACTTTGATAGATTTTCTCGCGAGTTGCCTAACAGTCTTTTTGGAATTGATCAGAAGCCACTTGATTTCTGGAATGCAAGGAGCTGATTGTCGGCTGAGCTTCGCAATTGCATTCAGTGACTGACTTTAAGCTGCAGCTGGCCGTAAATTGAAAACTGTTTCCTCATCGAAATCCCCAACAAGGCTCAACCTGGCCACTCTAATACACATTTCCCAAACGGAAATACCGAGGCGAGTTTAATGAGGAGGTTTGAAGCATCGGGTTGCAGGCAAGACAAGGTATCGTGAATTTGTTTGCTGTGTGGTCTTTTGTCCCTCAGCTGCCTGCAAACTCCCGAGTGCGAGTCGGTCAAACTGGATTTGAGCCTGCGGGCTGTGGGTTGCGGCCGCCCCCATCCCAGTCGAACGGATGTTTACGGACACTTGAAATAATGCTGAGAAGGTAGGAAAACTTCTGCATGTGTGCGTGTTTGCATAATTGTTCACAGAAATTTTAGCATTTTTCTTCTTTGGCTTTCCGTTTGACATGCGGTAGCTTATGCGATTTGGAACGAAGCGAGGAGTCTCTGAAACAGCCGCGATGTGCGAAGTGTCAGCGAGTCACGATGGAGATTGTGAGAGTTTCCTTATTACTATGTACGGCCGACGCAGCACGCTGAAGGAAGGGCTCCCGAGGAAGGGAAAGTGGGAAAGCCAAGTCCGACGGGATGCACCAGCTGCTGCACCTGGGAGGAGACGGAGAACCTCGGGTGTGGGTACCTCACAGAGCCGCCTGCAGGGCGGGCAGAAGAGGTACCTCTCCCGAATCTCGTCCTGGGATCCCAAACCTCCAGGTCCTGCAAGCCTGCAAGCCTGCAACTGCAAGATGTAAAGGTAAAGGGCTGAGGCAGGTACGAATGCCTTAGCAATGGCAGAACACGTAAGCAGCCGACGTACCTTTGTGCCCATCAGATGCAAGAGCGACTCTACACGTACCTTACCTAAGATATGTTTCGCGGTTTCGCGGTTTCGCACTCGGCCGGTGGACCGGTTCATCTCTTCAACAATCGATGCAGACGTTACCCTGCTCAACACGATACTGCTGCGACATGTTGCCCATGACGTGCGATCCCCAAAAAAGTAGCCAAGGCTGCCCCTAAGGATTGGCATCGCGTCGTCAGGGGTGCCTCCTGTTTGACGGGGGGTTGACATCTTGACTTGCTTGACTGGCTCCTCGTCGTCGCAGCCCCCGTTCTCCAGAGGAGATGCAACGCTGATTCCCGCGTCCACATTTGGCAATTTGCTAGGTAGCCCGTACTGCGTAGGTTCATTTGCACTTGCAGCTGTCCACTGGATACGGAGCAAATTATCCTCACCAGCTGCATGTAATCACCCTCGACACTACACTTGACACTTGACGTGCAAATATTTGCGCGGCCACTACGAAAGCATCCGTAGCCACAGCCTACGGATATACGCACATAGTATCATGAACGATGAATCCGTAGCTCATCAATAGAGCCCAACCGTCGCATCCCTTCGTCCCAAATACATCCTCCCATCTGCTTCCTCCCTCCCTCTTCTTTTCACCCCATCTTTATCCCTCGGCTGTCGTCTCTTGAGTCCTAAACCCTTCGGTTATCCTGTCTGTTTTTACCTTTTTATGCAGTGCAGCCGCCAGTAACGCACCCTTCGCAATCGCACACGGGAGCCGTCCGCATTCGCACGCAGTTCCCGAGGTCGTCGGCCATTCCTCTTGCGCCCTAGGCCCATCGCCGTCTCGTCTTTTTTATCCATTCCCAGGGCATCGTTAGCCTCCTACTCCTCGGCCCTCCTGTGCCTGGCTACCGTTCTTTAATTACAAGTAGCTTCCCTCCGACCTTGTATCCGTGAGCTATCGGATACGAAAATCGGACTTCCAAAACCCTCCTAGGTACTCCGTACTCCGTACGGACACACTACCTGGCCAACCTTGTCTCGCCCTACAGAACAACCCCAACCTAACCTTGGAACACCAGCCATTTCCCGGCCTCACCACCACGACACCACCACGCATTTGGACATCCAGCCAGCCTGCCCTGCCCGCCCGCGTTGCTTCATTTGTCGGTTCCTTCCTTCCAGCCCCTGCACCGCTGGAATTCCCACTTTCACTTCCTCCGCTATTGAGTCGTGTTTGGCATTTTACAGCCAAATATCCAATATCTCCCCTCGCCACCATTTCTTCTCAGAAAACACTCTTCTCTCCCTTCGACTCTCGCTCCTTTTTCCTTTCTTTTCTTTCCAATCTTTTGTTACGCCGTCTCTCCCTCCCTTGAACGTCAAACTTCCAACCAATCGATCTCTATCTGGACATCGACAGTGCTGCAGCGATCTGCATTCCCCCGGCGACCTGCAATCAAGACAAGAAAACAATTGGATCCGACTTATCCACCAACCAGTGGCAATACGAACCCCATTGAATCATCATAACCCGCAAGCTCCCTCCTTGCTTGCGTCAACCATCAACCCATCAAGCGCCCGATCTCCCCGAACCTCTCGAGTCCAGCCCCCACGTCTTTCCACAAGCTCGTCACCTTTCCGTATCTCCCGGCCTGGCTCCTGCAGCTTGTTCCGTTCAATCCGCTCCACCGCACCTGCCACAGGCTCACCAGCTATCAGAAAGCTTGCTGGATCGAGACAGCACTAGCGAATTCCCGCCAAATCTGAGCCACGCTATGATGACGTGAAAGACCAACGTCTCGCCCTTGCACCACCATAGTTACCTCGACTATTTCCCTGTTCCGACATCTACGCCTTTGTAATACCGTTCAATACGGCGCCAAAGATCCTTCCCTTTGGTCCCAAGAATAGTCAACGACGCAAAGTCATCTCGGCATATCGAGCGAAAGGAAAAACTCTCGTTCACCACAAAACCCATCGATTGGCAGTCATCGCTCCTGCCACGCCTACTTGAACCCTCCAATCGCGGATCTCCGAGTTCGAGGATCTTTGTTTATTCGCTCTCTTCTACTCAGCCAACCCCTCACTCGCTTTACCCACAACCATCATCCATCATGTCTTCTTCTGATGGTTCTCTCGGCAGTACGGGCAGCTCATACTCGCTCTCCAACATGCCTTACACCTGGATTCTCACGCCGCTCATCGTCTTCCTCGCCCTCGGCATCATCGCCACTCTCGTTCAGTTTCAACGCCGCCGCCGTCTCCGCAAGCTCGGCCTGCAGCGTCCCTGGCCCCGCCGCGACTTGGAAGCGAATCGTCAGAGAGGTCAACGGTCGTCGAGAAACGGCCGTTGGGCCTGGACCACCCGCAGCGATGAGGGCCTGGACGAGTTTGGTGAAGCACCTCCCGCCTACGAACCCAAGGCGAAACCGGGACAGGCTTACGCTCGCGAGGGTAGCTTCGAGATGGCACACCACGTCGAGCACACCGCGAGAGGTGCGATGCCTCCACCCCCGCCCATCGGTGGCACAGCAGGAGTCGGCCGTGGCTCTCTGCCTCCGGACTACGGCACAGCTACCGGCTCCACATCCTCTTCAACTCCGCCGCCTGCCGTTACCAGCCCGCCTACGGCTATGACTAGGCACTAATACGATCACGCACCCACCACCACTTGGAGTTATCAACACCGATCAGCTCTCACTTGTCCAACTTCTTTTTTTTTCATCGGCGTTACAACGAGGCACCAAAAGGGGCGTTTCAGGGAAAGCACAGCAATGATACCATGTTTGAGTTGGGAATGGGTTTCTTTTTTTTATCAGAGCCACAGAGCATACAAGCGCCGGGGGGGGGGGGGATCACACAAACATCATTGCATCGACACATTACGAGAGACAGTCAACGTCTGGGATACGGGTGGGAGGAGGACTGAGGGGTGTTGAAATGGACTGGTCTGTTGCGTAGGCTACGGGAAAACTGAAGCCCGCAGAGGATCTTTGGTGAAACACCATGCATTCGCAGACAGAAAGCCACAATTGTTGATACTTAGGCTGCATGCTGCATGCTGCATACTCCATGTCTATTGTAGCCACTACAGTATTGGTAGCCAGGACTCAAATAAAAAAGAAGTCAAATAACACTGATTGTACGGGGGTTGTGATCATACCCCTCCCTGTGCTTCATTTAACCGTGCTTTATTCTGCGTAGTAGTACCGCGTCTTTTGCGCCATGAAGGGCAACTTTAAGATGAAGACCACTGGAGACACTTTTTGCTCGGGCATAGAACTGATGCGTCCCGCCTGGTGCTAAGAGTTGCGTTGCTTGGTTGCTTCCAAGGGCTGACATGGAATAGAGAGGCATGGACGATTTGGTTTGTGGAGCCCATGCTATCTCTGCCAGGGGGGGGGGGGGTTCCCACTCTCCAAGCTCAAGTTCTCGTCTGTTCCAAAGTCTTGAGGTTTTTGGTGACTTGGCCTTTGCAGGTTCCGTGGTCTCTTAGTAGTGGTGTGAAATTCATGGCCAAACGAAGAGTGCTCGAGAGGGGGAAACTGCTAGAGAGAAAGGACTAGTAGAAGGAGTCGGATGACGGTTTTGTTCTGATCCAGGAGGCATCTTGACTTCCGCTCGCAACGTTTTGAGGTATTCGCGAATAGCTAATGACGGCGGTAGGGGTAATGCAGGATCTGCGATGAGTGTCTTGAAGAGCTATGGCGACGAGATAGGGAGACCAGTAGGCCCGCAGGGTTCCTTTAACCGCAACCTTGCGGTGGAGGAGAAATGACCTATGAGGGGTATAAATACGTTTACGAGATAGCCATCGACGAGTTGTTTCTTCAACTAGTCCAGATTCTTAAGCATCTCGGTAGTGATAGCAGAACTCGCACGCTGGGCGGTCTGTATGCTCAAGCAGAGGATGTGGCTCCAATGAAACCACAGAGAGCGAGAAAGAACATAGTATCAATACAGCAGGTTAGTTGTCGTTGCCCATGGCTCATTGCTTATTCAAGAGGGAATATAAAGTGGTAGGCAAATGAGAAGGAGTATTGGGTTATATGTAGGTAGGTACATCGCCAAGCAATGTCACTGGACAAGCCGTTGGCTCTTGAGACAGCCGGGCATCCTTTCTATATCAAACCGAGGCCGCAACTTTCGCCTTTGCGGGCATACTAGCCGGGCGGCTTGGGACTGTGTCCAGGACAAAGACAGATGAAGGGCGAGATGTAGAATCGGTACGGTAGGGCTCATTATGTAGTACCCTTTTTTGAGACAGAAAAGATACAGACGAGGTGAAGAGAAGGAACTCACTAATCGCGAGGCTATGCTCCTTCATCGTAGGTTTCATAGAACTGACGCGCTTGAAAGCTGTGTGGCATCGCTGTTGAGGCTTCAGGCGCTACTAAAGAGCCGCCCCGAAATCGTAGCCATGCTTGAGTCTCTGTTGAAGCAGACGACATGATACAATACCAGTCGATTTGCGAGTTGAGGCAACTTAGTTGACTGAGCTCTCACATCTTTAGAGTCTGATTTGTATCAAAGCACTGGTAGGCTGGCAGTGAGCTTCAAGAGGCTGGTTCATAAGCCTCTCGAGCCAGCTTGTCTTTCTGATATTGCCGATGGCAAGGATCGAAGGTTCTGGAATTCAATCAATGGATGTATCCGATCAGCTCCTAGGCCTTGTCTTTTCCAAAGAAAACAAGTGACTGTTGTAGTTGATCAGAACCACAAGGCACCCAATAGGTATCAACGGAATGATACGTACTATTTAGCTCCATCTGCCACTTACCTCTTATTCCAGGGCTGATACAATATTAGTACTGATTGTAGCCTAAAGCCATCGCAGTGTGTCTTGCACCTACCTTAAAGAGGAAGAAATAGGACAAGGTTCGGTCCCTCGTCTGGTTGGCCGGTCGTTCCTGTCAACGCTTGACAATTCCCTTCGCAAGCTGTCCGATTCAAGCTCACACTAGACCGAGAGTATCGAGAACGTATGAAAGAAAATGAAGTCAATCACTGCTCTAGGCGGCAGTCATTTGTTCTATGTTGTGATGTCACAGGCGGGTGGTTGGGTTCTGAACCTGGACTAATAGATTGTTACGCAGCGACATGTCTCCCCACCTGGGATACCCGCTGGACACCCCTCGTGGTCAAGGAAGTTATGTACGGTCAATTCACTGGCTGGATCGCGTTGATGAATCAGAAGGCCAGTAAGTTGGGCAGAATCTTGTCCCCAACAACATAGGTAGTAAGCGCCGACAGGAACGGGGGAGGGCGCGCGAGCGACGAGCTACGATAACAAAAGACCAGCTGACTGAATTGCCGATTTCATTGGGAAATGTTTTCCAGGACTGTCAAAGTCATTATCTGGAGCTGCTTGAACTCACGCCCACGAAAGACAGCTTCCTGATCCCGAAGACTCGCCGTCGTCGTTGTTAATTGTTTCCCACAACGCCCTCCGATCCATGAGATTGCCGCAAGAAACCAATTTATTGGCTTTGGCAGAAACGGATTCAGACCATCCGTGTCCTGGGCGCAAGTCAAATAAAGAAAAGTGTTGTATCTCTGCCTAAAATCCCCCCTTGCGTTACAAGTTCTGAAGTCCGTTTCCTGCCGACCTGTAAACCAGCGATAACAGAGCGTAGTCGTAACAGCCCAGCAAGTTCCTTGAGAGGGGTTTTATTACGCCAGCCACAGTAACCGGTCGACTAGCGCACAGCCTGGTGACAATACCGATAGGAGGTCACTCCTCGGTTCCTAGATTCAAAAGTTCCAAGTTTTATGTTAGCTCCCGCATCGTGGACGATATCTGCGTGAGGAGGGTTTAGTTACTTAGCATTCTGTGCTACTAAACTCTGAGTTCTTTGTCGCCACTTCTAGTTTATATTGCGAGGCATAATAAGGCAAGCGTCACCTAGAAGGCATGGAACGGTTGTTGGAGGGTTGTTCTACAAGGATAGAGCATTGATACCTTTAGATCTCAGTGGTTCGGGAATCGGAGATAGGTGGCGATCGAAGGGAAGCAGCGGTTCGTGAGGCTGGAGATGAAGTCGCTGGCCTGGGGAGTAAATCTCCTCATGGTCGAGCAGAATGCCTCCCTCTTCGCCGAGACGCGTGGCAGCTGTTTCCTTAGGAGAGAGAGAAGACATATTGATTTCGTTTCAAGGACTGATTTCTGCCACCCTCGGTTGCCTGTCTGTTACACGTATGAGCTGGGTGGAAAGGGGCCACTACCGAGGCCCTAATTCAAGCAGAAAACCCAATAGATGGCTGTTCGTCGCATGCTCTTCGTCACTCGCTTGTAGCTTGGTATTATTCAAGTACCAATACTCACAATTTGATAAAGCTACTCTCGGCTTCTGTGCCCTCACCCCTGCCAATTTCTGCAGCCGCATGGTCTTGTTCGGATTACCTCTCAAACAGCTTGATAGGCCTGTCGTACAAACTCTCTACAAATGACTACGCTGACTCGCAACGAACTGAAGGATCGTCGCTCTGTAATCCCGAGAGATATCACCGAGGTATAAATACATTTGTGTGCTTTACACTGGACGCAGGAACACTTCCGGGAGTCGACACTATCTTGAATCTGCGCTCATATAATGGATTCGCGGCTTGTTTCCCTCTGTCCGTGACTAGAGAGCGACGAAATAGTCATTGCCGGGAGAGTAGGTAATAAGGAATCAGGGCGGCTAAGAGGAAGAAGGATAGATAAAGGCTATAGAGCACTGCCTGCCTTTCGTATTCAAGGTATTGAGGCTGATGCACGTCAGCAACAGCAGGTGTTTCTTCGCATACCTCATCGAGTCGGCAACAAGGCTCCTTTTCGCAGAGAACTGATGGGCTCAAGCACCTTAATATAAATACAGGCCAGGACGAGGGCGAAAGCGCCCGTTCAGGATATGCCTCAAGCGATGGTTCCCTCAGATTCATGAGGCACACAGAGCAGAGGGTATACTGGTCACAGATTCGAAGGAAGGTACACTTCCCTGGTGCGGTTCAAATTGGCCGGGATCACGTAGCCTGGTGATTGAACGGGTGATGAAGCAACTGGAATGCTAGATTTTCGTGAGAAATTGGTTTGAATCAACGCCCGAGCTCGTTGAATGATTTTCTCTTTGCAACCATTCGCCGCATCTGTAGCGTCAGGACAAGCTGTTCGGAAAGTGGCGAGATATCGTCGATTGCCAAGTTTTCACATCGCAGCCTCACTGATGGAGTGGCCCAAGAAAAAGCTAAGTCATATGTGGGAGGGGGCATTGAAGTGACTCCTGCTTTTCCTGTGGATTGTTGGTGCATCTGCAACAAGACAGATGAGGTTTCTCTATTGGCAGCGCCCATGTTCAACTCCTATTACTTCCATTCACACTGGGACATTCTCTGATTGCATTAGAAATCTTGATTAACCCTTCTTGCGCTACATACATGAAGGCGGTGCGTGATTTAAGGAGATATAGATGGTTTATTTCTACGGTCCCGGACAGATGATTGGGTTTACAGAGGCTTACAGACAGGCCTCAAGGCGCTTGAGACGCAGAAGCTTCTGTCGTTGGCAAGAAATGTCGGACATTACGATGCAACAGGTCTTCAGGTCAGCCCTTGCCACTCAAAGATGAATGGGCTCGATCGGTCAGAAAATCCTTTACTGACCGTTTCACTTCAACATGAGCAACCTGCTTCGGTGGGTTCGTGAGGCTGTGAAGTCTGAGGACGGCACACAAGGGCATACCGCAGACTGGCTTAGACACTCACGATTTTGACCTCGGATAAGTACAAACAGTCAGTCATCACCCATATCTCTAAGTTTCCACACATCGAGATGAAGTGGCCCTACAAGTTACCGGAGAGATTGGCCACTGTATCACAAAAGAAAGGCCTCCGGAAGCACAGTGGTTGGTAAACGTGATCAAGAATATTCACTCAGAAGCAAGAACTCTCCGCCCGGACAGGAACATAAAATCTCCAATTAACATAATCGAGGAGGTTAAATGGATGACTTAATACAATATGTGTTCTCGGCGTTAGGCAAAGCCCCGCGAAACATATTCGCCAAGCTTCGGAGTCGGTGCGCCCGTAGATCATACAGAAACCGATAACCAAGCCGTGGCATGACCAAAGCTCCATAGAAACAAAAACATGAGAGAGCAAATATCATCGCAAGGGCCATGCAGACGGGGTGGCGGGCACAAGTGAAGTAGTTATGTACTTTATACTAACCACCGTTGCAGATCAATATGTGAGGTCTCTTAAGAAGGTCCTTCGTGCTTCAGATTTTCGTGTTTCTTTTGTAGATCTGCCGGGTCCGGGGCCCCCCGGACATCCATGTGACCCGTGCCAAGAGGGAAATGTACCGCAGTGTCCGGGCCCCCTCCCCCAGAGAATGAGAGGAGGCCCACGCGGGATTCGGTTCCCGGCAACATCGAGAGGGAGAGAGCAGGTCTTTCTGAAACCGGCGGCGAAGGAACAAAAAGGGTTGGGCCGCACGAGATTTTCGGATTCGGGTACGGAGCTGAACCTTCGGACATGAGTACTCATCACGGCCGAATACTTTGACGAATCGCAGGCCTGGGATCCAGGCCTTTCATGATGACAATCCCAAAGAGGAGTGGGCAGATAGTTGAAGTGGTAAGAAGACTGTACACGTTTGTTGGTTCACTCTCATTTGTACGCTCACTCCCCTCGTGTGATTGTTTACACTTTCTCATTCACAAGAACCGAAAGTACAGTATGATACATGGCGAGATTTATATACGCCCATGGATGCTCGCTTGCTCGTAAATCCCATCTCACAGGACCGCATTCTATACACAGGTGGTATGCCAAGGATATCGAAGATTCGTCAAGGCAACATGAGACTCGAAAGAGAGTCCTTGCACGGCCAGCGTGTCAAGAAGTTGGTTGAGTCCGAAAAGAAAAGCAGAGGTTTCCGCCCTATCCCGTCCCATCATGCGTCGTGAAATGTTCGTCCGTACAAATACATAACAGTAACACGATATGTACACAAGCCAGTGATCCGTCCATTCATTTTCCTTCAGTAGATGACCGTCACTCTCTTACGCCGACGGGTGGGCTTCTGCTCGGCGCCCATCATGGGAGGTCCGGGAATGGGGTAGTCAAGGTTGTCCTTGTAGATGTTGAACTTGATGCCCTCATCGTTGGCCTTGTACAGCTCCGTCGCCTTGACGCCGGGGGGCTTCTCGGACCCGCCACCCTGGACGTCGATGTTGAGGCACTGCGGATAGTTTTGCGCGCCGCCCTCGCGACCGGCCTCGTGCAGCGCAATTGTCTCGTGGCGGAGGACGTACTGGCCCGGTGCGATGTTTGCCGGGATCGTCATCGTCCACGACTTATTGTTAGATAGCATGTCGTCCGAACCCCACTTGCCAGGCGCCTTGGCGCCATCGACGACGCCGACAGCGTCAATCTTGAAGAATTGCAGGTCGGCCTTGTTGACCTTGGCGCAGTCGCCGTTGCAGGGGGCCAGGTAGTCCATCATCGGTCCGTGGTGCGACTCGGGCCAGTCGGTCCAGAAGACGGTGACGTTGGAGCCCGCTGTGACTTTTGCAGCGATCGGTGCCGGTTCCGCGCTGACGTGGCAGATGATGTCTGCGTCTGCGTACTTGTCTACGGCAACGAAACCGTTGGACAGATCTTTTGGGATAGACCATCCTATGACTTGTGGCGGAGGCTTCTTGTACTGCATCTGAGGGCTGTAGCCTTCATAGCTGGAGGGGTAGGATCGGGTTAGTGAAGATGAACCAAAGGTGAGTGAGGTATCGGATCTGGACTTACAAGACTCCATCTGCCATAAGGCCGTTTACTGTGCCATGGGCACTGACGGTGTGAAGAGCGGCCGAGGCCAAGAAGGCATACTTCAAGGCAGACATGATAGAATCCTTGCGTATTCGTGATGTGTGGCTTCTTCAGGTTCCGAGGTTGCGGCTTGGACAAGTCTGCGAGAAAGAAAAACTAGGGTTACGTTTTAAGGATTGTTGTGACTTATATGTTCGTTCTCAGCGAGGGATCAGCGACAGTTTGTGGGGGAAAAGGAGTGTAATTAGTCGACCAGCGCACTAGAGTATTATCAAAGAATGTGTAAGTTGCTTCCCAGACGTGATATCGGCAGCAACGGGGAGGCTCTTGGGACGACGGTTATTATATCACACACCAAGAAAGCCACAGGGAACGTCGCGGCTGGGGAGTCTCCCGGCCCCGATTCATCCGTTCAAACAAACAAAGTCTTCAGCTTTCCCCGTGCGCTGATGTTGAGACCACCCACAGCGCAAAAAGAAGGTGCAAAACATCAGACACAGAGAGTAGACGATGACCTCAAGTACCGGCCGGGATTCAAGCTACGATTGGCGGAGATCGGATCTTCGCCATCCAGAACGTCGGCTCAGAGTATCACTTGGTCATGTTCCCTGTTTCAAGACTGGGATAATCCATTGTTCCATTCGGCGTCTCTTCTCGAGGAGCGTCCGTGCAAAGCACTCTTCTCAGCCTCATAGAGTTATCTTCCGACGACTCTTCACGTTTTCTTGTCTGTTGTGGGGGGAGGAAAGTTTTGTTCCGAGCTGGGACTGCATGGCCATCCTGGACAAAGTCGGGATTTCCTCTTACTCTATTGCGCTCTTTTGCGAGTTGACTCTATACGATTGCTCGGCTTCGTCTCAATAATTTCCCGATTCGGTAGTGGCCTCGGCTCTTTCGTCCAGGCCTTTCAGCCCTCGTTTTCATGCGATAGTCTCATAGTCCTGAACTGATATACGTCCCAAACTTTGCGACCGTTTCATCCGTCCACAAAGTGTTCATCTGCTCGCTCAAGGCAGCGCAAGCTCGCAGCATGACGTGCTTCTGCGACGAAACCTTGAGATTGGCCGTAGATTCTTCGCGATTCGTTCGTATTCATCAGTATACTTCGGATCTGATGAGCTGACAGAGTCGAAAATAGGTATCGGTTGACTCATTTGGAGGTTGAGTTCGCCAAGAGACAATCTCAAATGTAGGAACCTTTGTCTACCTATTTGTCGACAAAATGTAATTGCGGCTGATGGTCGGTTCTGACAACATTGCCACATGCGAGTGAGTGCCGGCTGTCCGAGTTGCTTGATCTTTGCGCATCGGGCAATATGCCAGCAGAGGGATTTCTCCCGATATCTCCGCCAGTCCAAATCGTCTTCTAAGCCTCAAAGCTGACTCAAGGCCCGCCACGCAGACTCTGCGTAATGCGATAGGTCGATTGTTTTTTTTTCCATGTCCAGCCCCCCTAACTCCATAACACCTTCAATTATTGCGCAAAGCCAAGTCCCACCATGACGGCAAGCCAGTCATCCGAAAGTGTATCGTCCCGTCTACAGCAGCTCGAAGTCGTCCAACTTGTCGCGATACTTCATGATGTTTCTCTTGACCTTGCTACCCACGGTCCATGTAACGAAGTCCTCCATGCTGCGGGTAACCAAGAATGCGGGATCGACACATGTTTCCGTGCCCACACGAACATGTCCCTGTTCGATGAGCTTCGTTGCTGCCTGTACGGTCTCGGCCATGCTGCGACATCTCCATTAGCATTATGCCCAAAGAAGCAAGTTGTGAAAGTCTCCTTTTCCATACCGAAGGCGAGTCATGACGACGGGGAGCCGTCGTCTTGCAAAAGCGCTCACTGTGACATTGTGCTCGATGGCCGAGAGCTTCGAGGCCGAGGAAAGAACACCCATGTCGTACAGCTTGTCGAGAAGCAATTGCTCGTGCTTTCGGCGGGCCGCGTTTTCCGGAGGCATCAGGCTGATCCTATGCGCCAGTTGACGGATAGACTGCACAGCCGTATCAGTTTGTGTCTCAATGTGTATTCGACCTCGGACTCGGGGAGATGTTCGTTGAACTTACGCCGCATAGCCTGTTGTATTTGTGCTGTCAATGTTAGCAGTGGTTCGTGATGCGGGCGCCGGCGGCGATACTCACATAATCCTCAGGCTTCTGAATCATGTATCTGCGCACCTATTCGCATGTTAGAGTGTTTCGCGCACATCTCCTCCTCTCTTGGAGTCTACCATACCACTGCGGCGTCTCGGTGGTCGCCATCCTAGTAAGTCTATGTTAGCACAAGCGCCTCGGTGCGCTGCACGGGTGGGGAGCGGTTGATCTCGGTACCTGCTTGTATGTGATGAAGTCGTGCTTCCGCAGAAGCTTCTGCTCGTGATACTTGAGTTTGCGGACCATGCTGGGCTGTTGACGTCGCGGATTCCCAGTTCGGTTTGGCGATTGACGACGGTGACGAGTGGTCGCGGCAGAAGAAAAAGTTCTGGAGCTGGCGGGACAAAAATCCTTATCGCCGCGGAAGCTTATCGGATGAGTGGGGCGGGAGGTTCCGTTGGCCTACCAAAAAATTCCCGTGACAGCTTCAACATCTCGCGACAGATCACGCCTCGCTGGGACATTCGAACAAATCCTCACAAAACTAGCAATGCCTCCCAGACTACCACTCATCTCGGCCATCAAGGCACCAGGCGCCTTGATGGCCCGGGTCGCGCGCCCATTCTCGTCGACACCCGCCGTCGCCCGTACGTCAATGGCCTTTTAGAGCTCCCTTATCCCCGTGGCGCGAAAGCTAACGTCAAGCTTTACAGAGTCCTCCAGCTCCGATCCGATCAAGAACCTTCTGAACCTCGACGAGAAGCCCAAGGTGCACTCAGCCGACCGCATCCGTGGTCTCATCAACAATGGAAGCAAAGCTCGCTTGGAAGGAGCTGCGGCTCGGAAACGCACCATGCTCGAATCTCTCCGCGAGAAGAAGGTCAGCGACGACTATGTCAAGCAAATGCCGCGTCGCTGGCGCACCGGTGAGGTATACGCGCCGCACGATCTCAGCCCTCTCGAGATGGAGAAATGGCGCAGGCAAAAGACCGTCACGGTCGATGTTGTTGACCTTTTGGGAATCAACCCCCTGGACCACTACAGAGTATGTTTCACCGATATTTTCAAAGCCCTCTGGACACTAACTCTGTATTGCAGAACTTCTCAATGATTTCCGAGTACATGACAAACTTCGGACAGATCAGGCACAACAAGGAAACGGGACTGAAGCCGACGAACCAGAGGAAGATGGCAAAGGCTATCCGGAGAGCGATTGGTATGGGTATCCACCCTAGTGTGCACCACCACCCCGAGCTGCTGAAGAAGAGGTTCCGCCTCAATGCGTCGTGGAAGTAGAGACTTTGGGTAGGCTTAGGGTCTGGGAAGGCTTGCATGGCCTGTGAATTTGTCTGCGGACATTGGGAGTGTCTCCCGTGTATGAATTGTACAACATCTTGGCGTCTATTATAAATGTACAGATACAAGAAGCTCCTCCAGTATTTATTGTACACATCATGCCTTCAGCACCCGCTGTAGCTTGAACTTCTTCAGTTTTTCGGGAGTGTAATAGTAGCGGAACTTCTCCACCTCCGCCCACTCCTCTGGGAACTGCTTCTTGACCCACGCCTCGAACTCCCGCTGCAAGCCTTGCCCAGGGAACGCGTTAAATGGGATGCCAAGCCTGTGCAGATGTTAGCTGTGAGCTTTGTAAGAGATGGGAGGGATGAACTCACGTCATGGCATCAGGCCCATACCCAACAGCTCGCTTCATGGTTCTGATCGTGCTCTGGACCTCCTGCAGATTACCATTGCCTGCAAGGCCACCGCAGTAAGAAGCAAAGACTGCCGGTGGAACATCGACCTCCATCTTCTCGATCTTCTTCCAGATATCCCTGGCAATCTGGTCGCCAAAGGCCTTGATTTCGCAGAGGGAGAACACAATCTCGAGACTGTTGTATGATGGGCCTTCTGAAGACCTGACAATATCCTGCCAGTACTCCAATGCAATACTCGGTTTCCTGCATGCTCCGTAGGCAATCATCAAAGCGTTGAAAATCTTTGTGCTGGGCTGGATTTTCGTGTCCATCTTCAGCATGTTATGGACCAACTTCGTGCTGTCCAAGTCGGGACACCTACCCATGCCTTCCAAACATTGAATGTAGGCTTCGCTCTTGGGATGAAATGTTGGGTTGACGTGCTGCCGCATGTGTCCAAATACGTGAACGGCCATGTCAGAGCGCTTGCGGTCAAAGAATGCGTCCATGAGCAGGAGACGGCTCGCAACACTGGTCTCCTGGAAGAACTGACGAAGGATGCAATAGGCGTCCCAAACTCTCGCGGTACTGTTTTTCTTGTCCAAACAGTACGCCACGAATGCATCTCTGATGGATCGCCGTTGTTCGTTGCTGTGTTGAAATACGTTCAGCGACAGTGTGTCGATAATTTCAAATTGCTGGTCGTTTTTGAGGAAGACTGTGCATAATGCGACCACTGTCTCTGGGTCTAATGTGACAATCCGGTCCTCCAAAATATCCAACATCTCGCGTATCGCCGTGGAATTCGGGGTTGCTTGGTAGCATAGCGCTTGGAGATACTTGTTGATCAGGGGCAAGTCGTCTTCTCCGTTCAGCTCCGCCTTGGGAAGCTGCATGTATGCCGCCCTGGCCCCTGACAAGTCCTTTGCCCGGATCTTGAAGTCCATTTGGAGAAGGTATGTCGTTGCATCAGGCCGAATGTCGAGCTCGCTCGCGAACGAGACAAGCCTGTCTGCTAGATAAGGGTCGTTCTTCTCAATCGCAACCTCCAGCAGACCATTGATCGTTTGGGTGTCTGGCAGAAAGGCGCTGTCGTCGGGGTTGTGGCGAGCAACAACATCAAACATGCCCTTGATGTCATCGAGCCCCTTGCCCATGGATAGTACTGCCCATTGATAGATAACATCCCAATGCTCTTTGCTCGGGTTGGCGTCAACAAGCTTCTTGAAGATCGGCGCTGTCCACCCGCGTTGGTTGTTTCTCACTGAAAAATGCAAGATTTCTTTGAAAGCCCTTGGGCTTGGATGCTCGCTGTTGTGTGCTGGCCTTAGGAACCACTTCTTGGTCTCCAAAACATTGTCCTTCTTGGCGAAGAAGGCTGTCATAACCTCATGAAAACTTGACGTGAAAGGCATACCGAGCTTCTCAGCTTTTTTGACAGCCGCCACGAGCTCTGCCTCACGACCTTCCTCTGCCAGCCCCTGCAGGACGTTGACCCAAAGGTTCTGCGCGCCAGATCGCTCTGCTTCAGGTAACTGGTCCCAGTGGTCTTGCAACACAGTAAAGGCCTCGGGAGATGCGCCAAATAATGTCAAGGCAACCAGGTACGACTCGAAGTCCTCTGCAGCACAAGGATCTGTGGGATCCAGTGCCCGTTCCTCCTTGATCGCATCGTACAAGAGCCTTGAAAACTCTAGGTGGTCTTTGGTATCCTCTTTCGGTAACTTCAGCAGCGCTTCCCGCGCGTTCGTCAACTCTGACAAAGTCAGGCCTGGTCCCGGCTCGTCATCCTTATTCTCGAGCAGGTATCTTAACAGATTACGGCAGTGCAAAGCCTGAGTGCTGTTGACGACGATGTTGAAGCGCACTTTGTACGAAAACAAATCCCGAAATGCCTCAACCAGTTCTGTTCTCGACGGCGGCCGTACGCTTTCCAAAAGGCGATTTCTCCATGTCAAGACCGTCGTCCACCCAGGCTCATACTCTGGCTTCTTGATCTGTCTCGGGGGCTTCTGCAGGATGCCGAAGAACGTCCGTCGCTGAGGTCGTCGAGAGAGGGATATTGTCGATACTACCGGGAGCTGTGTGTGACGACATGCTGGGCGAGAAAGAATCGAACAGGCAGGGACGCTGCCCCTAGGAACGAGGACCCGTCGGCAGACATGGCGGGCAAATTGCGCCCTCATGGTGTGGGTTCAGTGCTTTGCGCGAAGGGTTCTTGATGGCGATTAGTTTGAGAAACAATGACACATAGCTTCAAGTGACCGTACCTGGGCACCTCCAGACCAATTCAGAGTAAGCGCGGCATGTGGTGAAGTCCAATGCCGATATTTGAAGCTCCGAAGATTTGCGAATGGAATTTGGGGACACTGGAGCTCCCGGGACTTGGAAATCGCGGTAGCTGCCACCAAAATGCGACCCGCGCTTGTGGAGGACCCGCAGATTACCCGTGCTTAGTCATAATCCTCTTTACACCCACCAGCACATTTGGTGTCAATGACCTCAATGACACTTAGAACCTCAAGAATCTCTTTCTCATCAATGGAATAAAAAGCTACCTCAATATCGAACTTCCATCGCAATCACTAGTTCCTGTGAGTTATCTCTCGATCGTAAAACCGTGTTCTGTTACAGAATGTGAATTGCACATTATAGTTCTCTTGTATCCATGAACCAATCATACTTTGCCCAAGTCAAAGCACCATTATCGTCATCGGTGGATCCAAGCATTCATCCGTATCCAGACTGATTTGGATCACTCTCAAGTAATAAGCAGACTATCTTATATTGCCTAGCGAGCTGGTGAACATTGAGAGCTGAGTGGGTTTACAGTTACTGAAACTACCTAAGCGCGTCATGGGAGCTAACAATGATGTATAGATAAACTAGCACCACTGAAGGACCACTCAGCCTTGATTGGCAGTATTGGAAACGTCAGAACGGACCGCTTGTGAACGATGACACAGATCTCATGGCAAATAATCATGAGATGGCAACCGTTGATGTGCCGTTAACCTCTGTGGGCGGCAGTTAGATGCCGACGGGAAAGATTCCAGTCGACTCGGAGAACCAACTCCTAGGCCTAGTACTCATATAACACGAGAAACGGGCGCGTGTGCGTTCAAATCCGGGCTATGACCAGAGTTGGCACCTCGGTGTCAAGTGTTCTCTCCCCATTCTTCTGTCTTCGCTGGGCCGCATGAAGCACAAACACGCTCAGACCCACGATGAAGTCAGTGCGGAACCTGAGCTTAGCTACGATGTCATGGGAACTGGTCCATTCAAGCTGTTCGAGTGAGAAGCATTTAGAGTGCAAGTGCACCCAGCCAACCTGTTTTCGAAGGCATCGGTTTCCACACCCTGCAGTTGCAAATTGGTTCTAGCAAGAGAAAGAACAAAACGACGACGAATCTTGACCTGGTAGTCAGCTCAAGACGTTCACGTACCGTCCTTGTAAGTCCTTGCAGGCGCAAATTTACGCTTATTGAGCATTGCTTACCACGAGTAGGATACCTGAGAAGGATTCGGTACTTTTTATCCCGTTCCGGAGTGTAGTCCGACTTAAGCCGCCGGGCAGACTGATACCCCGATAGCTCGACGACCTACCGCCCAACTAGCCGTTGAATCCTCCAACCCGCGCACCTCAAACCAACGGCGATATGTCAAGATCTCGGAGTTCCAGCCGCGGGTCTCTTGCGAAACAGACAGCAACACCACCGCAAAGGACGCAGCAGTTCAAGAGGAAGAATGGTGGCAGAAATGCCCAGTGCTACTTCTGTTGCTGCTGGTGCTGTTGGATAGTCCTCACCTTAGTCGCCTTATCCTGTGGCTCCATCCTCCTGATGGCTGCCTCTCTTCCATTGCCGGAGTCGGAGCCGCTCACCTCCTAGACTGGGGCCGAAAGCACAAAATCCGGTAACTCCAGTTGGCCAACGACCGGCTTCATGATAGTTATCCTTAAGTTGTGACGCTGTAGGATGCATGCCTCGGTCCAGCAGCCGTGCATGGCCTTTCTATGCGTTCCAGCTCACGACACAGACTGGAGCTCAAGGGGGATGTAATTAGTTGTTGCCTGATCAAGCCAACGTGGGGCCTCCGCTCATCCAGCAGTTTTTCCACAGGCCCTTCTTTTCCAATCTCTTTCCATCTTCCTTCGATGAAGATATCCACCATGCCAGACTTAATCAACACCGTTTCTCAGGTCGCTTTATCCCTTGTCGCCATCGGAAACCCCCTTCAGGCGATGGTCCAATCAGTGCCCCGTCCTGGCTCAGGAGAGGTCTTGATCTGCGTCGAAGCCACTGGTCTCCTAGCCCTTGATCAAAAACTCCGCGACTTCGGCGTTTTCAATATTGCTTCCCGCCTTCACTTGGTGCTCGGCATCGATATCGTCGGCACGGTCGTCGAATACGGGATGTCGATTGCTCCAAGTAATGTCCCCTTCCCCCCTATCGGTACTCGGTTCTCCTTCAGGGAAATCTTCGTCGACCGCATGCCGGCGTCTTGGCCCCGTACGTTGTCGCCGATTCTCGACTCTTGATTCCCGTCCCAGGGGCAATGTCGTCCCTCAAGCTGCAACACTAATCACCAACCCCTTCACTGCGGCTCTTTCTCTGTTCCACTCGTCTGGCCTGGGGGTTCCCTTTCCTAGCACTGATACGACCTTCGAGTACCAAAAAGCCCATGTCATTGTCCTTGGCGCGGGCACAAACGTCAGCACTCTCATCGTTCGACTAGCGGCGATTGCGGGCATCGGAACCATCATAGCCACCTCTTCCAAGGCCTCCTTTGCAACACCCCAAACCCTTGGGGCAACTCATGTCATAGACCGGTCCTCCTCTTCTATTCCGTCTGATGTTCAGACCATTCTCGGTTCTCTTCCTTTGAATGTCGTGGAGACATATGCGTCTGGCCATCCCACTCTAGCCGCTTCTCTTTTCATTCCCACCAGTGTTTCGAAAACCATCGTCATGTTGTCCTCCTCAGCCGGTGCCGACATTGATGCCTTAGCTGAAAGGGGTATTTCTTTGCGCAACGTCTATGGCTCCTTCGAGGCCCATCTTGGTATGTTCCAATCCTGGGCCGTGGCTCTTACCAAGTGGTTGTTGTCTGGCGAGTTGGAGGCCCCCTCTCATGTAGTAATCCCCAGTGTCGACCCGCACCTCGTCAACGCCGCACTCGATGACATCGGGAAAGGTGATGGAGTAAGATATGTCGTCGACATAGGAAGAGAGGATGATGTGGGGGAGGACAGAGGAGATATATAGACGAGAGAGTGGAGGCAGACAGGTTGGATAGCCGGGGGGGTAGACCAGAGGCACAGCAAGCTAAGATGCCGGGGGGGTTGTACGAGACCCGACACTCTACGGACGATCTTGTCCCATCATCGCCTAACCTGCTGCCGTCGTCATATCGGATGACAGCTCGAGCCAGGATGTATATCCTTCACTCTGTCGGTCAAGAAGAAATCACCCGATGACCGAGAAGACCGGCCAAGAGAAAAGAAGGAATGAAAGGACGAGGGAGTGCATAGCAGGGGGCTCAGGCAACAAGACGAGAGATCACCGACTTACCGCAATATAGTCCCAGTATGCTTCTTTAACCCCCCCGCGGGATTCATGTAACACTTTTCTAGTCTTCCCCTCTCATTTGTCCAAGTTGCTAGCGACAGAAGTCCGTTCCAGACTTGCATTGGCTCCTGGCTCCGCCCCCCTCTCTCTCTTCTCCTCTCGTTGCCCTGCTTCTCTCTACTCCAGCCCGTGCCATGAGAGAGCCTAGTTGCTTTACTAACTTTAAAGCTCTCCTTTGACTTGTCTGTGTTTCGAGTCCGCGCGGCATCGTTGATCACGAGGGCGTGTACTAGAGTCCTGTATGGCTGGATGAATACGGTTGATTTCCATCTAGTCCCACGGCGGCAGGGCAAAGTGGGTGTGGGAGAATGCCTCCTGAGGCGTTCACGTCTGCGTTTCAGAGATGCAAGTGCAGCTTGCGCTGACTGGCTCTGGTCGACTTTCAGCGCAGCCTCTATCTCAACCTCATAGGACGCCGGCCAGCTCCGCGCTCTATGATTTCTTCCTGGCGCCGGCCGGTCTCATCCAGTGACGGGTCTCAGATTGACGTCGCGTTTGCGTAAGGCTTCTCTGAGCTCTGATATCGGGCGAAGAGATCCTGGAGTTTCGTCGGAATGCAGTTGTCTGAAGAGTCAGAAGAACAAGAACAGATGGAAACAGAACCAAACGTTGAACAGGAAGATGATCAGAGGGGGTGCACCGAGAAGACAAGAGAGGGGGGATTGGAAGGGACTAAGCCTAGTGCTGCCATCTGAACATCATCCTGATGTCGGTGATCCGAGGGACATTTGATTGACGGTTGACGTCTCGACCGTGCGTCGTCGTTTACGCTCCTCTCAACACCCCACGATGGAGCTAAAGGAAGCGTTCGGGTATGGACTGGCCATCACATCGCCGAGTCGACAAGGCAACCGGTCCACGCCAAGAAACGCAGCTACCGGACGAAATAACAAAGTGCCAACCGCATTCATACGAGATTTTCGAATGGCCCGGCACGCTTACCGGCCAGGATCATCGCCAGATGGGACCGGGTTGTCAACGGCCCGGAGAGGGTTCTATTTTCAGTCTGCTTGAACTACAAACTGATATACTATTCACACGGGTCAACACAGAAACAGTGTGTCAGAAAAGGATCCAAGGAACTCCGGATAACTACCGTGGTCAACTGCACGCGCGTGGCACGAAATACGCAACTCCGGAGCACCGCACCGGGGCCTGCTTGCTGCAGTTGAGAAGAAACAACGACCAGGTTGCCATTCACACAACCTTACCCCTTCCCAAGTGTCAGCCGGATGGCGTTCCTCTTCACTCCGTCAGATCAGGGGAATTGAAAGCCAGGAACAATGTTGGCAAGCAGGGCAAGGCAGGGGACGGCTTCTAACCCCCGTTGCCCGGAGCCGGGGGGTGGAAGGTGGACAAGGTCGCCCAGGGCGACGGGAAGGAGAGTAACTCAATGGATTGAGATCCTAGGAGGTGTGTGATACACTTTACAGACATTGTTGCCCAAAAGAGCGAGAATGCAACGAGGAAGACGCTTACCGGCATGATAGACCGGTCAACTCGGGCACGACATCTCGAACATGACCGACTGCGGACTTGGGAACGTCTAGACCGCAGTCGTCTATAGTGTCATATCCTGACAAGAAAGATCTTCAGCGTCACCGTCCTGGTAAGTATTAAGTTTCGGGCAACTCAAGTAACCGACGTTTACAATACAGGATTTAGTATCAGAACTAGAAACCTGGTCCAACTCCGGACTGCATCGTCTATTCAGAACTGCGTCGAAGACAAGCTGTATTACAGATACATTACTTTTCAGACTCAAGAGGCACTTCTGAATAGAAACCACCGCTCTAACGAAAACAACCAATCCACCAATACAACCTCTACTGAAGGATTAAGAGTTGGTATTCTATCACCTGGTCCTGTAACCACCGGATGCCGTCGTCCGGTCCTGCAAGAAGCAACAGAAGGAACACCGCGCGCATAACGTCCGTCCGGGGGCGGCACTATCCCTACCCTGGACGTCCCGTCGTCGATATTGCGGCTCCTTGGCCATGCCCCAGACCTGAGGATCAGCACGTTACCGAGCCGCGAAAGGCTTAGCCTCTTGGGAGGTACAATGACTGCCGGGCTTGCTTGCGGTATTTCTTTTCGTACACGGACACTCTATTGTTATTTCCGGACGCCGTGTATCTGACTGTCCGTTGAACCTATTTTCAATGATAGCTGTCAATTCTGAACCATAGCCTGGGTGACAGTTGCCACCCAGGCCAAATCTGAAGTCGACGTCCGCCAGAGACAACAACAACAACAACAGCAGCACTTCCAGATATTCAAGACTTGTAGCAAGGGATGACAGACGGGAGTGCGGGATAAACGGACAAACTTCCCGCTGTGCATGAACGACTTGTACAGGAAATCGTGGGGTGTGTAGAACCTCCACCACCGTCGCCCGACGATGCAACAGTGAGATTCACCTTGCCCATCTTGTACCTCCCACAGCTAATGTGACAGTCTATCCGGACGTTAACCCTTTAGACAAACTGAACAATGGGAAAAAGAGACAGAATTTGGGAACTTTGATGGCGTTCGTTCGAAGCTCTGCTCCCCCTCCGTCCGAAGCGCAACGACCCTTAGTTGGGGGTCCGAAGTTGTCAACTCCGTCGAATTGTCCGTGGGACACTACCGCACCGCAAGACAAGGAATAACACGGACATGTTCAAAAATCTATCCCTTGATCTACAGAGAACCTTTTCTTTCAACTTTGAAAAGAAAACTGCCCAATTGATTGGTGCTGCAGGTACCGAGACTCCAATTCTTCGCCTGACTGGGCGGTGGTGGGCAGCCTGCCACCCTTCGAACGACGTCGTTTCCCGCTCTCCAATATTTTCGGTCTTCTCGGGCAACTCCTTCAGAGCCTCGCACCCGGCGCCCCGGCAGGAGAAGGAAAACCATTGAGTATGGGGACCCACCTCATCGGTGTCGGTCGGTCGTTCGGTCGGTTTCCTCGGCGACCCTAGCAACGCGCACTTGACTTGCATCATCGCTTGATGGAGGAAAGGAGAACCGGCGAGGATGGAAGAGAGAGGAAAAGGGCCTAACGCATTCTCCCGCTTCAGCCTTGCGCAAGACGAAAGATCCAAATCGACTGACGTCTGCTCTCGGACGGGATCCTTGTTCGGGGGCATCAGAAACCAAACCCATTCCTGATTGAACCCTCATTACCGACACCATGGGCTTTGACAAGAGATGGAAAACCAGCTGACAGCGGCGGGACGGTGGGAACAGACCTCAGCTTCTGCCAAGTCGAGTCGAGGCCATCATGATACCCGTACCTGTACCCGCACCCGTACCTGGCCTGGCGTTATCTCCCAGTCCTCCAAGCTGCCCTCGTCGAAAGGATGCGAAGCCCTGAGCTGACATCTCCATCCATCCATTCATCCATCACGACGGCCCCATCACCAAAAAAGGCCCGTAGGGCTGGGCTTGGAAATTGGAAGCTGACGTGGGCACCATCCAAGGCTCGAACTGGGGTAACACGACACACAAAGTCCAAAGATCCCAAAATTCCAATAGACCAACGGGGGAACCTCACACAAGCGTAATGTAGCCCGCTTACCCACCCGCCCGCCATCCCGCATATCCTTGGGTACGACCGTTACTCAAAGATTGTGGCGCCCCGTCACACACACATCCACCCACACCATGCCGGCCTCGGTCGAGCGAAAATACGCCTCTGCAGAATACGCCGTGCATCGCCCTCTGCACATCTGTACCTGTGCGGGTACCACCGTTGTAAAATTCCAAAGAAACGAAACCTGTCCCTTCGCGATCTCGGTACAAGTTCTATTTGGAGAAACTCTTTCCTCTCTCTCGCGACGCGAACAGATGACGAGCTGACGAGGCGAGGCGAGGCGAGGTACGGCGCGGCACGGGAGGGACAAGGCAAAGGCAAGGCATCTCGGGAGTTGGGCGTAAAGTACGCCCATGTAAGACACGAGACGAGTCAATTACATCAACGTACATTAGGGATTTCTCGATGGACGACGCAAGAGAGAGGGAACAAGCGGCGGGGAAAATATGCCTTACAATCTATCCGCTGAAAGCCCCCCATGCTTGTCAGACGAAATGGACCATCCCTTAACGGGCTCTAAGTTGACTTGCCCGCATCCGTATATGCAATCTTTCGAAATTGATCGAGGATGTACGACAGGCAACTACGACTGGGGTTTTCTGTTTCTTGCTAAGACCGTTTGAGACGAAAGACGCAATTCATTAATCTCAGCAATAGTTGGATGCCTAACGTGTGCGGGATCAAAAAGGGATCTTTGGTATTCAAGAACTACAGTGGGCAAGGGGTATAGGAATCCAGGCCCTGCTCAGGATCTAGATAGAGGCACCAAAGTGGCAAGATGTCAGATTCTCTCCAATTGCGGTAATATTGAGTCTTTAAAGAGACAAGAGGAATCACGGCTAAACTTGAACCTCCATCCAAGCCGAATCCTTTTTGCTTCAAAGCCCACATCTAAAATCCACAATGCCATTGGTATTTCTACTTACCAAAGTCCCAATATCAACAACTAATTTTCTTCACAATGGAGAAGCGAAAAGACGTTATCATTTCTGCCCACAACTACTTACCCGCCCACCCATCAGCCCCAGTTGTCATCATTGCTTATTCTGCATGGCCGACCGAGGTGGTCAGCTTTCGAGACATGGTGCCCTGTTGGGCTGCGTGGGCTGCAAGCCTGCAAAAGCCCCGCGGCGGCTGCATTCCCCCTCCAAATCTCACTCATCTCTTAGCACGGGAGTCAGTTAAGACTCAGAACTTCAAGAAGTCCTCACCGACAAGCGAACGAGTAGGAGAGTCTTCCGCTGCGCCCCAAGCACGCAGGTCTCGGAAAATGAAAGCGTGCGCGGGCGATCCCAGAAGGAATCCCGGTAATGCGGGCCTCGGTATTAGAGCACCCCGGTTTGGGTGATGCGGAGTCATTTGTTTGGTTTACGTGTTTCTCTGGGCGCCTTTTGTTCGTACCATGTACCCAATCGTTGTAGATGTTCCTCATAACCCTGGCTTGGGCTAGCGGAGATAGCACAATGAGTTGCGGGTGCGACATCTTCGTAAGACCTCGGTCGTGTCGGCCGGCCGGCCAGCCATAACTTCGTTTTTGGGTTGTGTCACAACCAGAGAGTTGTCACACAACCAAAAGATAACCTGTCACCAAGCTGTCTCCAATCCAACGGAAACATTGACAGGAGTCAACTTGGCAGAAGAAATGGCGTCAGACTTCTCCTTGACACCACCAAAATAGGCAACCCCCCTTCAAGTTTCCATTGCCACGCCGTATCATGTGGTGTCGCTGATGGCAGCATTGTCAAGCTCTTGGGATGACAGGCCCCGTCTGTCTAGACTCTACCGTGTCGAGCGAGTCTACCTTTTCCCGCGGGAGGGGCACTTAGCACCACGCACGCTCGCATGGAGAAGTCAAAAACGGGCAGACAATCGCGCTTGTCGACGATCTCTCCAAGGGTCCAACCCTGACGGGTTTTGCGAGCCGAGTACGCGCGCCGATGTTTGACGTGACCCACGTAACGAGTGGATTATCGTGATCGATCAAAGAGAGAGAGAGAGAAAAAAGAAAGCCAATTACTTCTAACTTTCATCCTTTGCAATGCTCACTAATCCTCAATCCGCTCTGCGGTGCTTGGTCAAGTCGCACATCGTACATCTCTAGCCTAACATAAAAGTTAAGTGCTTGCAGAATTGCTTGAAATCCGTCGTTTGAAGTCGCCCACGCTACTGTGCGTGTCTGCACGCTCAGCCCAAAAAAAAACACTCCTTCTTCCCTCGAGCTGTTGGGATGAGGTTTATGATGGATGCTTTCTCATAAACTGTGTGATCCGTCATTACGGGTCTGGAATGAGTCCACAGCGGATGGCATGGGCGCCAACTTTTGGACGTGCAGGACGAGCGCTGGCTACGACAAGACGACATTGTCAGTGAGGTCGCCGACTCATGCATTCAACGGCTTCCCTTCCTGCGATGCCCTGCGAGGTAGCACGCACCATCATGATGCCGTAGCGTATTCGTACGTACGATTCTCGCAAAGACAGGGCAGACACAGCAGAAATTCCAGCAGTTGGCGGCCTAGCAGCAGGGGTAGATCCGTGTGGTTTCGTTTCAGCTGAAGTCCTTGCCTGGTAGCATCCGATCAGTGCCCACCCTCGTGTCTTTCAAACTATTCCCCTGCTAGGAAGGTCAAGCACAGAACACAGCCATCAACGGCGTCCAAGGTGTTTCGACGTCTCTTGCAATTGCCCTATACGGCCTGTGACTGTGTCGTGATCGTAACTGGAGACAAGTGGCGGCTGTCACTTTTGTCTGCTGGCCTGCCAACAGCTTGATGGTGTACAGCTGTCTTGTCTAGGAAGTCGTTTGACAGAAAGGGAAACACCCGTCTGAGCGGCTCGTAGAATAAACGATCTATTTCCTCTTTGGGACACTAAACCACAAAAAGGGTTTGGCGATAGCGACCCGGGTCGCCTGAAGCAAAGTCATGGAGACCGGGAAGCTCGGTTCAGTGGACGGCAAGACGCTACTGCTAGGCACAGCTTCATAAGTGGATAATAAGTAGGCTCGAGCAACTGGCCAGGTCGATTAGCTTAGGTAGATCGTAACCTGACACGCCGGCGAGGAGACTGAGGGTGATTAGTGGGTCGAATTATTTGTAGAAAGAAGGAATTATGTGGCTGGAAGTTGTCGAGAAGTGTGGCTCTGCGCCCAATGACAATTTGGCGACAAATCAACGATCGCAATAAGTTCGACAGCGTAGCTTGATTGAAGAAGCCACCGGGCTTACGGGAGTCAAGATCGGCGCCGGGCTGAAGGTGGGCGTCAGGATAGCCAAGTTCCCGCCGATGGTTTGTGGATAGGTGAAGCCGTTGTGCCGAGTCCGCCGAACATACGGACCAGCTCCAAGTAAGCTGATTGGATGTTATTGTCTCGTGAGGACGAAGTTGGAAAATGTAACTCGGCAGCCGGATCAACAACCTGCAGTACGGGCAAGCCACGTTTGAACATGCAACGGAACGAGATGCGACGAAATATTACGATGCTGCAAAACTTGCAAAGCCGGCACCGTAAGGCGGGATTGGTGACGGCAGTGGCTGGCAATGGTCAAAGGGGGCTTCGCAGTCTCGGGGACGAAGAAGACTGCGAACATGAAGAGCAACGCAACGCATCCCCAGGGTGCGTGAGGGCGGGTAAGGACATCATCGGATCTTCGTTATCTGAGAAAACGGGGCTGCTGATTCCGCATCGAGATGCATGCAGCGATGAGCGCACATCAGAGCGGCCGCGTCGGATACGGGAAAGTCCCCGTGAAATGGACGACATGACGGCAGTTGAGTTGAAATCATTTGGGAACCGCGAATGCCTGCAGCATTGTTCAGATTGCATGGCTTTGGAAAACGGGGACGGCGGCTTTGTACTCAGCGTTGTGCAATTCTAGGTAACGCTGAAACGGTGTCTGACAGAGAGCCAAAGTTTCTGTCTCTATCGCGCGCTGAGAGCTCGCATCGCATCAGGCCGAAAATAGGAAACAAGAATTGGTAGCAGCTTGCCTATTGAGTCGTCTTTTAGGCGTAGGAAGGTCACCGAGAGTGAACAGTGCAACCAGGTAGGTTGGCAGGGAACGGCCGCCTCATGGGCGGCTCAATCGCCGCTTGTGTCCCTGTCAAGCGAGCCTAGGGAGGCTGACGGAAGACTGGTTCCCAGGGTTGACCTGGGCCTTCAGGCCTCGCAAAATGCTGGCAATACGAAATTGCCGAGTCACCGTTTCGACCGTCAACCTGCTGTTCTGAGGGTGCTCCCTGATGTGCCTGGTTCCTCATTCTCATTAGACGACCGTCTGAGCGGTGGTAGGCTCTCGCGTCATGGTGCAAGCGCTTCTCTTGGAACAGCGCGAAGAAGAAGGTGAGGCAGCCGTCGTGAGCCCGTGAGCTGCTTGAGCTGTGGAGTGAGATGGTCGGAGAATAACTCCTCCCCCAGGAAGATGCCTGTGAGGTGCTCCATGATTCGCCCGCTCGGTTCAAGGCGGGGAAGACGTATCTTGTCAAGAGGCGCCGAGACCGACATGGAAGAACCTTGCCTGCAGGTGTACAGTGGTAGGGCGACCAACAACCCTGGTAACCCCAATCGTGCCCACCCCTGGGCGGATCAGTGGATACGGCATCCATCTTCGCGTGCGGTGGGTGGACTACGTATGGATCATGGTACGGATGGCGATACGGGTGGTCGATGCCAGAATAGGGGTTCAGTCGGAATGACATTCGGTCTCGGATCAATCGTTTGTCGTTCGCAATAACTCGGGAACGAGGACAAAAAGACAACTGTCTGTCCAACACTCTAGCTCGAGCTGGCAAAGACGCAAATTTGGGAATTATCCCATAATGCCCCTGTGAGGAGCCACATGCGCCAGGAATCTTAGTCACATAGCAGCCTCGAGAGAGATAGGAGCGCACTAGTGAAGACAGAAATATCCAATCCCATCGCGATGAGCTTATTTTTTGCGGGTGGTGGCGGCGGATAACTGTCGCCGCTTTCTTTACTTGCTTGTCGAGGTTTTGCGTCCGACATGGCATTTCTTATTCCTGGAGTGGTGACATGTAGACTTTGGCTAGACTCTGGACTTTGGAGTAACTCATAGTTGGGCCAATGTTCAGGATGCAGGTAGACTGAATAGAGATCTCTTGCGAGTTGCTTCTTAGATGCCGTTGGCCTGTGCTGCGACATTGGATCTCTCTTGTCTGGGCTATTGGCTGCAAATGGCAAAGCAAGTCCTCAGCGTCTGATGATTATTGTTATCATTGTGCCATATCCGAGTGCAGAAACATGACTCTCGTTGATTAGATGCGCACAGCCAGGGCTGGTCTGTGGAGATGTTTCTCGAAGCCGCTGCCGTCGAAGTGGCGTCTGTGGATTCAAGCTGCGCTAAGAAGACATTTGAGTACCTATGGGACCACGAGGCAACGCCATTGAGGATTCTTTGTCCCACCCACCGCCAAGCGGGCGGTTGTAGGAAGCCACGATCAAGCGATTGAAGCTCGGTTGCCTAGCAGGGAGTTGAGCAGGGAGTTGAGCCTCTCGAAGGATCTTTGGAGATACGGAGACGAAATAGAAATAGCCGAGTAAGACTAGCCACTGTAAGGGTGGAGATATGAGTGGACACGACTCAAGTCAGGTTGGCAAGGCGTGCCGCGTGTTGTGTGTGGAGGGGCCGGGGAGGATGTCCTAGATCTGATCTGACTGTGTGTGTTGATGCGCCTTGCGCCTGCATTGGATATCGATGGAGCAATCCTGAAAGACCACGAAGGTTTTGTGCAGAATGTGAAGCTCGTGGCTCGAATGCCCCCCGGCTTCCTTTTCCCAGCTTGTGATGATGGCTATCTTGTTGTCTGGGGTGGGTCCTGATCTGGGTCTCTAGCAAATCTCATTCCGAGATAAGGTGAGATGGAGGAAGCTTAGCTGGCTGTCGTAATGGTGTCGAACATGGATGGGATGGGTCCAGACAAGCCTTGGATAAGCAAAGAGGAGGCTAAGACGAGGAGATACGGCAATGCACAAGTCTGATGCTTTGACTCACGCATGATTTGTTGTTGTTGTGGTTGTTGCTGCTTGTTGTTGCTTGAAGTTGCCGTTGTGGTTGATCATAATTCCCACACAATGTGCACGGGTCTCTCCTACCACAAAAGTAACAAAATGAGAGGGAGCCCCACCTTCAGGCTTCAGCCGATGTGCATTATGTCAGCCGGTGGCTGAGTAAGTTGCAGATGCACAAGGGGACCCCTCCATTCTCCACTTTTAGCTCGATAGATACGTTCCTTGGGAAGCACGACAGATCAGGACGGCCCGGCTTTCGGGAGAGGGCGGATACGTACCGCTAGACCCTCCTCCTTCAACTTCCCACACCCATTGCTCTGTGTCTCTGCTCTCCATCTTCAACTCCATTGCCCTTCTCCAATCCCTCTCACCAATCCCGCTCGTCCACCTACCATGATCCATCGCTGTCGACTTCATCTCATCTCACACCCTTCGGCGCGGCCGTAACGGCACACACCATCTCACTCATCTCCCCCATCCCCCTTGCTTATCCTTCTTCGCCGCGGACCTTTCCCTGCCTTAGGTGCGACCCTAGCGTTTCTTCCCGTTCTCATGGCTTGTCCCGTCTCCCGTACTATCTGCACCACAAATGAAGGATCGTCGTCAACCCGCAGGGTGATCGTTCACCGTTGATACCATCACCGAACCTTGCAGTATTAGCGCAGCCATCGTCGCCCGAAATCGATTCGTTTCTCTGGCGCAAAAACGGCCCCCTTGGATAGCCTACTATGTCTGTCAACCTCAACTTCTATTCTTCACCAAATTCACGTCGAATTATGATGTGCAACGCTTGTCATCAATGACAGCGACATCTGCTTAACCATCTGGTCCATCTCGAATTATCGACGCCAGTCTCTCGCTTCACAGCCAGTCGTCGCTCGTTCAATGCCTTTTCTTGCATACAGATCTGTTGGCTATTGGTTCTGACAGCTCCATAATCTTGTCGTGGCTTTTCTCCGACAAGAATCTGTCCAAGCACATTGACTTACGTATCTATCGCCGCACCAAGGCTCCCGCGCGCGGCTTGGTCTTCTCACATTGAGACCAGTACCATACTGCAATCTTTCTTGGCTTTACTTTTTGCCGCCGATGCTGCTGCTGCTGCAGCAGCTGCAATGCTTGACAAAGGGCCTAATGCTGGAGTTTGCGCCAGCGTATGCGCCAGCGTCTGATACTGCCTTTGCGCAGCCTCAGAAGCAACATGATGCGGCTACGCAGCGCAGACCACCCCTCGGCTTCAACGGCAGGGCCAGGTATTGACAAAACCCCCCCTTTGTTTAGTGCTGTCAAATATCCATTTTAGGAAACAGCGGCGCCATTCCCGCGGGTGGAACTGAGGTAAGGTAAGGCAGGTCATCCCACACACACATACACACACACACACACACACATATACACGGCGGATGGGACTGAGGCAGACACACAGGCTCAGCCCAGCCTCCCACACGAACCGTGACGACATGTCTGCCACTCCATTTGCCTTTGCCTGGGATCCGATTGTCATGCCAGTTGGCACAGGCCTGTCGAGTGTCGAGGCAGAAACAGATGGCACGCGCCAATGGCCACTCAGTCCTGGTCGATCTGCTCCGTGCCTTGAAACCCGGCAACCCGCAGCTTTCAGAGATATCCCGGCCAACCTACATGTTCAGAAATCCATGCCTCGACCGGGTCTGGCCAGCAGCGTTCAAATCCACCATGGTTGACATGGCTCTGGCATGGCTCTCTCTCTCACAGCGGCTACGCCAAGGTCTTCCCTAGCAAACCACTTGGATGCCATGGCCCAAGTGTCGATGACTCTCTGTAGACGTTTCTTGGCTCCCTTTAACCTTGCTTTTTCGTACTCGTTCGGCCGGCAAAGATCATCTCTCCACCCACCCACACGCTTCAGTTAACCTTCTCTGACATTGTCTCTCATCTTCCATCTCTTGTCTCGTTCTCTTTCGCTTTCTCTAACCAGCCTGAGAACGTTCATGCTTACTCGTTTGTTGTCATCCTTTCTTCCACCTTCTCGACTCTTGTGCCTCGTTGTCTAGCATTCTGTTTAGCCCATCCACAACTGGGTTTACTCGCAAGGTATCCCACCTCCCCGACTACTCCTTCGGGATCATCCCATTTCTTGTCTGTGCCCTGGCGTTTCTGTTTGATCTCCCACCCCCCTCCCTCTCCTAGTGTAGGTACTCCCACTCTCATCCTCACGCATTTGTACGCCGTAACCTCACCCGCTCGCCGAACGCTCCCTCCCCCTCCACCAAGACCCCCATGGCCGTCCTTTCTCTCTCTCCCCGTCGTCGCCGCCGCCACGGCGCCGCGGCCCCTGTCAAACATAAAGCTTACTCAACTGGGTTAATCAGTACGAACGCACTACTCAGGTACCTCGCACCGTTCCCCCGCCGGTCTTGACCGTTTTGTTGTTGGACCTGGCTAGTGTATGGCTCCAATGTACGCAATACGAAAAGCCGTGGTCTGCTTGAAGCAGATGTACACACATACGCATACCACAGATCCCTCTTGGTCCCATAGCACGCACTACTGTATCCTGTTATGCAACCTGGTGCCTTGCGTGCCTTTGTCCACCTCATCACCATGGTCATTCATGTCCATGTTATGCCCAGGCTGACCCAAAGAGCCTTGTGTGCGCCGGCCACAGACCTCATCGACTTGTGGTATCCACTCCAATCATTACTATCTATCTCTTGCTATGCTATGCTTCCAAGACCGATTCCATGGCGGCTGAACACACATCGGCGCCGCTTCCTCCCTCCCATCATAAGTCCCGGTGCTTGATACTAAACATCCAGAGCCAGTGCCGGGCCACCAAGTAGCCTTGTACCCTCACTCAAGGATCCATGTTGCACATCTCCATGTGCTCCATTGTCTTGCGTTAAACGACTGTGCGTACTCAGTCTGCTTTTCGTCCTGAAGCAGGCACCGCCTCGGTCTCCCAAGATCCCATCGCCCGTCACCCACACTACCTATTACCAACCCTATCCATCCAAGCTATTCCCACTCTGCTGGGAAGAAGCTGATGCCATGCCCAGACCGCTTCCGTATTCGCCGAGCTGACGGGTCCCATGCAACCCCTGCCCGTTGCGCCCGGCCCTGGTCCATACATTATTCCCTTCACTCCTCGACATTGTTTCCGCGATATATTTCAAAACCGTCCACCCTTTCCGCCTACTTCGTACCGATCCTGGAGGAACTTTTCTTTCTTGCTACTACTCGTTCATCTTCACACTTCATCGCTGTTACCAAATTCATAGATGCAAGTTCGTCCAGAACTCTAATCCGCAGCGTCATTGCCTTATCGAACCCTACGCCTGGGACCATTCCGTCGGGCCCCTTCTTATTTACACGGCAACCCCTCCCAACTTGGAGCCTCTATTTCCACCTCTTCATATCCGATACACACTGCTAAATTTACTTGACTGTCTGTACCTCGCATAGAGTACATAGCTTCGTGTGCCTCACCAAATCAACCATATCGAACTCAACTATCACCACAACGACAAAGGCTGGCCAAGACGTCGCATCATACACTTGCAGCTTAATGAAAGCTCCTGTCTAGTCAACCCCACATCAGACTCAATCGCTTCAGAGCGATTCAGAAATACATTCACAATGGTCTTCTGCGCTTATTGCGGGAAGTCCTTCACCAGAAAGGAACACCTGGAGAGACATATCCCAAGCCGTACGTAAATTCCTCTGCTGGAAATGGTCGAGATCGAGCAAACACTGACAGTCTTGGTATAGACACCAACGTAAAGCCCCACCGCTGCAGTGCCTGCCAGCTCTCCTTCGCACGACGGTTAGTTTAATATGGAATCTCATCGACAGACATCCACTGACACACCTATGACAGAGATCTTCTGCAAAGACATCACTCAACATACCATGAGGCGCGGGACCCCATGGAGCCGTTGCCTGGCGGTGTTCCCACAGTAGCTGGCCGGACACCAATCGCCTGCCAAAACTGCGCCAACGCAAAGACGGGTTGCGATAAGAGAGTACCTTGCTCGCGTTGCGCAGAGAAGAATCTGCCCTGCGCAGCAAGATTCGCCCGGAGATCGTCAAAGGCCGCGGTCAGAGCTGCTCAAGCCAGCGCGGCTTTCCAACAACAAATGATGCCGACTGTGCCCCAACCGTCACAGCCAGCTCAGCCTGTTGCTTTCATGGACCTCGATCCAACCATGCCCAAGCAAGACTCACCTGGCAAGATGTCAACTGGATCTCCAATTGCCACCATGGATCCTCGCATGATGGAAGGCCCTGTGAAGAAGAGCTCACCAGCACAGTCACATCCCAGCTCTGATGACTTCCCATCACCACACAGCCGGGTAGATGGACTCGACGAGTTCATGCAGCTCAACAGCGATTTCATCACGCCCGATACGAATTACCAAGATATGATGGTCTGGCCTGAATATCCTCTGGAGCTCGACATGTACTCCAGCCAGCTCCCGATGTCGCGACCCGACATGTCTATGCCTAGCTTCACAGAACTGAGCGACATGTCTTCAAGCTCAGCATCAGAGCCAATGACTGCCTCGTCTTCGCGAGGATCTATCCACACGCGAAGTACCAGCATCATGTCCACAGCTGACTTTGACACCACAATGAAGCCAGCTGAGCAAACGTTGGGTATGCCGAGTGAATCGGCGATTCCAGAGTTCGAAGTCGTCATTGCCGCCGAGGACTCATGGCCACTCGCTCGATGCAATCCGCCCATCTATTCCGGCACATGCCCAAGGACCGCGATCGTGCACTTGGAATGCCTGGAGAGAAAGTCAAAGGAAGACGGTACCTGGAGCTCGCTCGAGAAGTACCTGGAGAACGTCGATTGGGACACCACCGATGCCTCTGTCGTTCCTCTCACATCTCGTACTCGCGACCGCATGCTGGCCATCACGCAGTCATTCCTCCAGAAAGCGCTTGACATTCACCGAAGCGGGCTCAGCAATGGCTACTCCAAGACTGGGTACGCCACGCCTAGCGAGTTCAATTTCATTGTTTTGCCGCCCACAAAGATTCTCGAATATTTCCTCCGCAGCTACGTTCGTAGCTTGCAGTACTACTACCCCCTCATTGTTGCAGGATGCGTTGACCCCAACGAGATGCTGTTGAACAACCAGGCGTCGACATTGCTGCTTCTGTTGATGATCGCGCAAGGCGCTGCGGCAGTGCCGATGGCTGAGGCACGTTACCTCGCTGCCGGTCTGACGGAAACCTGTCGCATCTCACTCTTCGATATCATCGAGAAGGATGTCGAGCTATCTGCGGACCCCGTCGCCTTGAGATGTGCACTTCTCTTCACCCTCCAAGGTGCTTGGAGTGGTGACAAGTGGTTGATGGACATCTCGATGGGACAACGGGGAATGTACTTGTCGGTAAGCAGCCACAATCCTCCCAATGTGCTAAGAATAAGTCCACTGACGTAAAGCAGATGCTCAAACACGCCGGCATGTTGGAGCCTCAACCATCCATGATCCCCACGTTGAACAGCACGACAAGCACCGAGCTTCAATGGCGGGCTTGGTTGCATCGCGAGATGCAGAACAGGCTTGTATACAACTGGGTCATGTGTGACCAGGAGCTCAGCCTGTTCCATGATACCCCGCCGCAGTTGGCCATCACCGACCTGCAATGCCCGCTCCCCAGCCCTGAGGCTCTTTGGCTTGCATCCAACTCAGAGCAGTGGTTCGCAAATGTCCAGAATCTTTACGGTTGCACCGCGAATGTCAACCCGCAGCTTCTGTCTAGCCCTTCCCTCACTCCCTCTTTGTGCGAGCTATTCCAAGACTTCCTCCACGACAACCTCTCCCGCCGCCAAGCCGGCCTGTCTCCGCAACAGCTTCGCCTTCTCCTTCACCCCCTCCAGTCCCTTCTCTGCCACCTGAGGCAAATGCTCTCCTGCTTCTCCGATGTTCTCTCTACCCGTCGCGCGACTTCGAGGACTGTGACCAAGTCGAGCACCATGCTCCGCCTGGAAGAGGTTCAAGCACTTCTCCAGAAGTGGTACGAGCTCACCATGCTGTACTACAAGAGCAACCCCAACTGCACGACCACGCGCTGCAACCTGGTCCTTTACCACCTCATCTCCCTCAACGCCGTCACCAACTTCCCAGAGATTGAGCGTCTCGCCCGTCGCGACGGCTTCGACGGCTCTTACTGGGAGTTGAGCCTGCGCCACAAGCGCTGCGTCTACAACCGCGAGGAGGCCATATTCCACTGCGGTCAGGTCCTGCGTCTCCTGCGCTCCATGCCTGCCGACCGCCGCCCGTGCTGGTGGGCCGCGGGTGTCTACCGCGCGACCCTAATCCTCTGGGCCGACAGCGTCGCACGTCTCGACCCCAACTTTCAAAAGGCTCAGCAGGCCCAACAGCAGTCTTCATCCCCATCTTCTCAGCACCAGGGCCAAAGCCCCGAGCATCTTAGCGGCGCTGGCGCCTCTAATGCTGCCGCGGGCGGACAGCACGGTAGCGGAAATGTCGTTGCCATTGACCAGGTCACACCGGAAGACCCGTCCGTCATCTCCTACCTGTGGAGCGGGGGCGACGGAATCGCCGTCCTGACCCGCCGTGACGGCACCACGCTGGGCTTGGACAAGCCTGCCGAGGTGATCAACTACGGCATCATGGCCATTGAAGAGGGCGTCACTTGCCGTGTCGGCGATGGTATTAGACGCAAGCTCATCACTCTCAACAACAACTGGAACGTTAATGGCCTCGCCAACACGGCCACCGCGTAAAAGAGGTCTATTATCCTCGTCCCTTCTCTGAACATCCTTGAACTCAACAAAAAAGTATTTTATCTTCTTGCTATGTTGTTTGTCTCATACACATTTGGGTATATGGCTCTTGTCGATAACCGTCCTTAACTCTGTACAATCTTCTTCTCTTTGCATTTTTCAATCGGCGTTTATAGGTTATGATGACGGGTAAATTTGGGGAAGGACACATGAACATGATGGACGACGCACGTTCTCCGTTGGGTATGAGGTCACTGGCGTTCTGTAAACACAGCAGCAGTCCAGTTTGACGAGTTTTTTTTTATTTTTTTTATTAATGTATTTGTCTTGATGTTCCATACGATCTTGTCCATTATCTAGATACCTCAGGCCGCTGGTCATGACATGGAGGGCCTTCACTTCTGAGCGACATGTATTTTAGTCACTTTACAAACTACAAGCTTTAACTTGGACATCTCACACAATGCTTATTATTCCGCGGTCTAATTGAATTAGTGAATTGATTTGATGGGCTCAACTACCGTAGACCCATCATTGGTATGACTTTCGAAGTCTTTGTTTACGCAAGGCAATAGATGAGATGAAAAATCGCATAAGTTGACAAGACATTGACATTGACACCACTTCCTTCCTAAATTGGACGAAGGCATGTGATGTTGACATATGACAAGCGGGCATACGACATGCCTGAGAAAAGCGAGCAACATTATCCTCGTGATTATGATGCTCTCGATAAGATTCGTCGCTCGCATGTGAGAACACCCAATGAACTCGCGCAATCCCATGTCTTATGTCTCATGTGTTCCTTGAACAGACTTGATCTAGAAATCCCTCCCGACGAGACGGGAAGTCAAACCTTAGCTGGAAGTGTAGGGCGAAAGGTGGAGGGGAGATAGACAGGCACGACAAGGAAAATGCCAAGGAGTTGCTTTCTTTAATTGATTGATCCTTGCCCTCGCTCAGCAACTACATTATCTGTGCGCATCAAACATGTTTAGACAACGCACATAGCGGATAGCGATTGGGTCTTGATAAGTTGGTCCTACGACCCAGCAGGTTGGGTGCCATGGGAAAAGAGGATCGGATGAGAACTCCGCGGCATGAAGAGGGCCAATTTCTCCCTCTCTCTTTCTCTTGGATGGTTTTTTCGGCGCCGGCGGGATTCGGGAGTATCAGACCAAGCCAAGACGCCAGCGAGACGTCCACGGCACACAACTTACAGACTTGATGCAGGGATGATGAGCAGAATTTTGATGCGGGATGAATTGAGGGTTTTTAAGCTCGTTGTTAACAAGGTGTGCCCCTTATTCCACCCCTCTTCATACCATTGGGCTCCCATGCTCGATCGTAGATGAGAGAGTACGAGGCATACTCACGCATTATGAAAACGGGATATCTACAACGCAAAATATGAACCATCATTGTGTGGCATTAGGAAGGGTGTAAGTGGTTCAAAGGAAGATTCAGTTTACGATGATGTTTGTTACGTTGCCTCTCTCGTGACCACAGATACACATCACTTCAATAGCGCCAAGGGTCTTCCCAGTAACCCATCTTGAAAGAGAACGCAACCGTCTCGTTGACCAAAATGCTTGCTTCTCAATCGGCCGAAATCCGCGAGTGATCAACACCCATACGGTTCCAAACCTACGCGGTAGGCGTGGGATATTGGATACAGTACGAGCGGAACCTCGGACGGAGGGGGACAGAGTCGCCGTCACGCGGGGTGACGGACTTATGTCGTGGAGAGTCAGAGTCTACAAAGTCTCGAGGGAGACAAGCGCCCGTGTAAATCTCTGCCCCGAGACCGAGGGTAGCGTCCAAAGGGTAACGGTTCACGACAGAAAAATGCGAGTTTCCGAACAATACTCCGAGTTCGAGTGGACGGGCTACGAGGAGGGAGGGGTCACGCTGTGTTTCACAGCGTCGTGGCTTGTTGACTTTAAGCCTCCTCTTTGATAGAGAATTGGAAAAAACCGTTTGTGACGGAGGATTTACATGCGAGAAACGTTTGCATGAACGTTTTTCGCAATGTGGTGCTCGCGATCGACAGGGCGAGGGGAAGGTCGAGCCATACGGGCCGATATCCCTACGGGGCGAGGGCCGTCCTTGCTGATAAGGTTACGACTGCTCCCTATGACAGACACCTAGCGTTTTGACAGTCCCTTTTTTGACATGATGGTGTGATGGGGGAACGAGAATGAGTAGTCTGAGCGGACTTATTAAGGAATCCGACCCGAGGTCCCCTAGACGAGGTGCCGAGTCGGAACTCACTCCGGTAAGGGGTCGTCCTTGAGAAGTATAGAGAGAAGAAGGAAGGGGGGGGGGGGAGCGGGAACCGATGATTTACTGCTCGAATCTTATTTCTAGCAAATGTGTGTGTGTGTGTGTGTGTGTGTGTGGTCTGAGAGAGAGAGTGACGCGCAAACCAGAAGGAGAACAAAAAGTCATCTCAAGTTCTGAAAGCCGTTGAGTTTAACATCCCGATTACGTACTAAGTTAAGTTCCCTTTCTTGCTCTCTCGGGAGGGTTTGCTAGACGGAGAGTCCACGACTTGCCGATGGGCGGGCGAGTAGCGTTGCTGGGAACGCGGGGACATCGGATTCTTCGGGAGGCCAGCCTCGTTCGGTTTCGGTGTTAGATTATTGGATGGCCTTTTTGTTTTGTTTGATTGATCAGAGAGGGAGTCTGTGACGGGGAAATTGTCAAGATCCGCCTTTCCCACGGGGATGGCGGGGGGCTGTTCGGCATGGGACCTGGGCAAGGGGCCGAGATATCGATTTGAGTCGAATTAAGCTTGTTGGAGATGTTTTGCAATAGAAAAAAGCTGCATTTTTACCTAGCACCTACTGTGATGGATAAATTTGTTTCTCTTCACGCGCTAAAAGAGAGTTTGGCGGTTCGCCCGGTCCGTTGCTTGTTTGATGATTTCTCGTCAAGGGGTCGTGGTTCACCGAAACGATAGCGGACCCGAGACTCTTCCTTTGCTTTTTGGACTGACTAGTAGAGTATTGCGGGAGCGGTGAATTTTCGGAGACCGCCTTTGTTCGGCTGATCTAGATGCCACAGTATCGGCCTCCGATGAGTGTCGAGAGCGGCATTTCCTCTTTCCCTTTGGCTCGGCTACATGGAGCGGCACCTTGCCGGCGCCGACATAGGGCCGTCTCTAGGACCGCACCGAGAAACGTCTGCAAAGCGTTGACAATGCTTGCTATCTCGCTTTCCTCGACTTTCCTCAACTTGTTGCCTCGTTTAGTCTAGTGTTTAGAGGCAGTGCTTGGCTTCTCGACATGGCTCAGGTAATCCACCACCCGTGCATCGTCCGAAGAAACCGCATTGATCGGGGACGTCCCGAGAGCCGAGGCTGCAAAAGGCGATACTCAATGTTGTCATGTTCCTCAGAATACTGATATCCGTAAAGTAAACAGACCTCCAATCAGCTTTGAAATGAACAGAGATGTATTCCTACCCCACGATAAGAACGTTTAGTCAAGACATCTTCCTGACGCCGAGGCATTGATGACTCTCGTCTAAAGGACACTCGGCCGCTGCTTGTCAGCTGCCAATCAAGCCGATCATCTGCCAAAAGGAGGTTGAAGATTCGAAGTCATGACCAGTTTAGAGCAGCAAACACACAACGCACCAAGCCGGCTGTCAGGAGCCCAGACCTTGCGTTCCCTTGACCTCGAGCATGCATGTCATGCCGGGGCTGCCAAACGCCAGTCAAAGCTCTAGACCCGAGGCTGCGGCTCCATACAAGTTGACATTACATAGTATTGCAGAAAACTTATCGTCCTAATACCGAAGGCATCAATTGCTCAGGCTAAGGATATAATGGCCCGTGAAAGCCTGGCTAAGTTGTAGGATGCAGGGACATGCGTAAGATAAGGCCATCCAAATGGTTTGATGCCACATGTTCAGCCGACGTAAGAGAGATGGATCACTGCGCAGAAACCTCTTCCTATACCGCCAGAGTAGCTGCATAAAATCGTGATCTCGCGTTCCTCTCTTTTCAAGATTGTGTTCCAATCCTCAGGCTTCGCTCTCGTCGGCATAATTGCTTTGCGACACCAAAGGGTGGAGCGTCGTGGAAAGGTCGGCATAGGTCGCAGCGCTGGACCGCGAGCTGTCATCAAGGACAAATATATAACGCATGATCTTTTCAACCTAGAAACCTAAAGCAAATGGAAGTCGTTCCTTGAGTCTTGGTCGCACAGTTGCAAGGAGTGTATTGATCTCGCCGGTCTAGCCCTGCCTCTCGTGGAAGGATTGAGGGTCGGTGGTCCTCACCGATCTGATTGTAGAAGCTAGGTTCTCCATCAGATGACAGATGATGTTCCGCTTAGTGTTCGTCTCTCCCATGTTCTCTCTAGCTGCCAGCCTTATCTTGACGTCTGGCACGCTAGCAGTGGGAAGTTTGAGGGGATTAGTGACCTTGAATGACAGCGAGAAAGAGATACCGAGTTACTTCCGAAATCATTATAATCCGTTTAATTGAGAAGTGCAGCTATTCTACATCATCTAGTGTCTTTCGCTTGTAGGCGTTCTGAGATGAGAGTGTAAGGCATCAACAGAGGACGAAAAGAAATACATATGCCGGCCCCTTTTCGGCTGAAGCTATTGTTCTTTAGAGAAGCTTATTTGACTTCTGCAAGTCCTCGAAGTTCAGTAACACAGTTGTTACAGCTGTAGATTGAAACAACGAAACGTTGACTTGAGAGCCTCGTCTTTCTCTAAAGGCGTCGTCTTCGTTGGAGTCGTCCGTGGGGGAGCATCACGGGAAGGTGTGGATACTCCCGGGAGACCCACACACACACACACTCTTTCCAAAGGATAGTGACTAAGCAAGCCATTTCTTTAACATCACGAATGAAAGGCACATTGCGGTAACAGATTGGCCTCCACGATGGGATTCGGACCTTCGCGTCTATGACATTCAGCGCGACTCGACACTTAGCTGTCTCTGATGATAGTCACATCAACGGACGAGCGCTCAATGTCACGGGATTTCTGTATGGGATTATGGATAACCATCCTTTGAGAGTAAGCTGGCACGCTGGACCCCTGAGGGTACGTAACTGATTTACGACCGGACCTCCGTTGGGGGTGGGGGCCCCGCCGTGGCGGCGACGGGCGAGGGGCACCGGTTCCTGGCGCCGCGCGACCGCCCTGACATGGCTTTCGCCCGTAGGGCCGCTAAACGCGACGCTACCGCCGTTTTGGTCGTCGGATCACCATCGCGGGTTCAGTTGGAGCGGGAACTTCGTACGTGCGAGTGCTACGGCAACCAGGGGCGGACGAGCCTTTGGTGCTCCCCTTTCATGACCTAAGAATAGCCAAAAGAGAGTATACCTTACACAACGAACAAGGCTAGAGAATGGGGAGGATCTGGTGCCATGTCGTGCTCCTGGCTTCCCACAGTACAACTCGCTCTTGTTGAGTCTCCTCCAACACTCCGGGGGTTGACTCCGGGCTTCGAGGAGTTCCGACTTCAGAGTACCGATGAACTGTGATACTGCCAACCAGTGAGGATCTGGAATGGCAACCCGACAAAACCACCCGTGATCCAAGGAAGTTTCACCACAACATGAGGTCACATTTACCACATTTTAAAAGCGAAGTAAACACAATGTTCTAGCGTTTTGCTGCTGCTAAAGCCTTGGCTTAGACTCAGACGCGGACTTAGACTCACATAGGTAGTGGTGTCTGATCTGAGAACGACGGGCTGTCCTCCTTCGCCGCTCTTTCGCGAAAGGAAGAAGCGTCGCCGGGGGCGCGAACGCGTGGACCTCCCCCATCCCGATTATCCTCCAGGTAAGGTAAGGTAAGGTAGCCCTTTGGCTTGCACTCCCTCAATGTCCCCGGGCCCCGATCCTAGCTGAACCCACACCCAAATGCAAGGCGTTTCGCTTCCCGGCGGAGGTGCGGCGGGCAACCGGGCGGACATGCGTTCGGTTTTTCGCCCTTAACCACAAAGCGTCAACTGGCGACTACACTCTAGACGTTGTGTTGACTTTCTGTATATAACTTCCTCTTCTCAACCGTTCCAGCTATCTCCTTTTTCTCTTATCCTCATCCCATCCTTTCCTTTCCCTTCTCTTCTCCTCGCCATTGAACTTATACAACAATGGCTCCTTCCGCGACTGAGAACATCGCTGCACAGCAGCCTGCCGAGTATGACGCGGCGCGTCCCTTCGTCGGCAAGGTCGCTCTGATCACCGGCTCCGGCCGCGGTATCGGACGCGGCATCGCCGTCGAGCTCGGCAAGCGCGGCGCCAACGTCGTCGTCAACTACGCCTCCTCCGCCGGCGCCGCCGAGGAGGTCGTCGCCGAGATCCAGAAGCTCGGATCAAAGGCCATCGCCCTCAAGGCCGACATCAGCAAGCCCGCCCAGGTCGTCGACCTCTTTGACCGCGCCGTCGCGCACTTTGGCCGCATGGACTTTGTCATCTCCAACTCGGGCAAGGAGGTCTGGTGCCCCGAGGAGGAGGTCACCGAGGAGCTCTTCCAAAACATCTTTGACCTCAACACCCGCGGCCAGTTCTTCGTCGCCCAGCAGGGTCTGAAGCACTGCGGACGCGGAGGTCGCATCCTCCTCACCTCCTCCATTGCTGCCCAGATGGGCGGTATCCCCAACCACGCCCTGTACGCCGGCTCCAAGGCCGCCGTTGAGGGCTTCACCCGCGCTTTCGCCGTCGACTGCGGTGCCAAGGGCATCACCGTCAACGCCATCGCCCCCGGCGGTGTCAAGACGGACATGTACGACGAGAACTCGTGGCACTACGTCCCCAACGGCTACAAGGGCATGCCTATCGAGATCATCGACCAGGGCCTGGCCAACATGAACCCCCTCAAGCGCGTCGGTGTCCCTGCCGATGTTGGCAAGGTTGTTGCTTCCCTCTGCCACTCTGACTGCGAGTGGATCAACGGTATGTTTTGAAACTCCATCCTTCACAAGCTGCTCATCATAGACATTCACTAACGCCTGCCATAGGTCAAGTCATCAAGGTCACTGGTGGCGGCACATAAGTGCACCTCAGACCGAACTTCACCGGCATCTCTATCCGTGCGGGGTTGCCTTAGTGATATCTTAATGCATTGGATCGATGGGCGAGCCGGACACCTGCGATCCATGGGTCTGGGACTAGGTCGGTTAATAAGGGGGCTAGGAGTAGGGGATTTTACATAGCACCTAGGACAGGCGTACGTAGACATGATAATACAATGCGGACCTTGACTAGAAAACTTGCCATTGCCTCGAACGCGCATTTCATATGATACAATCCACGTTTAACCCGAATTTCGCTGGCATCGAGTTAATGGAGCTGTTGGCCGTTCAGCGTGTGATGGCTATTGTGATGTCCATGATCTCATGGCATTGACCTTTTGTGTGCTCAGGTACTATAACCTAAGAGTGAGATATCTAAAACTCCATCTTCAAAGTATCTGAACCGCTCTGTCAGCCTCAGTGGCCGCCAGAAGCCATCCCCGCTCGCAGGGAGGGCTTCGACATCTACGGCAGAGACGGCAGTCAAGCTCCACGCCGCCATCAGTCGCTGGCTTTCATTCATTCTCAACCCTCCCCCGTAACCATCGAGCCAGACCGTTCGTCAAGATCGGAAAACTTCAGACAGGAAGCGGGGAGGATCGCCAGATCCTCAGTGTTCACGAGTTCTAGACGGGCAAGGTATCGGATACTTGGGGGCCAAAGTACCTGTTGTACACGAGAGAAAGGGCCGATATTGCAAGAGAAAAAGCCCAAATCCCTGTTTAGGCGTCAGCATACCAGGGACCAGGTAAGTAAAACCGATTAAGTCTTTCTGATTTTGGCTTCACGATGGTCTATGAAGCCCAGACAGCTGGTTTACGAGTGAGAGAATTGGGTTTGGGCACGTTCGCACACTTAGTCACCCCGCTCCCCCTCCTCTCCCCACCAAAGCTAGATACAACGACACCGTAATCATCTCGAAACAAGGAGGATCACGGGCTTTCCCAGTAAGCTTTTCACGTTTATACAAATACACTTGTACAGGAATCCAATGGTAAAGTAGAGGAAGGGGGCCCGGGGGGGGGGGGGCAGGCGAAATAACGTATGCTACTGGAAGCCTTACCGGTCTAAGCCGAACTGCGCGTTAGGAATGGATGAGGCGCAAGCACAGAGGATTGCTTCCGCTGACAGCCCTCTAGTGTGTGTGTGCAAATCCGCTGCCAGCGCGCTGACGCTGCCATCTGTTAGGGGGAGGGAAGGATAGCTCCCAGCCCCTAAGCTTCTTATGCGGCATTGCTGGAGTCCTACGGGGAAGCTCTGAGCTGGTCTGACAGTGGTGCGATAACAACTCGTCAGAGTCGTACCATGCCAAAGCTGACGGCGTATTCTTTTGCAAAGGAAGCAAGAATCTCACCCGCTAAGGCTCCCGCATCCATCCGGCATTTGTTCTGAAGATGCCACCCAATACTATGTGCTCGTTATACTTGTCATAGAACAACTATGTAAGATTTCTGGAACGTCAGCCACTTCCATTGTGCTACGTCAATAGGCTGCCAAACGCTGATAATAGAAGCCGGTTTAAGCCCCGGATCCCGGCAAATGGGAGGTGCGCCGTCTTGAGGCCTAACATTGCCCCACTCTTCCCGAAGGCCGGTAGTGGGTCACCGACGGCACTACGGAACCCCCGATGTCACGGTCCGGGATACTGCCGGTACGCCGGCACTGGATCGACTTCTTACCCTTTTGGGTAATAATACGAACACTTGTCTCTCTTGCAGGCCACGCATCATGGATTCGGAAATACCGAAATAGACGTGATGGAAAATCCATAATGTGATTGCCAAAGGCCGCCCCGCCTGAAGCGCACTTCCGCATCGTAAAATTCCGCTTCTGCATCGCTGCCTGCTCACATGATGACAAGAGTTCCCGATCGTCGCTGCACTCCAGCACAAATATTTCCGTAGATATCGACTGTGCCCCTCCACCCTTGTCAGTGATAGGCTTTTAACGGGCACTTGCCGCACCGTTATGCAACACCGTTTCTGTCCCATCGACCGTCTTACTTTTGGCTGTGTTGATTTGCTGACTGAAACACTCCTCTGTCTTGCCGTCCACAGTGCTACTTTCAAGGCGCTCTCTATAGGAGAGAATCGGTGTCAGACAACCTGGGACCTTTGAGCTCCATGTTTCCTGGCACATACAGAACCTGCCATCCATCAGTCGCGCCACAAGTTCTCCGCCTGCTGGTATGCTGGGTTCTGAGGACTCGAAGCATTGCGGGATGTGAAAAGAACGCTCCTTACTTCTCTATCATGACGTCGACTCCAGCGTGTCGTCCCCCTGCTAATGCCATGGTACTCTGACATACAGACAGCGACCCACCTTAGCCAACCCCTGGAGATTGGTAAGATGCACAGTAAGTTACCCCAAAGATAGATTCAACAGACTGTCAAGAAGTTATCGCTGCGTACGACAAAGACTGAATACTAAGGTAGGCTCATCTACAGTGGCATTTGATGTACCGAGAAGAATCAAGTTGCGTAAGTCGCTGGCCTTTCAACGATTGAAGGCAAGAGAATCAACTCTTGTGTTCAACAGAGGCGCCATAGCCTGTGTTTGTGGATGTCGGGAACCGACAGAAAGCCTCACCATGAACTCGGAAGCGAGACCAGGGAGCAACGGCATCTTCGCCTCGGTCAATTCGGATACCAGGGTGATGACAGCGGGAAGCTACTTTGAATGCTGCTAGACGCGATGATAGCCACAAGGTTTGATGCAAGGTAACGCCACTAGAAAATGAAAACATTGCCTTCGGAGAAGCTCGATACCAGGGCTTGCCTTCAGCTGTCGAATCGGACGAACCATTGTCATTGGCAGTCAGCGGTATCACGCGGTGTCAGCCTCGCTACTCGCGAAACTCTCCGGTCAAGGATTCGATCACAATCTAGCTCCAATCGTAGTGGCGTGCACTTTGGGCGTCACTGGGCAGAACAGACGTGGCAGCTCTTATCTAGCAGGATGATTTGCCTCTGGAAGCAGGCCTCGGTGAACACCAAGACGTGTATGATCTTGTGGAGATTTCAGGCAGCCAGAACATGGCCTAGAGCTGAGCTGCTCCCTGCAAGCAAGCCACTGCTTCCAATATTGAATTCAGAGCCTCCTTTGGGATGGCATGGCGAGTGGGTGTGATGCTGGGCAATATGGTTTGCTGCGAGTCGGTGGGGGTTGCTCGATGGCCGATTTCGCGTGGGAGATAGAGCAATACTTCTTCGCCGTGTACGTCTTGCGGGCGAATGGTCGGGCGGCGAGAGTAAGCTCATTCCTCGGTCGGGCGAAAGAGAATCTTGCGAAGGGCACAATGGGTACGAGAATTGGTGCATAGTCAAGAGCCCTGGCTTGGAAAGACGTTAGCTTGCGGAGAACCTTGAATTGAATACGAAGATGCCCAGGGTGAGACATGGTCTAGGAGGGAAGGGATTTGAGGTTACACAAGCATCGTCCACGGGGTCAGTCTGCGCGAGACAACGTTGACAGAAGAAAGCGGATAAGCAAATCAACAAATCAGGCCTACCCAAAATCCGTAGATTCTATGATGATCGATCTGATAATCGGGGAGAACAGAGCTTACGACGATGAGTTCAAAGACAATGCTCACTGGCAACGAAGGTTGTAAATGATCTACCGCCTGGAGTTACTGGCGTTGGAAGAATTGCATGAGAATCCCAGTCAATGTATCGCCACTGGCAACGTAAGGTGGGATTGGAAGTCTGACAGCATCTCGCCTTGTATTGTGGGCGGTTCATCTTTGAGCCGTTGCGGGGAGGGTTGAGCTGGACTCGGGACCGACCGCACACCCACGCCGGGGAATTGGCTGCGATGCAGGCCACTTGGCACCGTTCATATTCCGAATTTAAGGCTAGGTGTTGATCGCGGACATCGTATCCAGGGCCTAGGATGCCCCGGAAGGTAATGAGCAGCGAATGTATGCTAAGGATTGGAAAGCTAAGCGTCCATGCCACAACGACAGGGGTACTGATAGGTCGCATTTCGAGATGTGCATCGTGGAGCATGGCAAGGCCGCAGTGACTAGCCTTTGAGATTTGTGCGACAGACGGCTAGCTTTGACTCTTTGCACGAAAGGTAAGGTCATCGTGATGTGCGGCCGCGGTTTCTCGGGCGAATCCCAATTCGCGGGAAATAAAGGTTGCTAGAGAAGAAGATGGTGTTGCAGAGAGAACTCAACAGGCTGTCTCAAACCGGTAAGACGAACGGGTCGACGGAAGGGGCCAGCTGGGCCTATGGGGCCATGAGGCTACCTTCGAAGGCATCACCTAGTGAAAGCTGATGACGATGATGAAAAGGTGAGACTGATTGTGGTGTGGGTGGTGCGGGAGAAGAAGAGCCAAGGGGTTCTCGCAGCAAGGATGCACACCAATTCAACTCCATCACGGAGAAGTGACGACCCTTTAGCTTGTACTGCCACTCGACTGTTTAGGTAGAGGAGGAAAGAGGTAGGGGAAACACAGTAACGGTAACCTCACTTCCTCGTTCACACTCGAGATCTCCGGCTTTCAACGCCCGAGATATTGGTGTTTCCCACTTTGCAGGTAGGCCTTTACCTCTTTTGGTGAGAGATAAGGCAAGCAGGCATGACTAAGCCTTCCTCCTTGGCGGTAAGGTCCCGGCCGTAGTCCACGACTCCACGTATCCTTGGGTTGGTCCAGACTGACGTCCGTTCTTCTTTTTCCGCATTTTGTGCTATTTCCATCCCCCAGTCTCTGCATTCCCAACGTCTTCTCGTTGTCTCTCGTCCAATCAATCTCGAACACTGTCAGCACAACGATGGCCTGATTTCGTGAGAGGACTTTGCTGCAAACCTCCCCGTCCGACTCCAACATTGGAACCTGGCCAAACATCGCCCCCGTCCAACAGTCATGGCATTCTGCACGCCGTTGTTCGCTCTTGTAAGTGCGCGCCATATCAAAATACAGCCAACGATTGACTCACCTTTGCATAAGGCACCCATACCTTGCTTCCCCGCTGCATGCAAACAATATCGATCGTCACCGACTGGTTCATCTCCAGTTTGACGCTACTTCGCCCTGTGTAATTGCTACCAATGGCCTGTTTTGCAGTGAACCTATGCTTGGAACTCGCATGTATACGGAAGCAAGTCTGGAAGTATCCAAGTCATACGAGTCAAGTCGAACTCCCATTGAACCAAAGGAGGGAGCTCAGAAGTGAGATGCTTTGACGAGGCCGATTTGAAGATCTCTCCCCCGGACTAAGACCGACGCGGGAGACGTTGACTCCATATCTGATCTTGTCAAAGACCGAGCACCAAAGCCAGTGCCTTGCGTCTTGCTCACCAACCCAAATTTGCCGCTGCCACAGAACGCTGTGTGCCAATGTCTTCCGCAGTCTGACAAGTGGACCGTCCATATGCAGCTGATGTTTGGCGGTGCCTCTCTCCAATGCTTTACACACGTCGAAGTCAACTATTGATCCACACCATCAAGTTATCTGGACCTTGTACTGCACCGACAAGATCCATGGCTGATGAAGCAAAACATTAGTTCTCTTGGCTCCAATGACGTTCAACTATGTTCTATTCCCGTTCTGAAAGAAAAGAGAACAATGCGCTGAGAAGGTCTCCATTTCCTCAAAACGGATTCTGGCCATTGTCTGATGTCGAGACGCCAAACAAATGGGGCCATTACGAATTCAAGGCGTATTTCACAGCCATGAAGCAACAGGGTTTGGGGATGCGGGAGGCTGCTTCGTCGACAAGCACCTCCGGATCGACCTGTGGCCGGCAATTTCCCTATTGATAAGTGGGGAAGACGATCATTTCGACGTCTGACAAGGGGCCAGAAGGGTGGCTGCATTTGGCGTCGGGAGTCTAGTTGGAGGTTTGTATCAACGACATGAAGCGCAACTACCAACCGTTCGCCAGTTTCTCTTCGAAATTGCCTATTTAGGCAACTCAGAAGCTTCTTCTCCAAATACCATCCCAGCATTTCGAGGGACGAACGCCTCTCACAGAACAGGAAAGTTGCCGTTTCGACCTTGATGGTTCGCACCATCACAGACCTTTTCAAAGCACCGGCTCTCTCTGCGATTCTGGGCAGACTGTACTCTCCTGAATGGTCACAATTCTTTTACATGTGAAATGCAGATATGCATAGATCTCACAGAGCCTTTCCTACGGCTAATACTTCAGGCTGACGCTTCATCTACTCCTTCCTACACGGTTCAATCCCAAAAGGACCCACTAATGTCGCCAAATTTATCTGTCACTCAAGATTCCAGTTTGCCATCCACGACTTGAAACGGAATTTCGATCATCAGGTTCACTCCAAATTCATTCGACCGCTCGCATAATCTTGTACTGGTTTGAACAATTAGGCCGGCCATTACCTTACCTATCGGAACCAGCTTCCGCGGCCTTCATCAGTACCTCCCCGCCACTCCCCGTCAACCGGTTGAAACCTCTTCCTATGAGAGTTCCTGCAGGATGAAGGCATCCGGCATGTTGGTTGATCAGCCCCTGAGGGGCCTAAACGGAGCTGGATGTCCATGAAACGGGTTGACCACTGGCTTATTCCCACCCACGTGTGCTCGGCAGTACTTTACCCATACCTCTGTTCTGGATTTGCCCCCGGAAAGGTAATTACGTCTCCTAATCCCAAGAATCTGGTTGGAGAGTTGACCGGAAACAAGAGGCTGCGGCGCCCAGAGGGGCTCAGAGCCAAAGAACCCTTGGGACTGCATGACAAGATTGCCTTCGAGGCACGACAGAGCTCGGTCCTTGGAAGCTAATTAACCCGTCTCCTGACCACGCCATTGCCTCACGCCCATGCAAGTTAGAACTTCAATCCTCTCATCATCACTACACGTGCTTCCTTGTCTTCCGGGAGACTGGTTTGACACGTTCATCAGTCAGCGAAAAGCCCTGTACCACAAGATGAACGTAGGGTACAGCCAGTGCTTGTGCTCGTTCTCATACATTTTCATCTGTCAACAGCATTCTCAGCCTCGGCACCTGCATCAGATTTGTGATCTCAAATCGTCCGAGACCTCGCCTCAAAATACGCGCACTCTACTAACTCCACTCAAGAGACTCGTGCCCAACACGCAGCCTTTTGCCAGCCATGTACTTTGTCAAAGAGAGGATTCCTGACGCCTCCCTCCGGAAGCACGGCTTGCCACACCGGAATTATCATGCCTTCTTCTCAGCTGGACCTGCTCAAGATAGCTTCAGACCGAAACGTCACACGGAATGTTTTGTGTTTCCCTGCCTTGCTTCAACATCGAATCTTGAACCTGCGTCGGGAAGTTATTTGTCTTTAGATTCCTCTTTGCCTGTCGTGGCCAAGTTTGTGTGGTGGCAATCGGCCAAGCCACTGAGGCTCAGTGCCCAACATCACAAGCATGACACTTTGAAGCTGCCCTCTCCCCAGAAGCCCTCTGGAAGCTGAAGTGAAGGGGGGCAGTCAGAGAGGGATCAGGTCAAGGCTCAAATGTCATTGGACAAGGCTGCGTTTATCCCCCCCCCGGGCCCGCGCATAAGATAAGCCACGATTCCTTACGTCCTTCCTCGGACATCTCCAAACCGTCCGTGTGATGAAGCATCATCTCGTCATGTCAGCCACAGATCACAAGCCTACAAAGACACACAGAACTGGTAGTAGAGAAGCAGAGAGAGAGAGATGCCCACTTGTATGCGTACACGCATCGGCACCAGGCACAAGGCACGAGTCGCCGCGACGCCAAAGATTGGTTGCATGGACGGAAGGGACGGGAAAGGTGCAGGAGAAATGAGAAGAAACGGCGCCAGTGACGTGGTAGACGAGCGGGTCAACGGACGGATGAAATCTTTTTGGTTCCGGGGTGAGAATGCGAGTGTCGAGGTGAGTCGAGGTGAGTATGAGGTAAGAGAGAGAGAGAGAGAGAGAGAGTGTGTGTGTGTGTGTGTGTGGTGTTGTAAGAGAAGGAGGAGCGGGAGAGGGGGTGCCTGCGGCGGCGGCGGGGTGGAGGAACAGGGAGAATCAATCGGCCAGTGCCGAGAGTTGTGTGTGTGTAAGTGTGTAAGTGTAAGTCCATGTGTGTGTGAGTGAGCATTTTTGGATAGCCCGGCAAGGCTAATGCAACCACTTCGACACTTTTCGCAGAGCAACACAGAAAGATTCATGCAACCACCCTGACTCCTTTACCTCACTAAAATGCACGTGGTGTAAAAGTCCCAAGTGTCAAAGGTCTACCTACCCAGCCTCCTCCTTCTTCCCTCAGGTCGTCCTTCCCGCTGCTCCTACCACGGTTTGCCCCCCCTCCCCTCCCCTGCCCCTGTCTGCCTTCGCATAGCCCTCGCATACCGTACCCGCATATCGTGTTAGACCATGGAACGTATGCCTAGAGACTAGAGATTCGGAGTTGGGTAAGAGGCTAAGAGACTAAGAGAATGCGTCAGAGATTTGAGATCCAGAATGCGTAAGAGAGTGAGAGACAAGCCGAGTGAACCCCACTTTGCGTCTCGGATTCTTGGACACGAAATGCGATCGAGGGCTGGCCTTGCGTCAGATCTACATTAGATGCCGCATGTTGTTGGGGGGGGGGGGAGGCTCTATGTAATGAGTAAGAGAATGCGGACATGTTTTTTTGGGTACAGACAGGCACGATGATGACATTTGATGACACGCGGTTTTCTCAAGGATTGTGAGAATTGTTAGAGAGAATTCTGTCCGTGACAAGGAGTCGTCTCCATATTAGCTAACTATCCTACTGACTGCTGACTAGATGCTGACTTTTGCCGTCCGATGAACAAAAGAGGCGTCGAAGCGCTGGACGGCATGATTCATGATGCTTCCCTTCCGGATGAACTCCATAACAAAAATCCGCTGATGTGACCGAGAAAACGCATGAAAAAGTAAAAATCCAAAGGAGATGACAAGTTGCCTGGGAGGGAAAGCTTGGTCCGAAAAGATTTGTGTGTAAAATTGGTGAAGAAACAAGAGAGGATGACGATCTGACGGTACACGCACACAATCATCCCTTTTTTTTTGCCTTTGTTCCAGGTATCGTACCCTCCTCCCCTTCCGCTGCCGTCCAATCCGAGGTTCTATCCGGTCTCCGCCTCCCCTTTCCCTTCCGGTAGATGCGCCCAAAGTGAGTGAAAGTTGCTTGCCCCAGGGGGAAGCAGTAAAAATGACAAGAGATGAACCAGAAAATTTACGCCTCCATTGCGCCGTTCCACTATTGAAAAGAAAAAAAAAAGCTGATAAGATTCAGTAAAACGCTTGACAAGAATGTACAATAGCCGATTCCATAAAGTCTCAAAACTGGCTCTCTGCCCCTCTGTCTCCCGTTACTGTGCAAATAACGACCCAATCTTCCAAGAGAAGAAGGGCGAAAAATGAAGTAGTGTATGCTCATATCGGTCGTGTCGAGTAAGTGCCGCTCATCCGTGGCAGCGCTCTTTGTGTGTATTCCAAATTTTTGTACTTTTCTCTCGCTTCCTCTGATGTTTTATTGAGTTTTGAGTTTGAGTTGCAAAGCTTTTGGTCCGAACTGTTGGGCCCCCTGACTAAGCATAACTCATGTCGCCCTTGCGATGGCTGACAACCTCGAGAGTCGTGCCAAGGTTGTGGCCGAGGTAGCCAATCATGGCCTTGCTGACTTCAGGATCCTCTGACAGGTCGGCGCAGACCTCGCGGAACTGCGCGTAGACCTCCTCCAGCTTGCGAAGCTCGCGGTTGAGAATCTCGAGCTCGAGCCACCTGCCGTCCTCGCCGCCCAGTGTGTAGGCGCCGAGACTGACGCCGAGCCCGCCGCCGGGGCTGAGCTGGTTGACCGCGGGCACCATGCCGTTCTCAAAGTAGGTGTGCGTGGCGTTCTTGTAAAAGCTTGTAATCTTGCCAATGACTGTCGCCAGCAGCATCGCCGCCGTGTGAGTGCCGGAGCGGCTCATGCACCTGTTGCAGGAGAGCATGGCGGCGCATCCCTCGACAGCTTTGCGATTAAGAGAGAGGACGAGGTCGAATGGTGGCGCCTGGGGAGATGAGGCGTTGTGCAGGGCCTGAAGGGACTGCAAGAGCACTGTGAAGCAGGTGCAAGAGCCTCCACCTCCTGACGATGAAGATTTGTGTCGAACAGCTGGTCGCATGTTGGGTGTTGTTGAGGGGCTCGGAAAGTATGCGGCGGCGGCCATGTTGCTTGGGTTCGGCATGGTAGTATACGCCATCATATCATGCTGCGTTGGGTCTCCCCACGGTGTCATGTGGGCTGCCATGGCCATGTCCATGGACTGGGAGCGGCCGTGATGGGTGGCCATATGTGCGGTGGACATTGTCATATCGGAATATGGAGCAGCGGAGAAGTCGGTGGGTGGTGTCCAGGGCATGCCGCCTCCGTACATGTCTGCAGCCGGATCTTGATGGTCTCTTGGGGTTGTGTCGTCGACGCCGAGCATGGCGAGCCCAGAAGAGATTGATGGATTTCTGCTCATGGCCCCCGAGTCCATGCTGGTGGGCGTATGCCAGCCAGGCTCCATCTTGTACATGCCGGGATGTTGGCCGAACATGAGGTTCTTTTCATCCATGATGGGAGATAGGTCGGTCATATCCATATGGACGGTATTTGCGTGGCTAGGTGCGGTGTTATCTGACTTTGGCTTGCCGGCTCTGCTCGAGGGAGAGTAGCGACATTCGAGACCGCATGCGAGGCATCTAGAGCAGATGGGTCTTGCTTTGGAGCACTTGACCTTGGCCAAGAAGCATCCATCGCAAGAGGCCCGGAGTCGGGGTTGGCGAGGTTTGGAAGAAGAAGACATTGTCGATTAAGGTGAGTTTCCCGAGTTTGCTTGAGACTACTCTGTGAGAAGAAGGAGATGGGGTATCTTGATCTAACAAAGCTGTATAGGTCCAGAGAATGCAATGATGGTGGAGGGGCAAGCCACTATTAAAGAACTGGACAACGGCGGAAATTATTAGAGTTCTGTAGGTGGTGCAAGAAAGATGTCTGTGTGACAATCGAGAGCGAGTGGGTACAAGGCGAAGGAGGATTAGCAAGCTCTATCCAGGCTTCGTGTGAGAGTGCGATGAAGTGCGGGAAGAGCTCCGAGGGCCACGGATCGAGGTTTAGGGCGGCAGCGAGCGGAGTCTAGCCGATCAAGGTCGACAGCAACGTGGATGAGAGAAAAACGGGGTTACGAAACAGGAACGGAAACGGTCACGGCCATAACCCAGAATCCAAGAGGGACGAGCATGGAGTGAGAGTCCGGGTGTTGCTGTAGGAAGGGATGAGAGAAGGAGCTTGTAAGAACAAGAAGCATGCGACGCGGATGAGAAGGAGCGGACGTTGAACAGTTAAAAAGCGAGGGCCTGATTTAGATATGCTATCCACTGGCTTATACACTGTACATAACCATGTACATTGGGGGCTGTGGCCTTGAAAGAGGGCGTGGACAAATTGGTTCAAAAGTTGACCGACCTTGGTCGACTTTTGATTACCCACCCTGGAGGGAGACAGAGAAGGCAGAGAGAGACACAATCATAAGAGGTGAGAGACTGGCTGAGCATAAGGTGACCCCGGGAGGTACCCCATACCTGTACGTATTATGGTTGCTAGTGTGAGTGTGAGAATGAAAGTAGACGGAGAGGCAGTCTGAGGGAAAAAGAAAACGGCCCATGTAAACGCCCAGTTGGTACGTTGGACTCGTCCATTGCTGTGGACATGGGTAGGTTGGCTCACTCGCACGCAAAGACCCTTGGGCTTCAAGTGCAAAGGGCATTGGATAAGTCTCTCCTGAGCAAGCCAGAGCTCGCTCGACCGCTTGGACAAAATAAACTGACCGGGGAGGTTGAGTACTCGGCAGCTAGCCGGCAGCGAGGTGCAGAGCGAAAGACAACAGAAAGAACCAAAACAGACCAATTCGAAGCATAGGCTTGGACGGTTTGGGTCTGATAAAGCCTCGTCTGGGCATGCAGACAACGTAGGTGGCACCCCTTTGGGCCAATGTGGGAAGAGAGGGGAGCAGCTATCGAAGCCATTCAGATGGATATTCTACCTACATGACTGGTGATAGACGTTGGGCGTTGCCATTTCCAGCTTCCCCAGCTTCCCCACGGAACTCTGGAGACAACGCAAGTGCTGCCGGCAATCAATTCATATGGAGTTCCCCATAATGAGACCCTGATTTCTTTACTTCAAGGGTTGAGTGGACGGATGACGGGGGGCACCATGACCATCCATCCACTTGGTGGGCAGACAACTAGGAAAATGAAAAGGCAGAAGGCAGGGTGGATTGAAGGAGACGGCATCTGTTGGTTTGTGCTGAAAAGCATATCCCAGAAACTGCGCTGTGCTCTGGTGTTGTGTTGTGAAGGCTGATGCTGATGAGGGTCATGATGGTTGCCGTGATGGTGGTGGTGTGTGCTGAATCTAGAGCTTGGTGAGCTTGAGCTGGGGCCCGGTCAAGGACAGGATACCCTGCCCTTGGATAAGGCAAAGAGGTGGGACGGTAGTAAACGGTTCGTTCCAAGTTGGTGTAGTAAAAAGCAAAATGGTCAGAAACAGCAACCGGGACAAGGAAGTGGGAGTAGAGGGTGATGACGCTGGCTACCTTACTGTGGATTATGCTCAGCATGCCATGTCTACACACGGTATTCATACTTGGTATGGACAAAGTACACTGAGGTTTCCAAGTGCCTTGTGGAAGGTGAAGTTCTGCAAGCACGGAAGATAGAACGTTACGGTAAGATTCTACAGTGAGGCAAAGCAAGGCGAGGCAAGGTGAGTTGAGGTAAGGCAGGGCAAGGCCAGAAGGGCCCAGGCGTATCTGTGGGCAGTCAGGTATCCGGCCAGCTCGATCAGACCCAGGTCCGAACCAAGCTGGTGGAGTGGACAGTGGAACTGAGATAGGAACAAGAAGCCATGTGCAGGGATTAGGGTAGGCCGTATGATAGGGGAGGACGTTGCTTCGGGGAGAAGAATCGAAGGCTCGAAAAGACGGGATTGTAAGGTACCTTGATCAACAAAAGAGGGATGGGATACTTTCCTTTGGGCCTATCCGTAGGGAGGTATGCCGGGCAACCGACGGGCGGATGTGCTCGCACGTTGGGGCTGATTGGCTCGGCCGGTTGGAACAGACCAGGCAATGGTCCGAGGACGAATGTGTGTGCGAAAACGACGAAGAAGAAGGGCGAGCGGGAGGACGAGCTTGGAAATACGATGGACAAGGGGGAACTTGGTAGCGAGGGACGGACTGCAAAGTTGAAAGACACGGTTGACACGGGGGCCGCGGGTACGGGCGAGAGATGATGATGCCGGGGAGTTGGAGGTGGAGGTGGAGAGGCGGAAAAGGAGCTAAGAGCAATCCATGTCTGTCTCTGGGGTAAAATCAAAAACACAATTAAGAAAGAAAAGGGAAGGGAAAAAAAACGAAAGGCGGAGGGCAATTGAGGTGAAGTGGCATGTCAGAGTCAGATTCGGATGTGTGAAGTCCCATACTTCCAGTGGAGGGGAGAGAGAGAGTGAGGTGGAAAAAGACCAAGTACCTTTTCCAGGAGGGCGAATGGGGTGATGGGAAAGTGAACCGCGCCCAGAGGGGAGGCCTTGCCGCCTTGGGGCCTTGCCTGGGCAAAAAGATGACAACAGCGAACGGTACTTCGGGCGACGGTAGATGATTGGACGTTAGCGGTGGGCTTAGGTAAGATGACGGTTCCAACGTGTACCTCGTGTCAAGTACCGTTTCTCTGCGCCTTTCTCTTTCTCTCTCTACCTTACTCCGTACATGTATCTTATCCCCCAGGCATGACAGGCCTTCCGTTGATCTTCCTTTCAGAAGCAAGTATCAGGTCGCTTACCTTCCTTACCTCATGGTAATGAGGTATCCCTACCTTACGGATGTTTGTTCTTCATCAATCGTTGTCTTTGTGATGATACCCACACACATGATGGCCTGGGTACGGAACAATGAATGTGTAACGTGAGGAAAAGGAGGAGGCACCCAACCGATAAGACCCAGAAACACATCCACTTCACCTTGCTTGAGGTGCTTAGCTGGTATTCTTCGGCGCCTTTTTTCGAGGAAATCTCTCCGTATCTACCATTCTCCATAGCCATGTGATTCGACTACGACATCCTCCTCCTCTTCCTCCTACCTGTCTCTCACTGTTTCGTGGGATCACCGTAATTCTGCAGCCTGTTCAGCTGCAATGCGCCCTCATTAAGTCGCCGATAGCGTCTTCATATTGGCCCACACATCCTGTAAATGTGCCACTTGCCTCATGCCTCATGCAGCATCGCGATATCTCGCTTGCCTTAGAGATTCCACTGCCTCTACCTTGGTCAGTGGCCTACCTTCACCTTGCTTAGGTGGTCCAGGTTACTGTTCGCTGCCTTTCTCAAGTATTCTTCACAACTTCCCATCCATACCTTGCCCTCGTCCCCGGTTCTCCAAAAAAAAAAAAAAAAAAAAAAAAAAAAGGCGAGGGTAAAGAAAGGGTGGGGCCACGAGCCTAACCATGCACGACACGAGCAGGGGGATATGAAGACCCCTGCAATCAATTAAGACAGGGAATCCCTGAGTAAACGGTGCGGATGGGGTGAGATCTCCTCCCCTCGCCCTTGCCCCCCTGCTTCCTTTTATCGAGTACGTATCTTGCCTCGTCCTGCGGGAAGAAGCTCGGACCTCACACAGAGAGGCACGTAACCAGCAGCTGGGCGGCTTCCGTGGTGTGTTCAAGGTTTCCCTGCCCTTGCCTTTCCCTTCCGAATCTTCGTCTCTTGCTAATACCTGACCGAGACTTGCTCACCCTGTTTAGGTACACTGATTTAGTCTTTGATTTCAGATACATGGGCATAAGAACTACCTTTATTGTATGGAATCTTGAAGCAAAGTTCACTACATGGTAACGCTCTCAACATGACTCCATGGAACATTGCGTGACATGCATACTCCAGACACCGTGCTGATAGCCATACCTCATGTCGTCCTGGCAAGACGGTGCCCAAACATGCTGCCAGTTTTCAAAGTAAGCAACATGCGCGCTTCTTACTCTTGATGCACATGTATCCAAGGTGCATGTAGCCTCCTTGGGTGCGGATCAGAGACTATGGTACCTAAGAACAACCGCCAGATGCTATTTCCTTTTCTTTTCCGTCTTCGTGACAGATAAAATAAAGTATAACTGGCTCCAGCAAAGCCACGGGTTGCAGACAAAGCGTTTGTTTCCTGTCTTGTGTCTTGTGTTTTGCTCCAGATTCAGATTCGGATTCAGATCCAAAACCATGACAACTTGTCAGGAGGTTCTAACACACAATGTCCACATATTCCCATGGCATAACCTTTTGTGTACAAGATGCACGATTTGTGTGCATAGGCTGCTTTCTTCAGTTGACTAGCAAGGCATATACGTACTTGGACAAATACGAGGCCCATGGAGAGACATCGCAGGGGAGGTTGACTAGCAACGGTCCCATTCGTGTTGGATGCAAAGTACCGGAACATTGGCCGAGATAAAGCAAAGACTTCGAAGCTTCGGATAGCAGTATATGATCACAGACGGGGAGCTCGCCCACCAAGTGGCGTCCACGCTTGGCGAACTGCCAATCTTACGGCCCGTTATCGTGATTCAGATTTCTTCGTATCCTGTGGGCATCTTGCAAAAAGAGTTTGGTTGAATGCCCTCTTCTCCGCTTTCCGATATGAAGTGTGCTCGTCATCCATCTTCAACTTTTCTTTCTCAAACCTCGTCTTATCCATGATAGCTGTGGCCGTTGTAGTCCGAAGCCACTTGAAGCCAAGGCGCATCGCGTTTTCACGTTCTGCTTTCCTCTTTGAGACTATGTTCCTAAGTTTTCCCATCACCCCGAGGCCCTCTGGGCAGGTTAGTTTTCTTCATGGCGCTATCCCGCTTCTCTCATCCACTCGAACCCAACATGATTCGGATGTAGCAGCGATTCTGAACCACTGCTCCTTCGACAGCATTGATGGCTGTCCCCCTCCTGTCAGCCAAGGTGGCTGAAGTGTCGCCGAGCAGAGGCCGCCTTCGCCGCGGCGCCCAAGGCGCCGCATAGTTTCCAGCGTCTCACCACGACGATTGACGGGAACACGCAATTCCCGCAGTTCCTGAGACGAACAGGAGGAGGCAAACGACACGTTGACGCCTGCCGAAACTCTCGCAGCGTACTGCATCAGTCAAACTGCTGGCCAGTGGCCCGGGACCCTCGCACAGAGCTCAGAGCACCTCGGCTACCTTACCTTTGCCTTGCCTTACCTTATCCGCGGAAAGAACAAGGTACGGACAAAAGAGGTCCTAGGCCCCCAAGAGCCGCTTCTAGACTTTGGTGTGACAGAAGTTATGAGGTGAGTTTGCCGGTTTCTAGTCTTGTTCTGTGGTGGTCAAAGTGGCCTTGGTATGCTGGGTAAGCCATCCACGACACAAGCGAGTCAGAATCGGATCCTCTGGATTGTATTGCGTGGCCAAGTCGGAGGCAAAGGAAGCAAGGAAGCGGAGCATCCCAGTATCTGCCTAACGTAGGTACGGATCGCTCTTGCCCCAGCACGAATTTGGGACCCAAGGCATGCATGGTGATTCTTTCTAGCTGATCTCAGGACATGCACAGCACAGAGCTGATGCCTTGGGCACATGTCGAGATGCCTGAGAGACGGTGGGGAAAAAAAATAGAAGCTCAGCCGAGTAAGGTGTCGCAGGCGAGGTAGCTTCTCTCAATGGAAGGCAAGATCATGTACAAGTCACTTTACCTTGATGTGAGTTACCTTAGGAATCACCCCAGCTGCAGAGAGAAAATGGCCGAGACCCACTTGACACGGCACGGAAGCGCACCGAGGCCGTGGGAAAAGACGGTGCACAAGGAAGGAGGCGGGGCGATGGGGACGGCAGGAACGGCAGGGAACACCACACGACGGCGGTGCTTTCCGTTCCCTCAAATGGCCTGGACTTGCCTTAAGGAGGAGGAGTAGTCCTGGGGACTGACCCCACATCTCCCAGCTCAGGGCAGGCACGTCCTACGTTCTGTCCCCATCACGCTCGTGGCTCGCTCACCTCTGTGCCTTCCTCCCTTAATGTGAATTTCCCTGAAGACTAAGGCAGTCGCTACCGTACCGTAACTTCCTCTCCTTTCTTGGTCGATTCCATTTCCGGTAAGGTGCGCTCGCGCAAGGCCTCCCTTTGCGCTCCTTTGGCTCCGACCACGTCCCTTGCTCTTGGGACTGAGGTTGCCTTTTCCTTCTCTCCCGTCACACCCGGGCTCCGACACGACGGCACTGCAACCTGACATCGTAAATCAACCTACCCTCGATCGACTCGGCATCCTTTGGCTCCCATCACTGTTGCTCCAACATCGTCTGTCGTTCTTCCCCCCGATTTCTAGAATCCCATGTTTCGAAACACAAACTGCTGCCGTCGTCCCAGGAACTGCACCATCCTGTACCCGTGCAACACGCAGCAACACGCTCCCCTCATCGCCTCTCAGAACCACCATCAATCACCATCAGTGCCATCCATTGGCAAACACCAACGGCTTCACCATCAATAGCATTGCCGCCTCCATCATCAGCACGAGCATCAGCTTGAGCCCGCCTTGCATTGCACCGCACGGCATCCCACTTCCCTCAGCTTCTGCCTACGCCTGCACCCGGGCACACAGAGCCAACTCACGGCCGATTCACCTGCCAAGTACTCTTCTCAGCGCCTCCGACGAGGATTACGTGCCAACTGCTTAGCTGCAACCTCTTCCTCTTCCGTCTTGTACTTTCGTTTTTGCAGCGTCAGGATCTTATGTTGCGTCAAGCCAGCCAAATGGCTACTTACGCAACCTCTTCGACCTAATGCACAATCTCGAGGCCCCTGTCTTTTCTCGGACCTCCGTTGGGAATCTTGGGTCGCTCGTCGACCTTGTCCACCACTCATTGGACGCCTGTCGTCCTGAATACTCACGACCAACTGAAGCAGCCGGTTCGCTGCCAAGATTATTGCAGTAACGCCCAAAACCCAAGGCCACATAGCACACCAAGGCCCACATTCGGATGCCGGATCGACGATAACCATGTGCCGAGATGTCTCTTCATGTCTCTGACCAAGACGATAACTCCACCATGGTTCGAGGCAGTGAGACACACTGCTCTCAACAGGCTGTTTGATCTTACTGTACCAGATCAAAGCCCAACCGTCAATCGCTAATCGTCAATCGAAAGATCCGGTGTCTAAGACGAACAAACGAGTGCGAAGACAGCAACCGTACCCGAGACCTCGACACCGTTGATCTCTCAGCGCACTTCCCTGCTCTTTGCAAGCCGCGTCTGCAGACTCCGTGCGACGTCACAATGCCACAGCAGCCATTAGAACCCAGAACGGCAATAGCTCGCCAACGGGCGGCCGATTGCGTCGATCGTTCAGCCAGCATACTGTCGCCATACCCCAGGATTGAGTAATGTCCACTTCAATTCTTCAATGGCACAGGATGTGACAAAGTACAGAACATACTCCCCATATCGCGAGGTGTCGAATTTGGTAACCGTTATCCCTGGAACCGTGCACCTGAACTGGACGGCTTGCATGCCAAATGATGTCGAGAGTTGACACCAACGAAGACAGGACGCAGAAACTTGCAAAGCGGTGGCCTAGCTTGCTTCTCTTCCTTGCCCTCAATCAAGCTGTCCCTTTTCCCACTCTACCCAAAGAGACATCGGAGAATTGGGGCAAGTGAGGCTGAAGATGACAGCGGTCCGGCATCTACATACGGCGAGGATCGCCCTCAATAGTGTCTTGTGCCATTGCCCCGCGGACATCTCCCGAGAAGCGAGACAGCCAGTAAACTCGGCAAATCTTATATGATGACATCCCTGTCCGTTATATAAAAAATCGCGTTGTCCTTCACCGTTCCTTGCGACCCTATCGCGCTTTCGGTATACAAGCATTGATTGGTCCCCAAGTACCGGAGTTGGGTCAGCATCATCCGAACGGTGAGGTTGGGGGAAATCCCCCACTCGTGGCGTAAAGATTAGTACGGTCCACGGCTCTAATAAGACATCAAGAACCTAACGCCTGGACGTTGGGTGACCAAATCAGTCATAGCGACCGTTGCCGATTAGCATGTCGTTCTCATACACCACAAAAGGAGCAATAGCCCTCCCCAAAAGGAAGTGATCCTCGATTCGAGCAGAGCTGAGAGATGTCAGCCACGGCCAAAGGAAACAAGTCGGCGTCAGGCGTGGTCTTCGCATTTCCAATAAAACGGAACCCTTCCTGTCGAACACTTCCTTGATAAGCTGCCACTTCAGAGTTTGGAACTCTCGGGTCCTTGCCGGAAACATGTCAATAAGAGATGACATCACACTCGGAGTTATGGGCTGCGACGTGGCCTCCCGAGATGTGTTTCCGTCCCTTTCTAAGCAACGCTAGAGCTGTTCTGAAGCATCAGCCCTCAAAGTTCGAGCGTGGCGTCAATACGTGGGGTTGAGTGCGGATATCAGGCATCCAAAGATCCAAAGACTGCCAATTCTAGCGCGCGCAAAGTTGTTTCAAGACAATGCCCAGTCGCCCAAAGACAGACAGCATGGATTTCCGTATTTGGACTCTCGCAGCCAATCTATAAAGCCGGCAACCAACAGGGCCTACCTATTCCATTGTGTCCGACAACGCATCTTGATTAACTGAGACACCAGTCTACCGGTCCGTCAACTAAAGAAAGAAGGGGTGCCTGGTTGCGAAACATTTCTAAGGATTTCTTCGAGCAAAGTAAACAAGCTCAACGCTAAATTTCAGTGGACTGCAATTCCCCTCCAGCCCTTGTCCATCGAATGCCTGCTTTCGGAAAGAGACAGGTCGATACCATTGACAGCCAGAATCTCGCACGGGCTTTCACTCTGGCCAGTTCTGGTCAGATCTTCACCAAACGAGGCCTTACAACGTCGATCATGTCATGTTTCGGATGAACCTGGGGACTCTGACAGCGCAAGGGTCAAGTCGGCCTTGAGACTCGACAGATCTTGCAATTTTGCAATTGCGTCTCCTCTGATCCACAGGTCAATGGATGTACTGAGCGGGCGCCAGCAACCCCGCAACAACAACCCAGTTCCTTTGCTTGCTCCTGCTATCGGTGGAGTCTGATCCATGTGCTGGCAACTCATCGCTATTACCGGCCTGTTTGATTGATGTTGTCTGTGTTCCAAAAACTGACAACGAAATCGGCCCCGAAAAGAAAGATCCGACTGGATAATGGCTCATCCCTCCAAATCAATCGTCCTCTACGCACAATTGTTGCTTATTCCAGCGGGCTTTTGGCGCACCGGACTTTGGCTATTGGCTGATTATTCGTTATTTACGCCTAACAACTTGTGTGTCTAGGTCGCGCGGCCAGACGAGATGCAAGCCGCCGCAGATCCGGATGTGGAGTTAGATGACGGTTACACCAAGCATTTATTATGCCACTGCGCCGTATAGCGGTAAGCACCAGCAACTGGCCGATGTCGCCTCTGAGCGTCTGAAGGGATCTCATTCTCACCAGGATTTGATCCTACCTAGGGATGTGCGCACTGAGAAGCGTCGCATATCAAGACGATGGTTAGCGTCTGGGCACCTTCTCTTCGGCCGCCCAGCAACTGCGACGTACATATTTTTGAACTGCCTATTCACGGCAAACAAATAGGCCGGCGTGGCTGGAAATAGGACTCACAGTGGTTCCATGAACATAGTCGTCCTGGTTCAGCGTTCCTCTGGTTTCGACCATCAACAACAATGGACACCCGGACGGCACAGACAAATAGACTATAGTGATGGTGCGAACCAAGTCAGTCAAGAAAGTTCACCAGACACGTGATATCGTCTTCTCAGCCATCGCTGTCCAGCCAACACCAAGCACAGAAGCAGCCGACTAAACGCTCCCGTCCGGCCCCAAGCTAGCGCCTTCGCCGGGTCGCGGTTTATTTCAATCCTCCACCGAAGCGTACTAAGGCCTTCGGCTGCGCTTAGGCATGCAAGGTCAAAAGAAACGACAAAGGCAAGATCATACTGTTCCTCGTATGACGGCAGCATGCTTCCAGATTGTTTCTTCCAGTGGAATACGATGTTTTGCCACGGGCTACAGGAGCCTTTCCATCTCGAGTGGCCTCCCGTAAGTTTACGAGGCAAGGAGAGTTCTTTGGTTCGTGATCATCCTCTCGAGTGTTGCGAACACGGCGTATGAGAGCAAATGCAAGCGTGAGGCAGCCGCTACCAAGCCGCTACCCGTAGCTCCTACCAGCCAACGCTCAGCCGGTTAGAACATTAATCTTTGCACTCGCTCGGGGAGGTTACTGTTGAACTCACCACCAAGTCAACATACTGCGAACCAGGATGTTGATTTCCCGATATTGTCTGGGCCTCTTTGCAATTGACGCAAGAATATTCACCATATTGCCCCATAGGCCGGCTGCGGGTTTCA